>NC_088683.1:319078925-319697140 GCF_028017835.1 Emys orbicularis | reverse complement strand
AGCGCTCATAACAATGCTAGCTCTAGATACAATAGCTTACTTTTAACAGCACTTTAAATAGGGGCTCTCATTTTCCTTCTAACATACACTGGCTTCAGTTTTCATCTTCCAAGGAGTGATCTGTTAAAAATTCACTGGGTGTGTTCATTTTAGGACAAAAGTCAGCTAGGATTGGAGAACAAATATGAAATTTCAAACTTCCGAGTTCAAAATGTGGTCATAGAACTGAAAACTTTGAAAGGTCCCTGTTCTACGAATGCAACTGTTTTAAATATCACAGCAGCACTGGGGCAGCTTCATCACATCATCTTCTAGGATGGGTGCCAGTGAAAATAATCTGCACTTCCTGGCCAGGAAAGCATCATCAGCGTGAGTACGGGAATTGCATTTAGGGAGGGAGAGAGGGCATAAGTCATGAGTCCTGGCTCTTAGTTCCAGCTCTGTTCCATTTGCTGTATGACCTTGGATAAACTTCTTAGGGCCTCATTTTCAGAGGTGCTGAGCACCTGCAGCTGCCCACTGACTTCAAGTGGACTAGTAAGGGCTCAGAACCTCTAAATAACCAGGTCTTTAACTCTTCTCTGCTAAACTACCATGCTGATAAGCACAGCATAAATACTCAGATCTGTAAAATAGGGATAATTATGTGCGCTGGATGAGGTTTTCTAAATTTCAATGGTTACACAAAATTGTTTTCAAAATTTCAACAAAAAAACAGGGTGACTTTTTTTGGGAAAAAAATAATCCTATTTTTGAACTCAGTATAGAGCTGGTCAAAATACTGACCCTTCAACAAATAGGTAACATTTTAAATTTAGATAAAACTGATCATATATGTTTTGTGAACAATTTCCCATTTTCAACCAGTTGTTTTGTGAACAATTTCCCATTTTCAACCAGTTCTTATAGTTATATGCACCCATCTCTGGAAAGTGTTTCAGGATCTACAGATGAAATCTATATATTGGTATGATGGACACCCTTAAGTTCTCTTACCTTTTTTCCCGTAAGGTAAGGTTTTGCCAGTCTGAACAGTGTTCCCTATACTTAGTATGGGGAATCCTGGTAAAATCATTCCTAATAGTAAAGATGTGAAAGGAAACTCTTAAGGCGCTCACTCTAAGTGCGTTATTAGTGGGGCATCAGTGTTGGGAATTACAGGCAGTGAAGCTAACAATGCATGACTAGGTGTGGAAGACATGGAGGTAGGAAAGAGGGTTTTAGAGAGTGGAGGGAGTGGTGGAAGAAGACAGGAAAGGTGGTATCAGAAGAGAGAGACAACTAATGATAGAGACAGCCCTGGAAGTAAACAGGCCTGAAAGAACAAGGCAACACAGAATGAGATGGCTGAAGCTCTAGGAAAGCTGGTATGGGAATATAAACTGGAGTCTATTTGTAGTTCAGCACTGTCAAGGCTCCTTCCCCACTCTGAATTTTAGGGTACAGATGTGGGGGCCTGCATGAAAACTTCTAAGCTTAACTACCAGCTTAGATCTGGTCCGCTGCCACCACTCCCAATGTGCTAATTCCCTTCCCTGGGTAGCCTTGAGAGACTCTTCACCAATTCCCTGGTGAATACAGATCCAAACCCTTGGATCTTAAAACAAGGAGAAATTAACCATCCTCCCCCCCTTTCTCCCACCAACTTCTGGTGGATCAAGATCCAACCCCCTTGGATCTAAAAACAAGGAAAATCAATCAGGTTCTTAAAAAGAAGGCTTTTAATTAAAGAAAAAGGTAAAAATTATCTCTGTAAAATCAGGATGGAAAATAACTTTACAGGGTAATCAAACTTAAAGAGCCCAGAGGAATCCCCTCTAGCCTTAGGTTCAAAGTTATAGCAAACAGAGGTAAACACCCTAGCAAAAGGTACATTTACAAGTTGAGAAAACAAAGATAAAACTAACACGCCTTGCCTGGCTGTTTACTTACAAGTTTGAAATATGAGAGACTTGTTTAGAAAGATTTGGAGAGTATGGATTGTTGTCTGGTCCCTCTCAGTCCCAAGAGCGAACTACCACCAAAAACAAAGAGCACAAACAAAAACCTTCCCCCCACCAAGATTTGAAAGTATCTTGTCCCCTTATTGGTCCTTTGGGTCAGGTGTCAGCCAGGTTACCTGAGCTTCTTAACCCTTTACAGGTAAAAGGATTTTGGAGTCTCTGGCCAGGAGGGATTTTATAGTATTGTACACAGGAGGGCTGTTACCCTTCCCTTTATAGTTATGACAAGCACTGTGGCAGGTTTAGGAGTGAACTTGGAGCAATCATGATTTATGTCATTGTGCCAAAAGCTCTTGCAGCTGCTCCAATAAGCCACAGACATCCAGCTCAGAGAAGCACGTCTGCCCTCTGAGTACCATAATTGCAGAAGTCTGGTAGATATAAGATCGATCACAAAAGAATGGGAACTCTCAAGTCTGTGTCAGTATCATCCTCCAATGAAGGCCACATGCATTTATTCAAATGTTGGGGACCAGGGAGGTAAAACCTTCCCCAAATAGGATTATATTTTTGGGGACTAATTTTCCAGAAAACTGCTTACAGTTTTTTATACTGATAGGAAAATGAAAAGATCCAGATATGATATCAGCATCATCCTGAATTTAAGGCAGCTCAATACAACAAATGGCCACCGCCAAGGATAAAAAAATAAAAACAGCTATTCCCTTCTTAACATGTCTTCTTTTCTCTACCACTTGAAAAGGATCTGACAATTCTGTCAGAAAGGACAAATGAAATCCTGCCAAAACCAACTGGAGTGAATCTGGCCATCACATCTCCCCTTTCAATCTCTCTCATTCTTTGGCCTTTCCTTTTGCAAAGGGACTAAAAGATGTACACCAAACCTCTCAGGTGCCAGTAGCATGCCAGCTGTACCACAGCTCGGAGGCAAGCACGGTAGGTGCTTCAGCAGCTAGGTCTTGTAGGTGCTAGCTCTGGCGGATACCAATAACCACCCAGACACATGGCCAAATGAAAGGGCATTTTACTATGGCTGACCGGAAAGCGATGGGGGTGCAAATACCCTAGGTACACAGGTTGCCTAGGCAACATGTAGGGGGGGCATGTGGGGTCAAGTGCCCCCCCCTCAGATTTCTGCGTGGCCTGCCAGGGGGGGAGGGACTGATTTTAAAATTGTCAGTGATGAAAAATCCACGACAATACTTGGTCAGTTGTTTCAGTGATTAATTACTCTCACTGTTAAAAATGTATGCCTTATTTCCAGTCTGAATTTGTCTAGCTTCAACTTTCAGGTGTTATACCTTTCTCTGCTAGACTGAAGAGTCCATTATTAAATATTTGTTCCCCATATAAGTACTTATAGACAGTAATCAAGTCACCCCTTACCTTCTCTTTGTGACGCTAAATAGATTGAGCTCCTTGAGTCTTATCATTATAAGGCATATTTTCTAATCCTTTAATCATTCTCATGGCTTTTCTCTAAACCCACTCAAATTATCAACATCCTTCATGAACTGTGGGCATCAGAACTGGACACAGTATTCTAGTAGTGGTGGCACCAGTTCCAAATATAGAGGTAAAATAACCTCTTTACTCCTATTCAAGATTACCCTGTTTATGCATGCCAGGATCACGTTAGCTCTTTTGGCCACACTGCCTACAGAGTTTGGCAGCAGATGAGTGAGAATTTGGAGTATATCAGTGATGTCTAAATGTTGGACTTTGGTGCCTAAGATGGGCATCTAAGTCCTTTTGTGAATCTAGCCGTTCGTTCTCACAATTAGAATATCTTCCCAAATCTTCCTTTGCTGTATTTCATCCCATTTCTGCTAGTTATCCAAGGTTCCCAAATTTCTCTTCCTCCTTGGTATTCAGATCTTGTCAGTACTTGCAGCAAGTTATATTCTCCTCAGTAATCTGCTAGCCAAGCTATACAGATACAAGTTTTAATCTTTTTATTTAATGACTTGTTCTCTCCAGTACCTTACTCTCCATAGGCTTGGTGCCCAGCTGATACAGAAAAGAAATGTCCCCATGCTGCAAAATTTAGATCTACATCTGGATCAATATTTTGAACCCACCAAAATGTGGTGTTTTCAGAATCAGGATTTTGGCTCAGTTCATTAGAATGAGGGGGAGCAGCTGCAAAATTCAGGGCCAGATCCTGGTTCAGACGTTCTATTAAATTCCTTTTCATTCATATAATATCCAGCCAGAGTTTTAACTCAGGCCCATTTGTCATACTGAGGTTTCGGGAATTACCTATAGAATACCACGTGCAGTCTCTCGGGAGCCATCCAAAGAGGAACAATCACCTCCCTTGTCCTTGAGGTGATGCCTCTGAGCATGTAACCCAAAATTATCTTTGCTTTTTTGGGCCACCTTACTGCATTTCAAGCTTATGTACAACTTGCTGTCTACTCTCACCCCTAGATCTTTTTCAGCGTATGACACTGCTGGTTATTATATAACCTTCTCTCAGTGTTTTGGATTATTTTGTCCTGTGTAAAATAAATCCAGGTTTAAACACAGGAATAATCCAGCACTATTCTGTTTGCAGAGCTCCAGCGGCTGCCCACTTCACCCTTGTAACAGCTCATATACTAATGACTTATCCTACCAGTAGTACTAGTGTTCTCAGGTTACTGTTGTAAGATAGCCTTAAAAAGACACCTTTACAAGTGTGGATATAGAGGCCCTAAATGTAAGCCAGTGGAATTCAGTTAAGATCTACTGTGCCCACTGAACTTGGCGCTCAGTAAGGCATCCAATGTATACTATAAATATTATGCTGATCATAACTCTGTGGGTTTCCATGTTTCCACTGCCCTTACTATTAATCATAAATATTTAAGCAAGACAAGGTGGGTGAGATAATATCTTTTCTTGGACCAACTTCTGTTGATGGAAGGGACAAGCTTTCAAGCTTCACAGAGCTCTTCTTCAGGTCTGGAGAATGAAACTAGGGTGGCCATACTAAATGCAAGATGTTCAAAAGTTTGTCTCTTCCACCAACGTAAGTTGGTCAAATAAAAGATTTTACCTCACCCACCTTGTTTCTCTCATATTCTGGGACCAACATGGCTACAACAACATAAATATTGCAAAGATAAATACACCTCTACCCCGATATAATGCTGTCCTCGGGAGCCAAAAAATCTTACCGTGTTATAGGTGAAACCGCGTTATATCGAACTTGCTTTGATCCGCTGGAGCGTGCAGCCCCGCCCCCCCGGAGCGCTGCTTTACCGCTTTATATCCGAATTCGTGTTATATCAGGTCGCATTATATCAGGGTAGAGGTGTATATAAAACATTATGAACCAATCAGAAATTTCAGTTCAATCGATGAAGTAAAAATCTATATGAACTATTCAATGTAAATTATATTTCAACCTCATTAAAGCAAACAAAGAAAGCCCTCCAAAATGTTCAGGGGGCGGAGGGCATGCTGGAAAAAGATGTGATTTTATAATATAGCACAGATGTAACTAAATATTTATTCATTTCCTAGTTTGACATTTTCCAGGTCCTTTTTCCTGTTCTTTGGGTCATATCTTGATATTCAGTAAATTCCAACGTGATGTCAATCAGTATTGTATACATGGATCAAGGGAAGCAAACGGTGCTGACAATCAGGTGAAATCCACTTGACTGAATTACACAATCTCTTGTACTTCATAAGGTTAGCTTTGACAACGATAGTAAGGCAGCTGCAGTGAGATCAGGATGTTTTGTTTCCAACATTCGGTGTCATTCACATTTTTGAAATAAGTCTGTGATACTAAACATCTGTGGTTAGCCTGACAACTCTCATATCGATTTTTTCCCCTCCTTTAACTGTTGGTGCTACATTCCTCTTCTATCATTAGCAGAGAATGAAATCACTAGCTAGGAAATGTTAGCATTTGGACTATCTAAATGGCCACTCTCAGTCTGCCAAGACTTTAACAGATGTACAATACACAAACTGAAGCTATATGATATAACAGCTCAACTATTTATCAACTCATCAACTGATGAAGCAAAGTCCTGTTAGTAACAATAGCCTATTCAGGCCAACCTTTATTTTCGGATAAAAAACAACTGACATTTCCATTCTTGGAAATAAAGATGAACTCATTTTGATTCTTATTGTAGATTGAGAAAATGTTTGCTGCTTTCTTCAAAGCATTTTGAGCTTAATATTTAACTTTTAAAATGGGTCCACAGATCATTTCCTTAGTGAAAGAAATTTAGGCACTCAGGGTACAGAAAAATCTTTAAATTAATTTTGCTGTGCCTGTTCATGTTCTATTTTCAAGATTACAACTGCAGTCCATCTAGGAAGCCAGAAAATGTAAAATTATGCCAATAATTCTTATTCCAGTACATGTCCGAATTTGTAATGTATAGAAAAGTTCATCGCAATATAACTCACGGTAACTCGTATTAAATTGGCTGTTGCAAGCCTTTGATTCATCAGATTGAAAACAAGAAGAATGGAACAAAACTTCTGGGATTTGTTAAGAGAGAATCAAATTTAACACATTGTCACATTTTAAAGAATGTTTGAGCATTTTAAATGATAAACAGAAACAACAAATAATGTAGTTAATTGTCTTAATGATGTAAATCAATTTTATACTGTAGTCTATGTGAAATTCTCAGCGATGCTAGAAAGGTCTGTGCCTTCAACGTTTCTGAGAAATATAGAAGTTAGAAAGGTGATATGGTAGAAATAATAGAAGCATCTGTCAAGATTTCTAGATTCCACCTACTGATCACTCTAATAAAACCAGAAAATTTACTATCGCCATTGAATTAGAAAAGAACAAACTGAGCTTACCATTCTAAATGGTTTAGTATTGTCCACGCATTTAACTTCTTTGTGCAAAGTGCACATTCAACTTTTTTGTGTCATTTCTAAGTGGCTTCTTGTAGAGGATGCAGCTGTATAAACAATCAAAATTCAGTCAAATGACTTAGGGGTTCATCAACATAAAAGTACATTTTTCCATCTTGTAAGAACTCACTAAATACAAAAGAGAGCATAATTAGAAAGGAAAATGTACAGCAGACAGGAAAAAGCAGAATAGCAAGAAATATGATGTTGTGATATAACACAATAGCTCTTTTATATGAGACATTCATGATAACACATGGTCACACTGTCTTTGTTTGGACATATAATAAAAAGTATTTAAAATAAATACATTAAATTATAGAATCATAGAAATGTAGGGCTAGAAGGACCTTGAGAGGTCATTAAGTCCAGCCCCCTCGGCTGCGGCAGGACCAAGAATACCTAGACCATCCCTGACAGGTGTTTGTCCAACCTGTTTTAAAAACCTTCAGTGATGGGTATTCCACAACCTCCCTTGGAAGCCTGGTCCAGAATTTAACTTATAGTTAGAATTTTTTTCCTAATATCTAACCTAAAATCTTCTTTGCTACAGATTAGGCCAATCACTTCTTGTCCTACCTTCAGAGGACATGGAAAACAATTGATCAGAGTCCTCCATATAACAGCCCTTAACATATCTGAAGACTTAACAGGTCCCCCCTCGGTTTCCTTTTCTCAAGACTAAACATGCCCAGTTTTTTTAACCTTTCCTCATAGGTCAGGTTTTCTAAACCCTTTGTCATTTTTGTTGCTCTCCTCTGGAGTCTCTCCAGTTTGTCCACATCTTTCCAAAACTGTGGCACTCAGAACTGGGCACAGTACTCCAACTGAGGCCTTACCAGTGCCAAATAGAGAAGGACAATTACCTACCATGTCTTAGATATGACAATCACATTAATACAGTTCAGAATGATGTTTGCCTTTTTCTCAAATGCATCACATTGTTGGCTCATCTTCAATTTATGATCCACTTTAACCCCCCTCAATCCTTTTCTGCAGTACTATTGTTTAGCCAGTTATTCCCCATTTTGTAGTTGTGCGTTTGATTTTTTTGCTTCCTAAGTATAGTACTTTGCACTTGTCTTTATTGAATTTAATCTTGTTTATTTCAGACCAATTCTCCAACTTGTTAAGGTTGTTTTGCATTCTAATTCTGTCCTCCAAAGTGCTTGAAACCCCTCCCAGCTTGGTGTCATCTGCAAATTTTATAAGCGTACTCTCCACGCCATTTTCCAAGTCATTAATGAAAATATTGACTTGTACCGGGCCCAGGACTGATCCCTGTGGAATGCCACTAGATACACCCTCCCAGTCTGACAGCAAACCACTGATAACCACTCCTTGAGTATGGTCTTTCAACCAGTTGTGCACCCCTTATAGTAATTTCATTGAGACTACATTTCCCTAGTTTGTTTATAAGAATATAATGTGGGACTGTGTTAAAAACCTTACTAAAAAGCAAGATATATTGCATCTACAGCTTCCCATCTATACACTAGACCTATAACCCTGTCAAAGAAAGAAATTAGGTTTGTTTGGCATGATTTATTCTTCACAAATCCATGCTGGCTATTCCTTATAACCTTATTATCCTCTAGGTGCTCACAAATTCATTGTTTAATAATTTGTTCCAGTATCTTTCCAGGTATCCAAGGTAGGCTGATGGTCTATTGCCCGGGTCCTCTTTGTGCCCCCTTTTAAAGATAGGTATTATGTTTGCCCTTCCCCTTCTCTGGGACCTCATTCATCCTCCATGAGTTCTCAAAGATGATTACTAAGGGCACTGAGATTGCTTCAGCTAGTTCCTTAAGTACCCTAGGATGAGTTCAACCTGCATGGGTTCTGGACTTGGTTTACAGACTTCGGCATAGGTCTGCCTCTTCTTTCCTCCTTCAGTTCTGCAACAAAGAGTTGATGCGCAGGGTGAAATCAATAAAGGCCTCTAGGGTTTTCAATGTGGGCTAGCTCATCTTTTCCTCCTCACTGAATTGATGTATTGAGCTGCCTCATTCCATTCAACATCAGCCACAAATTGTTGGAAGCAAGCAGCAGAGGAGGTGGCTGGTCCTTGCCTCTGCAGAGCCGATGTAATGTGGGTCCTCAAAGATGGTCTAGAAGGCTTACAGGAAGGCATCTCAGTCAGAGAGCACTGGGCTGTTCTGGTCCAATGGGGAGAAGCCCAATTGAACACTTAGCTAATGAGAAGGCTGACTATGAGTCCCACCTTTGTATGGTCTGTGGGGTATATTCTGGGGCAGAGCAGGAACTTGCAGAATTTCCGATGGTTCCCATCAACCATTTGGGTAGCTGTTCGGGCATTGGATGGTCTGTACCAGCACACAGTATAGCTGCTTCTGTCTGTGAGTGGGCTAGCTGCTCATGTAGGGTCTGTGCTTTGATTGAAAACTATGTAGCTTGGGTTTGTAGTGTAAGGTTCTCCAGCTGCAGATGGGTAACAGCCAGCCTCTTCCATCTTCTGTGAAGGGGTTGGTTTGGGGGAGGTGGGTGCGAAGGGAGCCTGAGCAAACTGTCAGGGCTGGGCCATGGGTGACCCGCGTGCACAGGTCAGTTACCAAGCTTCGGTCAAAACACAAGTAGCGGGGTCAGGATCAGGCACCAAAATGCAGACAGGAGACAAGTAGCAGGGTCGGGATGAACCAGAGTCTGGGGTTCACAGCAAGGCAAAGTCTGAAGTGGAAGCAAGCAGGCTGTCTGCATCATTGCTCAGGCAGCTCTTGGTGATGATGGCTTCCTGGTTTATATATTGGCATGGGCCAGTAAGTGGGCTGGGGGGGATTGCCACTAGGGGCCTGCTGGGCAGTATGCCCTACAGCATCTGGCTTCATAGGGTTCCCCCAGCGGAAACCTAGTGTAAGGTTCCAATGGTTATGTGGATGTATTGGTCACCTAGCACATTCCCCTCTCCCCCCCCACCATAGTCCCAGGTTCTAGTCCTGTAGGTTCTTATATCTACGGTGCATAGATATTATTCTTGAGTGGGTCTCCTCTTCCTTTCTGAGAAATCATTAAGGGTGTTTCAAGCAATTGCTCATCTGACCCAAGACCTCTTTTGTGTGGGATTCTGCAGGATTCTATTCTGTCACCTCTTCTCTCCAACATATATGTGAGGCCAATGGGGAGAAACAGTATCTATTAGGTTTACATTCTATAGGCTACCAAGATGGTGGCATGTATGGTTTCTCAGTCCTCAAATAGAAACAAGCTAGACGAAGCTCAATTCAGACAAGCCTGAGGTGATGTTAGTGATCTGGGGAAAGGAGCTGGAAAGTATGGTGAGGGTGAGGCCTGAAGTAGTTTTTCCATTCTTTGTACTCGGGGTTCACAATTTGTGTGTTTTGGACCCTTGACTGCTTCTGGAGTTCCAGGTGCCATTAATGGCCAAAAACACCTTTTCTAATCTACATCTGGTGGGGCCATGGTAAGTGGTGACCATTCTCTCAGAGGAGCATGCAAAAGCTAGCTAGATGGACCAAAATGCACTGCCAGCCTGTTGGGCTGAAATTGCAACAGCTGTCTGAAGACTGCATTGCCTTCCCTGTTACCTATGGGTGCTGTTCAAGGTGCTGACTGATTTATAAGGCCCTATACAGTCTCTAAGCCCAGGCTATTTAAGAGATTGCCCTGCTCCCTAAGTGCTGCTCTGACAGCTGAGGTGAGATAGGTAGCTCTCACTAATAGTCCCTAGATTTGAACATCAAGAGGCTGGGGGCACAATTTTTTCATTAGATTCTGGGATTAATTTTTGTATTGATCCAAAAGAGACCAACTCTGTTGACTATCTCCCCTGTTGCTCTTGCCTGAGGGTTTAGGTGTGGGGTCAGTATATATTTTGTACAGGGGAGATTTTATTGTTAACTTAACCACTATGATACAGTACATGAACACTGGGACTTTGTAATGGGGCACATTTTATATAGTTAAAGTGCAAGAAAGTTTTTAGTTTTGTCAAAGTTAGATTCAGGACTCAGTTTGTCAGACCACTCTGTTTTATTAGCACAGCGCTCTGCTAATAACACTCAGATAATGTGAGCACCATGCAAGATTCAAACAGTCTTATTTATACAGATAAAAGGGTGCGAACTAAACAAAGGGACAGAGAGAGCAAAATTGTAAAATTTCCCTGGGGCACAATATGCATATCCTGCTTCCTTATTAACTTTTATCGATCTAAGGCTAATGCTTCACCAATCGCCCTTAAGTGGAGCAACTGATTAACAGTTAATGTCTGGTTTCCTGACACCTGGATTGCAGCATTTCTCATTTCTACTTAAAAGTACATACAGCATTCTTTAATTCATTCTATTTCTTTAATATAATTCATTTCACTTTCACAGTTTAAAAGGTGATACTGCAAGAAATAACTAGCTACTGAGAAATAGCAGCTCTTGCTCCAACTCTGGCATCCCCATAAAATGCTTTAGAAGCAGTTCTCAAATTATTATTGTGTCCTGCTTTGCTCAGTTTGAGAGAGGTCAAAGGAGGAAACTAGATTTCTTTTGAAAGAAGTCACAAATTCTTAAGAATCAATAAATAAAACAGCAGGACTTTTTAAAGTGTGCAAGACAAGAACGAAGATGCATTTCCTGAAAACTTAGAAGAAAAGACAGCTCACAGACTACAATTTAATTACTAAGATATAAAAAAACAGCTGGGGAAGTTGCTGGATAGCAGTTTTTGAAGAAGTATATAAAGTGATTTTACAGCAAAAAAGATTTATTTTTATTTATTTATGTCTAGACCAGAGTTTCTCAAATGTGTCCACTGTGGCCGCACACATGGCCACCAGGGGCTTTTCTTGCGGCCACAGCCTCCTGGGCCGTGATTTGGAGGGGGGCAAAGAAGCGGCCCCTCCCCTTCCCCAGCGTTCCTGGATGCACCGCCTTGATGTTGGTTGCTGGGGCTCCCAGCAGAGATTGGGCCTTGCCCCCCTCTGGAGACACCTGGGCACAATGCTGGAGGACCAGGCAGCCGGTGAGTTCCCCACCTTCCCGGATTCAGCCCTGGGGTGGCGGGACAGAAGGCTCTGGCCGCGGGGCTTCATGCTCCAGCCCTAGGCTCTGGCTGCGCAGCTTGGGGCTCCGTCCCCCGGCCATGGGCTTCAAGCTCCACGTCCCCGCTGCCTCCCTCAGCCACCTGTCCAACCCCATCACCCCTGGCCCCTGCTGCCTCCCCTGACCCCAGACTTGCTGGGACTGGGTAAGTCTGCTGTGAAAAGTGATACTTGTATGCTTGTTAATATCACTTTTCACAACAGACTTACTAGCTAGCAATACATAAATTGTAATGATTTAGACATGTCTATGTGCATATTTAGTTGTTTTTCCTAAAGCTAATTAAGTATTTTAGGGAAAAGTGTGAAAGCAGCCACCAGCAAGAGTTGGTGGCCACACTCTGAGGCCACCAAATAATTTGTTCTGAGAATCCCTGGTCCAGACCATGGTCTAGATTTCCCTTCTAGCTATATCTTTATAGGGAAATCAGTTTGACAATATTTTTGGATGTGAAATTGATAAACTAAAAATTAAGGCACAGATCCTCAACTAATGGAGCTATACCAATTTATATCAGCTGAGAATCCATCCCTGTGGATCTATTCTTTCTTTTTGGAATTATCAAATGAGTTAATAAAGGTCTAGGGAAATGGTCTTCAGTTGACATGATGAACTTTGCTAACAGTAGAAATTATCACTCTTTAAGCTTTTAAAAAATTCACTGAGGAACTGACCTATGAGCTGTAATATCTTTCTATAAAAAGCCTTAGTGACTTTTCTAATCTAATGCAGCTGGATGTACTGTTTAACAGATATCTTTGTACAAACAAAGAAACCCTTGATCTAATTTCTCCCTCTCCATTCATAATCACGGTTTTTTCAGTTATGACCTTTGTTCACCACTGTATTATTCCTGTTTTATGCTGTTGTAACTCCATTGATTTTAATGTGGGTTATTCTGGTATAAAACAGTGTAATAGAATGGAGAATCAGGCCATATATATTAGGCTTTTCTTTTATCATCTCAGATATGTGTATAAAAAACTAACTTATTTTGATGTTTAAAAGCCTCTCTAGTTGCTTATCCAACAATAAGGCATTTACTTCATAAATGTGAAATACATAATATAAATAATACAATTCAAAGGACTATTCATCCCACTTGGACAGACGAATAAATATTCATTAGCAAATATGTAAAAGAAACCTAACCTCTTCAAGCCTAAACGCAGCCCCATCCCCAAAACCTTTGGGAAATTATGGGCTTTATAGCATGCCCAGAAGGCATACCCTGCCTGTTTCCTGATGCTCGATTCTTGGTTTGGACAATGACCTCCTGGTATCTGACCCAGCCTGACTCCTGCTTTGACCACTATGTCAGATTGCCCATGTCCTGGTCCTGACAATATTTTAAGAACATAGTTTTCAATATAGATATTCAACTCCTGAAATATCACCCGTACACACAAAGGTCCATCTAGCCCAGTATCCTGTCTTCCGATACTCGGCTAGATGGACCTTTGGTCTGACCCGGTATGGCTGTTCTTGTGTTCTCCACAATTCACCAAGGACACTCCCTATCAGTTTGCTCCTTTCATAGGACAGAACAACACAGCCCAACCTGGCTGGAACAGGCTGCAAAGACTTTGGGAAGCTGGCCTGCAGCAGACACAGACAAGATTTCCTCAGGATAAGGGCAGGTAGTAACAATGTGCCTCACAGCCTTGGGTATCCTGACCGTAGCTAACCTGTAAAGAGAGGGCAGGGCCTGCTTAGGCCTCGAGGGGAGTGCCTGTGTTGCCTGTGGCCAGTGGGGTTGGGACACTTACCCCTGGCAGGCACAGACGAGGCCTCCTTGCACTGTGGGCAGGTGGTAGTGACATGCATCACTCCCCAGGTATCCCCAGGAAGTGTCACAGAAGTCAATTCCAAAACTGAGGATTGCTCACAAGTAAGACCCTGCCAGCAGCTTCCTTCTGTTCGTAACAAGAAAACTGTAGCTCAAGTACCCAATGTGGCCATGTGACACAGAGGGAGAGGTGATTTCTCAAGGAAGCCAGTCCCAAAACATATAGGGCTTTATAGATTAAAACCAGCACCTTGAATTCCACCCAGAAGTGTACGGGCATTCAATACAGTTCTCAGAGGCACTTGTGTAAAGTGCTCCATTCTGTGCTAGCTTATGTTTCTGAGTGGGCTTCAGGTGAGGCCCCTACTGCTCTTCTTACAGTGATGAGGTCTGTTTAAGAATCTGGACCGAATATGCTCACTGCAGCTTGATGTGGTGGGTCCTTGCCAGCTGACAGAAGACAAGGGTTGTTGCCCTTTTAAGGACTCCCACCTACAAAGAATAGCAGAGGATGAGAAAGTTTACAGAGACAGAGCAGGGAAGAGCAGGAAGAAGCTGGCCAGGTCAGGGAAGGGAAACTGTCATTCCTGACTGGAAGAGTGTGCGTGTGTGCAGCGCCAAAGCAGCCCTCTTTTACCTGGATCATGCTGGCAGCACCCATTTACCCATGAAATGTGCAAAAGGACAGGATTTCTTCAGGACCTGCTGCAGGCATTATGCTAGTTCCCCCTTTTTTCCTTGGGTGCTGGGAACAAATTTTTACCTCATTGCAGATTGGCCTAGGCAGTGTGGGGTTTTCTGCCTTCCCCAGAGCTGGTCTGGGACCTGGTCTTGGGAGTTGGGTTATAATGTGGCAACTCTGTGGTATCCAATGCAGGTATTCATTATGGGAGGGTACAGTAATTGGATAAAATGGATGGGGAAAGGATTTGAAGGAAAGCAACCCTTAAGGGAACTGAGGAAGGGGTCTTGGGGCTGCCATGTCTAGTACAGTGGGGAGCTAACCCCACTCCTTTTATAGTCCCCTTTTACCTCATGAGGGGAGGGAGGCAGGGTCCCTGCCATGGGATGGCTGGGACCAGGTTGGGGATTATGTGGAAATTATTAAGGAAATGATTATGACCTGCACTGTACAATTTATTGCCAGGTGCTCCCAGATCTTTTAAGTGAGTAATGATGTAGCCTAATTAAACCACATCAGTTGCTTCCTATCTTTTATCCACATGTCCAGACAATAGAATGTTTCCATGTAAAATACTTTACAATAATCCATGTTTGGGGTGACAAAATAGAGGATGATTGTGGCAAGGCCCAAACTGGAGAGAAAGTGTCACACATCTGCACACAAGGTACAGATAAAAAAAAAGTGTCGTTGGCCACAGCTGGCACCTGAGCGTCCAAGAGCAGCCCAGGATCTCATAACACCTAGATTGTGCACCCCTGTATAGATGGTGGTTACTCTAAGAGAAACCAGTACAAATTTCACCAACTCTCCCAGCTGCTTGCCCAAGCCACCAACATTATTTCAGTCTTATCTGCATTAAGTCACAGACTAACCCTCATCCAAATCCCAAATGCACTGGTTTCTTTGTTCCATTACTCTGACACAATCAGCATATTGGACACACCGCATCCCATGTTGTCTCACTAGCCACCCACCACGGTGGCCTCAGATAATCATTGAACGTCAGGAGAGAACCCTTGGAGCAAAGAAACAATTACCCCCCACAAACCATCTGGATTATGTCAGAAAGGTAAGGGTGGAGCCACTCAGGAACAATTTTACCCACCCTGCTAGAGTCTTACTAAAAATCAACCAAACTTCTGTATCAATGGTATCAGAAAGAATCAGCCTGGGACACTGTGGGCACAACTGCTGGATACAGCCATGTTTATGCTCAGCACAGGACTTGATTTAGGAAATGGCTTTTCACCACCTTTGCAGTTTCTTGAATCTGGGTCAGTGAGGTCTGAGCTAGGGCTGGGCTATGCCCTGTGACAACGTAGAGCAGCGTGAGGCTATGCTTGGCTTTTTTCCACCAGTGAATTCCCCTTACAGAAGTAGGATCTCCAGTAGCCACTCAAAACAGTTTTCAGGCAGCTATGTGCTACCAGAGAAGCACAAAGCAACAGGAATGCACAGCAGAATCCGGGACTGTACCTTTTTGCCTCCCTCTGATATAATTTTTAAATAACCTTATAAAGTCATTACTTGGTGTGCATTACTCAGAGTACAACATTGAAGCAATTTGCATTAGCACAATTGTATGTCCTGTACTGACACTTTAATAGACATAATGTTAATATAAATCATATTTGCCAAGTGTTTGTCTTACTCGGTGACAATATCACCATTAAAAGCTAGGTCTGCTAGATTAATCTCTTTTGCTTGTTCCTTTGGGTTGGCAATTCATTTCCTTCCTGTAAAAAGGTAACTGGCCCCTTAAAGGAAATTGGGCTCAGCGCTCCTGTTCCAGTCCAGGTGTGCCCGAGTTTGGTGTAATGAGGGGAGTGGGGCTGTCCCTGAGAGTTATAAATGAGAGTCCAGAAGAGGGGAATTTAGAACTTCCACTGCATTATTATTACTTATCATGGATAAAGGGACAGTGTGCTTGGAATTATACAAACAAATGAGGAGAGACTTGCCCTAAAGAGACTGTAATCCATTTCAGATACAGACAAAATAACTCATCTTGGATCTTTTTTCTCTCCTTTCACTCCTATTGGATTATACCATACTGGATCCTTATTAACTTTTGCTAGATCTCATTCTACTGGGATTTTTTATTTCTTCCCCTCTTACTTTTGCTGAATCCTGTCCTGAAACAAACCTTCTCTTTCAATTTCCACCTCATCAGATCAGTTGTCTGGTTGCTTCCAGAGGGTGATGTTAAAGCCATAATCAAGCCGTTTCACTCTCATTTTGGATTCACTGTTTAATTTCTAGTCTTGATTCTAGTAAGCTCCACTCCTGAAACCTGCTCTTATTTAATGCCTTCACCATAAAGTAAAATTATTTCCTTGGCCTCCAGAACACTGTATTGTTTTAGAACCTGATCTTGCTAGCTTGTTGATATGAACTTCCTGCAAGGTGCAAAGCATCCTTAACTGACATAGACTTCAGAGGGAGGGTCGCATTTGCAGTATAATTCTTTGTACCTGTAAACTGGTGGGCAAAGACATTGGCTGGGGAAAGTTAGAATAAAGCCCCCAACAACCATTCAATGCAAGACTCTTTCCTAGGACTGGCTTTATTTTCAAACAAGAACTCCAAAACAAGAGCAAATAAACTCAAAACACTGGATGCTAACAGCCCAAGACATTTCCAGTTTCCACCATACCATCTATCCCTTCTTAGCTACAATGAATACATCCACCTTAGGGCTAACCTGACACCTGAACCCAAGTTTCTCCTGTCTGCTACCTAGGAAGCTCCATATCTGACTTCCTTAACACCACATTCTTGCTCCTAGTCATCTGTTCTACAACTACAGCTCCCAGTTTTAAAGAGCTCAGGGCAGTAACAAGACCAGCGTCCTGTTACAGTACCTGGACCCATTATGTTATACTGATGTTTATTCTGTCTGCCCTAGCTAATCTATCTACTTGTAACAGTCGTTCACTTGTAATAATCAGTTCCTCTTCTATGTTCATTAACTGTAACTTTATCCTATTTGATTTTCCTGCCTATCTGTGACAGGCTAAAATAAAATTGTATTTCAAAAACGGTCAGCCCATCCTCATCCCAGCCTCAGTTTGTATATATACACATATACATTTGTTTTTGCATCTAGCTTATGCAAACTCTTGCTACAGTTTCTAACACAGCATGCACCCTTAACATTCTTAGACCTGTTATTACACAAATATTGGCATCATTTTGCAGGTGCAAATGCTTGTGCTGGCTCAGATGTTTGATTATGGCGTGTGCAAGTGTTGGTGGACCTGCAGGCATTTACATCTGCAAAATGCAGGTGCAAGTATGTGCAATTGCAATTTTATGCATGCATCAAGTAGAGGCCAGTTTTTGAAAGAACCAGTCCCACTTCTTACATCAGTTGTTTCATTTGCATATTCTGACAGACTGGTGGAACTAGGCAGCCAAAAGTGATGAGCTGTCTCAACAGATTAAAATGTAAATTCTACAGAAGAAAACAACATACAAAATTATGCTTCTGTGTGATTAAATGTTACTTGTTTCTAAACTAATGTTTCTGTCACTTTCAATTACAGCTTTTGGAGGCTTTGTTCCACATCATTTAACCTCTCTAAATAACTCTCCTGTTCAGGCTTCTTATAGGGATCTATAGACTTAGCATGTATATTGCACTCCTACTACAATAACACTCTTTGACTTTAATTTAGAATTATTTTAGTCAAATCTGTAAACTGATATCCCATAATGCCTCTAAGTTGTAAAAACAGAAAGGAACACTCAAATTCAGTCACATTCAGTTACCTTTGTATTGCTCAAATTAGATAAACTAATCCACAGATACAGCCTTTGCATGGGGAGCAGAGGAAAATACAATAATATCTAAATGACAAATAGTTCTACTTCGTAAAATGTTTCCAGAAAACCACTGTATGTATTCTAAAGCTGAACAATTTGACAATTTTTGCATTTATTGATGCTATTGGGACTGAACAGGTTTCAGGCAAATGTTAAATGGGGTTAAACAAATTCCAGTTTGTTTAACTAGTTTGAAAATATGATGAGGTAAACACTTAAAATTATGCACAAGTCCTATTTTGTTTAAAGAAAAGTCTGAGTCAGAGGCTCAAAACATGTCCCCACCCCTATATTTGTCCAAATATTTTTCCATTTTTAGTTTAAGGAAACTATTAGTTATGTGCAAAAGAGGAAGCTACACTTTTTAATTAATCATTAACCGGAAGACTTAGGAGGAAGGTAACTCTGCGCTTGCTAAACAGTGGTTTTGCAGCAAGACAGATACACTATGATGAACTATGCCACCTTGTGGTCAGCTGCCTTCTTGCAGATGAGAATTTAGGAATGGATATGGTAGGAAGAACAAAGAAAATTAAAAAAGGAGAAGTAAAAATCAATAAAACTGAAGTCATAAATGTTAGAGCCCTTGTATATCTACGGAAGCATTTTATTTAACATAATCATGTTGAACCTTGGAATTTTGTGTCAGTACCACTATTGCTACTGTAATAAAAATAGGTATATTAGAAGCTGTGATATTTCCAATTGAAATGTGCAACATATACCTAACTACCACTCATCTTCCCCTCCCATACCAAAATTAAATGTAATAAATACAACTCCCTTTGTCACAAAGGAAACAAGCAATACAATCATTCCTGCCTCTTGCAAAAGCAACTTATACACAGGCATATATATATATGCTCCCAAAGAACTTAGTCTACAAAGACAAGTGGCATACAGTCCTCTAAAGCAGAGATTGTCTCTTTTCTGTGTTTGGGCTCAGCACAATGGGAAAGGCTGAAAGTACAAGCACCAGGAAGGAGACCAGGGGAACTTCTGGGTCAAGGGATGGACTCTTGCTTGGACTATCCCACAGGCCCTGGGAAACAGCCCTTTGTCTCAGTGGATCAGGAGTCCTACAGGCCTCTTTCCCAGGGCCTGTGGGATAGTCCAAGGCAAGCAATAGTCCATTCCTTGACACATGAGTCCCCTGCCCTCCTTCCTGGTGCTTGTACTTTTAGCCTTTCCCAGACTCTTTTCATCCTCTTCCCATCAGCCCCTCTGGGCTTCTTTGGGGTCCTGAGCAGCAACTCCCAGAGCTTGCTTCTTTCTCGGAATCTTTCCTTCTCTCTCCTGCTATCCAGGCTTCTTCCTTAGTTAACCCAAAGGCCCCTACCAGTTAATTGTGTCATAGGTAGGGCTAAGACCTCTCTCCTTATAGGGCTAGAAACACACATACCATAATATATTTTAATGTACCAGGAACAAGGATGTGTATTTTTGTAAAAGGAATGATTTCAGAGGATAACTTAATCACATCTACTGAAAAGGGAGACGTGCCAGAGACTCCGTGAGTCCACCAGGGACTTTGCTATTACTATTGATTTTATGTAGAAGATGCTCAGATAACTACAGTTAATGGGCAGCAGTATAAATCCCTAAGAGAGAGAGGTAGGTAAAACAAATGTAATTCTAATTTGTCTGTGGTCCAAAAATTGATGTAATTATATGCTGTTCTCTCACCTCTTGTAATAACGTGTCCCTGCAGAGATCAACAATCTCCATTCGCTGTAACTGAGGAGGCTTTTTGCTAAACCAGCACATCCTCTGAGGAGTGTGTTAACTTGCAGTTTTTCTGACAAGGGCCAAAGGCCAGACGGATTTCTGTATCTTGATAAAACTAGGTAATCTTGCATTTGTGTGTAATTTAAAGCTTAGAATAATTCTAAAGATACTGTAGGCCCCTGCTCAATAAAACACTTAAGCACATGCTTAGCTTCAAGCACACGGTAAAACATGCACAAGTGCTTTGCTGAATAGTGATGGACTTAAGAATGGGCTGAAGTGGTTTGCTGAATCAGAGCCTAAATTTCTATCTGCTTTCTGTTCTGTAAAAATGCCACCATATTACTCTGCTTAAGTTGAACTGAATTGGTTGTTAGATCTGGATTGCTTGCTGATGACTGTAAAGAGAATGTTCTCTCTGTCTTGTGAAAGCAGGCAGAGCAAGACCAATGGCACAACCTATGTACTGGCTCAAAGGTCCAGAGAAAGCTGCAGTTTCCCTCAGGAGCAGTGTTACAGAAGGGTGCCTCCATGGGCACAAACAGGGGCGGCTCCAGGCACCAGCGCAGCAAGCCCGTGCCTGGGGCGGCAAGCCGCAGGGGGCGGCCTGCCGGTCGCTGTGAGGGCGGTCCCGCGGAAGCGCTGCCGAATCCGCGGGACCGCGGACCGCCCGCAGGCATACCGCCGAAGGCCGCCTGACTGCTGTGCTTGGGGCGGCAAAAAACCATAGAGCCGCCCCTGGGCACAAAAGAGCTGAATGAAAGTGCTGTTACAGAAGCATTTAGATTTGTGTTTATGTAACATAAAGCTATTGCCTCCTTTATCCACGCTCAACTTTTTCAGTAAACAAAATGTTTGTTTAAAATAGCTACTACACAAATTCAGGTGGTAAACTACAGACGCACTGCAGTTCGTCTTTGACATTTCTTTACATTGTTATTTATTTTTATAATACCCTCTTGATGTTAGCAGAGTTGTGAGATAATTGTGAGGTAGGGGGGAGGGGGAATATCAATGCAGTAGCACAAATCAGGGGTACCAAACTATTATTTAACACTACATTTATGGCAGGCAGAGTAGAGTTCTCTGAGGTGATATGGCAGAAAGTTAAAGATCTTCTCTAGCAACTGATTATATAGATGAAATGCGCATGCATTTGAAGCTACAGCACCTATTTTGGCAATTAATTGAACTCCTGTCATTACATCTTCATTGTTTAATACAGATGTCTGATAACAAAGGGATAGTGATAGGGAGCGCTGCCTTCCCCAGACATCCTAGCAGGGCTCTGTGGGCTGGGCTGATCCCCATACTAGGGAAGTTTACATTTGTTCCTCTCTTTGTTTATGTCCCCTTGTTTGTTTATGTCACTCTTTGTTTATGTCTGATTTGTATCTATAAAGGTTCTTTCCTGCTGCACAGAATTTACTGGATTTTTTTTTTCCTGCTTAGTCATCCCACCAGTTCACAGTGACATTGTGGCCAGTTTCACTTTAGGTAATGGGGTACAGACCCTTCTATCTCTAAGACATCAGTTAAATGAAAATCACATTTGTGGGAGCCTTAGGCTATGGCCCTGCATAGGAGGTAGGGAGAATATGCACTGTTCCAGTGGGAACTGGGGAGAGAGACTATGCCTCTAAGGCACAGTCCCACCCTGAGAGTTCCTAGGTGCAGTGTGCAATACAGCTTGCTCCTCTTTCCATATACATAGAATCATAGAATATCAGGGTTGGAAGAGACCTCAGGAGGTCATCTAGTCCAACCCCTGCTCAAAGCAGGACCAACCCCAACTAAATCATCCCATCCACTGTAATCAAGTCCTCAGTCTTTTTTGACAAACTAAACAGATTTCATTCTAAGTCTCTCTCTGTAAGTCATTGTCTCCAGCATTCAAATCATGTTGGTGGCTTTTTTCTGCACTTTCTCCAATTTTTCAACATCCTTCTTAAAATATGGACATCAGAACTGCATGTGATATTCTAATACTGGTCTCAGCAATGCCCTATATAGAGATAAAATCACCATCTTGCTCTTACTAATTACTCCCTTGTTTATGTAACGCAGGATTGCATTAGCCCTTTTTGCCACAGTATCACACTAGGAGCTCATGTTGAGTTGCTTTTGCACTACTAGTCCTAGATCCACTCTGAATCCTAGATCCTTTACAGCAGTGCTTAAATTATTCCTGAGTATTTCCTGGAGCCCCGTGGCTCAGGGCTTCTCCCCAGCAGGAGGCACCGGGGCTCGGGCTTCAGCCTTAGTGGGTGAGCTGGGGCTCGGGGCTTCAGCTTTCCTCCAGTTGGCTTTGGCTGAATTTAAGCCCTGCTTTTCAGAGTCGTTGCTTTCCATGATGTAGTTCCTCATTCTGTAGGTGTGGCCTACATTCCTTGTTCCTAGATGTATAACCTTGCATGGTGCATCATGTACCAAAATACATTTTATTTGAATGAGCCCAGCTTCTCAAATTATCCAGATCACTTTGTTTGACTACACCGGGGTGGGCAAACCACGGCCCGTGGGCTGAATCCGGCCCGCGAGCCGTTTTAAGCCAGTCCGCGAGCTCCCGCTGGGGAGCAGGGTCTGGGGCTTGTCCCGCTCTGGCCAGGGCGCTGGGTCGGGGGCCGCTCCGGCTGGGGCGCTGGGTCAGGGGCCGCACCATACGGCTCCCAGCAGCCGCATGGCCCCGCTACAGTGCTCCAGCCGGGGTGCAGGGTGGGTGGCCACTCCTCGTGGCTCCCGGAAGCCACGGAATGGCCCCGCTCTGGCTCCTATGCACTCCAATGGCCCCCTCCGGTGCTCCAATGGGAGCTGCAGGGGCAGTGTCCCTTCTGGTTACCTGATTTTTGCCCTATGACCTTCACTCCTGTCCCTGTTTTTTCATTTGTTTTCCCCAGTATTCAGTTGCAGCCTGGGTTCACTAGCCTCTCCCCTCCGGCTAAGGGAGGGGGCCTTTACCTATGAGCAGCCATAGGCCCGCCCTTTTCCCAAAACTGCATAAATAGAAAAACACAAACAAGAAATGAGAAACTGATTTGAAAACCAGTGTATCTGAAGGACCACGAGGCCTGTGAGCGGGCCACACACTAGGGACAAAAAGGTTAAGAAGAGAACTCTGGACCCAGCTGATCCTGTCCGGCTACATCTGCAGCCAATGTAAGCCATGAAGAGGGAAGATAAAAGCTGGAGGCCTAGCTCAGTTCAGGGATGACCAGAGAGGAGAGAAGAGCTCTATATTACTCTCAGAGAAGCAAGTCTGGTTTGAACCTGAAGCTTGAAACAGCCTGCCACCTGGAGAGAAGCCTGGGTCCAGCCCAAAACTTGAGGCGAACTGCAACCTGGAGGAGCCTCCCAGTGAAGGGGACAAATGGATCCTGAGAAGAAGGCTAGGGTCTCATCAAAGATTCCTCAGATGACCCTGAGTTTTGAGTTCACAATTTGCCTTTGTTCTTCTTGGACTTCAATAACCCAGAAGAGGTTGGACTCAAGTATGCCCACCTGCAGGGCTCAGGCACTACTACACTGGATCAGAGAGAGGCATCAGCTGATTGTCAGAGACCTGTGGTTAGGTGGGTTGTGCCCTGATAGGTCAGAAGGAGGCGCTGCTTAGTCAACCCAGTTACAGGCCTAATAGGCTGGCAGTAAAGCCCATGTCCCTAGAGTGCACTACGTACTAGTAACCTTTGGCCCCAGCAAGTAAGCAAATGTTTGCATAAAAGACCCAACAACAACCACTAATAGGAAAGAGTAGAAAACTACTTGGAGGAGGAGCACAGATTGCAGGAGGGAAGAGTTTGGAGGAAGCACTAGGAAGTCAGTCTGTTTGCACATGGCTAGAATGCTAGCTACAGTTGCAGCATCTCTATAGTTCTCTTAATAAAGAGCCTATTTAGTTTGAGACACATGGAGTCCTCTCATATTATTACCCAGCATGTGGTACATGAAACAGGCCAGTTACAAACCCCTAAAGTGCTGTTGTGTGTCTACCAACATAGAAGGGCAGAATAAAGTTAAGAGCTGGTCTACGGCAAATAGCACTTACATAGCACCCTATATTAAGCACACTCTGTCCTGGACCCCTACCACATGTAGCCACTGCCAGTACAGTTTTCCACGTGTGCACTTTGAAAACAAAACCCTAAATGTTAACAGCTGCATATCTGAAGCCCAAATGGGTCCCTAAGGGCTTGAATATCATAATATTTTTAGCTGAATCATTCTAATCACTGAGATTTGGGGTGAAAAAAGAACAGAGAAATGTTCACCATGATTCTGGCAAACTATTCATAAGTGCTTGATCCAACCCATTAAAATCAATAGGAGACTCTCAAATGAGGTTCAGTACTGAATGACTCCAGTGTACCAAATCTCCAGTACAGTCTGAGAAACCTAAATTAGGGCAACCTTGAGGTAAAGTGGAAAAATGGAGCACAAAAAGAAATAAGACAGCAATACTTAACACATTCCCTTAGCCCTGGTCATTAAATACAAAGGGCTATGATGGTTAAAGTATCAGAGGGGTAGCCGTGTTAGTCTGAATCTGTAAAAAGCAACAGAGGGTCCTGTGGCACCTTTAAGACTAACAGAAGTATTGGGAGCATAAGCTTTCGTGGGTAAGAACCTCACTTCTTCATTACTTGCATCTGAAGAAGTGAGGTTCTTACCCACGAAAGCTTATGCTCCCAATACTTCTGTTAGTCTTAAAGGTGCCACAGGACCCTCTGTTGCTTTTTATGATGGTTAAAGATTTCCTTAATTTCAGTGTTACCGCAGAGTAGTACGTGTCTATAGTGACAGACGTACTATCAACACTTAGTGCTTGCTCTTGCTTTCCTCAGTCAGGAAAAACTCTGACTAATTTCAAAATGAGTTTTACCTAATTAAGAGCTGCAAGATGGGAACCTTCAGGAATTATTTGACAACCTTCTGACATAGGATCCTTTTTTTCTGGCAGTAGAAATAAGAGTTTTCTTTGTAGTAATACAGATTCATCACTAGAGATTTACAAGATCAGAGGTGAGAAATTCATTTAATTATCTAGACTAGTAGTTCAGCTAGTAAAGCTTCTCAACATTAGGAGCCCTGGGATTCCACTTCCAATCAATAGTAACATAACTGTAAGAAAAGCCATATTAGTACTGGTATTACTATTACTCTTCATGCTATCTATTATTTTGTGATAATTTCCCAACAATTACATATTAGTGCTATGTACTGACCTATTTTGGTTACTGACGTTCAAAGCTAGATATGTCTCTAGTAAATATTTTCCAAAATTATTTTGTTTGTTCAGTTTTCTATTACATACTAGACTTCCATTACTATTATGAACAAGCAATATGCATTACATATGTGATAGCAGTATAATCTATCACATTCTGTTGTTTTTGCATATATTTACAACACAAATATATATTTTTTATTAAAAGTGTGAGGTTTTACAGCTTCTAACTAAAAAAAGAAATTATGAGTACAAATTGTGATTAGAATAACACCTTGCATAACTTCACATCGAGATTTCAATGGTCTGCTCCTGCTGCCCATTTAAGTCTATTGGAGTTTGCCACTGACTTTAATAAAAGCAGGATTGGAACCTCTAATATCAAGCATGCTGAAGAAAATGTCAGAACTTGAAAGAAAAGTGAATTTTTCTGAAACTGCCCCTGAACTTGAGATGAAACCTCTTTTTGAAAATGAATCTCTCACAAATGGAGAAGGGTTTCAGGAGAAACTGTGGAAATTCAAAAGCTCCTATATGTCAGTTGATCCAACAAAAATGTAATCACACCTCAAGGGAAAAGACAAAGTAAGAGACATGAAAGAGTATCATGGCCCAAAGAGAAGAGACCCTGCTAATATAATTGGTATGCACTAGGAATAGTAAATTTGATAGGAAAATGGAATTAAGGTAGTTAATCCTTGAATTTTTGGTGAGTTTATAAAATGTATTAGATACCATAAAACATTCAGATTTTAGTAAATGTATGGAGATCATGATCAGGGAATACCATTGTGTTCTGCCAATCATACAGTATGGATGAAACTTGAAGGAAAATCAAGACTACAGTACTATACTTCTTAAGACTGGAAGAGAGGATTCATTTTTATGTCATACGTTATACTTTCATCTTTGGAAATACACCAAGATGCAGTCAAAAGCGTTTGCATTTCGATCTTTAGGTGTCAGTTGTTAATCTCTAATTTTTAAAGGAATTGGGTAATTCATCTACAGAAAAGCTTAAAAATATCACATACTCTACAAATCCAGCAAAAGCCTACTATCTGAGTTATATCATTCAGAATATCACAGAGTCCTGCATCAGTTACCAAAGGGACTCCTGATTTATTTCCTTACAGAACCTGGATGTCTTATTTGGGATACGTGGGAGTGCGGTAGAAAAGAGGACTGAACAATTCTTAAGGTATGGAGAATACCTGTATTTTCTATCCTTTAATCCTTTTGAGTGGACACAGCTTCCTTTGTCCTTCTTCTGTTACTATCAAGTGCAGGCTGCAAGGAAATAAAAGAACACGACTGTATCTTTTAGTCAGTGACCTTGAAGATCTCTGGGGAGACAATCTAAATTAAGAATCAAAATATCCTATGGTTTTCATCAAAACCTTAAGTAGAAAATAAGCACTTAGTCAACATAACTGCAGTCCATCTGAAGAAAGGCTTTGTAACTCTAAATGTTCTAAAAAGATATGTTTAGATTTATGTTCGGAACATTTACAAAATTTAAACTGTCACCTTACATTTTTCTATTCTGATTAACTGTGCTGCAGTAAATCCTACTTAAACAGATAGTTTGACAGTCCCTAATGGTAGAAGAAAAGACCTTTGCTTTGCACAGCCACACACAATTGAGGCCATGGCCTACTGATAGCAGTGAAATATATCCCATCTCCATTTCTTCTCACTTTCCAGGCACACTAGAGAATGGAGAACCTGAACAGGTCCTGACTCTTATTAATGGGGAGTTGGAACACAAAGAAGTACTCATTAAATCAGAATCTTTTGTAAAATTGCCAATTGTCCAGAATAGGGAAGCAAAATTGTCCTATTTTTTCCTATTTCCAAGTGCTTTGCCTCTTCTTTACACAGGGACATATTTTTTGAATCCCCTCTCCCCCAACACTTTTTAACAAAGGGCTACTCTTAATCTTTTCCATGTCAACCAATGCACCTAGAAAGCTCCTTCAGTGCAGATAAATGTGCAGGAAATGGTATGGCTTGATGTTCACTCAAATGACAGGAAATTCTGTTGTAAATTGCTGCCTGGACACATGCTCTTTCCAGCAGCTGTGATGACATCACTTTGCAAATTCTCTCCTCTTGTATCCCTTGGCATTGCACAGAAATGTACTTTTTTCTTTGTCATTCTTATGATTTTGCGTTACATGATTAAGTGAAGGGATGTGAGGTAACCTATCCAAATGGAGAGTGAAAGAGGAACTCTTGGTTTTTAAGCCCTTAAAGAGCAGGTGCTGCTTCAAGTGCTGCTTCAAGTGCTGCCTTTTTGGACAAAATATTTTGGTTGCTGCTGTTTTTACATTTTTATTCGGCTAGCATCACAAATGTTGCTCTTTTCACTGTCACATTCAATCTGGATGACATCAGCAGACCGCCAGAACAGCTGTCAGTTTATTAGGCTCACTTTGTGCTGTGTAATTAGTGGCCCAACTGCTCTTAGGCACACTACAATTCACTTGCAGCCATACTGCCACTGCGGCGGGGACAGGGTGACATAACTTAGAGTGACAGCTGACAGAAGGGCAACAATTCACTACAATATTTGAACTTGAAAGGAAAATCCATTCTGCTCAGCTGAGCGGTCTGAAAGATCAAAAAGTACTACACAATCTTCTATATGAAGAAATAAGGCCACTTTTCAGCAAGACAGTCCTTGGCCTTCTTGCCGGTGACAGCCATCTTGCTGAAAAGGTATTTGGGAGTTTAGAGTGACAAGGTTCTAATTTGCTTTAACATTATTTTAACAATAAGGAGAAAAATTTGTTTAAAAAGTATAAAAAATAAACATTACTTTTTTATTTTTATAATTCTGTGACAGTAGGATGGAGACTTTTTTTTCACGCTGCATGACTTGTCACTTTTCAGCAACATGGTTGGCAGCTGGTTCAGAAATGCCATTTCTAATTAAAATCTTTATTTTCAAATACATTCCACAGTTTATTCATGCAGAGAAGAACATTTTACCTTCTTGAACTTTCTGCTGGGTTGAGCAAAATAGGTGAAGATTTATATTAACAGGCATTTATACTGGAGTGAGTTCTGATGGTAATAGAAAGCACTACATATCTTTCTAGCATTTTTGTTTGCTTACAATACACGTGCCTGAACCAGTCCATGCTACACAATTACTCCTTTTTATTTAGACTTACACTGGAATCAGAAAAGCAGATGTAAAAAAAAAAGATCTGGTGGCAAACTGTCTTTCTAGTGCAGTGGTTTTCAATCTGTGATCTGCGGACCTCTGGGATCCACAGACTATGCCTAAGATTTCCAAAGGGGTCCATACCTCCATTTGACATTTTGTAGGGGTTCGCAAATGAAAAAAGGTTGAAACCCACTTAAATATGACACAGAAGACTAATAAGACACAAACCACACAATGCTTCATACCCTTTAGAATAAGAACATAAGAATGGCCATAGTGGGTCAGACCAATGGTCTATCTATCCCACTATCCTGTCTTCTGACAGGGGCCGGTGCTAGATTCATCATGGAGAATGAACAGAACTGGACAATTTATGAAGTGATCCATCCCATTGTCCAGTCCCAGCCCCAGCTCTGGCAGTCAAATGTTTAGGGATGCTCAGAGCATGGGACTGTGTTCTTGACCATCTTGACTAATAAGTCCATCAATAGCTATCCTCCATGAACTTTTCTAATTCTTTTTTGAACCTAGTTATACTTTTGGCCTTCACACTACCCCCGGCAATGAGTTTCAAAGGTTGACTGTGCATTGTGTGAAGAAGTACTTTGTTATATTTGTTTTTAAACCTGCTGCCTAGTAATTTCATTGAGTGACCCCTTGTTCTTGTGTTATATGAAGGGGTAAATAACACTTCCCTATTCATTTTCTCCACACCATTTATGATTTTATAGACCTCTATCATATCCCACCTTAGTCTCTTTTCTAAGCTGAACAGTCCCAGTATTTTTAATCTCTCTTCATATGGAAGCTGTTTCATACCCCTAATCATTTTGTTGCCCTTCTCTGTACTTTTTCCAATTTGAATACATCTTTTTTTGAGATGGGACAACCAGACTGCATGCAGTATTCAAGATGTGGGCATCGTATAGGGGCATTGTGGTATTTTCTGTCTTATTAGCTATTATTTTCCTAATAGTTCCTAATAGTCTGTTAGACTTTTTGACTGCCACTGCACATTGAGCAGATGTTTTCAGAAAATTATCCACGATGATTCCAAGATCTCTTGTTTGAGTGGTAACAGCTAATTTAGACCCCATATGTTGTATGTATAGTTGGGATTGTGTTTTCCAATGTGCATTACTTTGCATTTATCATCACTGAATTTCATCTATCATTTTGTTGCCCAGTTACCCACTTTTGTGAGATCCCTTTGTAATTCTTCATAATCAGCTTTGGATGTAACTATCTTAAATAATTTTGTATCATCTACAAACTTTGCCATCTCACTTTTTCCAGATCATTTATGAATATGTTGAATAGCGTTGGTGCCAGTTACAGATCCTGGGGGAACCATGCTATTTGCCACTCTCCATTGTGAAAACTGACCATTTATTCCTACCCTTTGTTTCCTATCTTTTAACCAGTTATTGATCCATGAGAGAACCTTTCCAACCCAACAGCTAACTTTGCTTAAGAGTCTTTGGAGAATGGGCACCAAATTGCAGGTCCAATCCTATAAAGTGCTGAGGCCCCAATTTAGCAAACCATTTAAACACACAAAACTTCTGTTAGGATTCCCTCCGAGACCTTTTTCAGTTGGTTTATCCAGAACAGCTCATCCAGTTCAAGGGAGAACACTCTGTCCAGTTCTTTGGAATCCAATGAATCAGTTGATCTCCAAACTCATCAATGAAGTTTATTGGCATACAATCAAACTACACTTCAGTTGATCAGGCTCAAGTGTAGGGGATGAGCACAGGGTATACCACACATTCAATATACACAATCATGAATCAGCTTATGTACACACTTAATACTATTTATGATTGGTGTACTAATTTTTATAATCAAACTCTGTACAGATAATGAACTGTCCACGAGCTGCAAAGTATGTTAATAAGCAAAGCTCCAGCAAGCTTATCACACATCACTCTTCTTACTATTTCATTATCTATTAATTACATGATATTTATACGGTTGACAACTGTTTAATCACACAAACCCAAACACCTTGCCCCGCCCCCTGCCCCACCCATTCCCCAAGGCCCTGCCCTGCCCTTTCTCCAAGACCCTGCCCCGCTCACTCCATCCCCCCTCCCTCCATCACTCGCTCTCCCCCACCCTCATTCACTTTCACTGGGCTGGGGCAGGGGGTTGGGGTGTGGGAGGATGTGCGGGCTCTGGGCTCAGGCCAAGGGGTTCGGAGTGTGGGAGAGGGCTCCAGGCTGAGCCTGGGGCAGGGGGTTGGAGTGTAGGAGGGGGTGCAGGGTGTAAGCTCTGGAAGGGAGTTTGGGTGCTGGAGCGGGCTCAGCGCTCGGGCAGGGGGTTGGGGTGCGGGAGGGGTCAGGGGTGCGGGCTCTGGCCAGGCAGCACTTATCTCGGGTGGGCTCCCAGTCGGCGGCGCAGCGGGGCTAAGGCAGGCTTCCTGCCTGCCTTAGCCCGGCTGCACCGACAAACTTTTAGCTGCCTAAAATCTCCTGGTTTGGCTTCAGTAGCCTCTGGGAGATAGAGTCCGATTCTGGGAGACTCCTGGTGAAACTGGGAGGGTTGGCAACCCTAGTTATTTACAAGGCCATTTATGAGTTTATTCTTTGTCCATTGTTAACCTCTAATTCCTTATTTCTCCTTGCATTGTTTATCCAAGGTCTACAACTTCAAGCATATGCTTAACTGCTTTGTAAAAGAAGGATGGACTTTGTAATAGGGTCCTCAAGGGGCCTAGTAGTTAGTAAAAATAACAGGAGTACTTGTGGCACCTTAGAGACTAACAAATTTATTAAGGTGCCACAAGTACTCCTGTTATTTTTGCGGATACAGACTAACACGGCTGCTACTCTGAAACTAGTAGTTAGTGTCCACTTGGTCATGAGGCAGTGATAGGGGACCCCGGGTCCGCCCACTTCGCCAGGCTCCGATCCAGGGCCCTCAGAGGGTCAGCGGTGTTTGGCCTGGGGGTAGCGGTGGGCTCTGAGCTACTTTCCCTGGGTCACTTCCTACCACTGCTTTTCTCCCTCCACTTCTGGTCACAGATAAAGAGAAAAGGAAAAGGAAACCAAACTGCCAGCTGCAGCTGGGCTCCGCATACAGTTCTGTTCCTTCAGGGAGTCTTCTCCGGCCCCCTTTTGGCAGGAACCTTTCAGGGTAGGGCTGCACTCCTCCCCACCCTCCTCCTTCTGATCACGGCTACTTGCTCCCTTTTCAACCCTGTCTCAGTTGGAGCATGCTCTGCAGGGTTGGAGGGGTGGGGCTGGCTGGGCCCAGTATAGTCCTTTAACCCCTTCCATTCCAGTGTGGGGTTTGTGTAACCCATCACAGACTTAAGCACATGCTTAAAATTAAGTACATGCTTAAGTGCTTTGCTGAATCAGGGTATGAATGCCACCATCTTCTTCTTAGGGAAGACTTTAATATAGTCCTAAAGAAATTTGATAATGATCTGATCCTGCGAGGTGCTGAGAGCTGCTGAATCTCTTCAGTTCTCCTTGATTTCAGTGGGCATCACGCGCACACAGCACCTCTCACATAGGACATATCTCCCAGGATTGAGCCCTAGTTACTTAAGACTAACCTCATTCATAAAGGTTTTGTTTTTATTAGTACTTTCTGAAGCCTAGGGAATCTGTCAAAGCAGTTGTCAGAAGCTGGCATGAGTTAATAAAAAACAGTATTTTTGCACTGGGAAAAGTGAATAGATTTGTGACAACATTAACTGGCATTTCCGATGAGGAATTATTACAGAATCTGCAATTATAAATCTGACATGACACTGACAGTTGCAAGAGAAATGGCACATCACTTTGAAATTATTAAAAAGTCAGGTAACCGATCAAAGGGCTCTGAAAGACCTTTAAGAGGTCACTCATAAATACTGCTATCCAAGAAAAGTTCATAAGCAAAACAAACATGCAAAGCCAAATCATGTGGAACTTGGTAAAAGCAGCAGGTAGTGATGTGTGATAATGCCCATAGTGAGATAGTGAGAATAACTGCTGAACCAAGAATGCAAACATGGAACATGGCACAAAATGGGTTACTTTGTAGCACTGTGTATAACCAAAGGGACTGAAGAGTGAAGCACTGTACAGGATACTGAGGCATCTGTCTCCACAAGCTCAGACTTGTGTAGTGACAATGCAGAAAAGCAGTGCAGGGTGAATTTTCTAATTCATAGCAAACTATGCAACTAAAACAGATTCAAGAATCAATATAATAGACGTAACTATTTTAGATGGCTAAAACTATATTACTGACCAATCCAAACAATCCCTGCCCCCACTTAGTTTAGATAGCCTTGGAGGAAAACTTAGATAACTAAGGTAGTGATTTAGGTGGTTGTGTAGATTGCAGCACTTTGAAAATGTGATGTACTAGATAAGTGGATCCGGTAAAATATTAGCTGAATAACATATTTATCTAATTTTGTGTTATTTTTCACATAATGTATTTGATTTTTGTTCTTAATTATTCACCCAGTTGATAGAACTAGATGGATAATTTGGGGATATTCATGAATTTCTACAAATTTTATTACTTTAAAAAATATTATTTCAAAATGAATTTGTTGTCTTTCACAAAGCTCTATTTATAAGTGTTGTGGTATAAGATGCTGTACAATTAGGGTGACCAGACAGCAAGTGTGAAAAATCAGGATGGGGGTGGAAGTAATAGGTGCCTATATACAACAAAGCTCCGTATATCGCGACTGTCCCTATAAAATCGGGACATCTCGTCACCCTATGTACAATTGCTAAAGTGATTAATAATACAGATTTCTTTATTACTTTTGTTACAGATGAGGCCACACACCAAGACTGGGTTTACAGATTCACTGTGTGATATTGGGATTATAAGAGACTCATTGACTCATAATTATTCTGCAACACTGAGACTGGACTGAAACAAAGAACCCAAGGACCATATGTTCCCTTTCCACAGAAAATTAGTTTCTTTCCTGCTGGCCATCTGCAGAGGTCGAGAGACAGCATACATTCTTACTAGTCTGGTCACTGGCAGGAAGAAGTGAGCATGCCTCCCTGCAGGCTCCTTTTCTGTTTTATCCCTCCCCAGTTTTTTCCCATGCTGTTTCACTCTTCGGCTGTCCACCACCACCGGATCTAGTAGGCTGTCCCTGCCCACACATCTAGTGACTCTCACGGTCTTATCTCTTTCTTCTCGCCATCATCTTGGGAGGCCAGCATGGGGTCACCCACACACACACCCAGCATTGCCAGCCCTAAGAGTTCAAAAATCATTAGTCAGCCTCCAAAAATCATGAGATTAGCTTACAATCATGTGATATTTATGTAAGCAGGGTCTGAATGAGCTCTCCCGGATAGGGTGACCAGACAGCAAGTGTGAAAAATCGGGACAGAGGGTGGAGGGTAATAGGAGCCTATATAAGAAAAAGCCCCAAATATCGGGACTGTCCCTATAAAATCGGGACATCTGGTCACCCTACTCCCATGACAGCTAGCTGGGGAGGGGAAAAGGCTTCAGGACGAGACTGTATTTACATGAACACACCCACTCTGCCTAGGTATCAGCAGACAGAGCTGTGTTGCCCAAAGTGATTAATTTTGGCTTGTGTGATAAATAAAGGGGGGGATAGCTCCCTCTGATAGACACCCAGCCAGCCAGTTAGCTGTAAAATCCCTCTTGGTAGCTGTTCTTTATTTGCTTTACCTGTAAAGAAAAAAAAGTGGGCACCTGAGCAAAAGAGCCAATGGGAAGGTAGAACTTTTTAAAATTGGGAAAGAAATTTTCCCTTTGTCTGTTGTTCTCTGGGCTGGAGGGACAGAGCAGCTATGCTATAAGCAACTTAAGACAGGTACGATCATAAATCATCAGATCATGCCTAGAACTACTTATCTGAACTCCAAATGTGTAAGTAGATCAGAATGTTTAGCTAGACGCGATTAGGGTTATTTCTTTTATTTCTTATTGGCTGTGGACTCCTCTGTGCTAACCCCAGATGCTTTTGTTTGCTTTTAACCTTTAAGCTGAACCCCAAAGAAATCTATTTTGGTTGCTTGATTTTTGGAATTGCTCTCTTAAAATCTAGCAAAAGTCTAAGTTCCAGATGTATTTTCTTTCTTTTTGTTTTTAATAAAATTTACCTTTTTTAAGAACAGGATTGGATTTTGGTGTCCTAAGATGTTTGTGCATGTTGTTTGATTAGCTGATAGCCACAGCTAATTTCCTTTGTTTACTTTCTCAGCTCTTTCTCGGAGCAGGGGGTGAAAGGGCTTGAGGGTACCCCACAGGCAGGAATTCCCAAGTGCTCCTTCCTGGGTTCAAAGGTGTTTTTTTTTTTTTTTTTTTGCATTTGGGTTGTGGCAGCGTTTACCAAACCAAGGTCAGTGAAAAGCTGTAACCTTGGGAGTTTCATACAAGCCTGGAGTGGCAAGTATTAATTTTTTTAATCCTTGCGGGCCCCACTTCTGCACTCGAAATGACAGAGTTGGGATTCAGTCTTGACAGCTGGTGCTGGGTTACAAATCAATTTAGTACTGAATGCAGATGTAATAAAATGTTGTTATCCTTTTCGTATAAGTAAAGGGCAGCAGACCTGTGCTTACCTTGTCCTGATTGAGGGGGTCACACTCAACTGAAATGAACTCGCTGAGCAGGGGGCTCGGATGCCAGACCCTTGTGAAAAGAAGCCTCTGGTTCTGGCTACTGTGAGAGACAGGATAGTGGTCTGATTCCATCTGGCAATTCCTATGTTCCTAAAACAAAGTACAACTTTCCATGGGAATGTTACGGACATTGTGTGGCTGGATCTGTCTACATTATGTGTATCAGGGGTAGTAACATGTCCTTAGTCAATGTTTTAACTCATGAGGATGTCCTACTACATTTTTGTTGCCATTTCTATGTTTTGTTTTCACTCTGTGCCCCAGGAGTCATGTAAGAATATGAGACAAATTGGTTTACAGGAATGTTAGGTGATGTCAGTTGATACTGACTTCAGTAGGCTTGTTGGATCAGGACCTTAAACTTCAAACTAATGAGCATTAGAGAGATAAGGTGGGCCAGGTAATATTGGTCTGGTCTAATACAAGATATTAGCTCACCCACCTTGTCTCTCTAATATCCTGGGGCAGACACAGCTACAACTATACTGCATACAACTAATGAGAATAACAGTCACATATGAAATTGTGAAGCAGTTTTCCACAGGGAAGTACTTAATTCCAAAAATGGTGGTGCACAAGTACTGTATTCTCAGTACTTGGTACTTCAAATGGATTTTGTGCTCCTAATTTTTCCAGCACAAAACAAATGAAGTATATACTGCAGAGACAATGGGATGATTTTTAAAAACAGTGTTACATGGCAATGACTTGAATTTACCCAGAAATAGAAACCAATTCTGAATAATGGTAAGAGATTCATTGACCACTTTACGGAACAGTGAGAACATTTCCTGATACCTGCATAGTGCTAGATCCAGGTGGAGCTGCTGTGGGACATCAGGCTGTGGTAGTGGGACAGGACACTGGTTTGCAGGTGTTTTGCAGTTGTGATGTGGAGGCACCATTTTGTAGCTGCAGCATGTTGTGCAGTGGTGCAGAGTGCCATGCTGTGGTGTTGTGATATCACAGAACTGGGACGTTGTGTTGAAGTGCTGCAATTTGTCCATTGTGGGGCAAAAGGGTGTTGTGCTGCATGAGCTTTTGCTGCGGTGCTGGGCCACGTTGAGGTACGGGGGGGGGGGCATTATGCTTGACGAGGCGTTATGCTGTGGTGCTTGCAGGGCATTGTGGTAAGGAGGCACCACACTGGGGTGGCATTGAGCTGTGATGCTGTGAGGTGCTGGGTGTCTGGATTGCTGCAGGGCATGGTGCTGTTGGGCATTAGATGTGCTAGGTGTTAGGAGGCACAGTGTTGCACAGTGGTCAGGGTGTTGAGATGAGATGACATGGTACCTGCACATTATGCTAAGGGGAGTGTCACAGAGTGGCGCTGTGAGGTCTTGCCCTGTCAGAGCACTGCAGGAAATGGTGCTGGGCGTTATGCTGCATTGCAGTGGGTTGGACAAGGCCCAGGCTGCAGGCAGGCTGGGCGGTGCCAGGCACGGTCTGCAGGCAGGCAGGCTGCTGCGGTAGCTCAGGGCGTTGCACTAGGACACTGGCCGGGAGAGAGGGAGGGGTCACGGTGCTGTGAGATGTCCGGCTGCTAGGGGTGGGGGCTGTTCCGCGCTGTGGTGCGGGGTCCCCTTGAGGGAAAGGCCGCGCCCTGGGCACGGAGCGAGCTGCCCCTCCCCAGCCTAGGCGGGGAGGTTCCGAGCCCCTGGCGCCTTCGCTCTCCTCCCCTACCCCGCCCTTGCGGCCTGCCTGGGCGCGTTCCGCTGGCTCCGCATGTCGGTTAGGTCTGTCCCGAAGCGGCCTCCGTAATAAGGGCTGTTCTCGGCGGGGTTTGAGGGCTGGGGCGGCGCGCGCTTTTCAATCCCGCTCTGCCTGGGCCCCGCAGCGATGAGTCTCTGGGCGGACAAGTACCGGCCCTGTGCCCTCGGCAGGGTGGATTATCACCGCGAGCAGGCGGCCCAGCTCCGCAACCTGGTGAGGAACCAGCCTCTGCCCCCCAGCCCCGGGCCGCGAGGGGAGCCCCTGCTACCCCCCTCGGGTAACCCCTCCCCAGGACCGCGGCCCATTCCAGTAACCCCGCCCCCTTCTCCCGTCTGGTACCTCCTCAGAACCGCGGCCCATCTGGTACCACTGCCTCCCTGCTACCCCCATCTCCCCCTGGCCCTCCTTCCCTGTGCTGTCCCCATCCCCCTCTGCTCTGCGCCCCCCCCCCCCCATCTCTCAGGATGGCACGGGAACCGCCCCATCCCCCGGGGCAGCGGGGGGCGCCCTCTTTAAACCAAACAAATGCCCCTCAGTAGCACTGTTAGGGGTCTCCTGGGGCTGGGCCAGGCACCTCAGCTTTACTGGTGGGGGGCTGCTGTCCCCTAAGTGCTGGCTTAGAGTCTGATTCTCTTCCCAGTCGCGCACGGCTGCCAACAGAGCAGACTCTGCCCTCTAGTTATTGGTGCTAAGTTCCTGCTTGCTTTGCTTAGAGAGAATAAGGAGATGAAGTTTTGCAAACTCTCTTTGTGCATGTGACTTTGTTTTATTAAAGCAGGGGGTAGAGCTGCAGTTTGTGTTACATCTGCCTCAGGTAGCAGGATGGTAACCTCACACCCGCCTGCCATTCAATACTGCATATTTATCTCTGTTACAATACAAAATGACAAGTGCAATAACTGAATAACAATAACAGTCTGGTTGGGAAGAAACTGTGCACTGTAATACAGTCACCCTATTGGAAATGTATATCCTGCCAATATGAAAACTGATAATGAGGAAATAACTTGCTTACAGTCCACATAGTACTTTCCTGGCCCTCACTATGACCATTTAATCCCTGCCACAAACAATAAATAGAACTCTTTTCATCTTCAGTGTGTTTTACAAACAATTAATTGTAACAGCTGATAGCCAGACTTAAAATGACACCTGTTCTTTGACCTAGGATGGCACCTTGCAGTGTTGTCTCCACAGCAGTGTTAGCTCAAGGTACAACTGGAGTTTTGCCCAACTTCCTTTCTACACACAAATATCTCTAGCTTGAGTTCTAACTGGCTTGTCTGATGTGGATGGTATGGGATGGGGGTGGGTGTTTGATGTTCCTGTGCTTTAGTAGTGCAGTGGGGATGAGCAGTGAGTTACAACTCATCAGATGTTTATCCAATGAAGCTACTAATCCAGTCACCATTTTGCTGATCAAATTGCCCTGCTAGTTTGAATGTTGTTTCACAGTGTGGTCACTCTCAGGCTTGGTCTACACTTAAGTTATGTCAGCATAGCTACATTGGTCCAAGATATGGAAAAAATACCCATACCCCGACCAACATAGATATGCCAACAAAACCTCCAGTGTAGCTATGTTGGTGGAAGAGGGGTTCTGTCAACATTCATAACATTGTTTGTGGAGGTGATGTTCCTACACTGATCTACTCCTGTAGGTGTAGGCTGCATCTACAGCACAGGTATGTGTTGGCATACCTATGCTGACATAGGCTCTGTAGTCCTGTAGACATACCCACACTTGAGCTAGGCTAGCAACTCATATGTAATAACTCAAACTAACTTGCAGTGAAGACAAGCCCTGACATGTAGGGGGAAAAAACTTTTCTCTTCTCTAGAATGCATTCCATGCAAAGGTTTGCAAGCATTTTACGTGTGTTATTGAATTAAGCCTCACACCATCACTATTACCATTAAGCAGATGGGAGAGGAAAGAGGCACAAAGCGATTTATTAGCATGATTTTCAGAAATGCAAAGCACTCACATCATACATTGACTTCTATGGAAGCTGTTGGTGTCCAGCACTTCTGAAATCATCAGATCATAAATGACTTGGTCAAGGTCACAGGGATTAAGGTCAAAGATGGGAATAAAACCCATGGGTACAAAACTGTTCAAGCCCCCAGATGTCCTGAGTCTTATCCAGATTGTCCTAGATTCACTCTTTGAATTCTGTACTTCTTGATATATCTAACTAAAACTAGCTTTGAAGCTAGGTTTTAGTGAAATATATTTTTTAAACCGGCTACTGGCGCTCTTAGAAACAAAAACTGGTTTTGTCATTTTAAAGAGACACTCAACTTAAAAATTATGCTTTTGTTTGAATAGCTTTATATTGTTAAAGGTAATACTCATAGTATATTGAGCTGAAAGAGAGCAGAGACACAGTTTTCTCTATTTTTAGTTTATTTTGTGGATAGTTTTGCTGTTTCCCTGTGTCAGTCTGTTTCTCGTTTGTGAAAGCTTTTCACTTAGCAACAAGCGGGATGGAAACATCTTTTTAAAAAGATGAAAGTGACTGTGTATCCACAAAAATTGGCCGGAGTCTCAGGAGCAAATGTAATACCTGAAAGTACTTCAAACTTTCTAAAAAAACAAACAAAACAAAGCATCATCTTTAATTTTCAGAGGCGCACAGCATATATGATGGAAGTATACCTGGAAGAAAGAAATTCAAAGAGCCACTAATTCTGGGCTATATTTTTAAATTGAAGTACTGTAGAATTGTATATGAAAAATTACTTAATAGTAATGTTGTAAGGAAAGTCCTCATCTGATGCAGTTTGTTAATTTCCTAGCATAGGGGAAACTTTACTATAATTAGTTTTATTGCACTGTTTGCAGGTTCAGTGTGGTGACTTCCCTCATCTGGTAGTGTATGGACCATCTGGAGCTGGAAAAAAGACCAGGATAATGTGTTTGTTAAGGGAGCTGTATGGTGCAGGAGTGGAGAAACTGAGAATTGAACATCAGAGCATAACAGTAAGAAATTTATCATGTGCATTTTTTAAAGAAAATAATTGTGTATATATACATCCTCTCTTTTATATACTACAATGCTGAGTATGTATTCCTATAGAGAGGTCCACAATAGTAAAAACGAAAGTCAATATAATTCCAAAATGTTCAGATTTCTTCACCTCAGTAGAAAGTTCAAACTCACTTATAAAATTGCTGGCTGGGTTAAGGGAACTACTGTTGTGGCTCCTTGTGGCATGTAGCAGTTTAGATAGTTTAGTGTCCTTTTTCCTTTGTAGAGAGGCAAAGTTTGTCTTGTAAATGGCTTGTCTAGTTTTTGTAAAGTCTATCCATGAGGAAGTTTGTGTGGAAGGTTGGTTTCTTATGAGAGTATCCAGTTTTGAGAGCTCATTCTTAATCTTTCCCTGTTTGTTGTATAGGATGCTGATCAGGTGGTTTCGCAGTTTCTTTGAGAGTGTGTGACACAGTCTCTCAGCATAGTCTGTGTGATATGTAGATTGTAATGGATTTTTTACCTTTAGTCCTTTTGGTATGATGTCCATCTGCTTGCATTTGGAAAGGAAGATGATGTCTGTCTGTATCTGTACGAGTTTTTTCATGAAGTTGATGGATTTCCACTCCATACGGCTAAATGCAGTGCCTTGCATAATGACAGGTTTCAGAGTAGCAGCCGTGTTAGTCTGTATCCGCAAAAATAACAGGAGTACTTGTGGCACCTTAGAGACTAACAAATTTATTAGAGCATAAGCTTTCGTGGGCTACAACCCACTTCTTCGGATGCATATGCATATGCATCCGAAGAAGTGGGTTGTAGCCCACGAAAGCTTATGCTCTAATAAATTTGTTAGTCTCTAAGGTGCCACAAGTACTCCTGTTATTTTTGCGGATACAGACTAACACGGCTGCTACTCTGAAACTTATAAAATTGGTCACTTGAACATTTTCCTTTGACCAAGTGAATTTTAGTTTGTCAGTCTCCCTCACACTTGCACTTTGTGGCCAGGCTGCGCTGCAGGGTATGTCCTTAGCATTAAGTACTGAGGACCAGATTCTGATGTTGATTTCTTTCATGTTGCTTTTATTGGCATTACTTTGAATGTACTTGTGTATTTGAGATCCGAATTGGGCCCAGCGCTTGAATTTTTGCTTCAGGTTAACTCAAATCTATCAATTGAGAGTTAATCTATGTTGTGGCCCTTACTTATAAACCTTTAATGTTATCTTTCTCCCATTTATGTTTGTCATAATTTGTTATCTAATCATTCCCATAGTGACAGTTTCAACAGGAGAAGAGATCTGTTTCAGTAATTAGCTGCCTGGGGAACAAGGCAGGCACTTGAAATCTATTGTTTAAGATGCTGTGTTATCAATTAAAAGTCCTTATTGGGAAGGAGAGAGTTTTAAGGGGTGACTGGATCAGTCTAAGTACTTACTTGGGAAACAGATATTTGATAATAAAGATCTTGTCAATCTAGCAGACAAAGGTATAAGAAGATCCAGTGGCTGGAAATTGAAGCTAGAAAAGTTCAGACTAGAAATAAGGCACAAATGTTTAACAATGAGGGTAATTAACCATGGGAACAACTTTCCAAAGGTGGTTGTGGATTCTTCACCACTGGCAAATTTTAAATTGAGTGAACTCTAGAGCATGTCTTTTAGAAAAGCATTCAAACAGGAATTAATTCAGAGACTGTGGCCTGTGTTATACAGGTCAGACTAGATGATCACAGTAGTCCTGACTACATAATAATGAATCTCTGAATCAGCAAAATCATCAGAGGAACACTAAAATTTCATAGTATGGTAAATAGAATTTCTCCTGTTATTACTTCTTAATTCCTTCAGCAGTGGTCTGAATATCATATTTGATATGGTAGGTAGAGCATTATCGCTGATTCTGACATCTTATTACAAGGTAGTTTTTCTTATTCATTGCTGTTACTTAAAGGAAATAATTTAGTAACCATTGCATCTATAGCACATTATCATGTCCAGAATCTCTATTAATTCTGATAGATCAACTCTTGTAGTAAACAGCCATCAATATATTTTTAGAGGTTTAACCACATCCCAATACTCCTGACCTCCATTCACATGGGGAGAAAGATGTATGAACCTGAACCCAAATCCAGGTCTTTTGCCATAATGCTGCTGCCAAGCTACTAGATCTGCCAATTATAATTCTTCAAATCCAAAAATTGACTTTTTTTTATATTAAAATAAGATGCTTTGAAATCTAACTTTTTTATTTTCTACACAGACACCCTCTAAAAAGAAAATTGAAATTAGTACCATTGCAAGCAATTATCATCTTGAAGTTAACCCAAGGTAAGTTCATAATAAAAAGAATATTTAATTAGGATATTCTACTTGAATGACCATATTTTCAAAAAGCCTTGACTTCTAAGGATTCAACCTCTTACTCAAGCAAGTAGTTCCTTTGAAGAAAAACTTTTGTTTGCAGATTTAGGCCCTAAATGTGCAGACCAGGTTTTTGAAATACATGATTTTGGATGATGAAAAACTTGGATTTCCTATGTTCATCTAGTAGTTTGCTGTCTTACCAGCAGATTGTAAGACCTAACACTCACATTTATGCACAAACAGGTGGATCTGCAAATTCAGAGGTCAAGTTAAGGCAATTTTGAAAACATGGCCCTGAATGATTTTTATTTTTGTTCCCCCTTTAATAAGAATGCAAAAACACATGTTAAAAATAAGTGTGGTGTACAAAGTATTTCGTAATACAAAAAAAGCTCAAGTGTGTTTCTGGTCTAAAATATGGAGAATTTTAGTGTTCCTCTGACGATTTTGCTGATTCATAGATTCATGATTATATAGTCAGAAGGACTATTGTGATCACCTAGTCCGAACTCCTGTATAACACAGGCCACGGGACTTCTGATAATATAAGTTGACTTTTTCCTAATGTTTTAGAAACTACTTATAGATATACAGAATTTAAATATTCTACTCCAAATGCAAATATCCTAAAATGTAGACTAACTACCTATTAAATGTATACAATACCAGTGTCTACTTTAGTGTTTTTTGGTTAGTATCAATGTTGTTTACCCTTGTGCTTTATTGATCGGAGCTAAAACCTAACAGTTTGAATAATTACATCTTGAATTGGACATATGTATCTTTCCATGTGTATGTAACTGAACAAACAACATATAAATCTGTGTTCTACTAATATTCATGAATGTCAGTATCAGTACCACCTATAGAATTCTGATTGAATTATCACTCCATGTTCAGTGAAGTAGTATGGTACATTTAAGAAATATGGAGCACAGTAAAAGGTCAACGGAGAGAAAATGAACTTAAAGAAAAGGGGGTGGAAACATACAGGTGTTAAATCTATTATAAACGTTTGTTAAACAAAGCGGTTTTATTTCCTCCTCCAAACTGTTATACAGATTTCATCTGTGACACTCAGGACATTGCCTGCTGGTTACGTAACTTGCCATAGGCAGATGCTCTTAAATGGAGTCCCCTGTATGGAGAAGGAGAAAACAGAACATACGCCTGAATTATAACTCTGCTTTGCCTAACCTTCTTCACACTGAAATGTTCGAAACAGTAAAATAACATCAAGCTTAGCCTACCCCTTTGCCCATGGAATTATTAACCAGACTCTCTATTATAGCAGAGAGGTGCCTATATTAAAATAATTGTAGCTTAATCACTAAGAACCTTAGAAAACTGAGTCATAAGTTAAATTTTGTATTCCTGCACTAAATTTTCTGTATGAGATATTGATGAAGCCTACTGGTACTAAACCTGTTAGAACATAAGATTTTTCTCATTGAAAGTGCCTTTTGTCCTGAATACTCTTGAAAGAGCTAAAGAACCTTGAGACAACTGATCATTCCGTCAGCTGTCAAACCACTGATATATCTGTGATGACACACATCATATATCATTTCAAGGAGTAGCAACTCTATCATCTTAAAATCACACTTAAATGCCAAAACATGCAAATTAAGATATCGTATGGAGTCATATTTGATTCATAACTTGCATATTAAGTGATGAAAAACTTCTATTGTGAAATGTGGATGTCCCCAGTTCCAAAGCAAAAGCTAGTTTTAAAATGAAAATCACTTTTTTATTGGTTGTAGCCACAGAGGTAGGCTTTTTAAATGTACTGCATTTGTGAGTCACTGAAAGTGTATGGTACTGGGAAGCCTCTGTATTCCATCTTGCTTAGTCCTGATATCAGTTTTATCACTTGTTGTTTGGCACCCAAATTGGGAATCCATACATTCTTTGAACTTATCACTAAATGTTGCATGGCATTTGGATCAACTGCTCAGTTATGCGGTCAGAAGGATCTAAAAAGCCATTGCAGAGAATGCATGGTTTTCTTTTGTAAGAACACTAAGTTTTTTGGTTGTGGGGGGAGAGTTGGCTTCAGTCCTATACCTGAAATAGCCATCCGTGACAATGGTGACACTGGTAAACTTCCCATTGCTGGAGAATCCATTTTTCTCCTACACCCTAATGCTTTGTGAGTTTCCCCTCTCCTTGTAATGACACCCCTGGAGGGTACATCTCCAGGGGGTGAACGAACTTGGGACCTTTGGATCTAAAAGCATCCAGTAGCTTGAAGCCAGTAGCAGAATCATAAGCTCCTATGGGTGGTGTAGCAGCTAGATGAGGACAGAGAGCCACACTTTTAGTGTGGATTACATTGAAATAATTTAGAAAATAAACATGCCCACGTTTTCTGCTATAAGAGGCAAATCACCACATAGGGTGAAAAGAGAAGGGGCTACCTTCTTATAACGATTTCAGATAAAAAGAAAACAGGCAATGTTGGGGGCTGAGGAGGCATGCTTCAGAAACTTTCAAGCTGACACTAAACCTGCAGGTTCTACAAGATCTCCACTTATGATATCTCTAGCCCTTTCCATGGCCACATGATGTGGAGGACTTTATAATGCTGGAATCGGTGTTTGTGTTCAGTGAAAGCCATGTGTCCTACTGGCTGATTTAGCGTTTTTGTCAAAGACAAAATGGCCTTTTAGAAAGTTGAGAAGCAAGAAATACTGTATTTATATTGCTGGTAAGAAGAGATGTTAAAAGCTGATTTCTCATACCATTACATTAAAATCATGCAGGCACAAACATAATTTGTTGCAGTTCCTAACTGGTCTCCCTCCCCACATACATATAAAATGCAAGTCTATGTATGGTATGAGTTTCAAAATATTAGGACAATAGCTTGTCAATAGCCACTTAATGTACAGATTAAATGAATTCGAAACTCAGTCCGTCTTGTGTTCTTTATTTAAAAAGCTACATTTTGGGCTTTTAAAAAAAATAACTGCCTCAGTTGCTACTTAGAAGAATGTATTGTAGATATGGTGTGGGCACTTTTAAAAGAAGTAAGTGTTACAACAAAATCAATTGTTATCTGAACTCTTTGTACAGTGATGCAGGAAACAGTGACCGTGTGGTAATTCAGGAGCTATTGAAGACAGTAGCACAATCCCAACAACTTGAGACAAGTACTCAAAGAGATTTTAAAGGTTAGTAAAACAAGTTAAATGTGGGCCAAAACTTTGGAGGAGAAAAACCTCTGTGACTATTTTGACCGGGTCTGAAGATGTACTTGAGAAGTAAACATGTCTCTTCCACCTTGTATCTTCACCAGTTGCCTCAGACATTTCTCTCTTTATGGCTTTGGTTTGTATTTGACAGTGAAGAGTATTTCTGTGATTGTAGCAAAAGATGTTGACGTCGCATAGATGCAGCTCTTGATTTGCTTATTGTTATTGTGAGCCTCATATCAGCCTTCCCAAAATTTGGTCACTTTTCATGCTTCTTTGTCAGAGACTGGTGGCCATTATGGATGTATGTATGATGGTTGATAGACAGCCCATCAGTAGCAGCCTATTTCCTGTGGCATTGGTAGCAGAAGGAAATGAAGTAGGACTGAGTGTCCTTCATATATATTTGTCACTTTCAGTTTCTTTATGCTGTCCCACTATGTATGAAGTGTTCAGTGCAGAAGTACTTCATACATGGAAGAATTACAGAGGGAAGTGACTGCTAATCTAAAAGATACCAGTTTTCCTCTTCACTGTTTCCAAATATAAATTACTACAGCTGCTTTCCTCACAGAAACCAAGAAACCCCAAAACCAGAGATAAATGCAAAAAGAAAAATGAGACAAACCCAAGAAAGATGAGAGAATACAGTAGAGTAGAAATAATGTACTAGTGGTTCTAGCTTTGATATGCTATACCATTTTCTTCACAGTTCTCAGGGAAACATTAAATTTGAGCTATTACCAAACTTTAGCAATTTGCTACAATCCAGTAAAATATGCCCACTAATTACTTTGAAACATCTTTGGATAAACATGGAGAGCAATGTGCATAAAGGGCCTCCAACGTTCAGCACAAGGGGTTTTCTACCTCCTGCACTCGTTAAATTAAAGTATGAGTTTGTAATCAAAGGAGTGTACTGATAAACTATTTGCTTTAATACTTCCTTACACTATAGGTTCTCAGAAAATTCAGCTGCAACCCTTCCTTAAAATTCTTGGGAAAACACTGCTAGTTACTGTATTAGCCATAGTATAAGCAGTACAGTGACTGTCTTGGCCTTCAAACCTAATTTGATTATTTGCATCACAGTAGCACCTACAGTCCCTGCCTTGAAGAGAGCAAAATGTAAATAGGCAAGACTGATGAAGAGTAGGAGGTAAACAGATGTAGAAGGTGAAGTGGCTTGATCAAGGTATCTCCTCATCTCAGTGACAGCTGAAAATAGAACCCAGGTCTTCTGAGTCCCAGCACAGTTGTCCATGGGACCACATTGCACCTTGCTTGCTGTGTGCCTTGCTTCATTATCTTTCTAAAACTTAAACAAAAAATTACTTTTAAATTTATTGTGAAACTCTTCTAATAAAGTTAATTTAACCTTTTTTCCCCTTCTTGCAGTGGTGCTGCTGACAGAAGTTGATAAACTTACTAAAGATGCTCAGCATGCGTTGCGAAGAACCATGGAGAAATATATGGCCACCTGCAGATTGATCCTGTGTTGCAATTCCGTTTCAAAAATCATTGCACCTATTCAAAGCAGATGTCTGGCAGTGCGAGTGCCTGCTCCCAGTATTGAAGATGTAGGTTTGGAAGCAAAAATGAGCCTCCAGTAGAAACTTCATCAGCCAAGTTTTTACTGTGTGTATGTAAAGTATATTACAGAAAATGACCCGTCTCTGTCTGTAGTCTAGGACTTGCCTTTGATCAGTATGCACAATATCCATTGAGTGGGCAAACTGGAGCTGCTCCCTTATACCTGGCTGACCTTTGCAAAAAAACGGTGGCTGTTCTAGAGATGCTTAAGCCTGAAAACAGTCTTTGGGCTATGAACTATTCCACTAAAGAGAGACAAGATGGATGAACTAATATCTTTTCTTGGACTTTATCCACCTTGTCTCTCTAATATCCAGGGACTGACGGCTACAACTACAATGCCTATGTTTGTTATACAGACACTCCCCGGGTTACGCAAACCCGACTTACGGAAATCCGGATTTACGGAAAAAATTCCGTACGTTCCGTAAGGTGTTGGGTTTTTTTTGTTTTTGTTTTTTTGCACGTAATTGTCGGAGATACGTTCCCAACTTCCGCAAGGCGTTCCGGAACGGAACGCTTGCGTAAGTCAGGGAGCTTCTGTATCGTCATGGTACGTCTTTCCCATCTAGATCTGTCATGTGTTGTCCAGTGTGTGCAAGAAGGAGGGGCTGACTCTTCCTCAAGATCTGGCTCGTAGGCTAGCAGAAAAGTCTGGCAGGAATCTTCGGAAGGCACTGCTTATGTGTGAGGCTTGCAGAGTCCAGCAGTAAGTCATTGGAGAAACTAATGTAGGTTACTCTTTGTAGAAAAATACACATTCGCTCTAAGCTTGTTGCTAAAATATGAGAGATTATTTGTTGTGCAGGTATCCTTTCACTTCAGATCAGGACATCCCTGAGACAGACTGGGAGGTATATCTGAGAGAGACTGCAAATGCTATTGTCAGTCAGCAGACTCCCCAGAGGTAGGTGGAGCTATTTGGTTCTAACTGTAAATTATTAGGTTATCAGAGTACTTATGAGCGTAAGAAGTGTTTTATATTAAATGTTTTGTGGCATTTTAATAGCTTTGTACTGGAATGCCTGTGCTTTGCATCCAAAGTAAATGGGTTTAAAGCCTACAGGAGATGGCTAGATTGGATTTCAGAAACTAGTAAAGTTAGCCTCTGTCACAAAATAAATAAGCAGGACACACTGTTATGATGTGATTGTGCTCAATTTATATATCCATTATAAACACAGACCAGGTACCCTGGAGTTCTGTAGCACTAGTCTGAATTTGGAAGCCAGTTCTGGTCTGTTTTGCTCTATGATAAAGTGTTAAACAAGCTAAAAGTTACTTACCTCATGGTATTTAAATCATGACTGAGCTTTGTAGCCAAAAGTATATGGAAGGTTTGGGGAAAAGTATTCTGATGATTTGCCCACAGGCGTATAAGACTTCAAAATTGAGTTAGACAATAAAGTTGTCCTACTTTCTGGATGTGGTCTCATTTCTTAGTTAAAGTGAAATAAAACATTGTTGCTACTGTGATCGTCTAACAATTTCTCTGTATTTTCCTTATTCTCTTTTGGATTATTGGGCCAGTGTTTCAAATTGTTCTGACCCTCGCTTAGTCTTATGCTCCATTCAGTTTATCCTCTGCTTAGTATGCATTAAAATGCCACTACCAACAGCAGTCTGAAAACATCTAGTGCTGCCTGATGTTGCTTTGTCTATGAATGTTTTGTTTCCTAGTCTCCATTCAAGTCAATAGATAGTATCATGATGGAGCCAGAAAGCATCTTTACTTGAGCCATTAACACATGCATAAAGTTCTGGAGTGTGCTTTACTTTGTTTGGCTTGTTTTAAATAAGTTGGTGGGTAAAATCCACATTCTACCACTGCAGTGTTGTAGGACAATGACAGTATTTCCATTAACTGCAATATATTCTGAAAGGCTGGAAGGCCTGGTAGCTAAAAGGTTTTTTGATCATATACCTGTACTATTATTGTGGATTTGATACTGATGTGAAATTTTAGATGCAGTCACTGACACAGGGTACTCTCCTTTTTCCCCTATGACTCAGTGCCGGTGTAAAGTTATCTAGAAGATTTAAACTTGTACATTGCAATAATGAGCCAGTTATTTTTCTTTCATCAAGCCATTGTGTGGAGTCAAAGCATTGAAACCATATGAATGGTGGAGGCCATATAGCCTGGGGAATCTGGCACTGATCTATTAAATGGCAGTTTCTAGCATACAGATCTGATTTTTCTGCTGTATTATCTGTAAAGATCCAAAAACATTTACCTCTTCAAATCCGTCATCTCTAAGGCAAGTTTTTCTTCAGACATAAGGAACAAGGATTGTCTTTTGTTGCTGAGAGTTCCAGCATATAATTTTCTACTTCTTTACAAAGTATCAAACCAGATCTTCTCGTTGAAAAATTTGACACTTCAGTTACGCTGGAAATTAAATCCATCACCAAATGCAATGTATCCACAAATTTTCATATCTTAATCTTCTTCAGAATGTCTCTAATTTGGGCTGCATCATGCTCTGGCCCAATTTCTGTAGTTTGTACCAAATGATGATGATTTTCAAACATTATCTCAGTACTCTGGCTTGCGTAGTAACCTAGCCTACATGGTGAAATCCATCAACTACAGACATATTAATGAACCCATCAGCAAGCACAATAACAAAAAGTGGTACCTGGATCCTTTGTGGCTCCCTTTCAGTTGGATGCATGCAGTTAAAGTTTTTTTTAAATAGTATTGACTCACTGGAAGAAATGAAATTGAATAATGGAATTGTAGATACTTATTTTTGGTTTTGCTTGATCTAGAATCATTTCAATGTGTGTGTATGCATGTGTGTGTGCATCTGTCCTAGTGAGGCAGCGTGGTAGATGTGATTTTTAGTCGCTGAACAGCTCTTTGTAACATTGTATCAGGTAACAAATTGGCTTGTTCACAGCACTTCTATTTCCTGCTGAAAATGGTGGACGTGGTTGTTCTTTTTCCATAGTACTATGAAACTTTCCTCTTTAGCTGTGAAGAGCAGTAGCGTTGGCACTAGTTCTCTGTTGCTCTGGTGCATTTATGGTCACAGGAAACAATTGCCCATTTTTAAAATATATAGTGCTGGCAGAAATACAATTGCACTATTTTGAAGCCCTAATGGGAGGCATGCTCCCTATGATTCCATTTAAACTCAAGTGCCTAGCCTTCTCCCTGCACCTCATTTAACTTGCCTAAATTAATGTACTCTGTTTTAACTGTGTATTTATTTATTTATTTTTTTAATTCACATCCATAAATTGTTGGACCATAGAGACCAATGGATAACTTCCTCCAAGCCCTCCCTAGAATCTTCGGGGAAGAATCCTTTTTTATTTTTTTTATTTTTGTAGGTGTAATTTTTAAGGAAGAAAGCTCTTGTGTTGTCACCTAAGAGTCTGACTCATAAGCTAGATATCCACAGTAATTGGAATGGAGTCAAAACTGTATTTAAAAAAAACAACAACAAAAAACAATTCACAAGGCCGAGAACACACATAAGTGACATAAAGGTAAAAATAACAGATGCCAAGGCACTGTAACTGTTGTGAGATCAAATTGTCCCGAATACATTTTCTTTGTAAAGGACAAGCTTCTTCTGTCATTTCCTCTACCTATTCACATTCCTCTTCCCAAATTACCTTCCTTTTGTAATGTAGCTTTTTTTTCTGTGATCTGTATCATTGCTGTATGATCTAGAGGGGGGAAAACACAGCAATCACCCACAGTAAGTGCTAGCACTTCTGGGTATCAGACTTCAGATAAGATGAGACAAAGTGTCTATCAAGAGGCAGTTATTGCCAGGGGTGAATTTGGTGGGAATTAATCACTGGCGATTCTTCAGTAATGTGGGCAAGATGACTGAAAGGTGTAAACCAGCAACATAAAAATGAATCCTGATTTCTAATCATTTTGTGGCAACTTCTCATTGAACTTGGACAAAAGTCACATTAAGAGTTTTTTTTTTTTTTTTTTTTTTTTTTTAAAGGGGGTGGGGGAGTAAGAACAGCTTGTTCTGGAGCCTTATATCTTCTAGATTCAGCCTGAGCATGTCATAACTACTGTCCAAAACTTGTTTAGTAACACCCTCCCCACTTCTGAGTTATGTAACGTGCATGTTGAGACTGACTTTACATCGTGGGAGTACTGCAGGTTGCTTAATATTAGAGGAAGGTTTCAGGCTAAGGGAACTTAATTATGCTTGGCAGTCCATGTCTGGGGTTTCAATAACATTGTTTAATAATAGAACAAATGTTTTTTAGAAATATAAAATAGGCTTTGTGGACATTACTGTAATACTTCGTGATTTCATTCCAACAGGTTACTTGAAGTTCGTGGACGGCTTTATGAACTCTTAACCCACTGCATTCCTCCTGAGATAATAATGAAGGTAATTTAACTCCCAGCACTTACTCTGTTCACCTCAACCAGAGCTAGGGTTACCATAAATCCGGATTTTCCCGGACATGTCTGACTTTTTGGGCCTCAAATCCCCATCCGGGAGGAAATCCCCAAAAGCTGGACATGTCCGGGAAAATAGGGAGGGAGGGGCCGGCGTGCGGGGCCAGGGGGCCGCTCGGCCGGGGGCCGGCGGCCCAGGGCCCGAGCCGAGCCGGGCGGGAGACACTGGGGCCAGAGCCTCTTGGCCTGGGCCGGCTGGCCACCAGAGGGAGCTGCTCGGCCGGGGGGGCTGGACTGGGCCGCGCCCCCCCAGCCCCAGTCCACCTGCTGCCTGCCTGCTTCAGGCTTCCCGCGAATCAAATGTTCGCGGGAAGCAGCGGAGTTGTGGCGGGGCGGGGCCCCGTGGAGTGTCCTCTTTTTGGACACTTAAAATATGGTAACCCTACCAGAGCTAGGAGAATCCAAACTTGGGGCAAAAGGATTAAAATTATATTTTAAAGAAAGTTTTTCAGGATCATCAAAGACTGCTCAAGTGCTTAAAGTTAAGCATATGCATAAGTGTTTGCAAGATCAGGGCCCAAGATTTTATGCTTTGTTTTGGAAAATATCTAGCACAAGGCATAGTTCAACTGTAATCTAAATAATTTAACATTAACAATAAGGTCCACCTTTTACAAGACGCAGATCAGATTGTCTGTGAGCCAGAATTCTTTGCTACTCTATCTAGTTCAAATCCTTTTATTTAACAAATGTTTTTAGTTGCATAATGTCTGTGTGCCCAAGCCAGTGACCGCTTGATTGCCTTTGCTAGATTGAATTATCCAAGTTTTGGGGACTGGGTAAGTGGGTTTAAAGCTGGACTAATTCAGAATGCCGAGAGTGTCTACTTAGTTTACAAGACAATCTGCATTTTGCTCAGCTGAACACAACAAAAAATACAGGACTCTTCTACTTTACCTGATAATTGCATGCTAGAAGGCATCCCCGTGTTTTTTTAATTGCTGGTGGCTGATATGCTATTGATTATGGGGTGTTATTGGGGAAGCTCCATAATTCATGGTGTTCTTGCCACAGCATTTTAGAGGTGGCAGCCACCAGCTCACAACAAAGATTGAGGAACACCTACAGGGTCAGCATTGAAACACCTGGACTTGCCCTCGAGGATAGGGTCCCAGCCTATACGGTACATGGATGGTTGCCTGAAATAGCAAAGGTGAAAGACTGAAATGGGAGGCAAGGGACATTATTCATTGGGAAAGAGGGAGGTAACATCTTATTAAAACAAGATCATTCTTTGAGTACCAACGGTATGCTCAGAGCTGAGAAAACATATTGGAAGACATGGTCCCTGCTTCCAAAGAGCTTGCTGTCTAAAACAGAGGGAGACATTACATCTAAACAGATGCGATACACAGGTTGGGAGTCAACTTCAAGAGTGAGTGCTTTTTTGTAAGTGTCAATGGTATTGAAAGGCCTCATGAAGGAAGTATGACGTTTTAAGGAAGGGACAGTGGTTCAAGCATAGAAGTTGCTATGGGAGATGGAAACAAATGGAGCAACCAGGCAGGAGTTGTGGATTGTAGGCAGCATGAAAGGATACTGGAGGAAATGAAGGCAGAGTTGAGATTAAACAACAGCATTAACCTCTATTTCTATTGACAAAACACAGCTCTGATTAAATTGTGGTAAAATCCTTGACATGTCAACTGACTTGTGTTCCTGACATATTCTGTTCAGTTATGCTTTTCCTTGTCCTTTTTGCCGTACTGTGGGTAGATGCCACTGAGAGCTTGAGTTGTCTTGCTGTGCAAGTGCTCTCTGTGTTAAAGATAAATTCAAATACCTGTTACTAATGTGTTTGAAGACACCAATATTTGGCAGTCTCCTTAAGCCCTTAACTAACTTAAACTCTTTGTGTGCAGTCCAATTGTAGCCGTGTTGGTGCTCACTGACCTTGTCTCTTACACTTTTCATTGCATTAGAGCTGCTTCTGCAATGGCTTTATCCCCTTCTTCCTCAAATATAAAATTTTAATATCAAGGCCTTTGTCATTCTTGAGGTAAACTAGTGCAGTCGTCTCTCTCGTGGTTTTTTTTTTTTTTTTTTTAAAGTAGTCATTCTGAGCTTATTTACATCCGTTCCTGATGAATGCTATTGAGATTCACTTCCCCTGTCAAGTGAAGAATCCTCAAGGCTATACACTTACTTGCAGTTCCCAATGACATCAGTAAGGGGGTGTGCACAGTTTGTTAATCTATTTTTGTTGTTAGTGAGGTAGAAATTGTTCAGTTGCACCATTGTGTCACCTGATTTTACAGGATGAGGAATTTATCCTGAGAGAGAAGTTTCTGGAAAGACAATGTTCCACAAGTGTTTATGCAATTCAAAGTTAGTTCTATTGGATAGATGATGTGATAGCTCTTGAAAACTTCTGCTCTGCTGGATCACTGAGTGAGTTCAAAATCATGATGTTACTTGCTCAGCTATTTCTAGGAAAATGATGGTGTTGAGTAATAGCATAGCCAACTGATTTTGGTTACAGTTGTGGTTCAATATTAAAAATGTTCAAGATCAAATAACCAAGCTCAGACAATTTATTGTTTACAAACAAAACCGTATGATACAGGAAAGAAAGTTAATACACCACCAGTCCTTCCGGGACTTTTGTTCTCGCGGCTTACAAGGAAGGCATGTTCGCAAAATACACCGCTGTACTACCTCTATTTATAATGGGGCTATTCACAAGCTAAAACTCTAGCATCATCTAAGATTCCACCCATCAATTTCAACTTGTTTTCTGGTACCACCGCATACCCCTTTTTCTTTTTGTTTTGGATACAGCATTTTAGGTACTAATAGGCATGAAGGCACCTCCTGAACTTGTACTAGGGCAGAGTACTAATGTATCTTGTCTTTGATAGATTTCCTATTTTCTAATGCCAAAGCTGACTGAATTCAGCTTTGCAAGGTGTTGTAGGGTACTTGACTTGGGTGAACAGAATTGTGGGAAGAACATAATACATTCAGTTAACATAATTTCCCAATACCTATACATCTACCATGTGTAATACTAGTGAATGTAGTATATGCTATGCCTAACAATAGTATCTGCCATGCTACCCTGCTTTTGTAGTATTTCATCCTTTTAAAAACTGCCATATGTTTCTCTTCTAGGGCCTTTTGTCAGAACTTCTAAATAATTGTGATGGGCAACTAAAAGGAGAGGTTGCACAGATGGCAGCCTTCTATGAGCACCGACTGCAACTGGGCAGCAAAGCCATTTATCATCTGGAAGCATTTGTGGCAAAGTTTATGGCACTTTATAAGAAGTTTATGGAGGATGGACTAGAAGACATGATGTTCTAAGACATCACTGAACTTACATAGTATAATATATGTCACAACATTGAAAGTTCTGCTAATAACATAGTCTACTCCTATGAGACTTATGTTGTACAAGCCATAGGTCAAAGTCAATAAAATCTCATTTACTTCATTGCATTATGATCATTGCATTTGGCAATAATAGCCAAATAAGAGAATTTCCTTTATTCTGAACACTAAGTCTTCAAGGGAGCCCAGTCGTCTTTAGCTAACTAGAAAGCATGTAAGCTTTCCAGAAAGGCAGTTATAGACTTTTGGGGATATCTGTCAAGATCACATTCTAAGCTCAGCAGTGTTCAGTCTAGCCAGTACCTGGCTTACAGAGAGAAACCCAGGTGCTCCATGAATTGAAGTTCGTTTTTTCCAATGTCCAATGATAGTGCATAGGTGCACACTCTCAGAAGACCCGCAAAGATCTGTTCTACTCTGAAAATGTACTGTAAAAAGGCTTTATGGGGGGGGATCCCATGTATGCTGTTCCTTAATAGTTCCATACGTAGTTTTTGTCAGTTTATAAGTTGAGGGGGCTTTTCTAACTGTCACATCTGCAAAACTTATCCTGGGATCTGAAAATCCAGTTGGATTCTTTCCTCATGTGTCATCACCAGTAATAAAGATGTTGGTGGTTAAACTATGATTCCATTGGGATTGCAGAAATGTAACTGGGAGCATAACTTGGCCTGCAGCATCTCTTTTGTTGGTAATACATGAGCCAGAGCTGAAGCCAATTAAAGGATTCATTTTTGATTGCAGTTGGCTTTACATAAGGATTTATGTGAAAAGCCAAGAACCCAGCTAGACTTTCAGGTCCCACACTGAGTTTATAGGGCTGGAAAATTTGATGATGACAGTCAGTGAAAGACAAACAAAAAATCCCACAATGCCATTTCTTCAGTTCTTTTTCAGAGTAGAAGCATGCTTTAAAATGGGTCCTTGCCACTTGTGTTCACTGAAGAACCAATGACTGTTTTGCATAAGAGATTTGCTCCAGTGTCCTGGCCAATTCCAACTCAAGCAACTATATTGTCTACTAAAATTCCTCTGGTAGTTGAAGTTATTCTTCCTCTTCTGAAAGTTGCTGGCACAGAATATCTTTTGCATTTTACTTGAAGGCAGCTGCATTGAAATGGTGGATGAATAATCATAGAAATGTGGGTTTGGAAGGGACCTCAAAAGGTTATCAATCCCAGTCCTCTGCTGAAGCACGACCAAGTAAACCTAGACCATCCATGGCCAGGTGTTTATCCAACATGTTGTTTAAAAATCTCCAATGATGGGGATTCCACACCCTCCCTTGGAAGCCTATTTCTGAGCTTAGTTACCCTTATAGTTAGAAAGTTTTTCCTAATATCTAACCTAAATCTCCCTTGCTGCAGATTAAGCCCATTACTTCTTGTCCTACCTTCAGCTGACATGGACAACAGTTGATCACCATCCTCTGTATAACAGCCCTTAAAATGTGAAGACTTATCAGGTGCCCCCTCAATCTTCTTTTCTCAAGATGAAACTTGCCCAGCTTTTTAACCTGTCCTCACAGGTGAGGTTTTCATAACTGTTTATCATTTTTATATATGCTCTCCTCTGGACACTTGCCAGTTTGTCCACATCTGTCCTAAAGTGCGACACCTAGAATTAGACACAGTACTTCAGCTGAGGCCTTAGCAGTGCCGAGTAGAGTGGGACAATTACCTCCTTTGTCTTACATGCAACACTCTGTTAATACACCTCAGAATTATATTAACCTTTTTTAAACGGCATAACATTGTTAACTCATTCAACTTGCCATCCACTATATTCCCCAAGATCCTTTTCTGCAGTACTACCACCTAGCTAGTTATTACCCATTTGTAGCTGTGCATTTTGATTTATTTTTCCTTCCCAAGTGAAGTACTTTGCATTTTTCTTTATTGAATTTCATCTTGTTGGTTTCAGACTAATTCTCTAATTTATGAAGGTCATTTTGAATTCTAATTCTGTCTTCCAAAGTGCTTGCAGCCCCTCCCAGGTTGGTGTCATTTGCAGATTTCATAAGCATACTCTCCATTCTATCCAAGTAATTTAATAAAAATATTCAATAGTACTGGACCCAGGACTGACCCCTGTGGGACCCCACTAGATACATCATTCCAGTTTTACAGCAAATGATTGTTAACTACTGTTTGAATATGTTTTTTTCAACCAGTTGTCCACCTGCCTTATAGTAATTTCAGCTAGAGCACATTTTCCTAGTTTGCTTATGAGAATGTCATGGGGCACTGTCAAACACCTTACTAAATCAAGATAAATCATGTCTACTGTTTCCCCTCTTCACTTGACCAGTAACCCAGTCAAAGAAGGAAATTAGGTTGGTTTGGTATACCTTGTTCGTGACAAATCCATGCTGGCTATTCCTTAGAAACCTGTTATCTTAAAGGTGCTTAAAACTGATTGATAATTTGTTCCAGTATCTTTCCAGGTATTGGCTGACTGGTCTATAATTCCCATGTCCTCAGTGTTCCCTTTTTAAAGATAGGAATCCCTCTATATAGTTTGTAAATCATGTTGAGATCCTTCTGGATGAAAAATGCTGTGAATATCCCATACAAAACAAAGCTGCTTGCCTCCTGCTACTTCGATATTCTAATTATATACAGCCACATGCAAGTACACGATAGGTACAGATTTTTCCTTCAGCTGTGATCTAAATGTTAGTATTTGAAAGTTAAACCAAAAGTGTGTGTGAAATCTATTACTAAAGTAGCTGCTGTTCCTAAAGGAAACATTACAACTCTTCCATTACAACCACTGAGCAACTGTCAGAATAAACTGGCAGAATGGGAGTGACTAAGGAGGGCATTAAATTACATTTCCATATGCCTTTAAAGGAGTCACAAACATGTAGGTTAACCATGTATTCATAAGGCCTGATTTAAAAAAAGAAAAGATGGGGCCAGACTCACAGGCAGTGTAATTCCATATGGCTTCATTGAAGGCAAAGTAGCTACACCAATTTACATTAACTGAGCAAATAATTGCACACTATAGTAAGCTAAAATAATGTTCCAAAACAATATAATCTATGCTAGTTTCACTGCAGTGGTTTAGACTGTCACTTTACTTTTTTTAATAAGATAACAGTTCTCATAATGTGAACTATTAAAAAGCAAACACCTGATGAAAATAATTATTTCTGTTTTCACATTGCTCTTTCTAATTAGGAATGGTTCTGAGTGATGAATTTTGGATTGAGTCAGGTCTAAATTTATCTAATGCTCTGTGGTGTTTGGATCCTATGCTCCAGTTCTGACCCTTCTCTAACAATTGGTGTTTGGAAAGAATCAAGTAGTTAATATCTCTACAAGCCTGTTTTACAAGTCTGAAGAAGCAGTATGAATCACATTTGTACAGTTAGTCTTCATTCTGATCTATTCTTGTTACTTTGATTATCTTTGTGCATGCTGTTAATCTGTCACTAAACTATTTTGAACAACGGAGGGAAGAGATGTAGGAAAAATAGCTGGCTAGTGAAGGAGCAGCCACTTAGAACTCCTTCAGCTGGCTATTTTATTTCAGTTACTTTGGCTGAAAATAAATTTAGGAGATGGAAATTATTTGCAAATTTGCAGCACTGGCAATTTGTTATAGTGCAAGGTGTTTCATTTCTTGTAGGATGACTGCAGTAGCTGCTGAACCGTCATTTTATCACTGTTGTCAATATTGAATTAGATTAATCCAACACAGATAGATACTGTGAAAATGAACATTTCAACTGTTTTCTACTCCAGCGACAAATAGAGCATGAGGAAAACATGCATGATAATTAATATTGGTGCTAATACATCATGGCTTTTTCAGAAATCAGTCCGTTTCATTGTGCATGTTGAAATCCAAAAAACCCTTTAACTTCTGCACAGAACAGGGTGTAGAAAATCAGATTTAATTTGCAGAATTGAAATTAATCACATATTGGATCAGTCCAGCTCTGCATCCAGGCTCTGTTAGTGGACATTGTAGCTGCTTCAGAGAATGGTGCAGCAAACACAGCACTGTAGACAGTTATGGAATAACATGCTCTCAGGAAATCTTCAAAACCATGATACAATCCTCCTACCCAAAAATCATACCACTCTAAGCTAAGAAGGGTTTCTTGTCTCATGGCTATTTGCAGCATTTGGTTCTTCATAGACTCTTAACTGCCACTGCATTCCCCATTAGCAACAGCTGCCAAAGACAGGATGGTAAAACAGCAGCAAAGTTACACCATCTTTCATCCATCTCTTGCCACAAAGCTATAGTTTACCTTATCAGATGCCAAGTTGGCCACAGGAAGCCAGGCATTTCTGGTCTCCATGCTCACTACTGCTGCACATCTTTGTGAATGCCTAATTCATATAAAGAGCTGGCTGGTTGCAAATACAGCAGCGGACCTGCAAAATAATACAGGATGATATGAGTCTATTGCCCTCATGCACTAGATGCCACTGGCTCCTCATTGAATACCATATCAAATCCCAGGTTCTAGTCCTAATGTTCAAGACTTGCCAGAGGCTGGGCCCAGGTTGCATCTGGACCTGCCTCTTCCTGACCAGTGTTGCTCAACAGGTTGTGCTCCTCAGGAACAATGGCATTGTTAAAAAGGGTGATCATGCATTTAGGAGCTGCTTCCTCATTGGGTTTGATGCTCATATCATGCTCCTCGGTCCATAAATAACACAGCTGCTAAGGTATCTTTCTGGCATAATGCTCTGACCATATCATACCCCCACCTTTTTGAATTCCTCTACTGGTTCCTTTGTTTTCCACCACATCAAGTTCAAGCTTCATGACCTCCTTTTCAAGGTCCTTCACACCTCTGCCCCTTCCACTGATCTGTTCCTCTCTCTTATTGTAACAAACCTTCTGATCTGTTGATTATACCAGCCATCAGCTGCTTTTTTGTCCACATCTTCCATCACCATTTTAAAATTGATCCATAGGGCCATTACCCTCTCCTTCAAATCTCTCTGCAAGAGCTGCTTGTTCAGGTGTCTACAAGAACTTAGGCAATTGGTGGCTAGGTTGGGGCAAAAACAAAAAAGGGGACAAAAGAACCCCACTTCCTGAGACTGACTCAGCTGTGATGAGGTTAGGATTCTTGGTCTCACTTTTTCTGCTGAAAGCCATCCTGGACATGAGACTGAAGTGAATCTGTGAAGGCTGTACCCTATTTGCCCTGTAGCTGCCTACCACCACATACAATGGAAATATACGGCTGATCTGTGTTAAGTGTATTCTTTTCGTATTATTGCTGTAGTGAGAAAACACTTTAAAAAAACCCAGGCAGCAATTTTAGTGTTGATAGGACCTAAAGCCTTGTCTAGAGTTTGAGGAATCGTCTACAAATATTCTTTGTCTTGATGCTGCTTCTTCTCAGCTCCTGGCAGAGATGACTGCTTCTACTTACACTTTAAAGCAGGTCACTTAGAATCTCAGTTTCTAGGACTGGAAGAAATTGTGTCTGTTTGCCCTTAGCATTTTTATTTTTCAATAGCTGCTTTTTAATAATTATGAAGCAGGCTGGGCCTAGGGCTTCTCCATTTAAAAAAATGCTCCTGTACCTCTCAGAGGGCTATACAGCTGTGTATTGCACATCTTGCACCTGTGCCCGTGTGAGCATTGCCATGCTCAAATGGAGTCTTAGGGTAGGTCTACAATGCAATTAGACACGCGTGGCTGGCCCAGGCCAGCTGACTTTAGTTTGCGGGGCTCAGGTTAAGGGGCTGTTTAATTGCGGTGTTGATGTTTGTTTGGGCTCAAGCTGCAGCCTGAGCTCAGGGACCCTCCCACCTCACAGGATTCTAGAGCCCGGGTTCCAGCCCAAGCCCAAACACCTACCCTGCAATTAAACAGCCCCTTAGCCCGAGCCCTGCAAGCCCGAGTCAGCTTTCACAGGCCAGCCATGGGTTTTAATTGCAGTGTAGACATACTTAGATATAAATATGCATCTCCTGCCATGCTGCATGGCATAGCTACAGTGCACATTGCTGCTACTATCATGAGCTTTTTTCTTTTGGCCTAATTATAACTGCTTCTGCCACTTTTTTTAAAAAAGAGGCAGTGATGTGATATGATGTGATGTAGTAAGAGAATGAGCATCGCATTGCTTTAAAATTTCCAAAATCCATGCAAGGTTAACTCTAATAAACTTTGTTGTCTACTAGGTTGTGTGTGCATTGATTAATTTGGTGACATTTGTGCATTTCACTCACAAACCATTCTAGCTGTGCTTTTACTTACCTCACTGTTCTTTGAAAGAATGCTGAGCACTATTGTTGATATATCAACATAATTCCATTCAGGTACCATAATTTTCAAGCAGAATTAACTCTGCTAAAACAATCTCTCCTTGCCCATGTCTGGTCCAAACACCTGTTTACCTACAGGTCCTATTTTTAACCAAACTACTGGGAATGGGACTATACCTAGTGTCCTGACTACAGAAGAGCTGCTCAAGAGCATCCTGCCACAAAGCTTGTAGTTGATAAAAGTAGTAAAATAAAAGTATATTGCCAGGAAATGTAATTTATTGGGAACATCCTGCTTTCTGCAAAATTGGACTGAGGGGAAAATAAAAGTTGCACAATCAATAGGGAATCTTTCACCTGTTCACCGCTTTTAAAATACTGTCTTGCATGACCTTCTCATAAACAAATTAGGGAAATACAACCTAGATGGAGCTACTATAAGGTGGGTGTATAACTGGTTGGAAAACCATTCCCAGAGAGTAGTTATCAGTGGTTCACAGTCAAGCTGAAAGTGCATATCGAGTGGGGTCCTGCAGGGATCAGTTCTAGGTCTGGTTCTGTTTAATATCTTCAATGATTTAGATAATGGCATAGAGAGTACACTTATAAAGTTTGTGGATAATACCAAGGTGGGAGGAGTTACAAGTGCTTTGGAGGATAGGATTAAAATTAGGACTGTCAAGTGATTAAAAAAATTAATCACAATTAATCGTGCGATTAAAAAAATTAATCACAATTAATCAGGCTGTTAAACAATAGAATACCATTTATTTAAATATTTTTGGATGTTTTCTACATTTTTCAAATATATTGATTTCAGTTACAACATAGAATACAAAATGTACAGTGCTCACTTTATTTTTGATTACAAGTATTTGCACTGTAAAAAAACAAAATAAATAGAATTTTACAATTCACCTATTACAAGTACAAGTACTGTAATGCAATTTCTATCATGAAAGTTGAACTTACAAATGTAGAATTATTTTTTGTACATAACTGCATTCAAAAATAAAACAAACAATGTAAAACTTTAGCGCCTACAAGTCCACTCAGTCTTGTTTGTTTAAATTTGCAGGAGATAATGCTGCCCGCTTCTTGTTTACAATGTCACCTGAAAGTGAGAACAGGCGTTCGCATGGCACTGTTGTAGCCAGCGTCACAAGATACTTACATACCAGATGCACTAAAGATTTGTATGTCCCTTCATGCTTCAACCACCATTCCAGAGGACATGTGTCCATGCTGATGACAGCTTCTGCTCGATAGTGATCCAAAGCAGTGTGGACCAATACATGTTCATTTTCATCACCTGAGTCAGATGTCACCAGCAGAAGGTTGATTTTCTTTTTTGATGGCTCGCGTTCTGTAGTTTCTGCATCGGAGTGTTGCTCTTTTAAGACTTCTGAAAGCATGCTCCACACCTCGTCTATCTCAGATTCTGGAAGGCATCTGAGATTCTTAAACGTTGGGTCAAGTGCTGTAGCTATCTTTAGAAATCTCACATTGGTACCTTCTTTGAGGAGTTCTTAAAAAAAACGTGTGCTGCGTTATCATCCAAGACTACTATAATATGAAAGATATGGTAGAATGTGGGTAAAGTAGAACAGGAGACATGCAATTCTCCACCAAGAAGTTCAGTCACAAATTTAACGCATTATTTTTTTAAACAAGTGTCATCAGCATGGAAGCATGTCCTCTGGAATGGTGGTTGAAGCATGAAGGGACATATGAATCTTTATTGCATCTGGCATGTAAATATCTTGCGACGCTGGCTACAAAAGTGCCATGTGAATGCCTCTTCTCACTTTCAGGTGACATTGTAAATAAAAAATGGGCAACATTATCTATCGTAAATGTAAACAAACTTGTTTAAACATCTTAATGATTGGCTGAACAAGAAGTAGGACTGAGTGGACTTCTAGGCTCTAAAGTTTTACATAGTTTTGCTTTTGAGTGCAGTTATGTAACAAAAAAAATCTATATGTGTAAGTTGCAGTTTCATGATAAAGAAATTGCATTATAGTATTTGTATGAGGTGAATTGAAAAATACTATTTATTTTGTCATTTTTACAGGGCAAATATTTTTAATAAAAAATAATATAAAGTGAGCACTGTGCACTTTGTATTCTGTGTTGTAATTGAAATGAATATATTTGAAAATGTAGAAAAAAAATCCAAAAATATTTAATACATTTCAATTCATATTCTATTGTTTTAACAGTGCAATTAAAATGGCGATTAATCACAATGTTTTTAGTTAATCGAATGAGTTAACTGCGATTAATTGACAGCCCTAATTAAAATTCAAAATGATCTGGACAAACTGGAGAAATGGTCTGAAGTAAATAGGATGAAATTCAATAAGGACAAATGCAAAGTACTCCACTTAGGAAGGAACAATCAGTTGCACACATACAAAATGGGAAATGACTGCATAAGAAGGAGTAGTGCGGAAAGGGATCTGGGGATCATAATGGATCACAAGCTAAATATGAGTCAACAGTGTAACAGTTGAAAAAAAGGCAAGCATCATTCTGGGATGTATTAGCAAGAATGTTGTAAGCAAGACACAAGATGTAATTCTTCTGCTCTACTCTGCACTGACCTCAACTGGAGTATTGTGTCCAGTTCTGGGCGCCACATTTCAGGAAAGATGTGGACAAATTGGAGGTCCAGAGAAGAGCAACAAAATGATGGACGGTATAGAAAACATGAGGGAAGATTGAAAAAAATGGATTTACTCTGCAGAAGAGAAGACTGGGGGGGGGGATGTGAGGGGGGAAGGAGAGACATAACAACAGTGATTAAAATGTTGTTACAAGGAGGAAGGAGATAAATTAGTCTGGTTAATGTCTGAGGATAGGACAAGAAGCAATGGGCTTAAATTGCAGCAAGGGAGGTTTAGGTTGGACATTAGGAAAAACTTCCTGTCAGGGTGGATAAGCACTGGAATAAATTGCCTAGGGAGGTTGTGGAATCTCCATCATTGGAGATTTTTAAGATCAGGTTAGACAAACACCTGTCAGGGATGGTCTAAATAATACTTAGTTCTGCCTTGAGTGCAAGAGACTGAACTAGATGACCTCTCAAGGTCCCTTCCAGTCCTACAATACAGGACACTAATCGGCTGGAAGTGTTTGATTTTAAAATGTATTTTATTAAATAATTAATATGACCAAGACTGATGTGAGATACGTCCTCTTCTTTATAAAAGAAGCAGCCTAATTATTATAGGTTAGAAGGCCAGGTGGATGAGAGAAGAGTTCATTATCACAAATTTTCTTTCCAGCGCAGGAAATTCAAGATTATTACAGTTCATTGACATAAAGTAATAGGTGTAATTCATCTTGTTGGATAGTGCTCCAGTATGCTTCAGCAATCCTTAATCCTTTGTGCTTAATCCTTTGTGTGTTTTTTGCCTGCACTAACAATTAGAGCTGCACAAAATTATTGCAGTCAATGACCCATAAGAGCCTAAAGTTGCAGTTCACAAAATAAAAACTGATAATTAAATGTCAGAAATTCTAAACATTTCACTCTTGATTTTGAATATTTTGTTAATGTGGGTAGAAATAAATAAATGTAATAGCATGCAACAAGGAATTAACCTTCCACTACTGGGTATGTTCCATAGGATTATCAGCAATATATTGTAGTGTGACAGACCCAGACCAGTGGGGTACAGGAGTCTGCTAGAGGGCAAATATACTGGTCACTGGATGAGTAGTTTTCTGTTCCCTGAGTGACCAGAGAAGGGGCTGCACTAGAGTAATCAGGAACCTGCTAGAACCAGTTAAGGCAGGCAGGCTAATTAGGACACCTGGAGCAAATTAAGAAGAAGCTGCTAGAATCAATTAAGGCAGGCTAATCAGGGCACCTGGGTTTTAAAAGGAGCTCACTTCAGTTTGTGGTGCGAGTGTGAGGAGCTGGGAGCAAGAGGCACAAGGAGCTGAGAGTGAGAGGGTGTGCTGCTGGAGGACTGAGGAGCACAAGCGTTATCAGACACCAGGAGGAAGGTCCTGTGGTGAGAATAAGGAAGGTGTTTGGAGGAGGCCATGGGGAAGTAGCCCAGGGAGTTGTAGCTATCATGCAGCTGTTACAGGAGGCACTATAGACAGCTGCAGTCCACAGGGCCCTGGGCTGGAACCTGGAGTAGAGGGCGGGCCCAGGTTCCCCCCAAACCTCCCAATTGACCTGGACTGTGGGTTCTTCCAGAGGGGAAGGTCTCTGGGCTGTTCCCCAACCCACATGGTGAATCTCTGAGGCAAGAAAATCCGCCAATAAGCGCAGGACCCACCAAGATAGAGGAGGAACTTTGTCACAGTACATATTTACCCAGTGTAACATATGATAAATTGGTCATACATCTCCAAAAAGACTAAGATCAAGGAGGTTTGCCATTTACTTCAATGGGGCCTGGAAATCATGCAGAGAGTTTTCTGTCCTGTGATTAAACTGAAAGGATTTTCTCTCAAAATTAGCCTGGTCACTCAGGGCCCTCCATGGCTGAAGAATTAGTCTATTTGCAATTAGACAGGCCTTCATCAGATTTGCTTGTACCACATTTACATGCAGTGTATATGTTGAACTCTTAAAGAGTGATCAGGAATAGCTGCATGTTTTCAATGTGGTGAGAGACAAATGGGATGATGTAGATACAGGATGCTGTGTCATGCAAACTACTTTATTTACAGGAAGGTACGCTCTTAGGCTTGAGACTTTAAAGTGCTCAACGCTCCTGTAAGGTGTCCAGTACTCTCAATGCTCACTGGTTGCAATAGAAGTTAAGGGTCCTCAGCATCTTGCAGGATCAAGCCCCTGAAGAGGGCACAAAGCAGGGAGTGCAAAGCTGTAACAAGTGTAGCTCTGCTGGTCTCTAAAATGTAGGAAAATATTTTCAAGACTTTCAAGTAGAGCCCTGCGTGGGATTATTCTTTAATCCTGCTCCCATCCACTCCTGCTATTAGGGCAGCAGGTCCTGAGGGCTCCCTGGGGATCCCAGTCCTGCTGCAGGGCTCTACTTCCAAGTTCCTTGTTCAAAAGCACTGAGTACCACTGTTTCTCTGTATCTTCTTTTTCCAACCGCTGTGGTGCGGTAAGCGTTTCCTACCACAACCAACTAAATCCTATATCTCTGAGCTGTTGTCAAAAAGTCATCATTCCAGTCACACTGGTGAGGTCAATCAGACTCACTCTTAGGTCTGGTAGGCACAGGGCCGGTGTAACCACTAGGCGAACTAGGCGGCTGCCGAGGGCGCCAAGATTTGGGGGCACCAAAAAGCGGTGTCCGGCATCATGGGAGTCAGCTGAGCGGGGCAGGGCGGGAGCAAGGCCTCCATAACAAACCCGCCCCCGCAGCAAGGGCCACTGCGCAGGATGGTCAGTGGGAGTCTGCAGCGGAGCAAGGAGGAGACAGCCGGCCGGGCGCGGCGACCAGCGCGGCCGAGGGACAGAGCCGTTGGGGGAGGCAGGACGCGGTCCTGAGCTCAGGTGAGCTTTGCCCTCCAATGCGCTGCGCCTGGGGCCGGGCGCAGCCGCCTCCTGGGGCGAGGGAAAGTGAAACTAAACCTCGCAGCGCGATGGAGGGGAAAGGGCTGGCGCAGGTGCTGCTTCCAAACACTCACCCCCTCCCCTCCGGTGGCACTGTGCCAATGTGGGGAGCCAGCCCTGCTCCCCAGGGAGAGCCTCATCTGCTCCCTGGGAGAGCCTGGCTCTGCCCTCCTTGCCCCTGGGTCCCCCCCCGGAGGGCGAAGTACTCAGAGCCTGGGAATGTTTAAAGACCCTGCGAGCTGGGGGCATTCTCAGCCTCCTCCTTGCTCATAGGTTCCCCCGGGGTGGAAGGGACCGTTGTGATCATCTCCTCTGACCCCCTTGTATTAATTCTAATGAACAATGCCACATTATGCAGTATTCATTTTTGAAAGTTTATAATAAGGAATGCTCGAGGAGGAGGGGGGGCGCAAGGTGGAAGTTTCGCCTAGGGCGCAAAATATCCTTGCATCGGCCCTGGGTAGGCAGGTACCAATGCATCTATAGTTGCCTACATTGACAAAAGGGAGCCATTTGCAGCTCAGAGAAGAGTCTCCATTCTTCCTCACCAGGGGAACTTCTGCCCCTGAGACATTAGAAAGAAGCTTAATCAGCTGTGTCTCAGTTCCCCATTTTAATAGCTGTAAGCACTTAGGCCTGGATCCACACAGGGACCTGGGTTTTGCAACACACCTTGTGCCATCTGATTTTCAGGTGCCTAGAAAATCACTGGAACAATGTGTGTCACAAAGCCTGAGTTACACTCCCTGTACAACAAAAGGGGAGAGCTAGATGCCTAGGAATGCAGTCCACAGAAGCCAGCATGCTAGGTGGGGAGCCACCTAAGTTGGCCACTGAGAGATGCTAATGACAGGGGTGAGTGCTAAGTCTCACTCCTCTCAGTTAGGTGCCTGTCTCTGCTAGCAAGCCACAACTGGGAGCCCCTTTCCTGGTGTCAGGTGGCCTAGGGACCCAAGACATTTCTTATGAGAATGAGTTAGGTTCTGCCTCGCTCCTTGCTAAACAGCCAGAGGAGGTGGTACCCACCTTATAACTTTTATCCTAGTGTTTTGCAGGCTCACCCAGGCTGTGGAAGACCCTGGTTCAACTCCCCCCTCTGCCTGATTGGGGAAAAACAGATTTGAACAGGGCATCTCCCACCAGTGAGGAGCATAGAGCATGCTCTAACCACTGAGCTATGGGCTTGTCTAATGTAAGGCTCCCTCATTCTCTCCTGTTGAAGCTGTTCCAGTTTGGATAAATAATTAAAGAGCAATTGGAATCAATGTAGTGGATCCTAGGTCTTCCACCTCCCAGATGAGGGCCCCAACCACCAAGCTATAGGGTCATTTCTCTCACTCTCTGACTCAGTAACAACTCACAGTAGCATCTAAAACTAGCCTAATTCAATTAATTTTATTATATTTATTACTTTTGCTATATTATTCATGAAGTTCCCACTGTGATTATAATTGCTCTGATAATAGTTCCTAGCACTAGTATTGAAGTCTTACTACATATGCTGTGCTCTATTGAGGGTCACTTCAAACTGTTTCTGTGCCACCCGATTCTAGTGACTAGCTAGCTGCGGGAGAGCATGACCCCCAGCTGCTTTACAACTGAACTTTAAATGTTTTTATTGATTGTCAGTAAATGGGAGCGGGGAGCAAGAGCAGATGGTTTCATGGACAGCAAGCACCAAACGGGAGGGAAGAAATAGAAGCAGGGATAGGAATATGTTGATGGGAGGGGCAGTCACAGGCCAATTCACTGCAATTAGTGGGAGGCTCCAACTCAAAAAGGCTGAGAATCACAGATTTGTAGCTATTTCTGACGCTCATCAGGCTGCTGTTCACTGTGCATTTCAAGCTGGTTTCTGTTTTTGTTAAGAGGTCACATGCCATTGTGCAATAAAAACCATTTTCAATTAGCATTGTAGCAAAGTTGTCTGGAGCTCTCTTGATCCAGCTGGGAAAAATGTAGAAAAAAATACTGACCTTTTAGCCTAGGAGAGCCCACATCTTAACAGATTGCTTCGCTCATGAACATTTCCCTTCTTGCTAGTGATATCAGACAGCCCTGGAGTAAAAGACAGTTACTTTTTCCATAACTGGTGTTCTTCGAGATGTGTTGCTCATGTCCATTCCATATTAGGTGTGTGTGCTCCCCACATGAACCGGTGCAGGAAGTTTTCCCCTCAGCAGTATCTATAGGGGACCGGCTCTAGCGCCCCCTGGAGAGGAGCCTGCATGGCGCGGTGTAAGGGGCGCCGCCAGCTCCCCCCACTATCAGTTCCTTCTTGCTGGAAACTCCGTCAGTGGGGAAGAAGGGTGGGTTGTGGAATGGACATGAGCAACACATCTTGAAGAACACCAGTTACAGAAAAGGTAACTGTCTTTTCTTCTTTGAGTGCTTGTTCATGTCCATTCCATATTAGGTGACTCCAAAGCAGTACCCCTGGAGGTGGGTAGGAGTTCACGGACGTGTAGATTGCAACACAGCTCTGCCGAACCAGCGTCGTCCCTGGCCTGCTGAGTGATGGCATAATGAGTGGTAAACTTGTGGACAGAGGACCACGTTGCGGCTCTACAGATGTCCTGGATACGGATGTGCGCGAGGAAGGCTGCCGAAAACACCTGCGCTTTCAAGTGGGCTCTGACAATCGGCGGCGGCAGAACCCCCGCCAGGTCATAACAGGTCCTTATACAGGAGGTAATCCAACTGGAAATCTTCTGCGAGGACACTGAGTAACCCTTCATCCTGTCCGCTGTAGCGATGAAGAATTGGGTTGATTTATGGAAAGGCAGGTATGGTCCAAGTAAAAAGCCAAGGCCCTCCGGATATCCAGGGTGTGAAGACGCCTCTCTTCACTGGTCTCGTACACTTTGGGATAGAACCCCAGGAGGAAGATGTCCTGGTTCATATGGAAGGTGGAGACCACCTTTGGCAGGAAGGCCAGGTGGGGCTGCAGCTGAACTTTATGTTTGCAGAAGACCACATACGGAGGCTCTGAGGTCAAGGCTTTAATTTCGGAGACCCGTTTCGCCAACATCATCGCCACCAGGAATGCGACCTTCCATGACAGGTGGGAAAGGGAGCAGGAACCCAGCGGTTCAAAGGGCGGGCCAGTGAGCCTAGAGAGGATTAAGTTAAGATCCCACTGTGGGATGGGAGCCCGTACCTGTGGGAAGAGCCTCTCAAGCCCTCTCAAGAATCTGACCGTCATGTCATGAGAAAACACTGTCTGGCCTTGGATGAAAAGTGGAGATGGCTGTGAGATGCACTCTAATGGAAGAGTATGCCAGGCCCTGGTTCCTCAAATGGAGCAGGTAGTCCAGGACAGCCTGTATGGAGGAACGCGAGGGAGAGATGCCACGTTTGGACACCCAATGGGAAAACCTCCTCCACTTGGCCAGGTAAGTCAGTCTAGTTGAGGGCTTCCTACTTTCCAGGAGGACCTGTTGGACCCCTTCCGAACAGGTCCACTCCTCCGGGTTCAGCCATGCAGCATCTATGCCGAGAGGTGGAGGGAGCCGAGGTTGGGGTGTAAGAACCAACTGTGGTCTTGTTACAGCAAGTCCAGTCAGTTGGGCGGGGCCCAGGGAGGGGCCACTGACAAGTTCATGAGCGTGCCGAACCAATGCTGGCGAGGCCACACCAGGACGGTCTCTCTTGATCCTTGCCAGGGCCATACTGATGAGTGGAATCGGAGAGAACGCGTACATCAGACTCCCTGACCACAACAGGAGGAAGGCATTGGAGAGGGAACCCTTGCTCAGACCTTGCCGAGAGCAAAACCGGTGGCATTTCCTGTGCTGTCTGGTAGCAAACAGGTCCACTTGGGGAGTTCCTCACCTTTGGAAGATGATGCAGGCTGCCTCTGTATAGAGTGACCACTCGTGGTGAGAGGAGACTTGCCTGCTGAGCTGGTCCACCAGCATATTCCCAACGCCAGGAAGGTGACAAGCGTCCAGGTGGATTTTGCGGCTGATGCAGAAGTCCCAGAAACGGAGTGCCTCTTGGCAGAGAGTCGACGGACGTGCTCCTCCTTGCCTGTTGATGTAGAACATCGAGGCTGTGTTGTCCGTCAGGACTCGTAGCACCTTGCCCAACAGGTGGGGCAGGAAGACTCTGCACGCCAGCTGGACTGCTCGGAGCTCTTTGACATTTATGTGCAACTGCGGCTCCTCGGAGGACCACATCCCCATGGTCTGGAGGACGCCGAGATGCACACCCCAGCCGAAGTCTGAGGCATCCGACATCAGCTCGATTGAGTGAGGAGGGTTGTTGAATGGAACCCCCTTCAGGACTGTCTTGAGATCGGTCCACCATTGCAGCAAAGTAAGTATCGCCTGGGAAGTGGTAAAAATCTTTTCCAGAGGGACTGGAAATAAAGCATCCCCAGCCATTGTTGCAGGAGCTGCATCCGGAGCCTGGCATGGCGGAACACGTAAGTGCACGCTGCCATGTGGCTCAGCAGGCGCGGACAGACCCTGGCTGTAGTCAGAGGGAATGCGGAGACTTCTGCAATGAGATTAGTCAACATATGGAACCTTTCCAGTGGCAGGAATGCTCTGGCGCAGGTCGAGTCGAGGACCGCTCCGATATCCTCTGCACTGGCACGAACATTAACTTTTTGTCATTTACCAGTAGGCCCAGAGAGCGGCACGTGGCTTGAAGTACTGCAACATCCCTTTAGACTTGAGACCTGGAGCTGCCCTTGACAAGCCAGTTGTCGAGGTACGGGTAGATCTGGATGCCCCGGTACCGGAGTTAACCCGCTGCCACTGACATGCACTTGGTAAACACCCTCGGTGCTGTCGCCAGACCAAACGGGAGGACTGTAAACTGGAAGGAAGCGTCTGTGTCCTTGAAAGATCGCTATGTGGAAGTATGAGTCCTTCAAGTCGAGGGTGGCATACCAGTCTCCCGGATCCAGGAAGGGGATAATAGAAGCTGTCAGGGTTCCTTCCCCACTCTGAACTCTAGGGTACAGATGTGGGGACCCGCATGAAAGCCCCCTAAGCTTATTTCTACTAGTTTAGGTTAAAACCTGGTACTCTGCCACCACCAAGTGATTTAACAAGAAACAGGGAAAGGACCACTTGGAGTTCCTCTTCCCCCAAAATATCCCCCCAAGCCCTTACACCCCCTTTCCTGGGGAGGCTTGAGAAGAATATCCTAACCAATTGGTTACAAAGTGATCAAAGACCCAACCCCCTGGATCTTTGGACAATGGAAAAATCAGTCCGGTTCTTAAAAGAAGGATTTTATTAAAAAGAAAAGGTAAAAATCATCTCTGTAAAATCAGGATGGAAAATAACTTTACAGGGTAATCAGATTCAGAGCCCAGAGGAACCCCCTCTAGCCTTAGTTTCAAAGTTACAGCAAAACAGGGATATCTCCCTCTAGCAAAGGAACATTCACAAGTTGAGAAAAACAAAGATAAATTAATACACCTTGCCTGGCTATTACTTACAAGTTTGAAATATGAGAGACTTGTTCAGAAAGATTTGGAGAGCATGGATTGATGTCCGGTCCCTCTTAGTCCCAAGAGCGAACACCACCAAAACAAAGAGCACAAACAAAAGCCTTCTCTCCCCCCCCCCCCCAACATTTGAAAGTATCTTGTCCCCTTATTGGTCCTTTGGGTCAGGTGTCAGCCAGGTTACCTGGGCTTCTTAACCCTTTACAGGTAAAAGGACTTTGGTGTCTCTGGCCAGAAGGGATTTTATATTATACACAGGAGGGTTGTTACCCTTCCCTTTATAGTTATGACAGAAGCAGAGACACCATGTGGAATTTTAGCCTCTTTAGGTACTTGTTGAGGTCTCGCAGGTCGAAGATGGGCCATAAACCGCCCTTGGCCTTTGAGATCAAGAAGTACTGAGAACAGAACCCCTTGTTCCTGTACTCGAGAGGAACTTCTTCCACCGCACCCAACTGGCGCAACCCCTTTACCTCCTGTGCTAGGAGGCTCTCATGAGAGAGGTCCCTGAAGAGGGACGGGGAAGGCGGGTGGGAAGGGGTGGTAGAAAGGAACTGTAGGGTATAATACTGCTTCACTGTGCTGAGGACCCAGCGGTCTGAAGTTACAGTGGTCCAAGCAGGGAGGAAAAGGGAAAGGTGGATCCAGGGAATAGTCCGGTAGGTCGCTCTCGGGCACACCCTCAAAACTACCATTTGGCCCCTTGCTTGTTGCGGGTCGATCCCTACTGGGCAGAGGATGGAGGCAGGTGGCTCAGGTGGTGCTTGTAGCCCTGGGCTCGTTTGTGGGGCTGGTACTGCCACGGCTGACTCTCCTGGCCCTCAGGCTGCTGCGGTCTGAACCACTTACGCACTGGGGCTGGGACGTAGAGACCCAGGGTTTTCTTGGTGGTGCGGGAGTCCTTGAGGCCATGCAACTTGCTGTCTGTTTGCTCTGCAAATAGGGCACTGCCATCGAAGGGCTAGTCCTGCAATGATGCTGGGCCTCGGTGGGCAACCCAGAGAGAGGAGCAGCCAGGAGCCTCGCCGCATAGAGACAGCAGAAGCCATGGTGTGGGCAGCAGCATCAGCAGCACCCGATACTACCTGGAGGACCACCCTGGCCACGGTCATGCCCTCATTGAGGATCACTTGGAACTCCTTCTTGGAAGACTCTTGGAGTGACCCTTCAAACTTGCCATGGCTTGCCACATATTAAAGTCATATCGGCCAAGGAGGGCTTGGTGGTTGGCCACTCTCAGCTGAAGGCTGGAAGACCAATAAGCCTCACGTCCAAAGAGATCCAGACTCCTTAAGTCTTTATTTTTTGGGGTTGCCCCGGAATGTCCTTGCATCTCCTTGTGGTTAACCGCCTCAACCACAAGGGAATTAGGGGCTGGGTGGTAGTATAAGTACTCATGCCCTTTGGTTGGCACGAAGTACTTGCATTCTGCCCTTTTAGAGATAGGGGCCAGGGAAGAGGGGGTCTGCCACAGGGCATCGGTGATCTTAGAAACCCCTTCATGAAGGGGTAGCGCTACCCTGGGAGGAGCCGAGGATGTCAAACAGACCGTCCTAGGGCTCTTCCAGTTCCTCTACCTGAAGCCCCAGGTTAGAAGTGACCCTCTTCAAAAGTCCCTGGTGCGCTTTGGTGTCATCCTGAGGAACTGGGTGAGGGAGCGCTCTGATAGCCTTGTCCGGCAATGCTGCTGCTGCAGGAACCTCCACTTTCATTTGTGGTCCAGCAGCTTGCTCCCTGGGTCCTCCTGGACTTGTGGGGTATTACCCCCCCGAAGCCTCAAGCACCGGAGGGGGACGGGATATCGAGGCAGCTGGCCTCTCCGAGGCTCCCGACACTGATCAGGCAGCCTGGGAAGGTTGTGTGAACCCCCAAGGGTTCCATGGATACCATGGCACCGGCCACTGCGCTTGGGGCCATTGGACAGGTTTTGGTACCTATAATGTAGTCGGCATCGCTGGTACTAGGGCTTGTCCCGCAGTCAGGGAACCTTGCTCCGAGCTGGGGTTACCAGCGGAGCAGTCAGTACTGGGCGACCAGAATTGCGCTGAGCGGTGGTTCTTGTCCAACCGGTGCTGGTTGCTGCATCCCAAAGCCAACCTGTCCGAGCGAGACTGATTTGGTTGGGCTCTCAGGGACCGACGTCGTTCGGTGGATCTGCAGCGGATACTCGGTGAACCACGCTTCACGCTACTTGACCAGTATTGGGATGTCGAATGGGACCGGGAGCTACTACGGGCCAGTTGCTGGGAGTATCGTCCTGAGTAAGGCGACCTCCTTCTTGGAGACAGGTGATGACAACCTGGCGATCGGCAGTCTCTGGTGTCTGATCGGTCCTGGGCCCTTGGAGATGGTCGGGGCTGGTCCCAGAGTTCTTGCCGGGTGGCGCATGCCTCAGAGGGTCTGCGCCAATCTACCGGCAAGGTACACCTCGAATCCCTCTATCGGTGCCCCCAGTGCGGGGACCAAAGAGGGCTCCGCTGAGCCTGCCTCTCCAGTCCTGAGGCGTGACGACTTCGGGCAGGCGAACACTGGTGGGATGTCCCTTACAATGGGGAATGGTGCCGCTGAGGCGAAGACTCACGCATAGGTCCCAACATGGGTTTTCCCCAAGACCGGGGTACTGCGGGAGCCGGTGTGGGTGGCACCGGGAACGTCAGGATCTCTTGAGCTGCTCGAAGAGCTTTGAGCGTCGACGGCACCTGAAGCTGGCTAGGGCCTGCACCGCTATCTGGGGTCGCAGGCAAAGCATGGGATGGGCTGCTCCGCTTGACTTGAGCTGGGGCCCGAGTTCCTAATGGGGGCGTTGAGCTGCCCGGCACGGGTTGTGGCTCGCCCCACCCCTCTCCTTTCCTTTCCAGGAGGTAGATCTTTCCCTCCCTGTGTTTTTTCGGCTTCTTCACCGGAGCCATGGAGGGAGACCGGTGCCGGCTTACGGACAGCACTAGGGGAGCACTGCACATGGAGTCAGACTGCTGCTCCAGTGCCAGAGTGAGTGCTGCCTCCATTAGGAGCGCTCTTAGACGGATATCGTGCTCCTTCTTCATCCTAGGTTTAAAGGACTTGCAGATACGGCACTTGTCACTTATGTGCCCTTTGCCTAAGCACCTTAGGTAGCTGGTATGTGGATCGCTGACGGGCATAGGCCGTTTGCAGCGATCACAGGGCTTATAGCCTGGAGACCAGGGCATGCCCCATCCCCTGGCTGAGTCCCGTTTGGGACTAATGAAAAGTTGAGAACTACTAAGGGTGATTAAGAAACTTCTAACTATATACAACTATATTACAGGTTTTCAAAGTTCACAAGAACAGAAAACGAAACAATGCTAGCCGAAGCAACAGATGTTCTAACACCGTCACTGGTGGCAAGAGGGAACTGAGGGTGGAGGGAGCCGGTGGCACCCCTTATACAGCGCCATGCAGGCGTCACTTCAGGGAGCGCCAGAGCCGGTCCCCTACGGATATTGCAGAGAGAAAAACTTCCAGCCCCGGTGCATGTCCACACCTAACATGGAATGGACATGAGCAAGCACTCGAAGAACTACTCCATCATTTCTTATATAGAAAATGCATATTTAGAAAGAATTTTTATTTCCTTCTAATGTGATAGTTTACAGATGGCAAGAAGAAAGGCGTCTTCATCTGTGGACCATCAGTGGTCATGAACTAGAGCCTCAGATCTGCTGTCCTAATGCAGGCAGAGATCTAGTATATTCCAAGAAGGATTTTTTTTTGCTTAAGATTACAGCTGTGCAGCTGCATTAAAACTGCACCCTATAGCCACTACCGGTGAACACTGACAGAGTATATGGGCACAGTCCTATTGAATTAAAAGACTCCCTATATGGGCTTGCAGTGAGATTCAGCCAGAGGCAAGCTAGGTTCCTTGTTCAAAATGTGCCCATGCGAAATGGCTCAGAACATTTCACAGAGCTCTAGTAATTAGAAGAGAGATATACTTATAAACTGTACATTTCAAGAAGTTTTTTTTATATTATATATATATATATATAAAAATGCTTTTTGTGCTTCTTCCAGCTGGAATGCCCCTGGGAAGAACATACCTGGAAAATGTTCAGTTTCCAAAAGTGGGTAAGAATGAAGGAAAGGAAATTAACAGCCCAGTCAAAGAAGGGAAAAAAAGTGCTTTATAGGAGGCAGCAAGAGTCAGATCCTAAAGGAAGAGAGGTATGCTCATCAATGTTATTTGCATTTCAAACACTAGTTAATTGCAATGTTATTTAATGTTCTTTATATTACCCTGAAGTTGGAATCTCTAACACAGATCATGAATAATGCACATGGGAGGACAGAGTAGGTGACCCAACAGGTCTCTTCCATTTCCAGTTCCTTTGGTGATCTTAATTTGAAAAGTCAGCAGCGACCCCCAGGATACCTGACAACAATAGGCCAGTAAATACTAATTAAGACAGATGGTAAGATACTGGTTAAAAGACACCCAACTAGATCACAGAAAACCTTGCAGAAAATTATTAACCAAATCAAATAGTTATCATCCAAGGGTGTTTCCTACCACATAATACTTGAACAATTTTGAATATTGTAGGATATGAGGAACAAAGATGAATGATACTGTAGTTTGAGCTTTTTCCAGTGATGCAAAGAAAGCTTTAGATATGATCAAGTGGGATTAGCTACTAGCCAATTTGTAGACAATTAGGACAGGGCAGAATTTTACCCAGCAGGTAAAAGTCCTTTATGGAAATCTCACAATCATCCATCCCATCTATGCTAGAGAATTAAAAACAAAAACCAAAAAAACCCAACAAAAAACAGTTTCTAACATTGTTTCAGCTTCATCAATGTTAGCAACACTGGGTACCCTCTTGTAGAGGAGCTACTGACTGCCAATCATGTGTCAGTTAGACCTCATCTCAATATGACTAGATCAGCAGTTCTCAACCAGGGTACACAGAGGTCTTCCAGGGGGTACATCAACTCATCTAGATATTTGCCTAGTTTTACAACAGACTACATAAAATGCACTACTGAAGTCAGTACAAACTAAAATTTCATACACTTACTTGTGTATACTGCTTTATATACTATCCACTGAAATGTGAGTACAATATTTATATTCCAGTGGATATAAGGTAAAAATGAGAAAGTAAGCAATTTTTCAGTAATAGTGTGCTGTGACGCTTTTGTATTTTTAGGTCTGATTTTGTAAGCAAGTAGTTGATAAGTGAGGTGAAACTTGGGGGTAGACAAGACAAATCAGACTCCTGAAAGGGATACAGTAGTCTGGAAAGGTTGAGAGCCACTGGACTAGATTACACACTTATTAAAAATGGTAGTGCCAGCTAATGGTCTGCCTATGCTAGGACCCCCACTGTTGTCATCATTGGTGGAACTGAAATGGTGTTAGCAACACTGGGAAATGTCTCTGGTATGAACAAGGTTTCAATGGCTACAAATGACCACTCCCTTGGGATATTCCAGCTTGAGAGAAGGACAGATCTGGGTTACCTTTTTCTTTCTTAGATTTTGGTTTGTAGTGAAATCCCATAGTTCAGCTGATACAACAAAGTAAGGATGCATTGTAGTACTGTGGGATGAGAGTGAAAAAAGTAAATCAATATATTAATTCTATTACTATGGTCTCAAAAGAGGGAATTCGAATAATAATTAGATTCTAAAATTCAGTGCAGAAAAGCAAAGGGATGATGTCCTATCAAAGGACACACACACACGAAAAAACACCATTCAGAAGAACTAAGCACTTCTTCAAATAGTTAACATAACACCAAATATTAGGTCAGCATTTCCCAACGCCTCCTCCCTCCGCTCCTGTAACCAGGCCCTGGGGATTCCAGATAAAGGAGGCTTTGTGGTGAGCACAGAGAAAGTGGTAAATCCTGAGGTAACTGATTCTTGGGCTTTGTCAATGGTAACCACAGAAAACATACTCCTTTTTAAATGGCAGTTTCGGCTAGTGAGTGTTTCTAAACGTGCACTGATGTTAGGCAATATTATAGGGCAATATCCATTTTCCTCTGTCCATGTTAATGCTGTTTTTATTTTCTCTCCTGCAAAGTTCACATAATTAGGGCCCTATCCTGTGAGGTGCTGAGCATCATTTGTGATGGATTAAGTACCCTCAGCTGCCCCTGGACTTCACAGGAGTCGAAGGCACTCACCACTTTTCAGCACTGGACCAAAAGTCATTATTTACTGTTCTTCTCTAAGGCTGACTAATGAACATTCTGAGGCTTTGTCTTCACTACCCGCCGATCCGGCGGGTAGCAATCGGTTTTTCGGGGATCGACTTACCGCGTCTAGTCAGGACGCGGTAAAATCGATCCCTGATCGCTCTGCCGTCGACTCCGGAAATCCACCTCGGCAGGAGGCGGCAGCGGAGTCGGCGGCAGCGCGGCAGCGGTCGACTTTCCCGCGTCCTCACCGCTAGGTAAGCCGACCTAAAATACGCAACTTCAGCTACGGTATTCACGTAGCTGAAGTTGCGTATCTTAGGTCGGAACCCCGCTGCAGTGTAGACCTAGCCTTAGTAGCACCATGCACATGAAGATAGGCCCTTGCTCAAGATAGAGAAATTAATTTATCTGAGAAGCGCACACAAAGAATAAAAGTTGCTAGAATCCTAAGTATTTCTACAGAAGATAAAATTCCTTTAAGATAAGCTGGCTACCATCTGTCACACGGGTCCTGTTCAGGCACGTGTCTAGGGGAGGAGGAACAGGAGTAGGACCAGAAGTATTAGAAATCAGATGGTAGCATATCACATTTTGGAGCAGGGAGGGAGACAACTGGTTGCTGGGGTGGATGGTACCATTTATTAGGAGCAGCAGGATGCAACTTTGTAATTGGGAGAAGAAAGTCAAGCTGAGATACTTTAGTTGGTGTCTGGGAGGATTGAACATTTGCTAGGAGAATGATGGATCAGATTGCTTTGGAGATACCAGAGTTCAGGGGAGGGATTGGCTGCTCCAGACAAACACACTTATACATAGCTTTTCTGCAGGTTAACAATCTGTTAAACAATGGGAAAATGGATGACACATTAGTGAAAGTCTGTAAAGTATAATGACATCACTGCCACTTAATACATTATAAAGTCACATTAGGGAGTAGGGGAAACTATTAAAATCCTTTCACTGTGGAACAATGATATAAAATAATTATAACTGTATTTATATTTTGAAGCAAATAATGATTTTTTTTGTTCATTTGCAGAAAAGTACTAACGTTATGGGGAAAAGCCCAGTATTGTGGAAACAGACACTATAGATGGAAGAGACCAATTAGATTAAGCAGTCTCTTTCCCTGCAAATATAATATGTAGCACAGTACTCTGCAGATTACATAAATTCTATTTCAGGAAGTAGAGAATTTCATTAGCGATATTACAGCCAAACTGAATTAAAGTTACATTAAAAACATTCAGATGACTGTACAGTTCCTTACTACTCTTTAAGATACAATATACATCAGGCTAATTTCTTAGTAAGACACATTAAGAATTTGCAAAGGCATTGGACATGACAGTGTCTTTCCCCAGAAAATAGGATTACTTTTTGGTTTGGCGATTCCAGAACCCAAAGAAAAAAAACTAGTGAAAACCTTTGAACAAGAACACAAACCACCTAAAACAGTGACCAATAGGGACAGCAATAAGTGATGATTTTTGCCACTGACCTGCTATGTGGCTTTGAGCAAGTTTCCCTATCTGTAAAACAGGAATAATGAAACTTACCTCCTTTGTAAAAGACTTTGTCTATTGATGAAAAAAGTCTTAAAAGCATAACTATTGCATGCTAGTGTTGATAAATACTATTTCCTTGCATTCACCTGTCATCCAAGCATTTTTCTGTATTATCATTCATTTTAGCGATTGAAATGGCTTATTAAGAATTCCTTTGATTCTTCTCCCAGATTTTGTGACAGAGAATAGGATTTTCGTTTTGAACGTACATGTCAAACTCAGAGAAATACACAGATTTAAGATGTATTTGTGTTGGGGGGGGAGGTTATATTGTGATATATACTGGAGTAGGTCCATTGTATTCTTGACTGTGACAGTTAGGGGGCAACAGATGAGCTGTCTTAAACTTACCTGACAGGGTGTCCCCAGCTACTGTCTCTGGTACTTGGGTTATATATACCTGATACTTCTTTTATGAGGACTCTCTCTACTGTGACTTGAGGTATCATATAGAATGACAGGCAGACTGTAATAAAATAATGAATCCTTCTCAAAGTACCATCAGCCTTGTATTACTCCAAGCCTCAACGCACAATACATTTTAAATATAAAAAGACATTAAAGATAATAAATTTTTATAAATGAGTAACAAACATCTTCAATATCCATATAAAAACATCCCAACGGGAAAACTTATAAATGCATTTTAACGATTTTAAAACAACAAAAAACAAAACTGACAGCTACTGTTAAAAAGCCATGGAAAAAGCTCTTAAAATGCATCCAACCTGAAATTACAATTATAGAAGGAAACGTTTCTATAAAATGATTTTAAAAGGGTATATGACTGTGAGAGTCAAGTACAGAACAAAAGAAACAAAGTCACACAGAGAGTCAAAGCACAAGATGGGGATAAAAAGCTTGGGGGACAATTTCAAAGGCACCAAGCACCGAACTCCCATTGACTTTCAAATGCAGTCAGGCACTTGTGCCTTTGAAAATCTTCCCCTAGATCTTCCACACGTGAATCTTTTCTGCAATCACACACCAATTTGCATGGTCAAAGTATGAATGAATAATATGTAGCTCAGGAACATGATGTTCTATCAGTTCAACCAACTCCCCTTCTTTAAAAACATGGTAGTACCTAAGACAAGCCCCATTAGGACTCCTTTGCGGCTGTTTGTTCCATGTGGCCATGGAACAATAATTATTGGTATCCTGTAGAGAGCTGTCTGTTTTCCTTCTGTTTTGGAGTTGGTGGAAAGTTGATTGTTTTGGGTGATAATCTATTTTAAGTTGCTGTTTGACATCTTTTTGATGGGAAACCAGGTCAGGTAAACACACTCTGCTGCAGTCATGAATTATAGCTGGAGACACTGGGGGCTGCTTAGTGTCCTGGCCTAATTCTGTATAACAACTTTTGAAAGGCACTGGGTGACATATCATAGGTGACCCTGGTTCTACAGCTACTTCAGAAGCATTATCTTCAGAATTCTGCCTGCAACGCAAAGACAAGTTGGAAATATGCTTCATGAAGCCACCTTGCCTGATTTTTTCAAAAAGCTTTCCCCTGTTTAATTCATCCAGCTGAATATTGCCATTGGAAAATGTGCTAAGCTCTTTTTGGTGCCACTGATTACTCAAGTCCAATATTGAATCAAGTGATCTTGAAAAGAGAGACCATCTCAGGGATTTTTCAAATAAGTTGTGTGTGGTTTCCTTCTCCCCCACAAAGGATGAGCTTCTTGCTTGCCTGTGTGCTTTTAAAGTGCCAGCTAACTTTGGGGAGTGTTGGTCCAAAGCCAGCCTTTTGTCCTTTTGATTAATTGATTTCTGTATTCCACGCAAACAAGTGTTACTCAAGGTCCAGGAAGGTGGTGAAGGATTCCAAGGAACAAAGACATCCTGCTTTTCAAATTTTCGCCGTTTTTGCTCCATTGCCCACACGTATATCATCATCTGGCCACCTACTCTCAAGGTGCGAGCCATCTCCTTTATCGCTCGCACGCGCCGCTCCTTTGTTGAAAAATGGTGGATCACTGGAACAGAACATATAAAGTGAATAAATATCCCTCAAATCACTAATGAATAGAACACAGAAAAATATTGGTTCGGACACACTGGCTTGAACCCCAGGAAAGGATCATCTGTCTTCTACTGTACTACACTATGCTACAGCCTTTCCATATGTGAAAGGAACTCAGAGCAGATTTATTTTATAAATACAATAAAATTAAAACGCATGTATTGGTGCTAGTGACAAGTTCCAGACTGACAGCAACTGCAGCTCCACTTACTCATGAAATAAGTACAAGACGGGTAGTTCCCTGTTAGCATGGCCCAACTGTGGTCTGAAGAGAGCGCTTCTAAGGGAATAGGGGTCTACCCAGTCCATATAAATTTACTCCAGTAAGAGTGACACAAGGATGCCAATTATTGTGATGTGGACACCTGTTAAATAAAAACTGGACTGAATCACCTACTCATTTTGCTTAAGTAATTGAACAGCCACCGAACAACTAATACAATAAAGATAATCTGTCACTACTAGTTCTGGGTGAATTTAAACCATTGACATAGCAGTGAAAGGGTCCATAACCACTTACCAGTCATCTAGTCTTGCTAGTTCACAGTGTTAAAGATAACTTGTTGAATCATTAGTCCTATTTTTATTTAGTAATAAATAGTTGTCACTGGATGGGCCAAATTCTGAAGTCAAACTCAGGCAAATCTCCCAAAGACTTTACTCACAAAACCTTTGCTTGAGTCAGAACTGAGTTCAGGATTTGACTGACATCAATAAAAAATTTGCCCAAATACCACCTGCGTAGGCTCAGGATTTGGCACAGCATTTTGCCTGAATGAACACTGATCTTAATTATATTGGAGAAATTCCATGGTAGACAATAACAGATATCAGATTCTAGTATACAGTAGGGACTTCAGGATTTGGTTGATTGGTAATAGGGGTATGAATTCCATAGTTACATTGAAGGCAAGGTATAACTAAGGAGCCGTCAAGGATTTTAGCAGTAGTGGTAGAGTGAAAAGGACTAATATTAAAGATGTACAAGATAGAGCAACCAAATTTGATGCAAGTCTGGATATGGAAAGACGAGAGAGAGAGAGAGAGAAAAGTCAAACAGAACACTGAGGTTGTGAACATTTGTGATGGGGAAGATGCTGAACACAAGCTAGGACTACACATCTTCATGAGATCTGGGGATGGAAATGGTTTTGCTCAATTTTTTATCCAACCTTTTCCCTAAATTTTCTTTAGTGAAAATGTCCACACAAATTACTGCCTGTGTTTCTATGCACTATCACCTCAAGCATCGGTGATAAAGTAACTTTGCGTTACAGTGCTGAAGTGCCTGCCCCCATATGCAAATTATACATCTCACTGGGAAAAACTGTCCCCCCCCTTACAGAAATTTATGTGCACAAAATGCTGGCAGCATAGCTAGATGTTCAGCACATCTTTATCTGTCAGGGTGAGCAATGTTCAACCAGATCTGCTTTCCCTCAGAGGAAAGAGATACTTCTACAATTAAAAGAATAACAGCATGGAATCAAGCTAAAATAGGGAAACACTGCCAGAAATGAATGATGAATTCACCTTCTCTGCAGCAATGCGAAGATCAAAAGCTAATCTTTAAAGAAATAGGCTCTTTCAACATCTAGTTATTCAGCTACTCTGCCTGTATGTTTCACTGGTTCTAGAAGAACAGAAATCAATTCCAAAAATGCTCAAATTCTACAGCAATAGCTGAGAGTCTGACATTGAAACATTATGGTCATTTTAATTAAAAAGGCTTCCAGTAGCATTTAAAGGGTTACAGTTTATTAATAAAACCTTCAGATGCTTAGAAAAAGTTTAGTGTTGGTACAATGAATTTGTGTGGAATGAGGAGTAAGTTTGAAATTCCCTGAGTGATGCATTACATTAAAAAAGGCATAACCTGAGGAAGCAAAGAGAAAGTGTTCTCCTACGATAACATCAAGTTGCACTTAAATTTCAGATCCTCATGAGTCTTATCATGCATTTTTCTTTTTAACCAAAGGTACGCTTGTCAGGGACCACAATTAGAACACACTCCCAGTCACCTAAAGCAGGCTGCTTATGGGAAAAATCCATTTAGCTTTCTCTTTATACATTCAAATCTTTATAACTAAATATTAGTTAATTTACAATTAGGTCTTGTTTCAAAGACAGAGCTACTTGCTTTCTTAACTTTGTCGGGAAGGATATATAAATATTCATTTTGAACCTGGGATTTCACTCTCCACTAGCACCAAATTAAACAGCATTGAGCCTGATTCTCCAGTCTTTTAAAGTCTCAGGACTGCTTAAATTACACTAGCAGCACCAGCCCCCAAAGGGCCAGTTGGACAATCATGGATCAGCGGAGTACAGCAGTGGTCCAATCACCCTCCCCCACTTTCTCCAGCAGCACTCCCTACACAAGAGCCAGGAAACATAAGAATTGATATGCCAGGGGACTCCCAAGTTAGCTGGTCAAGCTACCTTTAAGGTTGTTTTAAGGCACCAGAACACCACAAAAGAGCCTTAACAAAGGCCAGAATCTGGACCGGTTGCCATGACCTTGAAATATATTTATGTCTTAATGTGACAGTGACCAATACTTTAAATGAAAAGTGGTGTTTGTTTTGTCTTAAATAAAAAAAAAAAAAAAAATCCCATTGGCTGAAATTACCTAGCATCAGTTTTGTCCTCAACCATAAGAATAATGAAGGCTGGGGGGAAGTGAAAGAGACAGAATGAGTGTTGCCATATACAAAATAAAAGTTCTGTCCTGCGCATTCTGTCACAGAACCACTGACTTCAACATGGGTAAGGGTTTGCAGATCAAACCCCATTTCCTTCTTGACGCAGCTACCACTCACAATACAGGGGGGAAAATGGTTACTCACCTTCTCGTCACCGTTGTTCATCGAGGTGTGTTGTTCACGTCCATTCCAATCAGGTGTGTGCGTGCGCACATGCACGGTAGCCAGAAAAATTTTCCCATAGCAGCCTCCATTGGGTTGGCCTGGGCACCCCTGGAGTCGTGCCTCCATGGTGCTCAATATAGAGCTCTCTTGACCCTCCACCCCCTCAGTTCCTTCTTGCCAGCCCTGAGCCCTGGTGGAGTGCGCAGTGATTGGGAGTGTGGGAACCCCCATCAGCTTGTAGCACTCACGGATCCAGGACGTGATCCAGGACAAAATCTGTTGAGAAGAGACAGGAAGACCTTTCATTCTGTCCGCCACTGCCACAAATAACTGGATGGACTTCTGGAACAGCTTCGTTCTCTCGATGTAGAAGGCTAGCGCTCTGTGGACATCTAAAGAGTGAAGCCTTTGCTCCCTGCCAGTTGAGTGTGGCTTAGGATAGAACACTGGGAGGAAGATGTCTTGGCTGATGTGAAACTGTGACACAACCTTCAGTTGGAAAGCAGGGTGAGGCCTGAGCTGAACCTTGTCCTTACGGTGTAAGGGGGCTCTGATGTCAGAGGGTGTCTGAGCTCTTGAGCTCAGACACCCTCCTGGCTGAGGTTATTGCTACCAGGAATGCCACATTGTAAGAGAGACAGAGCAGGGAGCATGTCGCCAAAGGTTCAAAGGGCAGTCCCATGAGTCTGGAAATGACCAGATTGAGGTCCCAAGCCAGGACAGGCTGTCGGACATGTGGGTATAGCCTGTCGAGACCTTTAAGGAAACAGCTGACCATAGGGTTAGCAAAGACCAAGCGGCCCTCTGCGCCTGGGTGGAAGGTAGAGATGGCAGCCAAGTGAAGCCTTATTGACAACATGGACAGCCTCTGCTGCTTGAGATGGAGAAAATAGTCCAGCATAAGTGGCATGGAGGCGAGCGTCGGGGACGAACGGTGCTGTGCCGACCAGATTGAAAATCTCTTCCACCTGGAACCTGATCCAAGCAAGAACGCTCCATCGGATTCAGCCATGGAGCTTCCACGCCGCGAAGTGCAGCGACTCGAGGTTCTGGTGTTGGAGACGGCCGTGATCCTGAGTTAATAAGTCTGGGAAGAGTGGCAGGGTGACTGGAGCTTCCATGGACATTTCCAGGAGTGATGTGTACCAGTGCTAGTGGGACCAGGCTGGAGCTATCAATATCACCAAAGCTTGCTCCCTCCGTACCTTGAGGAGCACCTTGTGAACGAGTGGTATGGGCGGAAACGTGTATAGGAGATGACCTCTACATGGGAGGAGAACGCATTCACGATGGAGCCTGGGCTGTGATTCAGGAAAGAGCAAAACTGCTGGCACTTTTTGTTGCGTCGCGAACAGGTCTATCTGGGGAAAGTCCCACTGATGGAAGATTGAGTTTGCAACATTCGGGCGAAGGGACCACTCGTGGCCGTGGAACAACCTGCTGAGAGTCCGCCAACTTGTTCTGTACTCCAGGGAAGTATGATGCTTTCAGGTGTATTGAATGCTCTACATAGAAGTCCCACAGCATGAGGGCTTCCTATCCTATCTCCTAGAACTGGAAGGGACCGAAAGGTCATCGAGTCCAGCCCCCGGCCCCCACCAGCAGGACCAAGTACCGATTCCGCCCCAGATCCCCAAGTGGCCCCCCCAAGTATTGAACCCACAACCCTGGGCCCAGCAGACCAACGCTCAAACCACTGAGCTATCCCTCCCCCTCCTGTGCTTCCTGGCACAGGAGAGAGGAGCGTGAACCCCCCCCCCCGCTTTGTTGATATAAAACATCGCTGTGGTGTTGTCTGTCATGACTGATACACATCTCCCTGTCAAGTGAGCTTGGAAATTCTGGCATGCCAGGCGTACCGCTCTCAGCTCTCTGACATTGATGTGGAGAGTGAGTTCCGCCTGAGACCAGAGGCCTTGTGTCCTGAGGTCTCCCAAATGTGCTCCCCAGCACAAGGCTGATGCATCCGTCACTACGGAGAGATATGGCTAAGGGCTGGTGAACGGGACCCCTGCACATACTACCTGTGGGTTGAGCCACCACAGGAGGGAGTCGAGTACCAGGTGAGGCAGGGTTACGATCCTGTCCAAGCTGTCCCGGACTGGCCGATACACTGACGCTATCCACGACTGAAGAGGTCAAAGTCTGAGTCTGGCATGTTGTACTACGTAGGTACAAGCGGCCATGTGTCCTAGAAGTTTCAAGCAATTCCTTGCTGTGGTGGTGGGGAACTACCTGAGACCTCGAATGATGTTGCCGAGGGCTCGAAATCTTGCCTCGCCTGGCCAGGAGTTGACACGGCCCTGCTCTGGGATCTAGTGCTGTGGCCTGACTGGGGTCTCACAGTCGTCGGCTCCTTGGATTCGGCTGGGGGAGAACGAACCCTCTCCGGCTTTTTTCTTCTGAGGCACCGGCGACTGAGACCGGTGTCTACCCTCTGAGTGGTTGCAGGAGGAACCATGCCGGTGCCGAGCGTCTCAGGAAGAATCCTTTCTCGGCACTGGTTCCCGGGATGATGGTGCCGGGGTGCTCCGCAGCGACGAGAATGTGCTGGGAGCAGGGTCCCCTGACCCCGGATCCGACTGGGGTGGAGACCTGCCTCCATAAGTAGAACTTTAAGCCACTGTTCCCTTTCTTTAAGAGTTCTGGAACGCAACTCGCAGCAGATTTTACAACGGTCCTTTTGGTGACCTTCCCCATGGCACCTTAAACAAGAGGCGTGAGGGTCGCTATTTGGCATGCGCTTAGCGCAGATCTTACAGTTTTTAAATCCCGGGGACCGCAGCATACCATGGCTCTGGGGATTCGCAAGTGGGGGTGAGACCCCCACAACTAACTCTAAACTACTACTATACAATAACTAACTACAGATGAACTATATACAAATGACGAAGATAGAGGCACTTGCTGAAGCAAGGGCTATGGGACGTTCCAGCTAACCATCACTGGCGGTTAAGAAGGAACTGAGGAGGTGGAGGGTAGGCAGGGCCCTATATTGAGCACCATGGAGGCTTGACTCCAGGGAACACCCAGGCCGACCCGACGGATGCTGCTATGGGAAAAATCTTCCGGCTACCATGCACGTTGAATTGACATGAACAAACACTCGAAGAAGAACAGAGATTACTAGTTAACTTTTGTGTACTCTCTAGTAGAGGAAAACACACATTGTAGGACCTAAATTCCCTACAGCCATTGGTTGTGTGTTGGACCTCACAAATCTACTTAGGGTGGGCCTAGTCTGTTCTGGGAAGGGAGACTGCCAAGGCAAAATCTAGGTGCTGCAAAAAGTGGTGCTAGCACTTTAGTAGGTGGCACTTTACAGCCAGTATTGAACCAGCATCTCAGCATGGTGCTTAAGGGTGCTGCAATCCTAGAGCTGCTCTCTTTCAGAAAGGTAAATTCAAGTTCCCAACCACTTGTGGTCACCTACCATTCCAATACATACTCATCCTTAGGGTGCTATGGTGAGGGAGGGGAGTGAGTTAGCTATATTGATGCATCTCTCCTCCTCTGTATCCCTTCTTGCAGCAGTCCCTTCTCCCTCTTTCCTCCATTCCCTCTCAGCTGCTCAGTGTAGCCTCTTTCCCCATGACCACTGGAAGAGAGCCCTCTCTCTCAGTAAACTAGCCTGTCCCCACTCACCTGCCACTGCTTGCACCTTCAGAGTTTGTACAGAGCTGTACAAAGTTGCATCCAGTGTTACAAAAACTGCTAAAAAAGCAAAAGCAAAGAGTTTTGGAACTGATCTCATGTGTCAGGGCATAAGACAACCTCTAGTCACTGTGGGTTAAGACAAAAATTTCTATTCAAATTTCCTTATTCTGTAACTACCTACTGTAGGGTTCCGTGCACTTTTCCATGAAGCACTTGATGCTGGCCGCTCATGAGCAGGATACTGGATGAGGTAAATCAGTGGTCTGATCTAATCTGGCAATTCTTATGTTTTTATGTTTGTGCCAGCTTCTCCCCATCATAGCTTATTCTGCTGTCACTGGACTGCTGCTGGCTCCTGGCAAGAGATGGGGCAGCCGGGTAGAACAGGGCCTGATTACTGGTGGAGGAGATATTAGGTGGATTCTCCATCACTGACAATTTTTAAATCAAAATCAAGAGGATTTTTTTTTTTTTAAATATATACTCTAGTTCAAAAGAAATTATTTTGGGGAAGGTCTATGGCCTGTGTGATACATGAGATCAGACTAGATGATCACAATGGTCCCCTCCAACCCTGGACTCTATGAATCAGTGGTTTTTACTCATCTCCTCCACCACCCACTCACTGTTCCTTTGCCCTACTCCACCGTGCCATGGTAACCCCCTGAAATTCTCAAGTAAATGGGTAGCCCTGAAGGTGTTTTACATTCTAGAATTAGCCAATATCTTGAGGGTTAGAGATTCAATACGTCTCTCCTAGATAGGGGATTTGTTCCAAGTGCCACTGTTACATTTAAACATGGGTAATTATAAATTAAATTTCCCCCTATAGCCTGATCTGCAGAAGGTATTATTCAATTTCTGTTCTAAACTTGTTTAGCTTTGCTGCTCTGATCCATCTCAGAAGCTGCTGTACATCAATGATGGATGAACAATTCGCAAGTGTGACAAGGAAGGTTAACATTGTGTCATGGTTACTTTTAGTTAAAGTCATGGACAAGTCACAAGCAGTGAACAAAAATTCACAGGAGCCTGTGACCTGCACCTGTAACCGGGCAACAGAGCTGGCAGGGGAAGGGGAGGAATGACAGCTGAAGGAGTTGATTCTGCTCCTACTGGCTGGACTTCGCTCAGAGTATGGGGCAGGGGAAGTCTTTCAAGCCTGCACCGTTCTGGGTGCTGGGGGTAGAGGTGCCCACTTAGCCCCCATTTTACCCCCTCCATCCAGTTCCTGCTTTGCTTGCTTCTGCTCCTGCTGGCTGATGTCTCCGGCTGGCTCTGAGTGGCCCTGGTTTGCATTACAATGACAGACACTAAGGTCCAGACTCTCAGACCGTGCAGCTTTATTACAGTCAGTAGAGCTATGCGGATTTACACCAGGTAAGGAGCTGCCCCAAAGTTTCTGTTTGGCAATGGGTTAGTTACAATATACAATCTAAAGGCACTGAGAAAGCATGTTCTCATTATGGCGTACACAGTTCACTTTCAACAGGAGCTTTAAACTTCACCCACTGATGGCCTCTTCTTCAAGCAGGAGCAACCCACAACTGGGAAGAATGGAGAGAAGGAAACAGAAAGAAAAAGGGAGCAAGAGGAAACAAAAAAACAAAACAAAACAAAAAGCTTGTACACCAGGAACAGAGGAAGCTTTGAGAATTCTGGCCATGATTTTCAGAAGTGACTAGTGACTTCTGGCTGCTCAACTTTAAGACGTTAAAGGGACTTGATTTTTAGAGGGTAAGTGTTCAGAACTTTCTGGAACACAAAGTCCCTTTAAGGTACCCCAAAATCACAAGTCTCTTTTGAAAATCTTGTTCTTTGTCTACTGCAGCACTCAGTGTCCTCTGTAACTGTTGTTCAGTGCTTAGATACCATTGTGACAGGCACCTTAGGAAATAAAGATAGCATTGTGAGGTGGTGGTGTATGAAAGGTTAAAGCTAGGAACCTACACCATGTACTGCATGATGGGAACTAGTAGGAAGACACTGAATTTTACAATTCCTCCAAACAAGTCAATGTGAAGGAGAAATCTCGATACAAAGGCCTGGAGCCACAAAGGGACTTAGGCATTGCAGTGCTCAGTGATGCAACACCTAACTCCGAGGCACCTAGAAAAAAATCACAGGAGTAACACTGCAATCCACAAAGCCCGAGTTAGGCACCTAGTCTCCCTGTACAATGAATTGGAAGAGGTAGGTGCCTTTAAATGTGATCCACAAATGCCAGCACAGTAGGCCGGGAGCCGCCTCAGCTAGCCAATGGGAGAACCAGCTTTTTGCTGGAGATAGGTGCCTAAGTCAGGGTGGCAGGCTCAGAAGCTGCCTACCTCCACACACAACATCTAGGGAAGGCTGTTCTCCCTTATAAACATTAGCCCAGTGGTTAGGGAACTCAGCAGGGATGTGGACAAGCATGGGTTCAAGCCCTCCCTTTGCCTGAGGAGAAGGGATTTGAAGAGGGATCTGCTATGTCTCAGGCGAGTGCTTTAACCATCAGACCATAGAAAGAGTCTCCCTCTTTCTCTGGCACAATTAATATTTATTTATTCATTCAATTAACGTGGAACAACTTCAATAGGAGAGATTGAGGGAGCCCCAAATCAGAATATCCCATTATCCAGTGATGAGGTCACTCCCCTGAAAGGTAGCAGATCTCTCCTCAAATCCCTTCTCCTCATTTGGGGGTGGGGCGGTGGGTCTGAAGTAGGGGTGGTCTCCCATATCCCCAGTGAGAACCCTAATCACTGGGCTAAAGGTTATAAGGGAGATCCTCCCCTGCCCCAGCTATTCTGTGGGGAGTGAGGCAGCCTATGAGCCCACATACCAGATCAGGCAAGATAGACAGAGGAGCACCTGTCCTCCCCTGGTTCACATATCATTCTGGTGCTTAGGCGGGAGATGGGTCTCTGGCTGCCTAGAGGGAGGCATCAGTGCACATGCTCAAATGCAGGAACATAGGCACTGACAGAATTTTTACTGCAAAAGCTTTAGGCACTAAGTGAGTTTAGGCACCTACAGGGTTAGACAGCAGCTGAGCAAGAGTTATGTGGATTACTGTGAAGCTGGGACTTAGGCACCTAAGTACCTTTGTGGATCCAGGCTACAACTATTTGATTTGGGTGAGCTAAAGTTTCCTAACTTTCTGGTTATGGTCATCCTGGGATCAAGGTATTCGGTCCTGACTTAGGTTCTGTTCCTGTGAACAGTTGCACTTGTGTGGACACCTGCACCGACGAGGAGTCCCATTGAAGTAGGGTATAGTGTAACGTATCTGTGGCCAAACGGAAACTTAATTGACAGGGGTCTGCATTGACACAACTGTTTGCAGGATCAGCACCTTACGTTGCAGACTAACAGTTGTTCTAAATTACACATTCCTTTTAATTTCAGCCAGGTGTCAACTCTCCCCAGCAGATCTAAAAGTCATTCCAAATGAATTTTGTACTGGGTGCTGTTCATTCCCAGCACTTTCATTTAAATTGAAGACTAAAAGATTTCCCACATCTGAAAAATACATAATGTAATTCTGATATGAAATGAAGGGGGGGGGGGGAGAACAGCATTTCAAAGATTCTCCTCTTCTTCGCTTCATAAAAATATAATTAATTGCTTCTTCTGTTAATTTAATACTGAGACTAATCCTACTAAAAGGGATTATTTAGAAAAGGCAGACAATGTAAGATACACTTTTATGCCATTCAGCTGTCTTCAAAGAACAAAACTGAAAGCATCCACAACTTTGAATTTTTTTTTTTTTTTTTTTTTTAGAGAATTTTCAAAATGAGTATTTTAGGTCAGTGATTCAATTTAAACGCTGTTAAAGTGCAAGGAAAATAGTGTATTCAGAAATTACTTTGTCAAATTTTTATACTAAAGTTAAATCTCTTTAGGAGGCATTTGAAAAGTATTCAAGGATCAGAGAATCACTATCTCAGAGCCTTTTTTTATAGACTGTATATATACTTTAGATGTCACTTTATCTTTGACAGTTCCAGTAATAGGAACACGTGGAATAGATACAGAATGTATGATTCCAAATAAAATGCAATTTTATTCTCCTCCTTACGATGGTATTAAAAGAAGGTGTGGGAAAAATAATAATAAACTAAAATGCCAATTACTTACTGCAGAGAATTTACTAGCTAAATTTAATTATTTTCCCAAGAACTACTTCTTTCCCCACAACATACCCATTTACAAATTTCTTAGATGGTGAAATTCCTGCCACCTTAGATTTTTCCTATATTTGTGGACAGCACATAACACATGTGGATGCAACCTTAATATAAACAATTATAATTATAAACTGTCGGTTTATTAAGGCCCTGACTCAGCAAGGTACTTACTCATGTGCCTAGCTTTAAGAATCTGGCTACATTGGCTACAGAGGGATTACTTTGTGTTTAAAGTTAAGCACAATTGTAAAGGGGTGAAGTCAGCATCAGCAAAAGACTGGTCACAGGGAGGTAGGGGTAACCACTGTAAAATATCAGCAAGTTGGGTTTAAAAAAAAAAGCAGGGTGGGGGGGGAGAATCCTCTTTGAGCCTCTTATCTCTCTCTTTACTTAATTCTATCCTCAAAGAACTTACACTGGTTTGATCCCATAATCTTTAGTCATCCTAAATTTACACTGAGATCAATTGAAATTTTGCCTCAGTCAGGTCTGCAGGACTGGTCCCATTGAGGCAACCTCATGATTCAAATGGTAAATCTATTACAAACATACACTTCCCTTCCTTTGGTCCTTTCTTCATATTAAATTGCTTTTCTTTAACAAGGAGAGCTTATTGCTAAGTGTGAGCCTGGAATGACACTCACTGAGACAGTCTACTAGAGAGACAAGGCGGGTGAAGTAATTTCTTTTATTGGACCAACTTCTGTTGGTGAGAGAGACAAGCTTTTGAGCTTACACAGAGCTCTTCCTCAAATCTGGGAAATGTACTCAGAATATCATTGCTAAATACAAGGTGGAACAGATTGTTTAGCGTAAGTAATTAAACACAGACAGCTGTGCCTCCCTTTCAGTGTTGCTCTATCTAGCTGGATGAGGAGGTTACGGGAGAGCAATTTGAGTTGCTCACTGGTAGGCCCAAGGAGGGGGCTGGGATTTTAAATGGAGCATAAGGTGAGGAAGGAAAGAGCTCACGACACTCTCCATACAGGGTGCAACCTTGCAGTCCTTTTATAGTAACCCTTACCCTGGCACTAGCACCTGTGATGCAGCAGCAGAGAATGCTGTCCTGGGGCAAGAAACAGCCAATGAAAGGGCAGCTTGAGCTGGGATGGGGGCTTGGAATCCACCAGAGGGGGGCAGCTAGACCAAAAAACTGCTAGGGAAGAAGAAGAAGAATCGAGATGTGAGCTGGTGGATGAACTGGATCCTGGGTAGGAGGGGAGGTGATAAAATAAAAGAAAAACAGGAGAATAAAAGTAGGGGACTAGGAAGTGAGAAGGAGGAAAGAAGGAAAATAGGAAAGGTTTCAGGTCGGGAGAAGCAGAAACAAAAATATACCCGGGTATCAGTATCAGAGGGGTAGCCGTGTTAGTCTGGTTCTGTAAAAAGCGACAAAGAGTCCTGTGGCACCTTATAGACTAACAGACGTATTGGAGCATAATCTTTTGTGGGTGAATACGTCATGCGTCTGACGAAGTGGGTATTCACCCACGAAAGCTTATGCTCCAATACATCTGTTAGTCTATAAGGTGCCACAGGACTCTTTGTCGCTATACCTGGGTATGTTAGCAGACACTGTTAGAGAAGGGAAGTAGAAGGAAATAAAATCTACAGCTGTGCCAGAAAGAGAGTATTAAGGGAAAATAACTGAAAGGAAATATAATTGCTGACAGAGATAATTGATCACAAAGGTCTGTAAGATGAAAACAGATCCTGGAAGCAGTAAACAAGAAGCCCATCCACAAAGGATCTCAAGTATATGAACAGAGAGAATGACTGTTTGAACATCTATTGACGGAAGACAGTTCAAAGGTGCCTAAATGGAGAAGCAAGGATCCACTAGGTGAAGAAACCCCACTTGTGGATAAACGCAGTGAAAAGAGGTACAGCCGCAGAACATCGAATCTAAGGAGCTCTTCAAGCCCAAAAGAAGGAAAAGAACAGGACAGTTGGACTTACAGCCAAAGAGAAGAAAAGCTGATTCTTCTCTGCAGTGATCTCTCATTAATAATAATGCATTTGGTACTAGCTGCACAGCATGTACAAGCTCACAACAGTTAACGTGTTGGTAAGCTATAGTTGTTTATTATTATAAGTGTAGTAGGAAGAGAGCCTGAGACATAAGCCCTTGTATCAGAGGCCTGGTATGAGGCAGGACCTGCTCCAGAATCTGGCAAGAACAGGGCTAATATTGCAGAAATACACATTCCTAAGAAGTACCTGAGTACCCACGCTAACACATCCCGATATCAAGTGGTACCAGAACATCCTGATATCAAGGATGGTACAAAAACATTCCCCCAGGATAACAGAAACACACTGACCCCTCCTAAAAGATAAGGTCAGGAGGACAGTACGTAACTTGCTTTTATCAGGGTATAAAGATGTATCTCAGAGAGAGTATCTTCAGCCAGCCTAGGGGGCAGTGGAAAGTCCTGCCACTGACTGAGCTGCGTCCGTTGTCACGGGCATACATGTCTTAGTACCCTCATAGAGTCTGCCAGGTGCTATTACCATGCTTCGTCGACAATAAACCTGACTGGGTGCTTTTGTACCTTAACAGATCTTTGGTCATTGGGCGGTTCGCTCGAGGTCTGCTATGCCAACTCTCTGTGCAAAGCTGGGACAGCACTTAGGGAGAAAACACACACACACACACACACACACACACACACACACACACACACACACACACACACACACACACACACACGTAAGTCTTTGGTAATGTTCTATATTATTTCTGTTCCTGGTACAATTTTGGGGTTTCCCCTTATAAAGTTCTAAAAATTTAAAATCATCCCTTGTCTTGGTTTGCCTCTGCCTCTCCTTACAGTTAGCATAACCTACTCCAGAGTCACCACATTTTCTCAAACAAAGCTCCTATTGATGTCAATGGGAGTTTTGCCCAAGTAAAGACTAGAGCTGTTTTAGTGCCTTATGCAGCAGGGCAGTGATTTTATTGAGTTATACCATGAAAATTCTGTGCTGTGGCTTCCTTAGAGCTTCTAGACTGACAATATGAACTTGAGAAGAAATCTTGTGAAGGTTGTTTAAACCTGAAAACTTTTTCCTTATTCCAAAGCCATAGTTGTGGTGTTCTGCGCAGTGAGCGATTGGAGGACAACAGTCATATTTACAAGTTGCTCAGTCAGTGACAAGCTGTCACTTAGCTTAATGACATGGAACAGATGGCCAAGCCCTAGTAACCAGGCAACAGATTGTTAAGTGCATGTGACTAAGATTTGAAACAAAGATATATTGTCAACATGACAGCAGTAATAAGACCCCCAATGACCAATTACAATCTAAAATGAATAATTAAATTGCAAAAAGCTTAAAAGGCCACTGACAGCCCAATGGAAACATGGAAAAACACAAGACCTGATTCTGGACTCACACCTGTTTTACAATGCTCTAACTTGTAACAGAATAGGGAACCTTAGAGATAGGGTTGTTCCTCATTGATGTAAGTTCCTAGAGGAAGGAGGAGGCAGCAACTCTAGTTAATATCATGGTCAAGCTTTCTGGGATGCACCAGGCAGAGCTGCCTGTGTAATATCCACTAGAAGTAAACTTACAATTTGCTTCATAAATCCATTACAACTTGCCTCTTTTCAAAGATTTGTCAGTGCCAGGGACACTAGACCATACAAGTTCAATGGAGTTACTCCTGGTTTATACCAGTGTAAGTGAGATAAGAACAGCCCATAATAGTTAGCAAGAATTCCACTGATACGCAGTGGTGTCAGCTGATAAGGACAGCATTCCTCAGCAACGAACTGCAGGGATGTTCTGCCAGTCCCACCAAACACTGCAACTACCATCTTGGATTTTCTCTGTCTCAAAGGATTTGCTGGTTTAGGGATAGCTGATTTTAATTTATTTATTAAATTAAATAAATAATTCAGATGGTTTGGTAGCACCAAGGACCATCAAACTGCTTCCACAGCCAGTCTATGTAACCACCTGATCTTACTGTCATTACTTTCATCCACTCCACTTCTCTACCATCTTCACTTCTTTGGTTGCTACATTCACTTATTGCATATTCTTTCCAATTAGGCTGCAAGATCTGTGGGGCAGGGACCATACCTGTGTCTGTGTTTATTTAGTGCCTATCCCAGTGGGACTCTAGTCCTGACTGGGTCCTTTGGGTTTACCATAATAATTAATAGGATTCTGGGTTTCCTTCCTTTCATAAAAGCACTCCAAGATGTTGGCTGCAGAAGAGTATGCACAGGGGTTCGTTGGTTCAGGCTGTGAGCTTCCATTAGAACTCCTACACTTGTGAACATCATGTTAGCATATCACATGGGAAACTGGAGGAAGGAGCACAGACAATGTAAGATATTTTTATACAAATGTAAGATATTGTGGTTTAGGAGTTCATCTTCTCCTGCTATCTATTACTCACCTAAAACCTCAATCCCCTGTTTACAATATAAAAATTAGTTGCTGTGGCAATAATTATAATTTTCAACTGGAGGATTATGACTTCAGGAGGAGAAAATGCAGCAGGAGCAGATGAACACTTAAAAACAAGGGTCAGGTTTTCACGCAAATGTCACAAACAACTCCTCTCCTAGTAAACTGTTTTGAGAGCTATGGAGGAAATGTGCTATTTGAAGACAGTTACTCAACTGAAAGAAATGGGAGCGTCCATCTGAGTAAAGTATTCCCATTGACTTCAGATGAATCTCTGCCTTTAAATGGGACTACTCACATGAATAAAAGTTAAGCGTGTGCAGGATTGGGGCATATAAAAGTTAACCATTATCACTGCTATTAATAATAAAATAATAAAAGAGAAATTATGTAATAGAATAGTCTCTGAATAGAGAGGGGACCTTATATTCTCCTCTGTCTTGCACCGTTATTTATAACTGTGCAATGTTTACCACACTGCCACTCCGGTTTGATAGAGTTTTTGAAATTGTTTGCAGTGAGGCATGAGTATATTGTGAAATAAAAAAAGAAAAAAAGTGTAAAGGCTGTTTTTAGGGTCACCTACAATACTATGGGTTTGTCATTGGTTTCTGTATAGTACTGTACATACTGTTATATATAGGGCCCTACCAAATTCACAGCCATGAAAAACGTGTCATGCACTGTGAAATCTGGCCGCCTCCCTCCATGAAATCTGGCCTTTGGTGTGCTTTTACCCTATCCCGTGAAATCTGCATAGTAGAGACCAGCATTTCTCAAATTGGGGGTCCTGACCCAAAAGGGAGTTGCATGGGGGGGGGGGGGGGGTGTCGCAAGGTTATTTTAGGGGGGGTCTCGGTATTGCCATCCTTATTTCTGTGCTGCCTTCGGAGCTGAGCAGCTGGAGAGCAGCAGCTGTTGGCTGGGCACCCAGCTCTGAAGGCAGTGCCCCACCAGCAACAGTGCAGAAGTAAGGGTGGCAATACTATACCACGCCACCCTTACTTCTGCGCTGCTGTCTTCAGAGTTGGTTGGCCAGAGAATGGCGGCTGCTGACTAAGGGCCCAGCTCTGCAGGCAGCAGCGCAAAAGTAAGGGTGGCGATATCATACCCTGCCATTCTTACTTCTGCACTGCTGCTGGTGGCAGCTCTGCCTTCAGAGCTAGGATCCCGGCCAGCAGCTGCCGCTCTCCAGCTGCCCAGCTTTAAAGGCAGTGCCGCAGCCAGCAGCAGCGCAACCCCCCTTACAATAACCTTGCGACCCCACCACCACTCCTTTTTGGGTCAAGACCCCTACAATTCCAAAACCATGAAATTTCAGATTTAAATAGCTGAAATCATGAAATTTATGATTTTTTAAATCCTATGACTATGAAATTGACCAAAATGGACTGTGAATTTGGTAGGGTCCTAGTTATACAGGTTTAAATCTGGCATTAGTTACTGGAGTTAATTATGGATTTACACCAATGTAACTGAGATCAGAATCTTGCCCTTCAGGCAAGAATCCCCATGAAAGCCATAGGGAATACTGAAGGCATTAAAAGGACTCTTGAAAGAAATAACATTTAACCTATATTATAATACACACAGTAATTTAAATAATTTTGCAGTTTTTAAACTGCCATTGCAACCTGGGCTGCAACAATGACAACTGAGATCTCTCTCTTGGAAGTCCTTACAACCACCCAACAGGGCAGCAGGTTTCTGTATGAGCACAAACACAAGCACATGAAACAAGAGGAGGCACGCTGCACTTTGTTTAGACCTTGCATTCCTTCTTCCTGGTTGTGAAGAGGCAGAATGATGAAAGAATCCTGTTCTCTAAAGCTCACAAATACAGAATAGACAGCTAGAGGAAAGGAGAGAACATGATGTGCACACACAGCTAGTGGAGCTAATTTTAGGCCTTTCAACTTCAGTAGAGTGCTTTTAAAAATTCCTCATTGTGATAAAATGTCAGAATAGGATTTCATTAATGCAGAACTTCTCAGCACAGATTTCTATGTTGTAGTATTGACAACTAACACATTTTACAAGAGTTTTCTAGGCAACAGGTATTTGCAATGCGGATCTGAGAGGAGAATTTTGCCCTTTATAAAAGAGATCCCTTTTCTAAAAATCTTTTCCATACAGAGAAGAAGTGTCATGGCTTGCAAGATAATATCCCCGATGAGTCACAACTGATACTCTTCTGATTTCACTGTCGAAGAGAGGCTAATTATTCTCATTTCACACATTCAGATCTTTCCACATTTGCTAACAGTGTTAAAACTTTCTCCAACTAAAAAAGCAGCGTGGGCAGAAGAGTCTTCCTAGCAACACTGGGCCGAGTCTTCAACTGGTGCAAATTGGCAGAGCTCCATTGATTTCAGTGAGGCTAGGCAGATTTACACCAGTTCAGGATCTGGCCCTCTATATTTAGTTTGCTGTACTGACAAAAACATGACAGATTAAACTGAAGTTATCTTTCATATAATGGCATTAACTTTAAGGAAAGCCCTTTGCTATTCATTCCAGCAGCTTCTTTCCTCCTAGTGGGACAAGGGAACTGATCAGATAGTAAAGTAATTTCTATTTATTACCAAATTAACAGCGTATCTGGCTGAGAGAGAGAGAGAGAGAGAGAGAGAGAGAGAGAGAGAGAGAGAGAGAGAGAGAAGCAGCACATGATGACTTTGCCTTTACATACAAAGGAAAGAAATGGCATACCTTAATTACAAGAAAAAGCTTGGTCTCACCACTGCCCCCATCTCAAGTAGTCCAGGAACTCAATACATAGGAGAGTTTAACAAGGTTTCATCCAAATATATATCCATTGTATACCCACACCTTGAATACTGTGTGCTATTCTGGTCACCCCATCACAAAAAATATATATTAGAATTGGAAGAGGTACAGAGAAGGGCAACAAAAATGATTAGGGGTACCGAACAGCTCCCCTATGAGGAGAGAGTAAAAAAATTGGGACTTTTCAGCTTGGAAAACAGACGACTGAGGAGGCCTATGACAGAGGTCTATACAACCATGAATGGTGTGGAGAAAGCGAATGAGGAAGTGTTATTTACTGCTTCACATAAGACAAGAACCATGGATCACCCAATGAAATTAATAGGCAACAGGTTTAAAACTAACTAAGGAAGTACTTCTTCACACAACGCACAGTCAACCTGTGGAACTCATTGTCATGGGGTGCTGTAAAGGCTAAAAGTATAACTGGCTTCAAAAAAGGATTTGATAAGTTCATGGAGGGCAGATCCATCACTGGCTAATAGCCAAGATGGTCAAGGATGCACCCCATGCTCTGGGGGTCCCTAGCCTCTGACTGCCAGAAGCTGGGAGTGGACAATGAGATGGATCACTCAATGACTGCCTGTTCTGTTCACTCCCTCTGAAGCACCTGGCATTGGCCACTGTCGGAAGACAAGATAACAGGTTAGATGGTTGTGACAGACTGTACCTCTATGTTCACCACTTTTACAAGACTATAATGGATTTTGTACAAAGTATGCCTTGTGAGGAGGTATCATTTGAAAACTCAATGTGCTGAACATTATTGTCCTGGTAAAATATGTGTGGCAACACTGTATGTAAAATAATAAGATTCTACTGTATGACTTTACTGAGACATGCTCCAAGTTCACAAATCAGGCACAAAACAGTTCCTCAGAGACAATAAGCAAAATGACGCCTCTGCCAGGTGTGAGCATAATCAAATGGATTATTACCTGGCTAAGCAGCCATTCTTTGGCAGGAAGAAGAGTGGGAGCGAGAAATTTACTTGGCAAACAGACTTGCTGTCGCCTGAACCCCAGTTGGAGAGGATTCTCAAAGAACAGAAATGCTATAAAGGAGAAGAGAGGACACAAATTACCTCTCTCCCCTCATCTCTACTAAGGAGCGTCATTGAATTGGGGTAGGGGTACTGGCCAACAGGATCCAGTCAGACAGCTATAAGCATGTGGTGAGAAATCTTTGCTTTGAATTCACTTAGCTTGATAAGTTAGGTATTATTTTGCATTTTACCTTTTATTTCTTTGTAACCAATTCTGACTTTTATGCCTCATTACTTGTAATCACTTAAAATCTATATTTCTGTAGTTAAACTTGTTTTATTGTTTTATCTAAACCAGTGTGTGTTTGGATTAAAGTGTTTGTTATCTGAAATGAAGTTTCCCAATGAGGGGCATGGATCAGCGTTCACGTCGAACTCCCCATCAGTACCCATCCCAAGCCAGGGAAACTAATGATCCAACCAGTGGACCAAATTCTGTGATGAAAGAGGCACGTTGCACATATGCTAAGAAGATTTAAGATAATAATAGAAAATACTATGCACAAACCATGTTGAGATGACGTACTTTCTATGAGCTTGTACTGCACAGAAGGAAAGAGCTGGACAGTACAAGACGCACATTTCTGGGGACAAGAATTTGCTGGTGTCACTGCAATAGAATTCAGGAATGGCTAGCTGAAACACTCTTGCAGTATAGCTGGGAGTAATTTACATGTTAGAGGCTGTGTGTGAGCAAGGCCAGGAGCGGTTGCTTTCACAGCGAAGCAATGTAAAAGGCACCCCAGACTGGAGAACTGACAGGACACAGCTATTCAGCAGTGCAGATTGTACCTGGGGAATGTCACAATGGCCCAGTGTGGCCATTCTTATGTTCATAAAGAGCATGATCTCACTAGGATAGAGATAAAGCCATTTTGAAAGAGCTATAGATATGTCAAGTGGATTCAGACAGCATTAATAATTCCTTAACAGAAAGGGAGATAGAAGGATTGGTGCCCATGTGTCACTGAAGTCAATGGCTAACCTCCATGTGATTTCAATGGGACAGGGTTGGCACTCTGATGCATACAATCACACAAAAACCCCATCAGTATATGTGACTGTGATAAAGGGGCTGGTTTCTGTCAGTGAGCGATATTTAAACTGGAGTAAAATTATGTTATGAGTAAATGGAGAAAACGTACAGGATACCTTTCCAAATGCAGGCAAAGAGCTGTGGAAGATTTGTCTGTTAGGAGTTACGCATTTGAAAGGAATCTATTTAGATCTACTTTATGCTTATAAGTTTTGCTAGTGTAGCTTTACTGCAAAACCCTCTGAATGCAGATGCAGCTTGTACTGATCAAAAAGTGCTTTTTCTGGTGTAGTTTATACCAGTTCCCTGAGCAAAAGAAGCTATAGTGGCAAAAACACTTTTATGCCAGTGTACCTGCATCTACATTAGGGCTTTTATTGGCATAGAAATGTGGCCAAAAAATCATGAAGTTACTTCTAATCAACATTGCTATGCTGGCAAAAGTTTCTAGTCTAGTCCTGGCCTGAGCATTGCTGAAGGACCTTATTCCTGTCGCTAGACAATCTCCTGGAAGATAGGAAATGCAATTGTTTACCATCACCTCTGGTGTGTATATACCTTCAGAAGATTATGTGGGGATAAATAGGACTCAGAGATGGGGGGGGCTGTCTGCAGTATTGCCAAAACCCATCGCTCACAGTAAATAAATAAAAATGAGTCAGGTCCAAAACCCATGAGATTGGCTTAGAAATCACGAGATTTAAATAAGAAGTCTGGAGTTCTTTTTATTTGCCTTTTGGTTTTTGATCCTTTAAAGTGCATGTTTTAAAGCTTTTCTCAGCAACCATGTGGGCTAGAAGCTTCATTTAAAAAAAATTACAGCCAGAAGCTGAGATTCTCATATAATCCTATTACTCCAAGAACTTGTGTTTTGAGAAGAACTTCAAATATCATGAGATGCATGATAAAAAAAATAAATCATGAATTGGCAATATTATAGGTTACCACATACGGCCACACTACTACCACCAAGATGCCCTAGTGCATTAACAGCTGACTGATGCTGAACTTGAGTAAAACAGATTATATTAGTAGGCAGACGAAAGCACTTTGAAGAGTTTGCCGCCATGAAGTCACCTGTTGATGAAGGTACGCACCAACAATTGGTCAATTCAGTCTGTAGTCTAGGAGTACTCTTGGATAACTTGTCGATTCTAAGAGCTTACATAGCCGCATCTGCAAGTAATGCTTTCTACCATCTCAGTCTCATCTGGCAGACAATGACCTGGCCTCAGTTAGTCACACCTTCACCACCTCTCCGCTGGATGACAGCAGTATAGCTTGGCATGAAGCCATCACCCCTTGGAAAACTCAAACTAGTACAGAATGCTGCAGTGTATCTCCTCAGCAACATGGGCTATTGTAAGCATATCAGCCCTGTGCTCTGCTCTCTACACTGGCTTCCCATATCAGAGGGGTAGCCGTGTTAGTCTGAATCTGTAAAAAGCAACAGAGGGTCCTGTGGCACCTTTAAGACTAACAGAAGTATTGGAAGCATAAGCTTTCGTGGGTAAGAACGTCACTTCTTCAGATGCAAGTGCAGTCTTGCATCTGAAGAAGTGAGGTTCTTACCCACGAAAGCTTATGCTCCCAATACTTCTGTTAGTCTTAAAGGTGCCACAGGACCCTCTGTGGCTTCCCATAGAATATCAGATCAAGTTCAGGCGTTCAGTCCATATCTTCAAGGTGCTCCATGTCCTGGACCCACAATACCTAGAAAACTACCTACAGCTCTGGGATGAAGACTGGTCAACAACTACGCTCCTCCAGGGTAATGGAATTCTTTACAATAATGGTAAAGCTCGTCTGTACAGAAGACAAAACTGTCTTGGGGGTTGGCCCTAGACTGTGGAATAAACTTCCATAGGAACTAAGGACCATTACAAGGTCCATAGGAACTAAGGACCATTACACCTTTTGCTCTAAGTGTAAGCCATATGTCTGTGAGCTTGGCCTTCTCTAACAAACAATGTAATGTGTGTGTGTTAACATTACACGCACACACACTAAAAAATTTCCAACGAAAAACACCCCACTGCACACACTTCTCCAACTGGGGAAAGGATGAGAGAACAAACATGTTACACATGTGTCGTCATGTTGCTTAATAAACTAATGTAAGGTGCTCAGATACTCCAGTGATAAGCATGAATACCTACATAGAACAGAACACTGTATCTAGTATGATAATGAACTCTGGAAGCTCCTCTGAACATCAAAGGACTTGACATGGATCTGGGATTTGAAAACCAGAGTCCCAAGAGGCTGAAAGAAAAACTTTCTGCGATAGGGAGAGGAAGCTGTCAGCCTGATCAGTGATTGATTTAAAGAGATGTAAGATATTCACACTTAATTTTGCTTTAATGAAGCTAGGAGTGTCTCATCTTGTTTAACTTACAGGAAAAGTAAATCTTCCTCTGTTAAGCAAACAATGTCTTTTGTTTTAGTTCCACTATTTCTCTATTTTTAATCAATCCTGTTTTTAATATGATTATTTGACTTGTGGACTTGTTAGATAATTTCATGAAGATTGCCCCAAAGAGAGGAGAGCCCCGTAGCTTCTAAGGAAAGGTAGTGAAGGATATAGAAGTTTCTGCAGCCTCACTCTTACTTGATGTCTCAGTTACAGGAGCAAGGACAGACGTCCTCTCCCATTAAGGTGAGCTGCAAAGGGCAGAGGAACAAAATAAAAGAAGCCTTAAGAGCAGAGAGGAGACAGGAGTTGGTGGTGATGCAGGTGACTACAGCATGTTATGAAAAGATGGAATACTGGTGATTATTTTAAAATTTCACAGTATATTGTAGTGATTGATATTTGTCAAGTATTGAACAGCTAGATATTTCATGCAGAATTTACACATTCGACTGGGAAATTAATGTAATCACAACTTCACCCGAAACCCTGTGTAAGTGTACAAAGCCATCAGTGCCATCTTTCCAATGGGTTCCCTTATCATGTGCATCTTCCTGCCTATAGAAACATACACTTCAGCTTGTAATTACCTGATCAGAATGTACAAATATGGGGTTTCCACATGTCCAAAAGATAAGGCTTCCACCTTCTCACAAACCAAAAAGCAAGATAACTCTGCCCCTGCCTCCCTACCAAGCCGTGCCAGCATCTTAAGAGTTCAACAACAGGAAAAAATGATAAGTTTTGGGTCTCAATCCTTCATTTGCTAGTAGAGTGGCAGCACCTCTCACTACTGTGGTTGAATGAATGCTGGCCCTGCAACTCAGGGCCCAGTCTATTCCTCTCCACATAAATCTGTTTTACCAGAGACTCCTTTGCTGGCTCTTTTCATCATATTTTCCTGCTGGCAGGTGGTCATCATTTCACATTTTTGCCACTGGGAAAAGCCCAAATAGAACCTGGTCTATATTTGGGTTTTTGCAAACCACTGGTGTAGGCAGTGCGTGTACCAGTGTAACCTACCCTAGCAAGTTAGTAACAGCACAGCACTGGCAAAGTGGGGAGGGGTTTGCAGTGGTGTAACTAGATTGGTGCAAAATTTCCTTGGTCTACCCAATTCTTGTGTTGCCCTCTGCCAAAACACTTGGCAGAGATTGTGAAGCCAGCCTAGAAGCTCCAAACATGATTATCCTTTGAAATTTTGGCCAAGAGAAATTGCCAATGTACAAAACTTACCAGCAATGGATAAGACAGCATCAAAACACTCATTCCGATATGGCAGGCACAGACTATGACACACCATTACTTCATGGCCATCATTTCGTGCTGACTCCACCAAAGGGAAGCAGTAATCACAGCCCAGCTTATAGGTTTGAGAATTGATATGAAGGTATTTGCCATTTCCACAGCCTGAAGTAGTAAAATAAGGAAGAGAAAGAGTGTCATTCAGTTTCTGTATGCAAGAGAATGTACTCCTGACATGAGCAATGAAATGTGCCAGGGTCTGACCTCAATAATTTGAAATTCTCTGCCCACTTACAAAAAAACCAAAACAAAACAGGATGACATTAGAGAGGAATTTATTGTGTCTTGTGATCATTTTAGCACAATGAGCACAGACTGTTCCTATCTGTCAAACAGTGGGCTCTTTGCTGTGTGACATTAAGTGATGAGATGGGTTTGCTAAAGAGCATTTGTCTTGGCTTTCTCAGAGCATACAGAATCAATAACATTTATGTTAATGACGCTATTGCACTTCTGCTTGTAAGAGACCAAAAATACTGTATTAAAGCATCATATGGCAGCAGCACAGCCTTGAATTATTCCCGTGTATTCAAACAGACAAATCAGAAGGCTAAGTAATTAAATCACTATTAGACCAAGCTGTTAAACCCATTGTTTTCTTGTTATCTGCTGCTAATTGTTGTTGCCATGACAACTGGAACTTTCTTTGTCTGATATCTCCCTGCAGTTTCTTCTTCATAACTGTATGCTTCTGATGTGGAGATGTACAGCCTTCCCACACTACAAAAAATCTGTGTTGAGATAATAACAAAACTTTAGACTAGAACTATTTTACTGCTAGCATTTTCATCTGGGGCTCAGGTATCTGAATCCTTATACTATTAAGTCTGATAGTTTGAAAAACTGTTTACATTTTGAAAATCTAAAGAGTTACCAAATGTGATTTCTCACCTCTTGCTTGAATGACTGTCATTGAAATCACAGACCAAATTAAGAAAAGGGAGTGAAGTGCATTGTGTTAATATAATAGCCTTTCACTTCTGGAGACTTCAGTTCAAATCCTCTATGTCACAGGCAAAATTCAATTTGATGGTTCATAATGCATATGTATTTGTTCACGTGAAAGGAGTGAGGCCTATTTTACAGTGCCCTCCTCTGACCAGACGAGGCTTTGCTCTTGCTGAGTCAGCTCACTCCCTGGGTTAATTCTGTCTGAGCTCTCTCAAGGAATCAGTTTCCAGCAGGATTAGTTGATTTATTTTAAGTGTTCTTAAACAAATCAAAAAAACCTTGCAGACTCTTCCTTCAAAGTCTGTGGAGACCAAATAGCCCTTTCCCCAAGTCTGTCCCGCACACCAGTAACTTCAATAATCAACATTTCCCAGCTCTTACCTCGGAGGCTCAGCAAAAAAAGGACCCCACAGTATCTCCCTTCTGTCCATGTGGTTCCTGGAACAACTCCTCTGTGCAGTAGCTCCCATAGCAGTCCACTGAGGGAATAGCCCTTGGTCCCTCAGCTTTCTGGAGATTGTTGCAATCCCCTCCTCCATTTCCTTCTGCCCTCTTTTTCCAAGAGTCAGTTAATTAAGTTCCAACTCTTTCTCAGGTGCAGCAGGTGGGGCTGATCAGCCAGCGAGCTGCTGGCCTCTGGCCCCAGAGGAATGGTATCTCTTATGTTTTCACAGTTCACAATACACTAAAAACCACTATGAAATTAACCCCAACCATTCATGAGAACACCCAGAAATAAAAGAGACACGTAGAGCAGAAAGCCCAGTGTGCGCACACAGAGCAATGTAGGGAAGTCAGTGTAATATCGGACATTACACGTTTGGCCCAAGCCATTGTTATTGATACTTCACTTTCATCAACACTCTAAGAACTGAAAGAAAAAAAGAAAGGGGCTGGAGAGATGATTTTAGCAAACTGAAAAAGGAGTAGAGAAGCTATTTATTTTTAGTTTGAATCCAGCACAGGTCAGTAGCAGTCATGAGCTGGCCATATCAGACCTCTGTTTGGTGGTCAACGTGAAATCCTTCCATGGTCTTGGTTCAGTTTCTAATGGGGAGGTGTCCATATCACTATTAACATCCTTGTAGACAATAATAACAGGAGTACTTGTGGCACCTTAGAGACTAACAAATTTATTAGAGCATAAGCTTTCGTGGGCTACAACCCACTTCTTCGGTTGTAGCCCACGAAAGCTTATGCTCTAATAAATTTGTTAGTCTCTAAGGTGCCACAAGTACTCCTGTTATTTTTGCGGATACAGACTAACACGGCTGCTACTCTGAAACTTGTAGACAATGTTACTTCTTAAAGAATGAAGGAGGACAGTGGCAAAACTACCAGCTGGCCAGCCCCTGTTGTCCCTGCAGGCATGGAAGCACACTGGCACGGTAGTACAGGGAAACTTGCCCTGGCATGGTCCATGCTTTAACTTTAGAAAAATAGAAAACTTCAAATTTCAGAGTTATTTATCCTATATATTAAACTTTTCATATCCACTAACATCATCTTACAATAAAAAAGGGAAAATTATTTGCAACATGATTCAGCTATTTAGCCCTTTCATACTTTCCTTTGATAGTGGTGACAGGACATTCACCTCCCAAGTGCCTCCTAATGGCTGGGTGTGATACTGCAAGCCTTTCTGGCCCCTAGTGCCTTCAGTAGGGTGTCAGCCTTTCTTTGTAGGTCTTCAGAGGCTCAGCTCTCCGGCCAACTCACACAGGCCCATTATAGAAGAAAGAGGGAGAGCAGGCAGCAGGAGGCAAATCTGATAGGCAGCCAAGCTAACTCACACAGTCAAATGGATGAACCCCTTTTGGGGTAGCAAAGAGTTCAACACACTGCCTGCCTTCAGCAGGGTATTCAGCCCCATCTCTGGGCCCTTTAAATCCCGCCCTGCCTTTGGGATTCTAAGCCTTGTCCCGTTCTTGGGGCTTAGACCACTTCACCAGTGGGAGAACCAGGGCCCACCCACTATTCCGGGTCCCAACCCAGAGACTATCAACAGCAGTTGCCTCCAGTTCGCTGCTGCTAGCCTGAGCCTTTTCCCATGTAGCTCTTTTTCTTCACTCTTACCTAAGGGCTGAAGTTCTCAGATCTTCTTCCTTCTCACCAAATCAGCAGCATTTTGGGCTGTATAAGTAGGGGCATTGCCAGCAGATCGAGGGACATGATCATTCCTGTCTATTTGACATTGGTGAGGCCTCATCTGGAGTACTGTGTCCAGTTTTGGGCCCCACACTACAAGAAGGATGTGGAAAAATTGGAAAGAGTCCAGCAGAGGGCAACAAAAATGATTAGGGGGCTGGGGCACATGACTTATGAGGAGAGGCTGTGGGAACTGGGATTATTTAGTCTGCAGAAGAGAAGAATGAGGGGGTTCTAAAGAGGATGGTTCTAGGCTCTTCAGTGGTACCAGATGACTGAACAAGAAGCAATGGTCTCAAGTTGCAGTGCGGGAGGTTTAGGTTGGATATTAGGAAAAACTTTTTCACTAGGAGGGTGGTGAAGCACTGGAATGGGTAACCTAGGGAGGTGGTGGAATCTCCTTCCTTAGAGGTTTTTAAGGTCAGGCTTGACAAAGCCCTGGCTGGGATGATTTAGTTGGGGATTGGTCCTGCTTTGAGGACCCCCTGAAGTCCCTTTCCAACCCTGATATTCTATGATTCTATGAAATACAAATGCCACCAGAACCCATCTTCTGGCTCTCTCTCCAGCTCCTGTGACCAGGAAGAAGCACCCTTCCTTGCTCTTCTGGTCCTACTGACCTGCTCAGGCCCTGCAGCTCCTTTTAGCTGAGCCTGCTGGGCTCAGATTGGCTGCTTCTGTGCAGCCTCTCTAGGCAGGCCTGGAGGACCCATCTTCACTGCTCCTTTCTTGGGGCAGGGTATGGTAAGACCATGGGCCCTCCAGCAAGGGGCCTCAAAGGCCTGGTACACTCCGTCACAAGTAGGTAATGGGAAAAGTTGCACAGCCCCATGGCTTGTATGTATCTATGGGTGGCTCTGGAAGCAGGTCCATTATAGAAGAAAGAGGGAGAGCAGGCAGCAGGAGGCAAATTTGATAGGCAGCCAGGCTATGATGATTAAAAGAGTACCTACCAACTCCAAAACACTCATTTTGCAGATGAGCACTCATTTCAAACCCTGCAGCTTAAGGCAAGGTGACCTTGACCATCCCCAAAAGTACTGCTTAATACAGAGAAGAGGCATCCCTGGCTTTGATCACTATCAACACTAAACAAATTAAATTCCTTTTTAAACAGTTGTCATACTCAGGGATGAAACTTACCAATATCAGCAATCAGGCTGCCTGGTTCCTGATCTGAAAGGAACTGTTGTACCTTTGGCCAAGCCTTGTAGCGTGCATCATGGAAGTGAGGAGCAATTTTCTCATACACACTATGGACATGGTCCTTCTCCAACTGGCTTGCCTCCTTCTCCATCACAAAAAGGCTACACTACCTCATTGAGCCCCATGCAATACTCCTAAAGCAGTAGAAAGGAGAAAAAAGAAGGTCATCTCAGGGTATGTCTACACTTACCCGCTGGTTCGGCGGCAAGCAATCGATCTTCTGGGATCGATTTATTGCGTCTTGTCTGGACGCGATAAATCGAACCCAGAAGTGCTCGCCGTCGACTCCAGTAATCCTGCTTGGCGAGAGGAGTACGCGGAGTCGACGGGGGACCCTGCCTGCCTGCCGCGTGTAGACCGCGGTAAGTTCGAACTAAGGTACGTCGACTTCAGCTACGTTATCCGTAGCTGAAGTTGCGTACCTTAGTTCGAATTGGTCACAGGTACAAGCTGAATGTTTAATTTGCCAAAAGAATAACCCACGACCAGGAGTAGCAGTGCCACCAGCCACCCTGGAACCTACCCCAGGCCCAGGATTGGTGTGGCAAATAGACTTTACTGAGTTTCCCAGGACTCAAGGGTACAGGTACCTTCTTGTTTTAGTGGATCGATTCAGCGGATGGCCTGACGCCTTCCCATGTCACAACAACACTGCCAAAACAGTGGCTCTTAAGTTTGTCAAGGAAATTATTCCTCGCTTCGGCCTCCCCCAATGGATGGAATCTGATAATGGAACACACTTCACATCTCAAGTGGTTCAAAAGATATCAAGTGCTCTGCAAATCCCCTGGAAACTCCACACACCCTGGCGACCACAAGCCAGTACAAGTAAACATACCTGGTTTGCGGGCATCAGTAAGTGTAGATTTTATATTGGTCCTGGTATAAGTCTCACTATTCCTTTACTGAATGCCACCGGTTGGCAAACCGGAGCTGCATTCTTTACCCTTTCCCCACAAGCCTCCCTACAGGACTCACAAGGTAACAATGGAAGGGCTAGTTATGGTGAAGCCTTTTGGGTTTGTGGTACTAGTGCCTACAAATGGCTTCCTAATGGTTGGCATGGTAGCTGTTACAAAGGCTATCTTGCTCCTCCTCTCCGCATTCTACCCAAGGCTCCTTCAGGTTGTCCCAGGTACTATCGGTCCTTGAGAGCTACCTTAGAACCCATCAGTGAAGGAGACAGGTTTGGGATGATAGCTCATGCTGGGAAGGAACCTGGGTATGAACTTGAAGGGTTGTTGGGTATGGGTGGGAAAAGTATGGAACAGGGTTTTTTGGGGGTGGGGAGGGATTGTTAGGGAGCATCCCCATGCAGACCCTGGCTGACCCCTAGCCTCTTCCATTCAGTCAGGCACATCCGCCCCTGTCACCATGTGTCTCTGTGGGTATGTCTACACTACGGGATTAATCCGAATTTATATAATTCGAATTTGGGAAACAGATTGTATAAATTCGATTGTATGCGGCCACACTAAGCACATTAATTCGGCGGTGTGCGTCCATGTACCGGGGCTAGCGTCGATTTCTGGAGCGTTGCACTGTGGGTAGCTATCCCATAGTTCCCGCAGTCTCCTCTGCCCATTGGAATTCTGGGTTGAGATCCCAATGCATGATGGGGCCAAAAACATTGTCGCGGGTGGTTCTGGGTATATCCTCCCCCCTCTCCAGGAAGCAACGGCAGACAACCGTTTCGCGCCTTTTTCCTGGGTGAACAGTGCAGACGCCATACCACGGCACGCATGGAGCCCGCTCAGCTCAAGACAGCAGTCATGAACATTGTAAATACCTCGCGCCTTATCGTGCAGTTTATGCTGAACAAGAACCTGGAAAACCAGGCGGCGAGGAACAGGCTACAGCAGCGCGGCGACGAGAGTGATGAGGATATAGACATGGAATTCTATCGAACCGCGGGACCCGGTGCTTTGGAGATCATGCTGTTAATGGGGCAGGTTATAGGCATGGAACGCCGATTCTGGGCCCGGGAAACAAGCACAGACTGGTGGGACCGCATAGTGTTGCGGGTGTGGGACGATTCCCAGTGGCTGCGGAACTTTCGCATGCGTAAGGGCACTTTCATGGAACTTTGTGACTTGCTTTCCCCTGCCCTGAAGCGCCAGAATACCAGGATGAGAGCAGCCCTCACAGTTGAGAAGCGAGTGGCAATAGCCCTGTGGAAGCTTGCAACGCCAGACAGCTACCGGTCAGTCGGGAATCAATTTGGAGTGGGCAAATCTACTGTGGGGGCTGCTGTGATGCAAGTAGCCAAAGCAATCACTGAGGTGCTGCTACACAAGCTAGTGACTCTGGGAGATGTGCAGGTCATAGTGGATGGCTTTGCTGCAATGGGATTCCCTAACTGTGGTGGGGCGATAGATGGAACCCACATCCCTATCTTGGCACCGGAGCACCAGGGTACCCAGTACATAAACCGCAAGGGGTACTTTTCAATGGTGCTGCAAGCACTTGTGGATCACAAGGGACGTTTCACCAACATCAACGCGGGCTGGCCGGGAAGGGTTCATGATGCTCGCGTCTTCAGGAACACTACTCTGTTTAAAGGGCTGCAGCAAGGGACTTACTTCCCGGACCAGAAAATAACCGTTGGGGATGTTGAAATGCCAATAGTTATTCTTGGGGACCCAGCCTACCCCTTAATGCCATGGCTCATGAAGCCATACACAGGCAGCCTGGACAGGAGTCAGGAGCTGTTTAACTACAGGCTGAGCAAGTGCAGAATGGTGGTTGAATGTGCATTTGGCCGTTTAAAAGGTCGCTGGCGATCGCTACTAACTCGCTCTGACCTCAGCCAAAGAAATCTCCCCATTGTTATTTCTGCTTGCTGTGTGCTCCACAATCTCTGTGAAAGTAAGGGGGAGACCTTTATGGCAGGGTGGGAGGCTGAGGCAAATCGCCTGGCTGCTGATTACGCGCAGCCAGACACCAGGGCGATTAGAAGAACACACCAGGAAGCGCTGTGCATCAGAGAAGCTTTGAAAACCAGTTTCATGACTGGCCAAGCTACAGTGTGAAATTTCTGTTTGTTTCTCCCTTCATGAAAACCAGCCCCCTTTATTGACTCATTCATTCTCTGTAAGCAACCCACCCTCCCCGTTCCCCCAGCTTTCTTTCAAAGGAAATAAAGTCACTATCGTTTAAAAATCATGTATTCTTTATTAAGTGATTATAAACATAGGGAGAGAACCAATAAGGTAATCTGGGTGAGGTTTGGGAGGAGGGTAGGAGGGAAGTAAAAGGCCACTGAACAAATTCAATATAAATGACAGCCTTTTGGTTGGACTGTCCACTGGGGTGGAATGGGAGGGTGCACGGAGCCTCCCCCCCCCCCGCGTTCTTACACGTCTGGGTGAGGGGGATATGGAACATGGTGAGGGGGGAGGGAGGTTATACAGTGGCTGCAGTGGCACTCTGTCATCCTGCTGCCGTTCCTGAAGCTCCACCAGACGCCGGAGCATGTCCGTTTGCTCACGCAGCAGCCCCAGCGTTGCAGCCTGCCACCTCTCATCTCGAGCGTCCCTCAAGACCTCACGTTCACTGGCATCTTTCCTAAATTTAGATACGGTGTCCTTCCACTCATTCAAATGAGCTCTTTCATTGCGGGTGGATTCCATTATTTCTGTGAACATGTCGTCTCGCGTCCTCTTTCTACGCCACCTTATCTGAGATAGCCTTCGGGACGGAGGAGGGAGGCTTGAAAAATTTGCAGCTGCTGGAGGGAGGGTTGAAAGAAAGGAGAGAAGTTTTTAAACTGATACATTTTACAGAACAATGCTTATACTCTTTCATGGTGAAAAACACTATTCACATTACATAGCACATGTGATTTCAGTACAAGGTTGCATTTTCCATCTTAATATTGCGTGCCTGTGGCTTTTGTGTTAGAGATCACAGACGCAGGTCCGGGCAACAGAATTCAGCTTGCAGGCAGCCATGGTAAGCCATTGTCTTTCGGCTTCTGCGCCCTCCTTTCCCACATACCAAGCAAAGCCTGTTGACTGCTGCGGTTTTCCTGTTAACCTTCAGCAGCAGAAAACAAACTAACCCCCCCACCATCCAATTCTCTGGGATGATCGCTTTATCCCTCCCCCCACCGCGTGGCAGGTATCAGGGAAGATCCCTGCAGAAACCAAACTAACCCCCCCGCCGCCATGAATTCCCTGGGATGATCAATGTACCCCTCCCCCGACCGCGTGGCTGGTAACAGGGAAGATCCCTGCTAGCCAAATGCGAAAAGCTCAGGGCCAATTCCCCCCCCCCCCCGTGCTTGGCTAACTGCAGGGAAGGATTTCTTTTCAGCCACAGGCAAACAGCCCAGTAGGAACGGCCACCTCTGTCCCCTTAATTAAGTTCCCGTATTTCAACCAGGTTACCATGAGCGATATCACTCTCCTGAGGATTACACAGCAAGATAAAGAACGGATGTTGCTTGAATGCCAGCAAACACCGGGACCATACGCTGCCAGGCTTTGTCAGGCAATGATACCAGATTACTTGCTGCAAGCATGGCGTGGTCAAGTGTCCTACCATGGAGGACGGAATAAGGCTGCACTGCCCAGAAACCTTGTGGCAAGGCTTTTAGAGTACCTCCAGGAGAGCTTCATGGAGATGTCCCTGGAGGATTTCCGCTCCATCCCCAGACACGTTAACAGACTTTTCCAGTAGCTGTACTGGCCGCAAATGCATCCCAAGTCCTCAGAGCAAATTAATCATTAAAAACCGCTTGCTTTTAAACCATGTTTTATATTTTAAAAGGTAAACTCACCTGAGGTCCCTTCCATGGGGTCATGGTCTTGGCTACTGGCTTGGGAGGGTACTTCAGTCAGGCTGAGAAAAAGATCCTGGCTGTTGGGGAGAACGGAGTGCTGGGTGCTCTCTGCAAGCTCGTCCTCCTCCTCCTCCTCTTCCCCATCCGCAGAATCCTCAGGTGTAGCTGATGAGACTATCCCCGACCCGGAATCCACGGTCACAGGTGGGGTAGTGGTGGCGGCCCCCCCTAGAATTGCATGTAGCTCGGCGTAGAAGCGGCATGTCCGCGGCTCTGACCCGGAGCGACCGTTTGCCTCCTTTGTTTTTTGATAGGCTTGTCTGAGCTCCTTGACTTTCACGCGGCACTGATCTGAGTCCCTATTGTGGCCTCTCTCCAGCATGCCCTTGGAGATTTTTTCAAAAGTTTTGGCATTTCGTCTCTTTGAACGAAGTTCTGCTAGCACTGAATCCTCTCCCCATATAGCGATCAGATCCAGTACCTCCCGTGCAGTCCATGCTGGTGCTCTTTTTCGATTATCAGCCTGCATGGTTACCTGTGCTGATGAGCTGAGCTATCTGTGGTCACCTGTGCTCTCCACGCTGGGCAAACAGGAAATGAAATTCAAATTTTCCTGGGGCTTTTCCTGTCTACCTGGCCAGTGCATGCGAGTTCAGATTGCTGTCCAGAGCGGTCACAATGGTGCACTCTGGGACAGCTCCCGGAGGCCAATACCATCGAATTGCGGCCACACTAACCCTAATTCGAATTGACAAAATCGATTTTGGCGCTACTCCGCTCGTCGGGGTGGAGTACAGAAATCGATTTTAAGAGCCCTTTATTTCGAAATAAATGGCTCCGCTGTGTGGACGGGTGCAGGGTTAATTCGATTTAACGCTGCTAAATCCGAATTAAAGTCATAGTGTAGACCAGGCCTGTGACCCCACTCCCCCTGTAGGTCTACACACACACACACACACACACACACACACACACACACACACACACACACACACACACACACACACACACCCCTGCCCATGTGGCCCTGCACCTCCACTCAGCCACTACCCCAGTCTGTCCTCCCCCACTAGCCCTTATGAGCCCGTCTAACCCCCCAGCAGCCCCACGCTGTCTGTTTCCCCATAGACCTCATCTCCTGACCTGGCCTGACAGGCACTGTGAAGAAGGCAGGCTCTTTCTCTTGCCTATGATAGCTGGGGCTTGCTAAGAGCTGCTGCTCTGCTCTAGTGCCACAGCACCTTTTGGTGAGCAAAAGGTGGAACTGCAGCAACTTTTCAGCAGAAGCTATTTTCTGCAAAAAGATATTTAAAATATGCACAGCACATGAAATATGAATGCGCACAGTGGCGCACAATTCCCCCAGGAGTATCATATTGTGTAAATAATACTTTACACTGGATAGTCCTGTTAATTTCAAGGTCAGAAACAGTGGCAAAATCAGGGCCATCACCACTATGAAAATCCTTTAATAGCATCATTGCTGAACTACGATCCCTGCATGCTGATGGAAGTCATTACAACTACCAGAGGAGACACCCACAGCCAATTCTTGTACACTCTGCACTTCTGAGCCACAGCAATCCATCCTTTTGTCACCTTTAGATTGGATTACTATGGCCCTGGCTACACTCAAAACTTCAAAGCATTGCCGTGGGAGCGCTCCCGCAGCAGTGCTTTGAAGTGCGAGTGTGGTCGCGCGCCAACGCTGGGAGAGAGCTCTCCCAGTGCTGTAGGTACTCCACCTCCATGAGGGGGGTGTTTTTTCACACCCCTGAGCGAGAAAATTGCAGCGGTGTAAAGTGCCAGTGTAGCCAAGCCCTATGCCTTGACCTAGAACAGTGGTTCTCAACCAGAGGTCCCTAATGAGTGTTATAACCACCAAGGTTATTAAGTAAAGACACCCAGGCGCTGGGAAATTAGGGAAGATACAGAGAGAGACTCAGTAAATGGTAAGATAAGCTCTAACCAGTGTTTTTATGTTGACTATCTGCATAAACAGAGAAGGTCACAACTAAGTTATCGTTTGGGCATGAAAGTTAAAATGTAAAAAAAACTTGGGCAGGAAGGAGGAAACATAGGTGCCAGTATGTAATTGGTTAAAATTTTTATTTAGGAGTGTGGGATAATGTGATAGGTTTAGTAAAATTGAAGGAGGTAGCTAGTTTTACCTATATAATGTAAGTGAAAAACAATGCTCTTTGGGAATCATTTCTGGATTGCAGTACAACATGAAGCTGCTGGAATTCTGACCCCAAGACTGTGATGTGCAGAGGCATTGCCGGGAACCCCCAGATGAGTGGATCCCGACTGGCCATCAGATGAAATTTGTCTGTATATAGGGAGTGGTGAGCATAAGATATTTGCTTGGTATATATATTCTGTGTGTGTTGCTAATAAATAGATGTTTAGAGCACAACTGTGTAAGGCTCTTTCCGAGGAAAAGGTTCTGCAGACCCATAGAGCCATGAGCCCCGAGGGAAAGGGCGGGTACTTATATTGACCAGGTTTCTTCCTGAGCCCCATGGGTAAGGATAGGTGCCTTACACCCTGAGCCCTCGGTAGGGTATAGGCAGGGTGCCCTAAATTGAGTGGGTAACATACTGTTCAACATATTCATAAGTGATCTGGAAAAAGGGATAAACAGCGAGGAGGCAAAGTTTGCAGATGATAGAAAATTACTCAAGATAGTGAAGTCCAAAGCAGATTGCAAAGAGTTACAAAGGGATCTCACAAAACTGGGTGACTGGGCAACAAAATGGCAGATGAAATTCAATGTTGATAAATGCAAAGTAATGCACACTGGAAAACATAATCCCAACCATACATACAAAACCATGAGGTCTAAATTAGCTGTTACCACTCAAGAAAGAGATCTTGGAGTTATTGTGGATAGTTCTCTGAAAACAGCTGCTCAATGTGCAGTGGCAATCAAAAAAGCTAACAATGTTAGAAACCATTAGGAAAGGGATAGATAATAAGACAGTAAATAACATAATGCCACTATATAAAGCCATGGTACCTCACAACTTGAATACTGCATGCAGTTCTGGTCACCCCATCTCAAAAAAAGATATATTAGAGTTGGGAAAGGCACAGAGAAGGTCAAGAAAAATGATTAAGGGTATGGAACAGTTTCCATATCAGGAGAAACTGAAAAGACTAGGTTTCAGAGTGGTAGCCGTAGTCATATCAGCAAAAACAACGAGGAGGAACTAGGACTGTTCATCTTTAAAAGAAAAAGAGACAACTAAAAAGGGGGATACGATAAGGGTCTATACAATCATGAATGGTGTGGGGAAAAAGTGAATAGGGAAATGTTATTTACCCCTTCACATAACACAAGAAGTCACCAATGAAATTAATAGGCAGCAGGTTTAAAACAAACCAAAGTACTTGTTCACAATGCACAGTCAACCGGTGGAACTCATTGCCAGGGGATGTTGTGAAGGACAAAAGTATAACCTGGTTCAAATAAGAACTAGATGATTTTATGGAGGACAGGGCCATTAATGGCTATTAGAGAAGATGGTCAGGGATGCAACATATGCTCTAGGTGTCCCTACGCCTCCAATTGCCAGATGCTGGGATGGATCACTCAGTAGTGCCCTGTTCTTAAACATCTGGCATTGGCCACTGTTGGAAGACAGGATACTGGGCTAGATGGATTATTGGTGTGACCCAGTATGGCTATTCTTACGTTCCCAAGAAAATGTCTTAAAGCATAGGAGTGGGTGGAGAACTGGTTTCTCATCCTGGAAGACCACTGTTGTTCTTTTTAATGTAAGTGATGGTGTCTAGATAATGCAATGATGACTACCTTAGAAATGCAAATACAAAGAAAAAGAGAAATAGTAATGACCATTAGTTGTCTTGTTTTAGTCCTTCTTGCACAGCAACGTGTTCCTCTTTGGCTGTTGCAGAGGCTTAAGGTCACCATTTTTCAAGCACGTTTACAGGTGCTTAACTCTGCATGTATGAGTAATCTCGCTGAATGTGAATTCAATGGGACTATTCATGGGCCTAAAATTAATCACATGCATTAGTGTATGCAAGGAGCTTTGGAGGAGAAGGGTTTTTTAATTACTATTATTACTCTTCATAATAACCAAACTGCTATAGGAGCTTGTTGAAAAAAAAAATGCCTTCAGAAAAACGCAGGCGGAAATAGTTGAAATGTTCTGCTGTTGGTAATTTCAAGGGGAAGATGATGTACTATCAAATATATTGAGGAAAGAGAAATAAAAAGGGAAACTGTTCTTTGAAGAACCTGCAACATCATTTCAAAGGTTTGCTATCGGTTTATTACAAAGGAGGAAATAACTTGTAGGCTGATATCAGCCGAAGGGAGTGGTGGAAAGGTATTGTTTATGTTATGTTTAAAAGCAGGAGTTTAAGTTTTCAAGTTTGCACCTGCTAAGCACACCTTACTTTCAAAGGATGAACATCCTAAAACTTGTTTCCTATTTGAGGCACATTAAAACAAACAAATATACAATAATGCAAGAAAATAGGTACGTGACAGGTAAAAGTGAGACACAAAGGCTTACTTTAGATGTAAAAAAAAAAAAAAAAGGCAAGAAACTTCAATGGCAAAATAATTTAACAAGTATTCCGTGTAAAAATGCCCTCTCCTCTGGAATAAAAAAAAAGGAAAATTAGAGGAAAATGTAATAGGAGTTAGGAGTACTTACCAGCTGGAAGAAAGAAAGAAGCAGCAGCATCTATTTAGAGAATAGCCACTTTAGGACTGCGGCTGCTTGTCTCTGCCAAATGTAAAGGCCCAATCCAGAAAGGCATTCTCAGAATAAAGTTCCTATACGTGGGGAGAACTAGTAGGAACTAAGCAGTCACTAAGGAAGAGACTGCTTCTGCGGTGTACATATTATGTAATATCATAATTATATTTGGACTGCATGCTGGTTCATAAGCAGGACTTTTGGGAATGTAAATACTTTATTTAGTACACAAACACAAACTATTACCTTATACAAAATAAAATATGCTTTTCTGAAGGATTGGGTGAAAAGCAAAATTAAGAGGCACACAGCACCAGTTCAGAAAGATCATTTGTCACATAATCTTTAGCTAAATTTGGCACAATGATTGAAAATTAGATTAAATTTGTGCTTATCAAACGTCTTAAGATTCATTGTAAGCTGCTGTCTATTTGTTTATTTGTTACTTACGTACATTTTATGAAACCTACGACTGTCCTCATGAGATGAAAGCCCCCACAAAGCCTGAGTGACTTCACTTTGTTTGGGGAACTATGTTATGTTCTAAGTGGAATGTTATCATTGCCTGTTAGGTCCACTCCCTCTGCGGCACTTGGCATTGGCCACTGTCGGTAGACAGGATACTGGGCTAGATGGACCTTTGGTCTGACCCAGTACGGCCGTTCTTATGTTATGTTATGTTCTAACTATGACAGAAACACCAATTCACTCAGCTATAATGCAGTCCTGCCCCATCCCAGTGTGGGGAGGTCATGGTTGGGCTTCTGGATCTAGAGCAGAATTTGTTCCGCCGTGTGCTGCAATTTCTATTTTTCTGAAAGATTTCTTGAATTTTTTTTTTTTTAAATAAAAAGGTTGGATTTTTTCTTTTTGATCTTAATCAAGAAATAATTCTCCACTTTGGGTAGAGGTCAATGACGTCAATTTGACTCAGTTAACCTCTGACTTAATCTGGGCTGTCAAGGCTGGGATTGTTAATGTAAGGGGGCTTCCTTTTGATACAGGGCATCTTTTAGAGAAACATGTTCCAAATTTTATAAAATGCCAATTCTTACTTGCCCCAGAGCTACCTGTTAGGTCTCTCTGCCCCCCTCCAGATTATAAAATGATTAGTTAATTGAAATTCTTATCACTATTTGAATGCTTGTGGTTATAGAGATAGTTCCAGGAGTGAATGTTGTCAAGGATTGTGCAAATCTTGGGCAAGATCCTAACCTGCAGCTCAAGAGCACTTAGTACAACTCAGAATGGGGAGGTGCAAAGGTAGCCTAAAACAGGGGTAGTCAATAGGCGGACTGCGTGCCAAATCCAGACCGCCAGATGCTTTTGAATGACCCTGAAATGTTTTTATTTACTTATTATTAATTATTATTTTATAAATTATTATTTTCTCTGGAGTCTGAACCTTGACTATACCTTGACCAAGTAATATGGATCTTGGCAAAAAATAATTGACTACCCCGAAGCCACCATTACACTCTACCTCCCATCCTAGGGCTACTCTGAACTGGTCCACCCCTCCTCCAAGACAAGCTTGGAACAGCCTGCAGAATCTTAGGAGACCTGGCTGCCTAAGGTCTCAACAAACCATTCTAGAAACAGGACACAGAGACGCTTTCCCACCTGTGCTGACTGTAGAGAGGTGGCATAAGAGCAGCTGCTAGTCAGCTACACAGGGGAAATTTCCAGCAGCAAGTGAATGTGTTTTTAGGGTAGCTTTGTACCAGCAGAGTGGTGCAATGCTGGCCTAATGCAGCTAAAAAACCAGCCAAACTTCTCTCTGACATAGCTATTTTACTACTTTGTGAGAGAAGGTGACAATCTTTTTTGCTCTCTATTAAATAGGTATTATTAGCTTAAGGATTTTTAGGATTGTTTAATTTTTCTCCTTATCTGGTACCCAGGGCCGCCGAGAGCGGGTTTGGGCCCCGGTGAACATTTTTTTTTTCGGGCCCCCCAGCAAGGGCGGATCGGCTAAACAGGGCCGACGAGAGGGGGAGAAGCCGGGCCCCAGGCCCCCTTCCAGACCTCCGGGCCCCGGTAAGGCGATGGGGGAGGGGGGGAAAGCCGGGCCCCCTTCCGGACCGCCAGGCCTCGGTAATTTGTACCAGCTTCCCCCCCCCGTCTCGTCGGCCCTGCTGGTACCTGTACCATCAATGTTGTCTTAAAAATGATAAAATAAATAACCGTAAAAATATGCTCATACAAAGATGACTGGGTTTTAAATAAAAGACGCATCATGTGGCTGGTACTAAGCCAACAGGGTCAGGTTTTGCCTCTCCTTCCAACAGAAAGGGGGCTGGGCTGGGTGGCAGATCCTCAAAATCTGGTACCAAGCTTGGTTGTTCACGCGTTGGGTCAGCAGACACTGGGACTGATGCAGGCCCCCCCAAACTCAGCCTCTTTGGGGATGGGTATTAACACATCTCTCTCCCTAGTGATTCCAATGCAGGAACAGTTTCTTTCCAAATAAGTTTCATATATTCAGAGCCTGAAAGATTTCTGGGGTCTGTATGTGTATGTGGTTTGTCACCTCTGCACTAATGTGGTTGGTATACGTGGTCTTCTGTTTTGGGGGGGGATTTATTAATTTCATTTTTTGCAATTTTTGAGTTTTATGTAGATGTCCAAAAATTGGGGGATTTTTGGGGCTCTCCCTTTGTATATATTGTAAGGAGTAATCTCTTTGTAATGTTCTCTAGTGTACTTTAACACTGTACTGTTTCAAACAGCATTATGTTAAAGTGTACTATGGAACCAATAGTGCCCACCAGCAGGACCTATACAGTCCAATTAATGTGCAATGCATTCGTGCACTTTAGAAATCAAACCCCGTAGTCCTCATTACTGCTCTGTGTACACAAGCCCTTAGGTACAAGTATCCATTTCTGGTGTCCCCCCCCCCCCCCCAGGTTTATTGTATGAACAGCAATTTTATTATTATTATTATCATCATCATTTGTATCAGGGGTGTTTATGGGTGTTTAATGGTTAAAACTTAAAACAGAAGCTCTAATTTTATTTAACTACAATTATGACAAAAATTGGATGTCCTGCTCAATTCATTTGTCATCTAAAGAGAATTTTTATAAAACACACAATGGCAGCCGCCACTGGTATTCAACAAATTTACATAATCATACCTTGCCTGCCTGATCCAGACATATATCCAGCAGAGGGACTTGTATAATTCAACTTCACTTTGAGACACTGCAACAAATCTTAGTGTTTCCGAGAAAGCTGATGCTATTCTGGACATATAGATCATAACAAGTGTGGACAAAAAACAAACCAACCCCCAAATAGGCAGAGAAACTGTAATATAGTCTTTCAAACCATTCTGTAAATCCCTCTTCAGTACATCTATGCAGAGTGCATGGTAGAAACATGTCAAAGTGCCAAATAGTCAGTACAATGCCACATTTTGAGTCTGTAGGACAGCTAAGTAAATATGAGTATTAATACCAAGTAAATGGACATAAAAATGAATACCCAGATTATAGCAGACTCTGACATTGCCTGATAGCAGCATGCCAAATGGCATGTAAATTTTAAACAAGGCAACTAGTGCAGAGCCTCGAGGGCACCATCATCCAACTAAATAAGCCCCTCAAAATGCACTTCCATCAGAACAAGCTGGGAGCCTGACCTGCAGCATTTCTACAAAATGTGATTTCTACAAAATCAAATTCTTTGTCACGCAAAAACCCAAGTGCCTAAATTAAACTCTGCACAGTGGTACACCGCTTTTTAGAAAGTCAAGTTCCAGCTGTTTGAGACACTGACAAATTTGTTTCCAGTAAGTGTGTTCATTTAATACTTTTAGCTTTAAGAAGTAATTTCATAATCTCTTTTGAGGTACTGAACCTTATACAGTAACACCATTAAAGAGATGGACAGGAAAATAGAGGGGGCACCTCCACACACCCCTACAATTTACTTACATTATCAAACGTGTATACAAAGCCATAGAATACAACAGTGAGAAACAGAGTGAAACAGTAATTGGATTATCTTGGATTGAATGCTGTAGTGCTACTTTGTACTATTATAAAATGAGCATGTTTATACAAATGAAAAAGTATAAACTAAATAGAATAAACTGTAATCCATAAGAATTTTGCCCTTTTTCTTCCACAGTTCTTTTAAAAAAAATCTCTCTTTACATGCTGCATTATGGCCAAATCCTCCGACATCCTTCCCCCGCGCGCACACACACACACACACACACACACACCACTCCCATTGAGCCTGAAGCATTGAAAGGGGATTGTGCTGTTAGGAACAAAGAAAGGAAGTCGTTTTCAGCTTCGTGCTTAAGCATTTACTATACAATTTCCATTAACTGCACTAATATTTACTCAGAATCCGCATTTTGCATAGCTGAAGTATACTTGAAAGATTAAAGTTTATAAGAAATTTCAATAACCAACGAACCCACATTTACATTTTCAATGTTTTGTGGGTGGAAAAAATCTTTAGGGGGAAGAAAATAATATGATGAGCCTCTGGCCACTGAAGACGGAGTCTTTTTATAGATTGTTTGGAGTATTGTTGTAGCTGTGTTGGTCCAATAAGAGATATTACCAACCCACCTGGTCTCTTTTTGCATAGATGCAAACACAGTTAGTCAATTGAGTAAAATAGTATGTGACATGATAGACAATTCAAGGGATACCAGAGACATATACAAAAATCCTTTGAAATAGGTTTTTGTTTTGGTTTTTAGATACAGGATTCTATGTACAAAAGTAGGCTGACCAGATTATCAAGAAACTAAATGTGGTGAATTTTTCATATTCTGAGCTCTCTGTTTAGTGAAATGACTAATGCAATCTACATTTCTGAGGGCTCGCCAATACATGGCATTTTCAGATAGAAATGTGGTCCCAACACTCCTCCTAGCAATAATTCAGATAACTCAATGGATTACAAACCAGTTTGTTCTGTGACTTGTGGCAAGTGGGTAAAAGTGCCCACACCATCGCTACAACAATATAAAATTAACATGACACACATTCAAAGGATTAAAAGATGGCTAACTGATAGGTCTCAAATTGTAGTGGTAAACAGGGAATCATCATCAAGCGGGTGTGCTTCCAGTGGGGTCCCGCAAGGCTTGATTCTTGGCCCTATGCTATTTAACATTTTTAATCAATGACCTGGAAGAAAACAAAATCATCACTGATAAAGTTTGTAGATGACACAAAAACTGTGGGAGTGGTAAATAATGAAGAGGACAAGTCTGATACAGAATAATCTGGATTGCTTGGTAAATTAGGCACAAGCTAATAATATGCATTTTAGTACAGCTAAATGTAAATGTATGTATCTAGGAACAAAGAATGTAGGTCATACTTACAGAACAGAAATGTGTACGCAATAAATCCTTATACTTTCCAATTCTGGTTTAGCTGCTTAGATTTGGCATATTTTTCTTTTCTTCTTTCCCCCTCCCCACAGGTGCTGGTATTGTAGGAAGGCTTTTGAGTAATGGTGGATTTTGCAATGGGATCAGAAATCAGTAAGAGATTAGGCTCATTTGGATTTCATCAGGAAGACGGTCCCACAGATGAGGATTTTCTGCTAAAAATGCTCTTCCTCTGGCTCATGAAAGTTTCACTCTAGGCCTTAATCACTTCATCTTTGCTGATGAACACAGCTGCCTTGGTGGACAATAGATGGGTTCCAAGATAGCTGTGTTGATACCATATGACATGGATGGGTGTTTTGAGACGTCATGCAAATCCTAGCTGGGACCTATGTTTCCTCTAAGCTGCGCAGCCACGCAGCAGGCTATCAAGGGCCACACAGGCAGGGAGAGGCGTCCGTCCCCTGGCCTTGTCCAGCCCCCCCTGCCGGAGCTGCCGGGGAGAGGCACCCCTCCCCCAGCCCAGCCCAGCCAAAGCTGCGGCAGCTGGGGAGAGGACCCCTCCCCTGGCCTGGCCCAGCCCAGCCGGAGCTGCTGCTGCCCGGGAGAGGAGCCTCTCCCCCAACCCCAAGCTGCTGCAGCGAGAGAGGGCTGGGGGAATCTCTCTCTCCCCCTGCAGCCCCAGGAGAGCCTGCACCCCAGAGCCTTCACCCCCAGCCAGAGCCCTCACCCCCTCATCCCCCCAATCCTTTGCCCCAACTCTGAGCCCCCTCCCGTACCCCAAACCCCTCATCCACAGCCCACCCCAGAGCCTTCACCCCCCGCACCCTAACCCTCTGTCCTAGCCCCGAGCCCCCTCCCACACTCTGTCCGAACCCCTCAGCCCCAGCCCCGCCACACATCACCTCCATATTGGTGCACATAACAAAATTCATTCTGCACATGGACGTAAAAAATTTAAGGGAACATTGGCTGGGACCCGATCCTGAAAGATGCTGCCTTCCATCACATCCAACTGAGTGCAACAGGAGCAGAGGATGGGTAGCCCCATATAGGATCAGGCCCCTGGTTCACAATGAGGCACTGCCGGTGTCTACAACAGTCTACCCCGTGGCAATCTCTGTGCAACGCCTCAATATTACAAGCAGACACACAAGAGGGAAATGATGACAGAGTGGGCGATACATAGGTAGGGGCCACTGCCAGACAGATTACTGTTGGATTGCGGCCCTCTCACTTGGGTTCAGAGCAGCCATAAGGAAAGAAAATTTTTTGCCCCTAATGCCTGCAGGAGTAACTACAGTTCCTTCCTGGAGGCAGCTGGCAGTGAACAAGATGTGAAAACATTGCCAACTGCCCAGGTAAGCAGCTTCCTCTCCTCCACCCATGCAGCAGATGTCAGTAACTACACATGCAGGATCAGGGCCTTCCTTTGTTGATACAGCTATGTTCTTGTTCTACTACTACAAACAAATACTGTTCACTGTTCTTGTTAATCCACCCCATACGTGTGATGATCTGACACCTCTTACAAATCTACCTGTGTCTTTTGGATACAAGAGTTTTATAATGCTATTGGATCATCCCCAGTCTCATCTGTGTCTTCTGATCTCTGTTTGTTTGATCACAGCTGTTATTCCGGAGACAGCAACTCCATAGTGAAGGCTGCACTGAGATTGTACTTAGTGCAGAACCAAAATCAGTCCATTACACACTTCAATTATTGCATTTGGTCTTCCTGATCCATATAGGAGTAAGGGCAAATAAGCTGCCCACTCCCTAGCTACCCTCCTGATTGTGACTCTAGCCATGGGTGGATGACAGGGGCTCCTTGCCTGATATTCTCCCATGTGAGCAGGTGGGCAGAAAGGGACCTTCCTCACTAAACCTACAACCAGTTTAAAAAGGGAATCTCTATAATAAAAGGGTTTGCACAATTTTAGTCAAACCAAGTGCTGTATTTTATTTGTGACAGTTACTACTTTTGTAATGCAAAAGCCCATTTGTTTGCTTCTGAAATAAAATTTTTAAATAAACACATCACTACATGCCTTATTTGATTACACAGCTTTCAAAAGCACATAGTAAATGGAAACTCAAAGCAGGTACAAAATAGCAATTAAGATTAGCCGTCATGAAATAGAAGTCGATAACCTGATGTCTAAATTATGTTTGAATTGTCATAAAAACATAAGCTAGTCTAAAAATGAAACCATTGCCCATCTTAGCATATCTTTTGTAAAACAGCTCCATAACAGAAGGTTCTCTTGCCACCTCTGCTCTCTATCTGCTAGAATATTGATTTATACCATACACACTAAAAATAAAGTCGAGCAGGTAGCCAAGGGGCAGCAAAGATCAGTATGCCTAGTTGACAACAGACAAAATGGGGAGGGAGGGAAGGAAAGTGTATGAAGAAATATATAAACAAGATGAACAGGAAAATGCCTGGAAGATGAAAGATGGGAAATCTAATATATTTAAGGACGGAAAAGAGAAAGTTCTGCAGCTTAGAAAAAAAATAAATCTTAGAGGTGAAATCTTGGTCCCATTAAAGTCAATGGCAAAATTCCCATTAACTTCAGTGGGGACAGGATTCCACCTAATTTATTTACTTAATTAGGTCCTGATTCTACCACCTTTCTTGATGCCCAGTAGTAATGGGACTACTTGTAGAATAAGTTACTAACGCAGTGATATTCAGAGGTTCAGGAGCCAAATTAGCAATCAACATTACCCAAAAGAGGCACAGTAGTGTGAATTTACCATAGTACAATTCATATTTAAACAGCATGACAGGGGAAAGATTTAGTTTTTTATATATATAAATATATACAATTCTCAGAGCAAATTCGTTAATAACTTAACCAAGTTATCAACTTGCACTAATAACGTAGTAAAAGCATCTTAATTGATTAATAATTAAATCACAGTGTTTTAACATCATGTACTGTAAAGAGCCACAGGAGACACATTAAAGAACCACTTGCGGCTCGTGTGCTGCAGTCTGGGAGTAACACTGATCTAACGTAAGGGTGACAGAATCAGGTCCTCAAATGGTTTATTGAACACCTATCTCACAACAGTGTCTGGGACAAATGTACATAATAAACCAAAGTTATATCTATGTCCAGCCACCCCAGCATACGAACATGGGACCCAGACATGAAAAATACTTGAATCATGAAGAAGCCCCATTGACTTCAAAAGGACTACTTGTGCACGTACATGTTTGTGGAATCTAGGCCAAAACGGGGGGAAATGAATATACAGGAAGAATTGGTAAAAAATAAATTTTGAAGCCAAAATGATCAAAGGTGGACTAACCTGAGTAGCTTTGTTCAGGATGAGAAGATCAAAAGCAAACAGAGAACACAATTGCACTGCAGATTTGAATAAGCTTACTGATAGAACTCGAAAAAATATAAAAAAGAATTTCAATTTTATTTTGGGGGAATTTTGTTCGATTTTTTTCTATTGCGGGAGATCCGGAGGGAAAATGACAGGTCTTGCCTCGGGGGTGGGGGGCAAGGTAGGTTTCAGAGCATGCCCTCCCTGCACTCAGCTGTCAGCAGTGGCTCCTGTCCTGCAGGACTGGGCCTGGCTCCCCGTATTGGGTGTTGCTTCCTAGTCCATGGTGTGGCAGTGCTGCTCAGGTTTGGGCTGTCTGCCTCTCCACAATGATGGGGGGAGTGGATGGGCCAAATTTGACTGAGTGGTGCTGCAACCCTGTGTGCCAAGACACATCAACATCACTCAAATTTTGTCCCATGTCCAGTCTCTCATGACACAGGAACAGGCAGGCTATCCAGTCCCAATGCCTGGAGTGAGAAGCTGGACCCAGCCATGAGGGACAGGAAGCTACAGGAGCTTTGTTTTTTCTCCATTTTATAGGCTGTTTTTTTGTTTTATTTCATTTTTTTCACAAACGTGAAGTAACAACACAGAGCTCTACTTATTGATCTATTATTCTTGAAAGTTTTGTATCTTCTGATGTACACCAGCACATAGAAAAAGAGACGGGAATTTGTATTCAATTCAATATCAACATCTTTACTGACATGACAAGATATACAGTAGGGCCAAAGCTGATAAATTTAGGGACCAATCATACTCCATTTGACATCAATGGGAGCAGAACAGGACTTCAAATATTTGAGTACAGAACTGGTTTCACAATGGATTTAATATACAACCAGTACTTGAGCTTGAGGGAAGACTAGCACAGAGAAGGTGAAAGAAGATGCAAAGCAGTCTACAGCCACACAGAAAGGATCATCAGAACTTGAACGGTAGCACCAAAATGGTCCAGACAGGAGATGCTAAAAAACACAGCCTGCAGGATTCCTCTCTTGCAGCTGCCTTTGATAATTATACAACCTACGTGCCTATTGTTTTGTCCTCCACTCACAGCCAATTCCAAGTGGCTGCTTTATAGATGTTGACTACAAAGCTGCCATATTCCTGGCAGGAATTACTTCTGACAGCTGAGTCACAAGGCTCTAGCTTTGTAGGCCACGAGAATACAACATTTAACCTGTCTGCAAATATTCACTTGAATAGCCTGAAGGTCCTTGTTGTTGGGATGAAAACAGACAGACAAAGAGGATCATCATTTTGCAAACCCTTTCAGCTTTAGAAAGATAGAACTTAAAAAACCCTAGAGATCTCCAGGGCAAGGAAGCTCTTCTCCACTGGTTTCTACCACACAAAGGAAAAGATAGCAGCATTTCTTTTTGCCTTGAGAGAAACTAAACAAAACTTCTAGAACTATCTTCAGACAAAAATAAAAAACAAGGAAGAGCCATGAATTATTGCAGTGAGCCAGGTCAAGACAATCACAATACAAAGAGAGAGATAGAGACTCAAAGGAAAATCCATACAGACTTCAAAACCAATATTTAGGTTTTAAGGGTCATCAATCATTTGTGGGCTAGATTCTCATCTCTGACAACAGTTACTCCGGCTTCATTCCAATATGACGGAGCAAGGAATCTGGCACTGTACGTATTTTATAGAAGCCTATCAGCATTTTCATAACACCCCTATATTTTACAGGTGTTTTAAAGCTGTAAGTGAGCTCCTAAAAATTACTAACATATGGATATTGCCATAGGTATTCACCACAAAGTTATGGGCCAAGTCTTCAGCTGGCATAAATTGACTTCAGTGGAGCTACACTGATTTACACCAGCTATGGTCCCATTTGCATATATTATATTTAACACATAACAGCTTCGTAAAACATTTCTCTGCCCTTGATAGGGTGCTATTCAACCTAATAAAAACAGTCATAATAAATGTAAAGTAGTTAAAATAAAAAGCAGTTACTTGTGCCTTCAAAGTATCCAAGCGGTGAGGATGGGGGAAATCCTGCTCTCCCCTCCATAGGTTTGGAGGGCCCCACATGCAGGGTAGCTGTTGCAATGCCGGTATGTGAGAAGGGCTAAGATTGGCTACAGCTGTATAAAAGAAATGTACCCCTTCCCCACAGCAAGGAGCCACAGTATGTTGTAGCTCCCTGAGTGCTGTTGTGAAGAAGTGGGGGTGGGAGTAGAAAAGACAGGGATAGGACAGAGTAGAGGGGAGCCTGGGGAGGGGGAATTCACCACTTAACTATGTTCTAACCCTTTCATATCACAGATGGGAGTACTAGGTTCATGTACTAAGGTGTTCAAAACTGCCTAAAAGATACAGATTCACAATCCCAATGGAAATTGGGAATTCAGGTCCTGTAGTAGATAGCTATGGAAACCTCAGCTCAGAAGGGCTGTGGAAAGACTCCACAGTGTGGAGGAAGGAATCCACTTTCTTCCCCCTGTACAGGTTCCTCAGCCCAGTATCCAGCCAAGTTACTCAGGAAGATTTTGCCAGTGTTGGGCAATATTAACCACTATCCCCTGGCTGCTGTGTGCTGCTCTGGGCCAGTTAAATTGGGTTTACTTCTGTAATGCAAAGGTTCCATAATGTAAAAACCTGTGAATCTGGCCCATTCTCCGAAGCATTGCTCTTTAAAAAGGGGTGTTATGCACACATTCAAGACACTGGAGCCAAAATCTGCTCAGTTACACTGATATAACTTTGAAACAACTCCACTGAAGTATGTAGTCAATTTAGTGCATGTATTCTATATTTATACCACAGAGCAATTTGCCCCCAAATTATTCCTAAAGAAAAGGGCTTTTTATACACACATTTTATATAAAAACAGAAATGTCAATAAGCATCATTTTCAAAGTCACATTGTGAAAGCAAATTCACTTCCAATATTTTTTATTCCTGCTGGAAACAGGCAAGTTAACAGCTTTGAAATTGTGTAAAAACAATAAAAGCACTGGCAGGTACTCCCACATTGACCAGACTAAATCAATCTATCAATCAAGCATAAATCAATGGAGTTACACTAGTTTTATTCGAGGGCAAAGGGATGAAAAATCAAGTCCATTAAGTACTGATATATAACAAAACAGCCCTTATAAACAGGAACATTGGTATAATCCAGGGTGGATAAAAATCAATTATTTAAAAAAAAAATTGGTTTTTATTTAAATCGGATTTTTTTGATAAAATGCTTTTTGAGAAAAAAACCTATCTAAAGATAGTTTTAATTAAGATACATCATAGCTCAAAGATAACTCATAATGGAATAAGGATTATAAATTCTAATTCTATAGTATGAGACTACATGAATATATTATGTTTAAGAAAAGTTTTGTAAATGAGTTCCAATAGTTCATGGATTAGGGACCCAATCTTATGGGGTTCCAGGGCCTTCTGTATAGATTATTTAGGTTAATCTTTCTATCTACCCAATGGGACTCAGTGCTCGGTCTAGAAGATACCATCAGAGATGCTTAGTTTTGCAGTTCTCAAACTGTGGATTTGTGTCTCCAGAGATAACATGCTTGTTAACAGCAAAAATGTTTTTAATAAATAAATAAATAAATAAATATATATATAGAGAGAGGTGAGAAATAACAGACCTCAACTCTATTGTCCCTCTGCAAATTTGAGTACAGAGTCAATCCCTTACCTCTCTCTGAAAGTGCAAAGTTTCAAAAAGTTCAATGAATAGAAGATTGTTGTGGGCGAAATAGATCTGGACAAGGAGAAGAAGTCTGGAGATAAATGTGAGAAGGGAGAGACAGGCAGTAGAAACAAAAGTGAAACTGTTTGAGCAGCATATTCCAGGAGTCTTGAGGACTTTCTGAGTGTAGCCTTCATTGATTTGAGATCTACCATGCCATTCTCTCACTAGGAGGGAAAACCTGTAATGGCAGCAGGCCGTAAGAGAGATCCAGTTTGGGAATATTTTAATGAAGTTCCTCTACCTGTGGGTAGGACAAGCATGCATGCAAAATGTAAACAGTGCAACAAAGAATTGCAAGGCCTGGTTGCCCGAATGAAAGTGTTCCTTCTCAGGAGGAAGCTGCGTTGAAAATGATGAAAGGAACACGTCTGAACATGCAGGATCTTCAGGTTGGTAAACTTTTTTATTTCATACTTCTTTCTTAAGGACTGCCTGTCTTCCTTCTGGACTATTCTTGAATTCTCATGTTTGAGCAAAAAATATAGTTGTTACTCTTAATTTAAATCAAATCCACCCTGGTATAATCTTGTAAATTTCTGTAAAAAAAGTTTGGCGATTCAGTTGAGGTGTGGGGAATAAAGAATTATATGTTACATTTTATTATATTCATTTGTATCTGGCATCATTGTTAAGTCTGCAAGACAAGTGAATGTCTCTGAATCAGTTCTAATAAAACATTCACTGACCAAACCAAGTGTCACTTATGGGATTGGAGAAGAAGTTATCAGGAAATGTATTTATTTCTTCAGTGTGTGTTTACTGATGGCCTTCTATGCCCCTTATATAAAACATGGTAAATAGATGAAAATATTACAATAGACCAAGATGAAGGCCTTTTGGAATAAAGAGTTTTAAAATTCAAAATAAAGGAGACTCTTCTAATGGGCAAGGAAAGATTCCATGTACACAAGGCTACAGCTGCAATACTAAGAATGGTAAATTCTTCTGCCTGTGCAACCTTTCCTACATTTTAGAATCTATACCCTTGCCCTAACAGGGTAAGATAGCACGTACGGAGCCAGAAATTCAGTAAAATTATGTGCTGAAGTTAGCACATTGGCAAAAGAAAACCTCATTTTTCCTTTAATTTTTTTCTTCATTGAAATAAAGAAAGACAATGAAATAATTACAAACTAGTTTATAAAGGGGACTTATATCTTCTTGTGTAGCAACATATTCAGAACTGTTTGAAGTTAAAGAGCCAGTTCCATGCAGTATGCCATCAAATCCAGGGTTCTCAGGCAAAAAAAGAAAAACCTTTGCTGCTTAGTCATTTCCTGCTTTACAGAAGTGATAATCCTAGAATAACTATTAGATCAAACCATGGCAACTGAAAATGGCTTGATGATATGAAAGACAGGTATTTTTTACGTCATGACCTAGTAAGAGCTGGATAAGTCCGTGTAACTTTCACAGTCCATTCAGTACAGGAAGTTCCAGGTGGGACACAGTGTTACAAAGAGAAAACAAACAAAACCCAACCATTTTTGCATTAACAGAACTTAGAATTTTCTGAAGGGACCTCATTTTTGTTTAAAGATACTATACTTAATAAATAAAACAGTAAAAGTGGGACGGATCCTGGCCCTCCTGCATTGCCTACACAAAACAACCAAAAAGGCAACTAAGTTGGTAGAGAATTTCCTTCAGCATGAAGGAACCACTGAAGGGCACAGAGCCACTGTACTTAATCATCACCCACCTCCCAGTCCCTAGTACAGAGGATATGCCTTGGGCAAAGATGGCATCTGTATGCCCCAGCAGTCTTCAGCGACTTATGACGCTAAGCATAGGTTAAAGAAGCTATGGGCTACAATAATTTACATCAAGCCCTGACTAGTCCCTGGGAGCCAAAAAGGGGACTCAAAGTTACTTTTCTCCCCACTCTTCCTAAAGTAGAGACCCGTTCCACTTAAGCCAAAGGAGAATCTTCATTAGCTGTTACCAATATAGGGCTTATGACATAAGGATGAATGGCTCTGATGCCATCCAGTCCAAAATAATGGTATGGATATAAATTACACTACAGTCAAGCCTGAACTATAACCTACATCTCAGGAGACACAGAAATTATTTTATAACAAGGGAAGATGTCTTTCATTTAATTACAAACCTAAGTTATGCATTTGGAAAATTGAAAAGTCTTATGAGTAAAGTTATTCTCTACTGACATATCATATTCTACAATATCATTAACTGGCACAGTCAAAAAATTATTAATTTAGATCACATTATGTCACCAAACTGCAATGGAGTCAATGGCTTCTAACACTATTGCAGGCAAGTTTTATTTCTAGGAACAAAGCAACTGCCATATGAAAATAGACCAAGGTCCATCTTGTCTGGAAGTCTCTCTCTGACTCCAGCTTACACCAGATAATTCAGGGTAAACTCTCATGATACACACAGACAATTGTGTACTTCTATCCCCTGGGATGAGGGAGGAAGAATGTCCACAATATCCAGTCAGTGGGACTGATAAACTTTGTAACCCCATCCTAGTTAGCATAAATCTGAATAGTTCTTATTTTCCTCAAATCTGAATACAGCATATATATGTATGTATCAGAGGGGTAGCCGTGTTAGTCTGGATCTATAAAAAGCAACAAAGAGTCCTGTGGCACCTTACAGACTAACAGACGTATTGGAGCATAAGCTTTCGTGGGTGAATACCCACTTCGTCAGACGCATGTAGTGGAAATTTCCAAAGGCAGGTATAAATATGCAGGCAAGAATCAGTCTAGAGATAACGAGGTTAGTTCAATCAGGGAGGATGAGGCCCTCTTCTAGCAGTTGAGGTGTGAATACCAAGGGAGGAGAAACTGCTTTTGTAGTTGGCTAGCCATTTGCAGTCTTTGTTTAATCCTGAGCTAATGGTGTCAAATTTGCAAATGAACTGAAGTTCAGCAGTTTCTCTTTGAAGTCTGGTCCTGAAGTTTTTTTGCTGCAGGATGGCCACCTTTAAATCTGCTATTGTGTGTCCAGGGAGGTTGAAGTGTTCTCCTACAAGTTTTTGTATATTGCCATTCCTAATATCTGACTTGTGTCCATTTATCCTTTTATGTAGGGATTGTCCAGTTTGGCCGATATACATAGCAGAGGGGCATTGCTGGCACATGATGGCGTATATTACGTTGGTGGATGTGCAGGTGAATGAGACGGTGATGTTGTGGCTGATCTGGTTAGGTCCTGTGATGGTGTCGCTGGTGTAAATATGAGCAGAGTTGGCATCGAGGTTTGTTGCACGGATTGGTTCCTGAGTTAGAGTTACTATGGTGCGGTGTGTGGTTGCTGGTGAGAATATGCTTAAGGTTGGCGGGTTGTCTGTGGGCGAGGACTGGCGTGCCTCCCAAGGCCTCACAGAGGAGGGAATTGGTAGTGACCACTTCCCAACATTAATTACATATCAAGGGAAAGGAAATACCGAAAACAAAGATAACCCCACCTGAAATCTAAAAAAAGAAAATTGGAAATGCATTCGAAACAGAAGTGAGCAATGTGAATGAGCAATGTATAAATGAAGATTTTGAGGAATTCTGTAGAACTAGTATTAAGGGAATCATAAAGAGTCCGCCTAGCTATTCCTAGGATTCCAACAATACTTAAAGATAAGAAAAATATATGATGGTGGAACAAGAAATGTGAAATGGTAATTAGAGAAAGGAATAAAGCAGATAAGACTGCAAAAAAAATAATAATCCTTAAATAGCAAAGACTTAATGAAATATTTAAAAAGTAAGGCAGTTGCTCAAAGTTAATAAAGATACCAATGTATAAACAAATTAGGAAAATGAATGGAATAAAGAACCTCATAATACCAAACTTTGCAGTTGAAGTGTATGGAGTAACAAGCACCAACAAAGAAAAAGCAGAAAATCTGGGCACCATGTTTCAAAACATCAGTATTGACAAGGATCAGATGATAGAAATTAGGGAGAGAGAAATAAGTTCATTAATAATAATTATGAGATCATGAAGAGGTGGGAGGAGCAGCAGTTATTTTAAATGAAAACTTTAATATGAGAGATCTCCAAAAAAATGATAAGGAGCAAAAGCACCGCACCAGCAAGGACAAAATAAGCTTTGAAATGCTTAAACACTTAAATGAAGGAAGTGTGACGGTGATACTAAAAATATATAACATATGGAGAAAAGGTGAAATACCTAAAGACTGGAAACACGTGATTATCATCCCTGTTAGGAAACCAGGTAAGTTGAACTCAAGACCTGAGGCATGCAGACCAATTGCACTCACAGCATGTTTAGATAAAACCATGGAAACAATGGTAAGGAGATTAGTAGCCCACCTAAAAGAAACCGGTTCCTAGATGTAATCAAAATGGGTTCAGAGGAGGGTAGAAGTGAGATTAACCACATTGTAAGGATAGAGACAGATATATAAAAAAGCATGAGAACCAAAGAATTCATGATAGTAAACTTCCTGGAGATGGGCTTTTTCTAGGATAGGTTATAGAGAGGGACTACTACATAAACTGGCTTCCACGAGTATTCTAGGAAGAACATACAGCTGGATAAGGGCATGGGCAGCGGGTGGAAGAGGCTATGCCTCCCCAAACAGCCAGGCGTGGACCTGCCCACACTCTGCCCCCAGGTCTCCGCTTCGGCGGTGCCGCTGGACTTCAAGGGCTGGGGCCACGCCGCTCGCCTTCCCGGGGTTGGGGAGGCTGCAGTGGCGCTGCTGCACTGCACGCTCTCCCTCCCGGTGCTCCAGGGCTTGGGGGTGGGGCCTGCAGCAGCACCGCCAAGTGCTCCAGGGCTGGGAGGGTGCGGGGGGGGGGGCACTGCAGACACTAGCCAGCCTGGGGCAGGGCCCAGCGGCTGCAGTTGGGGGGGCTCTAGGTTCCAGGGCATGCAGAAGGGGCAGGGCCTTGGGTGGAAGGGGCAGGGTTGGGGACTAGCCTCCCCCAGCCAGCGGTTCACATGCCGCCCATAGATAAAGGGCTTCTTAAGGGCATGTCTACACTACAAACGTAAGTTGACCTGTTATGTTGACTTACAGCCACCCCAGTAATTACTGCAGTGGTTCATGTCCACACTACCCTCCTTCTGTTGGTGGTGCGTGTCCTCACCAGGAGTGCGTCCAACCACTTAAGAGGGGCAGTGTGGGGGACTGAAAGCCTCGGCTGCCCCCGGGCTCTCAGCTCCCCACCAGGAGCCCGGCTTCCGCCCCTCCTCCAGCTCTTGGCTCCCCACCGAGAATCCATCTGCCCCCCTGCTGGAAGCACAGCAGTCACCCAGGCTCCAGATCTCCGCCCCCTCACGAACTCCCAACTCCCCACCAGGAGCCCATTTCCCACCCACCCCCACACCGAGAGCATGGCAGCCGTCTGGGTTCCCTGTTCCCTGCTGTGCCCAATAGGGAGCTCCATGCCTGGAGCCCAGGCACCTGCCATGCTCCTGTCGGAAAGCGGGGAGCCAAGAGCTCAGGGGGCAGCAGGACTCCCAGTGGGGAGCCCAGGCAGCAGCCCAGCAGAGTGGGGAGCTGGGAGCCCGGGTAGCAGCCCAGCAGGGAGCGGGAAGCACTGGCAGCAGCCCAACTCTGAGCAGGGAGCCTGGGCTGCAAGCCAGGAGCGTGGGCAGCAGCTTGGCTGGGAGCAGGGAAACTGGGCAGCTGCCCATCTGGGAGTGGGGTAACTGGGCTTTCTTGTCAATTTCACAGCTCCAAGATGGCAAGAATGACAGCCAACAGCTGATGTAAGTAACCCGCAGCGTCTACATAGACACTGCGTCTGCCCTAGCTACACCGATATAAGCCCTACGCCTCTCCTGGAGGAGGAGTTATTATGTCAGTGTAGTAGGGCATTTACATCGGCAGGAGCAAGGCTGTAATGTGTTCACTGTTGTAATTAGGTGGACATAAGCTGCATTACAATCGACCTAACTCTGTAGTGTATACCAGGCCTAAGCAAAAGAACTATAGAAGTCCAAATAGGGAAAGCTTTTTCCAAAGGTATATTCAACTGGAAATTCAACTCCACAGGGGAGCGTAATTAGCCCAACCCTCTTCAACATCATGATAAATGGTCTCCCTAAGGAGAGGAGTAGAGGACTAGGGATCACATTATTTGCTGATGACTGTGCCATATGGACCAAAAGCAGAAACCTTGAAAGTGTCATAAAAAAAAATGCACTTAAAAGGAGTGCAGAATGGGGAAACAGGTGGGGTTTGAAGTTCTCCATAGATAAAACTAAGGGAATGATCTTCACAACAAGGAAAATCCAAAAGATTTAAAGTTATATCTATATAACCAACAGATAAATATAGTAAAAAATTACTAATTCTTAAGTGTGGTATCTGATAACAAGCTCACTTAGAGGGACCACACTGAAAATATTAAAGATGAGTGCAAAGGTAGAACTAACTAAAAGTATCTCTGGAACATTTTGGGGAGTGGATAAGAAAATGGTGATATAATGCAATACAGAGCTCTAATTAGACCAATTATTGAGTATAGATACCAGGCCTTTGCGTCTGCAGTGAACGGGAATCTGAGAAAACTAAGCTATATCCAAGCACAGGCATTGTGTATTGCATGTGATGCCTTCATTACTACACCTGTGTGTGTGCTACAGATAGCAGCCAGTGAAATACCTATCATTTTTAGAACGAAGCTCCTAGACTTAACTTTTTGGGCCAAAGTACTAGACAATTGCAAAGACAACACCACGAACCTAATATATAATTATTGTTGGGAATTAAGTGGAGGCCAGGTCGGACAAAATATATATATCAAAATTCCCCATATAAGTAGAGTATAGAAGTGGATAAAGCATCTTAATGAAAAGAAAGGATTGAAAAAGACCAAAATCTATAGCTATGGGAAAATATTTTATCATTGGAAAACCATCCCCAGAGACACACATGGAATTATATAATTAAATTAATAAAAGGAGAAGATTAATAAATAAACAAGATATAGCAAATCTATGTATTTGTGATAAACGGGGACACTACTGCCAAATATTATATATGCACGTGGCACGGAACAAGAAGAGTGGGAACAGCCTTCTGTGTGCCCTCACTTGGACTCAAGGAAGCCGCAAGGTTAATTGCTCAGTCATAAAGACAAATACAAAGTTAACAGGGATTATATTAGGAGTAAACTGAGCTTTAGATATGTGGCCAGCTGCCATGGCCACCCTGTCAGATTCCTTGTCAGGGATGCAGGCAATTTATGGTGATAAGTCTGACAGCAGAAATGATATTCTTAATGAAGTATTACTGCTAACAACCAAACAGGCATGCAACTGGATATAACCATAGTACTAGCACGGTTCCTGGCGTACGTGGGGATACTAGGCAACATACTGGTGGACAAACCGGCAAAAAGTGCTACTGATAATGAACAAGTTGACTTAGGAATCTCCTTAAGCAAACTGGAATTTAAATACCTAATCAAAAAATAAGATAAGGAAGGAAAGGCAAGAACTGTGAGCAAATGAAATGAAGGGGAAAAAATTCCAATAAGTGTGCCCAACAGTTGAAAATGGTGATGTAATCCAAGGCCCTGAGAGGAAGAGCGAAGCGGTTCTATTTAGAATTCTAACACAGCATTGCAGATTAAATAGTAATTTATTTCTAATTAACAAGCATAAAGATGAATTATGCATAACCCAGGATGCAATAGATCATATCCTTTGGAAATATAAGGACTGTACCAGTGAAGGAGGTGTTTATATAGAAAACTCAGGTCTTCATGTAACAATTTTCCTTGTAACATCTATCAAGAATAGACGGAAAATAAGAAAAGCTCTTCTGCAATTCTTTAAAAAAGTTTAATACCACCAGGAAGGGTGTGAGACTCTAAATCATGAACAAGATACAAAGTACAGTGCACGATGGTCATAGACTCAGGAAGCAAGTTAGCTATGCCACAAAACTCAAGAAGAAGCAGGGGGCTACATGGAGAGTCTACAGTCACTGTCTGAGACTACAGAGAATAAAGATACTAGGAGGGTCAAGGAGGAAACCCATCAGGGAGAGTAAGCCCTGGGATCCTCTCCTGAACAGACAAGTCAGGCAGGAGGCCAGGACAGAGATGAGGCATTCCCAGGAAGTTGAGCAGGTTCCAGTGGTAAGCCCTGATAAAAGGGCATGATCTGGACTTCCAGGGAGAAAGCCCTGGGGGTTGTTCAGTGGAGGAACAGCAAGGGGAATTTAAGAGGCATGAAAGGCCAAGCCTGAGGAGAGCAGAAGTTGGTTTGTTTTGTACCTTTGGATTGGGTTTGTTAGGGGATTCCAGGGGACAGCCCTGATAGTACATCTATACTGCATTGGGAGTCAAGCTCCCAGCCCAGGTAGATAGACTCATGCTAGTGGGGCTTGAGCTAGTGTGCTAAAAATTGCAGAATGAACACAGCAACTCAGGCTCTCAAGCCCACCTGACCCCATGGGTCTGAGCTTTGGTGGCTAGCCCCAGTCTCTGCCAGAGGCACAATGTACCACAGCTATTTTTAGTGCACCAGCTCAAGCCCTGCTAGCGTGAGTCTGCCTACCTAACTTGCTGACAGTCCCAGCCCTGAGAAGAAGGGTGAACCTAGACAGGCTACGAGGGGTGAAGGCCTGAGAAAGGGTGGGTAGGAAGAAGCCCAGGGAATCAGCAGCAAGGAGTTGGATGAAACAGTCGCTGACTGCTAGTTATAGGGTCCCGGGACTGGAACCCAGTATAGTGGGAGGGCCTGGGTTCCCCTACCAGCCACAGGAGAAAGCAGTGTGAAGCTCTGAGATAGGGATAAGGATTGATGGAGAGCCCAGTCAGAAGGGTGCAAGGACCATGGAGCTCAGAGTCAGATCTGGAATCTTGATACAAGGATGCATGGACTTTTATTTTTGAGAGGCTAGGAAGGGTTGGACTTAAATCATGACTTGGCTGAAGGGCAAAGTCATGGGAAGAGGCGGACCACCAGTGGACCAGACTGGCCATCAGCTGGGGGTGCCAGTCAGAGATCCATTATGCTACACCCAGCCACTCTAGTGGTGAGTCCACTTTTTCACAAAGCCATTTCCAGATCATGAATATATTAAACACTGCTCCTGTTGGTAGTACTGCTCCCTGGTGCACTTCAGTATTAATTTCACTGCATGCTGAGAATGGACAGTTTATTCCTACTTCCACTTTATTCCCATCTGTTTTTAATCCATGATAGGACTTCACCTATCACCCCATGGCTAACAAGTTTCGTTAATAGCCCATTGTGAGGAATGTTATCAAAAGCCTTTTGAAAGGCAAAATTACATCCATTTGTTCTTTTATGCACTACTTTGTGGATATTTTCAAAGAATTTTAATAGGTTACAGAGGCACAATTTATAGCAGCTGTGCTGCTTTCTATTATATTTTGTAACCACGCAAAGATTTTCTGAACTACTTTTTTCCATGCTGAAGGCTCACTCGTATACCCACCAGATGGCTAGGGGGAGGCATTGGCAGTACAAATCATGAAAGAGCCATCATTCTATTGGAGGAAGATGTGCTGAGGCACCAGGCTTCTGTGCAGATGGTCCTTGCCTCCAAAGATCTACCAAAATATGCAAATTTAAGGGGGCAAGCCCCATATTAGTTCCACAGGGGAATACCACCTCCTAAAAGAATGATAATGAGGAAACTCAAAATCCAAACTTGAGGAGTCTTCTTTCCCTGAGCAGGGTCCCTTAATGTGTTACCAAGTCTCCTTATCTCCAGAAAGGAGGCTAATTGGAAATTTGCAATATGAACTTAGAACAGAAGTGCACAACAGTTAACATTTAGTTTCCTAAGAATTTTTTCACAGTGAACAAAGGGAAGTTTTCCCTCTAAAGATGTAATCAGGTGTTCCAACTACTTAAACCACACACATCTCTGAAGTTTGCAAAGATCCTGGGGGATTTTCAGGTGGCAAAAGGCAACCATGTGGGCGTCTCTTGCCTTCCGACCTGTGGAGATATTCCACAGTGTGGAGTGGAGAAAACGTGATATTAATAAGCCATAGGTTGTCTTAACTTCTGCTGGTTTCCCCCATGGCTTGGGGAAGAGGGAATCTGGAGGGTGTGAGATGACTCAGCAGGCCCATCCTTTCCTCAAACAGTGAGGAAAGGATAGGGCTTGCAAGTCATCTGTCTTCCGAAGAAGTGGGTTGTAGCCCACGAAAGCTTATGCTCTAATAAATTTGTTAGTCTCTAAGGTGCCACAAGTACTCCTGTTATTTTTGTCTTCCTCCTGATTCCCTCTCACCAAAACCATGGGGGAAACCAGCAGAAGTTAAGACAACCTAAGAACAGTTCCTCAGGGCTGGAAGGCAGGGCAAATATGCTGCAAGCTCACAGATACAGCGGGCAACATGGGACCTGAGTAAGGACTTCAGAATTTGATCCAAAGTCCATAGCAGCCAAAGGGTATGTTTACACTGCAATCAGAAGTGTGACTGCGGCACATGGAGATGTACTCAAGCTAGCTTTGATCTAGCTAGTTCAAATGGTAATAGCAGTGAAGCCACAGCACCATGGGCTGTACAAGCCTATCTAGGACCCTGCATATGCAGTTGAGTGACCAGTTCATGCTGCCAACGCTTCACTGCTATTTTTGTTTGAGCTAACTAGCTTGGGTATGTCTCCATAGCTGGCAGTCACCTCTGTTTGTAGTGTAGACATATTTAACACTTGTTAGTTTCAAGTTCTGCTCTTAAGTAATTATTTCCTAATCCGGCTTTCAGCAAGACCTAAAGAAACTACATGCACAGCAGTCAGACAAGAATAGTTGAAGTATACACCAATTACCTTTGCTACAAACAGATAAGAGTCAAAGAGGAGAATGGTACCAGTAATTCAGGGTGTGCTCTACAGATAAATGGGATCTCAGTCTAAGGTTGAACATTCCCAACATACTGAAAACTGCCTCATGCTCTTCTTATGAAATATCTGAGACACCGGAGGCATGCTCTAACATTGAAGTTTTTGCTTAAGAAATTGACTGCATGACCGCCTGTTCATAGAAGCCTAAATTTCATCTGAATACTAATGCTGGCATTGTGTTGATTTTACTAAGTTGATTTCTAAAAAAGCATACTATCTGCTCAACCACCGTACAAATGTCCTTCATTACTGCGGTGGCCTCACATTCCAAAACCCTGCCTTGCAAGAAATTACATGCATTTGAACACTGACAACAAACAAGATCTGACAAGTAAACATTCTGCATCAATGGGATTGGAAATCTGGACTTTGAATGCCTTCATCTCCTGATGAGATCATATCATTGGTTTCTTCATGTGAAGCATTAAAAGTATCCTTCCCCTTTGAAAAATCACAGAGAATCAATGAAGAATGTGAAGTTTCAAGAGAAAACGGTTCCCACAAGCTAAACCAATTAGAGATTAGTGTTCAACAATATACCTTTCAGGAAGATGAAGCATGGAAAATCTAAACACCTTTTTGTTATAGAAAAAAAAAAAAGAGTTGTTTTCCCCCCTCACAGTTGTTTACATGAGCTGCACAATCTAGGCCTGATTCTCTTCTCACTGACACCAGTGTAAAACTGGAGTAACTCCACTGAAATAAAGAAGAAGAAAATCAGGCAGAACTGATACTATCCACTGTACCAATCCTTTCTTACAGCTGTGGGATTAGATGGGTAGTAAGTGTTAATAACAAAAACAACCTGAAACTAGTTGTTTTATAAATATTAAATGCTCCTACATCTGTAGGGATGGTGTATAGCGGGGTGGAGAGAGAGAGTGTTGCTGGAGTGTGTTGTGCTCTGACAATCCCCAGTTGGCAGAGCTTCCTTTTGGGGGCGAGAGCCAACCAGTAAAGATTATCGCAGTCCCCAGGCTGCTCTAATCTACGTTAGGGCCAGTATATAACTGGCCCCAGAATCAGAGAGCTGCAACCAACTCCTTTGTGGCCCCCTCACAGAACCCAGTGAAAACTGGGTTCAGCACAGAATCTAGGCCAAAAGGAGAACGTTAGCCCTGCTATAAGCAGGCACATCTTCTCTCCTCCTCACATCTCTTCTGAGAAACTGACAAAAACTTGACAAAGATTCAGCAGCTGGTGTACTGTGTGACCAGTACTTATCATGCTGACCAGTTTTGTCTCATTGTTACCATGTGCTCCCCCATCTGTTTATTTGTCTCTTCTTTCATATTTCGATTGTAGGCTATATGTAGCATGGACCATTCTTTTTGTTATGTGTTGGTAGAGCCCCTAAGACAGAGGGCCTGATCCATTTTGGGGGCCTGTAGAAGTTACTTCAATGTTTATAATAAAGCTACATCCGTTCGATGTGTACTTGTTTAGGCAGGTCTGAATTTGATCCAAATTGTTTTTAATACTTTGGGAAGAAGGAAGGAACACTTCATGACCCCATTTATTTTTCTTCCCAAAATACTCTGCTGTCGGTATGGGTTAGAGTTTCTTCTGTGTCTCTTGATCACTGCTCACCTTTTCTTCATGCAAGGCCATATTCTGATCTGCGCTACCCCAGGGTACTTCATTGACTTCATGGAGTTACTCTGGATTTTCACAAGAGTAATTAAAATCAGAATATATGTATTTTCTCCTTTTACTTTGCTTCTGTTTCAGTCTTTTACCCCTCCCCCACCAACCTTTCAGTTTCTTAATCTGCATTGCTACATCAAGTCTTTACTTCACAGGAATATTCCCCACAGTCTCCGTTCCTTGAAACACAATAATTTTTCTAAAAGGCAGAAATGGCTTTGTGGTCTGACACTGGAATACCTCAGGGATTTCTACTGAACTTACTGTGTGAATGCTGACAGAATGAGCTGGAGACAAACAGAAGCTTTATTCCTCTAAACAGGGTCATAGATGCCATTGTATTTCTAGTAGAGCAATGAAGAAAGGCATTTGGGGATATATATATTCTGCACGAGTCTGCTTAACTCAAAAAAAAAAAAAAAAAAAAAAAAAAAACACCCTTGTGCAGCAATTCTATTAAATAACCCCAACAACAGTCTAGAATGGTACCTCTGGAGATGTTTTTAGTTTGGTAGTACAACTGATCTATGTCTAATACCGAAGAAGATCTATTGCACACAGGTGCATTATTAATGTGGTAGTAGAGTTAATATACAGTAATTTCTGCTATTATAAAATAACAGTTGGATTTGACAAAAACGGGAAAATTCACTATCTGTGTATTTGATTCTCATCGGCAGAGGCATCCACCAATCTTTTACTGCTGGAAGCCAATGCTATAGTTGTTGCTAGAACATGCTGGTTTCAACCTCCTTTGGGTCCCACACTGAAAGAAAGGGTAGAAGAGGCTATAAGTGCAGCACAGCCCCATGGAATTATATTCATGCATAATACCATAATCCTAAGCATCTAAAAGCAATGCCGAGCAGTACTTGAAGGACTGTTCAAAACTAGATGAGAGGGAATGGGGGGGATGAAATTAGTAAATACAAACTACTTGGATATGTATTAAAAATAGACAAAGATTGGTCTATAACTCACTCTGAGAAACTTATTTTTTTACGAAGTGGGATGAGGGGCCCTAGCTATGCTTTAAGGTATCGGTGTACATGTCCTGCAGGGGCCACCAGCCTTCTTCTACCACCTTTTCTAGGGAGAGAAAAGGCACAAAGAGAAAAAGATAACTTACATTACATCCCACTTTCTTTGAAAAAGGTCATGGGATGGAGGAGTATGAGAGGCCTATGCCACCCCCATCCTTAGTGACAGAGCCAAAATTCTCATTTGATCTACCAGTGGAACCCCATTCAAGGCAATGGTACAACCACACTAAAAGTTGGGGAGGAATCAGGGGAAACCAGGAGTGAGAATGCAATAGTCCTGCAGCAATTTGGAGAGGGGCATCATTGAATGTAAAAAAAGACTAGTCCCTCTCACCCCCTCCAGTGGTTGCACCTCTAAAAGGCCCCTGTAATCCTTTCCTCTTTATTTGATGTCAATGAGTTTGCACTAGTGTAACTGTGAGGAGAATTTTGTGCGTAGTTTCTCAACCATGAGGTTGCTTTGGTGTTCCTTGAGACTACTGAGCTAGAGGGTTTCTTTTTCCATCTCTTCTGTTTGAATATGCTTGGCACAAAGAATGGATAAACACGACAAAGGCCCTAATCCTGCAATTAACTCTGCTAAGAGCAAACTTCAACATACTTATAGTAGTTGGATCTTCCTAAGAGTTCCATTGAGTGTCATTAAGAAACAGATTCCTTTTTCAGCAAACCAATTAGAAGGTTGATAGGGCTGTGGAAAAATTTTTCAACTCTGCATTGTCCTTTAGGCACATTTCTGATGGGATGATGAGCTGCCTTTACAGCCCACTCATGCCATCTGAGTGCTGTAAAAGGTCTGTAGGAGAACAGAGAATAGACCTTCATATACTTTAGGCCTTGTTAAGGTACATTACAGTAGTATAATCTCAAGATGACAAAGGCACATATATGCATGACCTGGGCTACGCATGAAATGGAAGGTCCCATTCACCTTAACAGGTACAGATGGTAAAAACAGGTTTCAGAGTAGCAGCCGTGTTAGTCTGTATCCACAAAAATAACAGGAGTACTTGTGGCACCTTAGAGACTAACAAATTTATTAGAGCATAAGCTTTCATGGGCTACAGCCCACTTCTTCGGATGCCCACGAAAGCTTATGCTCTAATAAATTTGTTAGTCTCTAAGGTGCCACAAGTACTCCTGTTATTTTTGCGGATACAGACTAACACGGCTGCTACTTTGAAACCTGTCATTATGCAAGGCACTGCATTTAGCCGTATGGAGTGGAAATCCATCAACTTCATGAAGTTATGCATCCGAAGAAGTGGGTTGTAGCCCACGAAAGCTTATGCTCTAATAAATCAGATGGTAAAAAGTATTCTTGATGTGGTTGCTACCTGCACATCCAGCAGTAGCCTCTGTTCTAATAGCTATCCTATATTGCAAACATGATTCACAAGTAGCAGCCATCCCCAGCCAATTAAAGGAGTTGCTATGTATTTAATCATTCCTTCTGGTTGTTTCCCCAACAAAACAAAATTAGCTAACTCTTGTCCAGATTGGGCCTCAATGTAGACCTGATGCAGCCTCAATCTCCAGCTAACAAAGATCCAAACTGAGCACAGGGACTGAAGGGAGGCAATCTGTACCTCGTCTATTCAGGGGCTGCTGGGGCCAGCGTAACTGATGCAGTGGCCTCTATGAGACACTGCATGGGTGCAGAATAGCCAAGGCATGAGAACACCCCATTATTCCCCCTGCTGTATCCAATATACCCAGGCCTGCCCCGCCCCAGCCCAGAATGTCCCCTCTGACAGGTCTACCAATGGGATGGGCAAGGCGCACAACCAACTCTGTGGCTCCAGCAGAGGGCCTCTTGCACACTGGGTATTTCCTAATGAGACACACGGCTCCTCTTCAGTCACTCTGCCCCCTTGCACACAGGCTCACCGTTTGAGAGACAGGCACAAAGCACTGCTAGCTGCTCATTTTCAGAAAAATGAAAGTCACACACCTTTTTAAAAGAAAAATAAAAGATGAAATGAACTAATCTCTGTCTTGCCAGAAAATCCAGTACTTTGACATACACTGTAGCTGATCTAGAATAAAAAAATTGGGTGGAGTCTTTCATGCTACAAGAGAAGTGAAATAATTTTAGTCTTGTCAAATATAGAATTTTTTTATATCTTATGACTGTTGGGAATATTTCTTTTAATAAATTAAAACCCAACATGTTATACCACAGTCAGAATAGAAGTTCTGACTGAATTATACTTTTCCCCTCCCCTCCTTCCCTAAGCAATTCCTACTTTTTGGTAGTAAGATGCTTCTAGCTCTAAATTATTTCTGCATTTCAGATTCATACAGAAATATATATAAAGCAAATGAAGAAAAATGAAAATATATTCGTGCAACTGTTTCTGCCTATCACCTTTAATCTTTCAAGCACTTTAAAATATGTGCTTCCCACAGAGGGGGAGAGAGAGAGAGAGATCTATTTTTGCTTTATGTGAATATAAAAGTCATTTGTTGCCATAGCAATATTTTTCCAACCTGAATGTTCTGAACACTATAGTTGCTTCAGCTTTTGGGAAAACTGTAACCATCACCATACCCCATTTAAAATGTTATGCTTCACTAACCTCTTTAGTTCAGCTTTGATTTCATCTTTTTGCTACACAATATTTAAAAAAAAATTAATTCAGTACAAATATTTATGTCTATATGAGCTTACTCGCAGAGACCAATTTCAAATAATCACTTAGTTGTATCTTGTTTAATTAAAATTCATGGGAAACCTCAAGCTTCTCTAACAAAGACAGAGAAATAAAACCCAACTGTACCCAATGGGCCAAATTCTGAAGTCCATGGGACTTATGTGCATAACTTGGAGGGAAGATTTTTGCCTGTACTGCTTTATTTTCTAAGAGCCATATCATGGTCCCATAGACTACTCCAGTGATACGTGTATCTCTGGGGGTACACATAGGTCTTCCAGGGGGTACATCAGCTCATCTAGATATCTGTCTAGTTTTACAACAGGCTACATAAAAAGCACTAGCAAAGTCAGTGCAAACTAAAATTTCATACAATGACTTGTTTATACTGCTCTATATACTATATCCTGAAAAGTAAGTACACCTCTACCTCGATATAATGCTGTCCTCGGGAGCCAAAAAATCTTACCGCATTATAGGTGAAACGGGGTAGAGGCGTACAATATTTATATTCCACTTGATTTATTTTATAAGTACACCTCTACCCCGATATAACGCAACCCGATATAACATGAATTCGGATATAATGCGGTAAAGCAGTGCTCCGGGGGGGCAGGGCTGCACGCTCCGACGGATCAAAGCAAGTTCGATATAACGCGGTTTCACCTATAACGCGGTAAGATTTTTTGGCTCCCAAGGACAGCGCTATATTGGGGTAGAGGTGTATATGGTAAAATGAGAAAGTAAGCAATTTTTCAGTAATAGTTATGGCTAAGATTTTCTCATGGATATTTTTAGTAAAAGTCAGGGACAGGTCATTTGCAATAAACAAAAATTACCGGAAGCCGTGACCTGTATGTGACGTTTGCTGCTGCAGCTCCATGGTTTCCCCCACCACTGTGGTGGCTGGGACCTGTGGGGTTCCCCCTCCGCCCGCAGCAGCTGGAAGCTGCAGCCCCCCCCCCATGGCGGCTGGGAGCTGCAGGGTGAACATATTTCCCAAAAAGAAAATGTGACACCTCCAGCCGCTCCCCCAAGGCGTCCCCCTCCCCCTGCACGAGGCTGTTGCCGGAACCCTGAGGAGGGCCCCTTCAGGAGTCTATCACCAGAACCTTGCAAGAGGCCCCCTGTCGCTGGAACCTGCCCAGGCCCACTGGCTACCAGCTCCAGAATCCAAGAGCCCCTGGGGCTGAAGCAGAGAATGTCACAGAGGTCTCTGGAAGTCACGGATTCTGTGACTTCCATAACCCCTGTGACATAAACATAGCCTTAGTAACAGTGTGCTGAGATACTTTGTAAGCAAGTAGCTTTTTAAGTGAGGTGAAACTTGGGGTACACAAGACAAATCAGACTCCTGAAATGGGTACAGTAGTCTGGAAAGGTTGAGAACCACTGGACTACTTACATGAAGGGATCAGGATAGGAGGAGTTAGCACTTTGTTTCCCCAGCATTACTCCGTTAGGGAGGGGACAAGGTTGTGGAAGTGCTCTGTGGGTCAGCCTCTAGAACCAAGCTCTGCACGGGAGATCTACCAGAGCCCGGATCATGTACACAGAAGCACTGTGCCTACACACTAGCTCCTGTCCCACCACTGTGTGGAGTAGCTTTATTGTTGTGTAAAGATACGAGGTGCAGTGGCAGACACCAAAGGTCATCCTCCATTTTGGAAGGTGGAGTTCTGAACCATTGGTGGAGCATAGACTGTGGCAGACTGAAGCCTACAGCAGCCTCTCATTGCTGTGTTATGTAATGTTTAACTTAAAATAACATAGCTGTTAAATACAAGCTATCTGTGCCTTAATAAGAAGAGCATAACTCCCTTTGCCCTTTCCAGATCACAGCACAGCTCCAGTTGCCATGAGCTATTCTACAAGCCACTTCCTCTCCCCACCTTTTCCCCCACACCTTGAGTAAGGGGGTTTCACCCTATCTGCATTGACTTACATACAAAAGCAAATACCAATGGATTGAGGTAGGTGTGATACCACAGTAGGCAGCAATCTCATAAGCTCTGCTCCTGCCAACCTACAATTCACACTCCACCAAATGTTGAATCCCCCATTTGAAAGAGAAACCTTGTGTTGCTCCTGACTAAGAACTGTGCACATGCTATTGTGGGATTTTGTTGTTGTTGTTACCTCATGTTACTCTCATCCCACCCTGACCTGCTTGTTTGTCTCACATACTGTTACATCTTGTCTTTTAGACTGTAACCTCTTTGGGACAGGGACTGCCATTTACTATATTGTTTTACAAAACCTAGCACGATAGGTCACTGACCTGGCTGGCTTCTATGCAATACTGCAAAGTAAATATTAAATAAGATTACATAGCATGTTACGATGCAAATTCGTGGGATAGCTTATTTCTTAAATTTAGCATATGCTTTCTTAGTCCAGATGCAAATTATGTTTTTAGTTTCAGAGTGGTAGCCGAGTGGTAGCCGTGTTAGTCTGTATCAGCAAAAAGAACGAGGAGTACTTGTGGCACCTTAGAGACTAACAAATTTATGCCCAAATAAATTTGTTAATCTCTAAGGTGCCACAAGTACTCCTCATTCTTTATGTTTTTAGTGTTTTATTTAAATTGGTACAGCCATGTTTAAGACAGATAAGAAATGCAAAATAATGTCTTTCAGATATTTTGTAGCCAACCTGAAACACAAATGCACTTTACACTTTAGAATGCATCAGAAGAAGTGGTTGTTTTTTTTTAACCCACGAAAGCTTATGCCCAAATAAATCTGTTAGTCTTTAAGGTGCCACCCAACTCCTGGTTGTTTTTACACTTTAGAATGAAATTTACCTCAGATGACCTGCCCAGGACTGATTCTCCACCGCCTTGCCCCTCCCTTGTGCAGTCTTATACTGTACCTGCTCCTGGATGGGATGTCAGCGACAGGCCAAGGGCAGAGAGAGGGCATGCCGAGCTAGAGCTGCACGGTCATGGCATGCCCTCTCTCTGCCCTTGGCCTGTCCCTGACATCCCATCCAGGAGCAGGTACAGTATAAGACTGCACAAGGCGGTGGAGAAGCAGATCACATGCTAATTTACACTAGAGAGAGCTCTAGAGGACCCCAGCTACAAAGCACCTTTCCCCTCCTTTCAGGAACAGAGTCACCACTGAGAATCAAGGCCTCTGGGTCTGCTTCTGAGGAAAACTGAAGTTTGCAAATACAGACCTTCCTCTGCTAACGCGGTCTAGATGCTCCGCGCTTTTCTCAATAGCGGCGGCGGTGGGAGCAGAAGGAAACTGATTTGCATTGTTGAAAGCCGTGATTTTAATTATTCTACAAGCGGGGAGGGGAGGGCTAACTCCCTCCAACTCCCCAGAGCAACGGTCTGCTCGGGTGAACTTCAAGCCACCCACTGTGGCGTAACTCCCTGCTCCGACCCTGAAGGGGCTGATAGAACCACTGCAGCTTCCCGTGCACCAGCGGCGGTGGGACAGCGCTGGGCAAGGCCACCCCACCCTCCCGCAGGTGGGACCAGGCTATGCCCGCCCCGCAACCTTGTGCACCAGACGCTAACTCCCCTCTCCCCCCATACGCGTTGCACAAGCAGACACACAAGTGGCAGCGCCGCTGCGTCTCCCCTCACGTGATGCTCCTCTCCTCGCCCCTTCCCAGCCCCGCACAGCGCCACCGGCCCCCTCCCCGCGCGGCGCTGCCCCGCCCCAACCCAGCGCGCTCCAGTCGCTGCGGCTACTCACCCCCACTCCCTCCTGCCGCACGCCTAGCAGGCGCGGGGCACCGGGTCCAGGTGCCTTCCCCGGGCGGGCGGCTGCCTGGAGGCGGCGCGCGCTTCACTGGCCACGTGGGGCTCGCTCCCAGGGCCAGTCTCCCTGGAGCCTCAGCCCGGCCGGCGCAACGCCCTTCCTCCGCCCCCAAACAATGTGCACATGCTAGGTTACGTGCTCGCTCGGGTCCCTATTGGAGCCTTTTGTCCTGTGACTCACTGGAGCGGAGCCGCAGGCGCAGCCTTTGTGTTTGTGAGGGGGATTACCCGGGGGAACCGTGCAGGGGGTCCCTCCACGTGCTCCTGATCGGGAAGGGTTTGGCAGATGCAGAGGGGCTCAGGTCTCAGGAGAAGGCCCCCGAGGCGGAATTCCTGCATTTGACGCCGTGGGCACGTTGGTTTACCTTTAGGATCCCGTTGGGCCAGATTCTGCCATCCTTAGTGTAGTACATGTCTCTGTAAGGAGCTGGGACCTGAGTCCGCCATGCTGACTCACTCTTATTTGGGGCCAGACTTTGCTACCCTTCCCCTTCTCTAGGAGTACTTCGGGGTTGGGATAAGGGTGGGAGAAGCTGGTCTCTTCTCACTATAGTTCCCTGCACTGTCCTGCCCTCCGATCCTTATGCACCACCCGGGATCTCAGAGAAGCACCACAAGTGCAAGTAACTTTTGGCTGAGGTATGTGGGAGATCCAGGATCTGCCTTCCTCAGACAGCCACCAAGATCGCCCAATCAATGGCTGTGGGCAGAGAAGACAAAACTCCACAAATCCCCATCCAGGGTGTAGGATGATGGGAGGAGAATGTCAATTCTGCACCATTGTTCCCCCGTCCCACGCAGGCTGGTGCTTGCAGTTCTGATATCCTAGGTGTGACAAGGGTACTTGGCCAGAGATAGCCGAGCTAGAGCTGCACAGTCATGGTAACTTGTGGCCTGCTGTTGCTGCTGTCATGGGGGGTGCTTTAAAAAAAAATTGTCTTGGTTATGGAGAGGAGCAGTTGAGCTAGAGCCACCCCTAAAAATGTAGTGCCCTAGGCAGCCACTTATGCATCTTATACCTAATGCAAACATTCAAAAAACAGTAGGAGAGCACGTCAGTCTCCCGGGACACACAATAACAGACTTAAAAGTGGCCATTCTTCAACAAAAAAACTTCAAAAATAGACATCAACAAGAATATGCAGAACTGGAATTAATTTGCAAACTTGACACCATCAAATTAGGCCAGAATAAAGACTGGGAGTGGCTGGGTCACTACAAAAAATAATTTCCCCTCTGTTGATATTCACCCCCTTCTTGTCAATTGTTGGAAATGGGCCACATCCACCCTAACTGAATTGGCCTCATTAGCACTGACCCCCCACTCGGTAAGGCAACTCCCATCTTTTCATGTGCTGTGTATTTATACCTGGCTACTGTATTTTCCACTCCATGCATCTGATGAAGTGGGTGATAGCCCACGAAAGTTTATGCCTAAATAAATTTGTTAGTCTCTAAGGTGCCACAAGGACTCCTCATTTTTTTACCTAATGCTGATCCCATGCTTGCCTCACACCAAGTGTAAACTTGTACAGAGATGGGAATCTGTCTGAGAGGAGAGGGAGGGGATGGGTACTCTCCATGCATCATCCTGCTTACAACCTTGCAGGGATTCAGCATCAAAGTTAATACTAATGGAGTCATAGCTTTGGTGTTCAGCCCATCCATAAGGGAAGAGGCCCAATTGTAGTTCCTGGTGGTAGCACTCCACTGGAGCCGTGCTTTCAGTGAGCCAAGGGTCGATCAGGGTACCTAGAAACAGTTTAGAGGCCCAGGGCCTCTGAACAGGGGGCTTCTGGAAGATCCCTGTAGATCTGGTGGATCTGTGGTTTTTGCAGGCCATTCTCTGGTCAGATTTGCAGAAGAACAAACACTGCTCCCCCCCTCAACAAAAAATCTGCAACATTTCCCTTATGGAGTTTCCTGTAACATATGCAGATATTCTCATATCTCTATTATATGTAATGTTAGATGTTTTGAGTATGCTAATAACACCTCTAACACAAAAAAGTATTTATGTGCCAGTTTTGTGAGATTGACACAGTATAAAACTAAGGTGGCGAAGGGATAGGTTAGGATTATTGGTGAGTGGGGGCTTGCCCCTCTGATTTACAGATCTCTCTTGTCTTTTGTAGCCATTTACCTTTCACTGAGTCTCTTCTTACTTCCACAGATGTAATGCTGCTGATTTGAGTGGAGTCATTCCTGGTTTGCACCCGTGGAAATGAGAAGCAAATCAGGCCATCTGAGTTGGTAGCACTCCCACCCACTTTGGACATGTGTGAATGGCTACAGAAGATGCAAGACCATGGAGAATCAGGCCTATAATCCCACTTTGTTAGGTAACTTCCATTAGTGTTAGTTACATTCTCCTCGTCCATTAGGACAAGTCTCCTCAAAACTGTAAAGGATAGTCGTGAATATAAAGGTGATGGCTGTATTAATAGCAGTTATTGTTGTGGCACCTGCTTTTCAGGGTTAATGTAGAATGGCAAGGAACTGCTGTAATTATTTTTAATAGAGTATTAAAAAGAGGATGAGGAAACACAATCAGTATTTTAATTAATGCATTAAAAAGATAAAGGAAGTTGGTTGCTAAAGTTAGTACAAATCAGGAGAAGTAGAAAAACAAAAGAACATAAAACAAAATACCGCAGACCTTATCGCTACACAGGGCCTTTATCTGGCAAATCAACTGTAGCATATAGAACAGTGACATTGTGCATGTGAGCAGTGATCAGCGAGCTAGTGAATTCTTCTTAAGGAAGAATTATCTCTCTGTCCAGTTGGACAAAAATAACTATTTTGCGTTATTCTTTGTTCTGCTGGCAGGGGTCCCTTTCTGGTAGCAGAATGGTCCATTGGGTAGACTCTTAGACTGATAGCCAGGAGACCTGAGTTCAGTTCTCAGTTTTGCACTGACCTGCAAGTCATTTCACCTCTCCTGGTGACTCATTATCTTTATAAGGTGCTTTTAGATCCGCAGAAGAAAAGTGCTACATATGAGCTAAGTGTTATTATTGTACATTTGTTAAACAATCTGAGTCGCATGAACCTGGTGTGGAGAAAGAAAGAATTATCTTTGACTAACAGCAGTAAAAAAAATCCAGAAGACTATCTCCAACAACAGTCCATGTGCATCAAAAAACCTTTAAAACCAACCCACAGGAACAAACTGAAGAAACTCAGCATCTGCAGAAACAAAGCAAACTGTCCAGGGAAATATACTTTTTTTGCATAAAATATACAAACCCTACAGTAAATCCTTTGTATAATCCTCTTTATAGAACAACCAAGCAAATATACCAGAATAGGAAAAGGAATATGTTTCAATTTCAGCATTTCTTCAATATTTATTTTAATTTATTGATGATGTGGCCAAAAAAAAGCTACTGTACCAAAGATAGCAAAGTAAGGCCCAGTCTTGTAAATGCATGTGTCTGTGTGGGACACTTTCCTTCCATGGTGTTCTGTGTAAATTCAGGGGATTCCCCTGCAGTTGCAGAATCAGAGGCTAAATTCTGAGTGGCTGACCTGGCCTATCATGTGGGATTTACAAGAGCTCAGACTGCAAACTCTTAATTAGGGGAGTAGTCCTAACCTCACATGCATGGACTTCGCTTTCCCTTCTCTATCCTTGTTCTTGTCTGTCCTTCATTCTCTGTATATTTCTCTTCTTTTGTCTTTCTCTCTTCTCTTTTTTCCTTCTTCCTTTTCCCCCTGTTTTCTCTTTTCTCTCTCTTTGTTCTTTCTTTTTTCTTTTTCTCCTCATCTTTCTTTATTTTTCCCTCCCATCACTTTTTACTGTATTTTTGGTTTATGTAGGGCAGGGGTGGGCAAATTTTTTGGCCTGAGAGCCACATCTGGGTGGGGAAATTGCATGCAGGGCCATGAATGTAGGGCTGGGGCAGAGGGCTGGGGTGTGGGAGGGGGTGCGGGGTGCAGGAAGGGGCTCAGGGCGAGGGGTTGGGGCAGAGGAAGGGTAGAGTGTACGAGGGGGCTCAGGGCAGGGGGTGGGGGTGCAGAGTGAGGGAGGGGGCTCAGGGCAGGGGCGCAGGGAGGAGTGTGGGAGGGGGCTCAGAGCAGGAGGTTGGGGTGCAGGAGGGGTGCGAGGTGCAGCAGAGGCTCAGGACAGGGGTGCAGGAGGCGTATGGCAGGGGGCTCAGGGCAGGGAGTTGGGGTGCAGGAGGGGTTCAGGGTGCGGGCTCCTGCCCGGTGCCGTTTACCTGGAGCGGCTCCGGGGTGGCAGCGGTGTGCACCGGGGCCAGGGCAGGCTCCCTCCCCCGAAGTTCCCGTTGGCCGTGGTTCCCCGTTCCCGGCCAATGGGAGCTGCAGGGGGCAGTGCCTCTGCCCCCCCTTACCCAGGGGCTGCAGGGACGTGGTGCTGGCCGCTTCCAGCAGCGGCGCAGGGCCCACCGCACCACGGGGTCAGCAATCCCGCGGGCTGGATCCAGAGCCCTGATGGGTTGGATCCGGCCCGCGGGCCGTAGTTTGCCCACCCCTGATGTAGGGTCACCACAATTCAACCTTTACATTGGGACTCTGCATGAATAAGGGCAACTCACCCAAGTACAAGTATGCAGGATCAGGTCCCAAGTTTGTGTCCTGGCTCCTGGGCTGCTTGTGTCAGGGGGCAATATAAAGAGTTATTGCTCTGACCCAGGAGAAGTCAGGCCTTTTATCATTTTAAATGCTTAAATTTTTTTAGATATAAAACTTTAGGAGCTTTCAATGTAAATAAAAGCATCACTCTCTGTTCCACCATCGCTATGTGCTTCCCTCACCCCCCACCCAATTATAACTCCTTCCCATCCTATGCATTTATCCAATCTGCAAGAATGGAGCTCTGCTTTGTTGAGCCTCATAAGGTCTTCCAGAGGAGGCTATTCCTGCCTTATATGATAACCCAACTTAAACTTTGGAGGCCACATTCTCAGAGTACATTGGCGCAGCTCCATTAAAGTCAATGAAACTATGCCCATTTACATCAGATGCTATTGGTGCTCATACGAAAACTTGGGAAATTCATAAATAAAAGCAGTTAAGTTTGAACCTATGTTTCAAAGGAATGCAGTGAATGCCTTAAAAAGTTACATTTTTTTTCACATACATTCTTCAATTCAAAACAAAACATTAGAATGTCTGGAAATAAACAGCGGATTAGGGTGACCAGATGTCCCAATTTTATAGGGACAGTCCCGGTTTTTGGGTCCTTTTCTTATATAAGCTCCTATTACCCCCCACCCCCGTCCCGATTTTTCACACTTGCTGTCTGGTCACCCTACAGGGGATCCAGTCACTTCCCCACTGACATATAATCCTCCATTGCTCATTATCACCCCACCCAACAGACACTGCCCATTCAATGTTAACTTTGACCCTTTGTTTTATAGTGGAAGTGTATTGTTAGATGTGTACTGTTCAATCTACTGTACACAAGCACACTATAATTACCAGGAATGGATACTTGACTAGAGAGATGATTAACAATAGATTTGTAGCTTGAAGCACAATTAAAAAAAATTGAGGTGTGTAACTTGCATGGCTGGTAAAACTGGTTTGAAAGGTGCCTGTAAATCTTACAAAAGGTATTGAAAAAATTATCAAAATAAAGAGTACAATATGTTTTCTGATCCTAATTTTTACTGTTCTGGGGATTTCATTTCTTAGAAGTATATATGAGAGATGAAGTCAATCAAATGTCGGGGGGGGGGGATGGTTGCAGGAATTTGCTTATCCGATAAGGGCCTGATCCAAAGCCTATTGTAGTCAATTGAAGGACTCCCGTTAATTTCATTGAGCTTTGGATCAGGGTATAAAAATCTTACCAGATTAGCAACTTTTGTATTGTACATAGAACGTTATCATGGCATCAGCAATTTCTTGTCCTGTGTGGAGCTGAGCACCCTCAGCTCCCAATGCAGTCAATAAGAGTGAGAGGAGAAAGCATTCAGCTGTTTGCAGGATAGATCCCTCTTTTTGTTCTCACATTGCATTATATACTGTGATGGGAAAGACAGTTCGTGTTTATTGTATAATATGCGCATATTTTGATCTCAAGAAACCAGATTGAAATAGGTTGTGTCATTCCTATTGGTTATCAGTATAAGTACTCAGGAAGATCACAACAACAACACCACAGATTGTAGAATAATAACGTTAAATACAGGGCCAGATTCTCGGATGACATAAGACATGCTAGCTCCATTGACTTCAATAAAGTTATACCAGTTTAGGCCAGCAGAGAATCTTACCCATTATTTTTACTTAAAACAAGATAATTGGAATAGATGGCCAGCTAGTCCCATGAATCAATTAATATTACATTATTAGATGGCCAGTAGTTGATGCTGCCATTAGAGGATTTGCCTGCATCTAACTGTTGCCACTGTAAATCTAGATATTTTGTTGTGATCGGTGACAATATCAGTATGATAGATTATAGGTGGCACATGCACTGATACCTACCATTAAATTTACCTAAATATTTCCAATACAAAGGGTAATGTTCAGTTGCTTATGAATAATTTTTTCAAAGTTTTACCTTTTCAGCTGAAATTTGATATCCTTGTTCCTAGATAGCGATCAGTATTTTTTTTCCTGAAGGTTCCACACAAAAAAAGTGTTAAGCCATTTTCTAGGTTGGAAGGAGTGGAGGGAGCAGGAAGCAGTTTGCTGCTGAGGTTTTTTCCCAGTCTTTATCTGAACAGCACTAGCAGCTCAAAGGAAGGTGCTGAACATTTTTTTGGCAGGGACATTCTCCCTGGAGTATAGATTTGCCGTTCATTCATCTAGTGAAACTCAGATTTGATTTAGCTAGTTTGTAAAGGTTTAAATAATATACTTTGTACATTGGCACTTAAGATTATGTTAAATGAATAAAACCATCTTCCAGCTTTTCATGGAACAACACATGTCTGAGTATATAAGTTGAGTGAAAATTTCCACTGAATAGATGTTTTAGGATTCTATTAGATCTCAACATGTAAACACAAAAAAGTGGAACGCAATATCAGACTAAGTAGAGGACTGCAATATAGTCTGTAAAGGTGTGTATGCGTGATGGGGTGAACCTGGCCTTTTCGGCTCCCTAAAGGAGGCCCCGTTGTCCTACTATACCCCATCCCAGGCAAGGAGCAGCGAAGGTGGGTCCTCTGGGCCTTCCTAGAGAGTCCTCGAAGTAGCCAATCAGAGGCCAGCAGGCTCAGATCAAAGGAGCTTCAGAGGCTTAGCAGGTTAGTTCCTGATTGGGACCAGAGGTTCATGGAAGAGTGCTTTTCTTTGTCCAAAGTAGCTCAAGGGATAATCAGAGTTTGGTTCTGGCTGCAGTTACTTAAATTGGGAGAGAGAGGACCTGAGAACTTTAACCCTGAGGTAAGGGGAGAAGATCAAGGGACCAGATGGGAAGAGGCCCAGAGGAGCAGCAGCAGTGAACTGAAGTGAACGGTATATGGCTGCTGTTTATAGGGCATCTGGGTTGGAACCTGGAGTAGTGGGTGGGCCCGAGTTCCTCCACAGGCCACCAGCAAAGCGGTGTAAACCCCAAGAAGGGGTTGAGGCCAGCTCTAACCTCCAGGTCTGGCTACCCCCATGGCTCCAACCATTAGGCCCAACAGCCCACATCCTGGTTATGACTCTGACACCTACTGGAGGGCAGTCATACAGCTGGTGCCACACCATACCCTTCATGGGGCACCTTGGAAGGATGAAAACACTGGCTTGAACTTTAGACTCCAGGCCAAAAAAAATGGTCTATAAGGTATAAAATATGGGAGCATCCTTGTGTCCAGAATGCCAGCTTATGGCACCCCAGCCAGCAGAGAAAGCTCCCCAGGTCCCCTCATACTGGTGAGCATTCCCTTTGAACGCACTGGGATGAACATTGCTGGCCCCCTTGAAAAGCGCTCCGCAGGCTACCAGTACGTTTTGCTAGACATGAACTTTCCATCCAGTATCCTGAGGTCATATCCCTGCGCTCTATGAATGCCAAGCAGTCACTTCTGAACTTGTGAAGGCCTTGTCTGAGTTGGGGTACCCTAGGAAATTATAATGGACCAGGGAACAAACTTCATGTCCCAGACAATGAAACAACTATGTTGAAAACAGACCCTCTGAATTTCCGTCCACCATCCCCCATACTGATGGGCTGGTAGAAAGGTTCAACAGGACTCTAAAGAATATACTAAAAAGGTTCATTGCTATGGATATCTGCCACTGCGACCAATTGCTCCCTCCCCTCCTGTTCACCAAACAAGGGATACCACAGTCCTCCATCGGTTTCTCACCATTGGAGCTATTATATAGGAGACAGCCATGAGAAATTTTAGAATTCATTCAGGAGATATGGGGAGGACAATCACCTCAAGCCATTAATTTGGTATAGTACATTCTGAACTTTCAGGAGAAGCTTGAAGCTTTAGGCTTCTTTGCCCAGGAGAGCCTTTTACATGCCCAGAGCACCAGGAAGCAGCCTATAATAAAGGGGCCTGCCTTTGGGTGTTTCAGACCAGGGATCAGGTTCTTTTATTACTTCCCAGTGCAGAGTCAAAGCTGTAAGCCTGCTGGCAAGGTCCTGATGAGAAAGGGGGGTGTGAATTACGAGATCCAGCAACCAGACAGACAGAAACTCCAACAAATTTAGCATGTGAATCTTTGAAAACCATGGAAAGTTCAATAAAGCCTTTTTATAGCCCCCTACCTGAATTGGGCCCACAACACCAAATCCTCAGGGATGGTCAAAATCGAGAGCAACAGAACAGAAGGCTCAGGACCAGCAGCTGATCACTGCCTTCTCCACTTCGTTTTCTGTGCAGCCTGTAATAAATTACAATCACATCCAGACTGAACCTGAACACTGAGTCAGAGAAAATCCACAGTCCTTTCCCCCGAGGATAAGAGAAACTGGCAGTCAAGAGCTTCAGTCAATGCTAGAGCTAGGAGTAATCGCTGAATTGTTTAGCAATTGAAGGATCCCAATAGTGCTGGTCTCTAAGCCCAGTAGAACCACTCATATTTGCATCAATTCCAGGCAGGTCAATGCCAGATTGGGAGCAAGATGACAACCTTCATGTGGTGCTTCTGTTAAGTGTTGGTGTTTTTCGGGCTCTGTGCTTTGTGCAAATTCACTAACATACCAATGTCATCAATTGGCCACTGAACGTCATATTACCAACCTCCCAGTGACAGTAGTAACAATTATACTTCCTCAGAACACCCTTTTCACGACCAAAAAAAGAAGAGTTGGGCCAATCCTCCGAATATACCAACTTAATGTAGAAGGGATGTCCAGGGAAAAAGCGGATTACTTCTCGAGGACCCTTGAAGACCATCATATTGACATTGTCGCCCTCCAAGAAACACACATGAAAGAAAAAGATAAAACTGCCAGACATAAAATCTATGGCTATACCAAAATCACTGCTGTTAACCATCCAAAACATGGGCTAGCAGTGTACATGTGAAATGGATTAGAGCAGGCCTGCAAAACATGCGGCCCGCGGGGGCTCACTGTGCGGCCCGCGGGGGCTCACTCTCAAGCCTGGGAGGGAGGGGGAGCAGCCGCGCGCGAATCAGCTGTTTCGCGCGCCGCGGCCGCTCGGGGTCTCCCCCTCCCTCCCAGGCTCTCAAACCTCCGCACCCCGCAGGCCTCATGCAGGACACGGAGCCCTCGTGCGCCGCTGCCCCTCCCCACTGCCCCAAGCGGGACACGGGCATGGAGCCCTCGCCCCCCCCCCCCCCCCCAGCAGGGACACGGGGCTCAGCCACCGCCCCCGTCCTGAGCGCTTTTTGGCCCACCCCCCCGGGACTCCTGCCCCATCCAACCCCCCGCGTTCCTTGATGCCCCCCCCGGGACCCCTGCCCCATCCACCCCCTTCCCTGTCCCCTGACTGCCCTCCGCCTCCCCATCCAACTCCTCTCCTGATTCCCTATCCAACCACCCCTTCTCCCTGTCCCCTGACCACCCTTGGAACCCCTGCCCCTGACTGCCTCCCACCGCCCCATCCAACCCCTGCTCCTTCCTGACTGCCCCCCGGGACCCTTGCCCCCATTCAATCCCCCTGTTCCCTGCCATCTGACCGCCCCGACCCCTATCCACCCCCTCACCACCCCCCTGAACTCCCCTGCCCTCTATCCAACACCCCCTCCCTGCTCCCTTACCGCGTTGCCTGGAGGTGGCTGGCGGCGCTACAGCCACGCCGCTCGGCTGGAGCCGGGCCACGCCGCCACCGTGCAGTGCCTGGAGCACCGGGTCAGGCTGAGCTTGCAGCCCCCCCGCTTCCCGCGAATCAGCTGTTCGCGCAGGAAGCCTGGGAGGGCTGAGAAGCAAGCGGCAGCTTCGCGCTCAGGCCCAGGGAGGCGGAGCAGAGGTGAGCTGGGGCGGGGAGCGGTTCCCCTCCGCGCCCCTCCCCCCGGGTTACCTGCTGTGGCGCGGGCGGCTCCCCCCACCCCAGCTCACCTCCGTCTCCGCCTCCCTGGGCTTGAGCGCGAAGCCACCGCTTGCTTCTCTGCCCTCCCAGGCTTCCCACGCGAACAGCTGATTCGCGGGAAGCGGGAGGGGGAGAAGCGGGGCAGAGTGTTCAGAGGCGGAGCGGAGGTGAGCTGGGGCCGGGGAGCGGGGCGGAGAGCTGGAGCACCCATGGGGTCGGCTCCTAAGGCGCCACTTTTGGATAATGTGCTCAGGGGGAGCAGCCGTTCCCGCTGCTCCCCCCCAGCTACAGTCCTGGTCACTTCAACTTACCGGTTGTTAAATTTAGAAGCCCTTTTAGAACCGGTTGTCCCGCGCAGGACAACTGGTTCTAAAAGGGCTTCTAAATTTAACAACTGGTTCCCGCGAACCGGCTCCCGCTCACCACTGGAGACTCCCCTTGCTGCTCTCACCCTAGGAGCCAGAGACCTCCCAGCAGGGCTGGTGAGTGCGACCAGGGAAGGGGGAAGGGTGTGGTGGAGTGAGTGTCTGGGAGATGTGTGGGGGGTGCTGGGCTGTGAGGGTGTGGAGGGCGCTGGGCAGTGGGGGAGGTTTGTGTGTTTTGGGGTGCTAGGCAGCGGGGGCCTGTTGGGGGGTGCTGGGCAGTGAGGGAGATCTGTGTGTGTCAGGGCACTGGGGGTCTGTGTGGGGCATTGTTTAGTTGTGGTGGTGGGGCTGTGGGGAAGGGCACTGGGAGGGAGGGAGGAGAAATCTGTGTGTATTGGGAAACTAGCGAGTGGGGGGTTCTATGTGGGGTGCTGATGTGTATTAAGAGTTACCAGATGGATTGAGGACTGATAGATCTGGACAGAGTTTATATTGAATGGGCAAATGAAAAAGATTGCAGGGAAAAACAGTAAGGTTAGTTTAGCCGTCTTTGACATTTCGACCAATAAGGAAATTAAAATGCATTTGTAATTACATATCTTATTCTTGGCTGATAATCATTTATTGATATTTTTTAGGAAAATTTTCAATTTAAAACACAAACTTTTGTTTTTCTTTTTTTACTTATGATGTCTATCTGAAAACCCATATAAATTGACACAAATTGCAAATTAAAACTTTTTAAATGTATAAGCATTTTACTCACTTGGGCGCATTTGCCTCATGGCACACAAATTTGAACTCTGCTTCAAAAATTTGCACAGAAGAAATTTTTCTTTTACCTTAATTATACTATCTTAGGAGCCCGCTATAACATAGTACCAAGGTTCAATACAAAGTCATATAAAAGTTATACAAAAATGCATAATGCAGAGATTTATCTACAACTGCATTGATGGACTGCTGTGTGCAGTAATATAGTGACCCCTGGACCTACAGGCTTCCACACACCGTCAGTGCCTTGCTAGTGTGCCATGCGCCGTGAGATATCTCTTCTCTTTGTGTGTGACTGTGAATGTTTCCCTTGTGTGTGAATTTATTCAACAAAATCTTGAGCTTCATAATGGATACCATGAGTGAAAAGAAAAAGAGAAAAATAGAATCAGAGCACAGAGTTTTCAACACTGAATGGACGAATAAATACTTATATACTATTTCCAAAGACAAAATACTGTGCCTCGTGTGTCGCGAAACGTTAGCCGTTCCGAAAGAATACAACCTTCGGTGGCACTTTGAAACTAAGCATCCCAATCTCGCCAAATTGAGCCCAAATGAAAAAATAATTAAAGCAGCCAGTTTAGCGAAAAACCTTAGTAGAGAACAGCAAATTTTCAAGAAAGTGAGCACTGAGAACGATACAGTTACTAAAGTAAGCTTTAAAATTTCTAAGGAAATTGCTGCTGCTGGGAAATGCTTGACAGAAGGCGAGTTATTAAAAAAGTGTATGTTGATTGCTGTATCTGAGTTATGTCCAGAAAAGAGGGGAATATTTGAGAATGTCAGTCTATCACGCATGACTGTACGGAGAAGAATAGCTGACATTTCTACCAATTTAAGTGATCAGTTAAAGCAGAGAGTCAGTGAATTCTGCTTTTATTCCCTAGCTATGGATGAAAGCACCGATTTAAAAGACACCGCCCAACTTCTTATTTATATTAGAGGTATTGATAAAAACTTTGAAATTACTGAAGAACTTGCTGGCATATGCTCCATGACGGGTCGCACAACCGGAAAAGAAATCTCCAGTGAAGTGATAAAGTGCACGAATGATAAGACGGGATTAGATTTCACAAACTTGGTGGCCATTTGTACTGATGGTGCTCCAGCTATGTGCCAAAAAAATGTTGGAGCAGTTACTCTTCTTGAAGAATTTATCGGGAGAGAAATAACCAAACATCACTTCATTATGCATCAGCAGGTTTTGTGTAGCAAAGTCTTAAAATTTGAGCATGTAATATCAGTGGTAGTTTCCATTGTAAACTACATCCGTTCTAGAGGACTAAAACATAGGACATTTCGAGCCTTTCTTGAAGGGGTAGACACCGAGTGCAATGACTTAATCTACCATACAGAAGTGAGGTGGTTGAGTCGAGGAAGAGTGCTCCAGCGTTTTGTTGCTTTGAAAGAGGAGGTAGCAAAATTCCTAGAAAATGGGCCAATAACATTCCCAGAGCTTGAAAATGAGTCCTGGAATCAAGATCTCTTTTTCTTTTGTGATATTACAGCACACCTGAATGATCTCAACATTCAACTTCAGGGAAAAAATCAACTTATATTTCAAATGTGTGCAGCAGTGAAAGCTTTCAAAATGAAATTGAAACTTTTCAGAAGTCAGCTGTCAAAAGGTGAAATGTGTCACTTTCCCACTTGTGCACAGCATATCCTTCAGCACAAACACGCCGAGTTAGGAGAAAAATACGCAAAGCACATCATTCTTTTGATTGAAGAATTTGAGAGAAGACTTACTTTGTCTAAAGAAGAAGACATCCAGTTGAAGCTGATTGAAGATCCCTTTTCTGTGGATCCAGAGGAAGTGCCACTAGATTTGCAGTTGGAGGTTATTGAACTTCAGTGTTCAGCAGTTTACCGAAATAAGCACAGAGAAAGCAGCTTGCGGGACTTCTACAAAAGTCTGGACAATGAAGTTGCACTGAAAACGTTCAGCATTTTTGGACGCACTTACATATGTGAACAAACATTTTCCATCATGAACATGAATAAAAACAAGCAACGTTCTTCTCTGACTGACGACCATTTGGAAGACATTATGAAAATATCCACTTCAAATATGACCCCCAAATGCGACAAGCTTGTTGCCGAAAAGAGATGTAATATTTCTCATTAAATTTGCAAGGTAATTATGAAAAGTACAAATGTTTTCTTTCAACGGAACAGATGTTTTTAATTTTTCCATGATTAATAAAAATTTTTAAAATAATTAAAAAATTGTTTGATTTAATTGAAAAATTCTTAATAAAGTATCACACACCCTCCCCCCCAAACCTTAGCTGTTTCGGCGGGGCGGTGCTGGGGAAGGAGGGTTTGTTTCCGCGGGGCTGGGCAGTGCTGGGGGGGGGGTGTTTCCGCGGGGCCGGGGGGTTTCGGCCCTCAGCTGTTTTCTTTGGAGTAATATGGCCCTCGCCGCTTTACGAGTTGTGCAGGCCTGGATTAGAGGATGTGGAAGTTTTGGAAGAATCGACCGGTGGAAGAGAGATCAACATGGCTAGAATCAGGTACATCATTACAATAAACATATACAAGCCACCTAACATCATGTGGCCTGATCCCATCTTCCCTTCTCTTCCTCATCCGGCCATCTACGTAGGCGACTTTAACAACCTTCACAAAGACTGGGGATACTGCTCAAATGACACAGCAGGGAACAGATCACAGAATGAGCCTCCCTCGAAGACCTCCACCTGCTCCGTGATCCAAAGCAATCCAGATCTTTTCGGTCTGCAAGGTGGACAACATATCACAACCCTGACCTGTGTTTTGTGACTCGTCACAGTGCAGGTATCCCACTGGCCACAACAAGAACCATCCTGAGTCACTTCCTGCATAGCCAACATCGCCCAATTATCCTCCAGATTGGTCTGGAAGTGCCTCTTCCGTGGTTGGTGCCAAAGCTATGTTAGAGTTTCCACAAGCTGACTGGCCCACCTATACTTCAGAAAAAGAACATAGGATCTCACGGCTCGAACCGATACCTAGAAACTTCAGCAGTTTTACAAAGATCCTGAAATCGACCGCTAAGAAGTACATCCTGTGCGATCACTGCAAGGCTTTCACCCCCTGCTGGACAAAAGAACCTGCGTCCCTTCTGAGGGAATATGAAAGGAGTGGCGACCCAGATAAACCCATTGTGCTTACTGAGTCCTTGAATTCCGCATGCCTGGAAAGTTGGAAAGAGACCGTTAAAAACCTTGATTTCAACCATTTGGGCCGCAAGGTATGGGATCTTTTGCGGCAACTTGGAGGATCCCAGCCAGTAATGCGACACCCGGCAAAGGTGACCACATATGCTGTCACCTTTAATCTTTCTAACAGCAAGACACTTACAGACAAGATTACACACCAGAAGATCCAGCAGGAATTCCACAGAAACCTTCAAAAATGCCTGGAAGAATCTCTCCTCTCCTCTCCATATTCTGTTGAGGAGATCAATGTTGCGCTGTTGGAAACCAAAAGTCAGAAAGCTGCAGGGGTTGATGGCATTCCTCTAGAGTTTCTCAAGAATTTGGGGAGACAGGGATGGGAATGGCTGGCAGCCCTTTTTACTGCCATGCACAGAACTGGAGAAGTGCCAACAAGCTAGCGATAGGCAACAGTGGTTGCCCTACTGAAGCCTGGGATGCAGCCATCTCTTTCCTCTCAACCACCAGCAAGCTCATGGAACAGATCCCTGTCTGTCATCTGTCTGATATTATCAAAGACATCCTCCCAGCGGAGCAGGTAGGATTTCGCCTGAAGAGGAAGTGCCGTGACCAAGTAACTTCGCTTACTGGCCATATTGCAGCAGGATTCCAACGTAAATTGAAGACAGGGATCGCCCTTGTTGATCTGTCCTCAGCATACGACACCGTCTGAAGACAGGGCCTCCTCCTCAAGATCTCCCGCGTCATTCACTGCCGGCGAACGATCTGTGTCTTGGCGGCGATGACCAGGGTACTCCTTAATGGCCAGATCAGTAGACCAAGAATTTAACTCGGGCATCCCTCAGGGCTCCGTCCTGGCCCTGATACTTTTTAATCTATACACCGTGGTTATACCAACAATGGAGTCAAGGAAATTCATGTATGTGGATGACATTGCCCTAGCTGTTCAGCATACAAGCCTCCATACCATCAGCTGCACCCGAACCCGAGATCTTTAGCACAATGGGTGATTATTTCCAATGCTGGAAACTTAGGCATAACCTGAAAAAAAAACATGGTAACTGCTTTCCATCTGAACAATAAAATGTCTAATCCCAAACTTGATGTGCAGTTCTGCGGTGAGAGCGTCAGCCACGTGGCTAACCCAAAGTATCTTGGTATTACACTGGACCGGAGTTGACCTTTCGACAACACCTCGAGAACACCTGCAGTAAGGTCAGATCTCATGTCACGCTTATCAGAAAATTGTCTGGAACATCATGGGGCTCCAGTCCACTGACCTTACAAACTGCAACAATTGCCTTGGTATATTCTGCAGCTGAATATTGTGTGCCGGTGTGATCTCACAGCAGTCACATTAAACTCCTTGACACTCAACTCAATAACGCTGTGTGCATAGTGTCAGGATCGCTCAAATTGACTCCAGTCGACTGGCTCCTGGTCCTATCGCACATCCAGCCTCCACAGATTAGAATAGCTGCTCAGACAGCTCGATTTCTTAACCATGTCAATGCAAATGCAAGGATCCCACTGCATGATGACCAGAACCCGTCAAAGACAAGATTAAAATCCTGCAGCCCTCTATGGAATGGCATCAAGACCCTTACATCCAGCTTCGACGCTGAGGCTCATTGGAGAGTCACATAGAGTGTTTTGACCACTCAAAACAAATAGCTCATCATTGACCCTGCCAAGGAACCACCAGGTTTTGATTTATGGCAGAAAGACTGATGCAGATTGAATCACATCAGGACATCTCACGGGAGGTGAGACAAACCCTCTTTAAATGGAAAATGAGGTAAACGCTTGTATGCAACTGTGGTCACCAGGCACAAATGATGGAGCACATGTATCTGAGTGTCCCCTTTGTTCTTTTGCCAGGGGCCTGAAGGACATTCACCAGCTCACTGCTGCGGCAATCTGCTGGCTATCAAATCTAGATATAAATTTGTAGTAGTTGCTACCTACCCAAGCCATATGAAAGAAGAATGCCATATTGAAATTTGATGCATACTCTATGAATTACTGATGAATTACTTGACCAGCTAGGTGAGGCAGAGTACGTTACAACTCTAGATCCGACCAAGGGGTATTGGCAGATCTCCCTCACACCTGCATCCTGGGAGAAAACAGCCTTTGCCACCCCTTTTGGTTTTCTTCAATTTCAGACAATGCTGTTTGGATTACATGGGGTCGCAGCCACATTCCAGGGACTGATGGACCAGGTCCTCTGGCCCCATAGTGGGTAGGTCGCTGCATACCTAGAAGATGTTATAATCCATAGGCAAATCTGGGAAGACCCTTTAAAACATGTAACTACCATACTCTAGTTCTTCAAGGCAGCTGGCCTAACGACATGCCCCTCTAAATTCCAGCTGAGCAAAAATGAGATGACCTACCTCAGGTACACTCTGGGGAAGGGCAAGGTGTGACCTTTGCTGGATAAGATCTAAGCCCTCCAGAATTGCCCCATGGAATTGCCCCATGCCATCCTCAAAGAAATAGGTATGCTGCTTCTTAGGACCGGCCAGATACAACCAACAGTTTATTCCAAGCTTCTCAACCATTGTGGCCCCTCCTACAGATCTCCTTAAAAACAGTAGCCCGAAGAAGATCTAGTGGACCAATGCTTGTGAAGAGACCTGTCAAACCCTTAAGGCACACCTCTGCTGAGAACCAGTCTTGTATAGCTCCGACGTCACCACCGAATTCCTGCTACAGACTGATGCCTTGGTGGTGAGATTAGGGGCTGTTTTATCCCAGGTAGTGGAAGACAAATAACACCCCATCCTCTACCTGTTTAGAAAATTATTCCCAAGGGAGAAGGCTCACTCTGTAATTGAAAAAGTGTTGGCTGTGAAGTGGGCGATGGACTTCCTCTGATACTATCTTCTTGGTAATCATTTTACCTTAGTCACTGTCCATGCCCCATTCCATTGGCTCCATGCCATGAAGGACACCAACCCCCAATGTATAAGGCGGTATCTGTCCCGACAGCCCTTCTCCTTCTGTGTTCAATGCAGGGCCAGAAAAGCCCACCTGAATGCTGATTTTTGAGGGGGAATGGGGAAAGCCATAATGGGGTCAGGAGAGGGATGTATGATGCGGCAGAGCGGCTCCACACTAGCCGAGAAGGAGTTAAGGAGAGCTTTGGGCCCAGCTAATGCTGCCCCACTATACCTGCAGCCAATGCTAAGCCTGGAGAGGGAATAAAAGGAGAGAGCCTAGCTCCTCAGGACTGCTGACTGGCCAAGAAAGAGGACAGAACTCTGCCTCTCTGCCTGAAGGGAGCTTCACTTGTGGAGTTGCAGAGATAGGCCTGTTAGCCGGAGCAACCACGGGGGAGGAACAGCAAGACTCTAAGGAGTGAGTCACCTTGAAGCAGAGACTGTTTGGGAACCAAGCCTAAAGGAAAGGGCAGGAATGCCCTTCCTCCCCACAGAAGACTGGGGGATGGCCCTCTAGTGAGTTATGTGTGCTTTTGGGTTGTAGAAATTTTTGCAGCTGAGCCCCACAACTCTGCCTACAAGGGGATCTGACTGAAGAGACAATTAGCCAGTGGGCTGGACTTTGCCTCAGTGGACCCCGGTGATAGAGACTTCCTCCCCCATCCTCGGGAGACCCCAACTTGCATCAGTGTGCCCAGAAGGTCCACAAAGGGGCGCTGCTCCAGCCACACCATACATTTATTGATTGATATCCCATGTACATTTTACCATTATTTTGACCTGGATTGATGTCAGGGTAACTGGCCTATAATTACCCATGTGATCCTGCTTATCCTTCTTGAATATTAGCCAAAATTAGCATTCTTTTGGATTTCCCCAGAATTCCAAGATCTTTTAAAAAATTATCATCAGCAGGCCAGAGATCTCAGCAAACTCTTTTAGGACTCTTGAGTGTAATTTATCGGGGTGTGCTGATTTTGAAATGTTTATCCCTACTAGATTCTGCTTACCATGCTCCTTAGTTACCAATGGACTGGAAAGTAGTTTGTTACAGTGTGATACAAGTACATCACCCTGCTTTCCAAATACAGAACAGAAATATTTATTGAACACTTCTGCCTTTTCTGCAGCATTGTTAACAATTTGCCACACTAATAACTGTATGTTCTCTCATTAATAAGGCTGGTGTTAAAGGACTCGCTATCTCATTCTCATGAAATTATTGTAGTGTGTAGTGAGTGAGGCAGGGGTCCAATAGAAGAGGATGAATGGTCTTGTGCGTAAGGCATTCTCTGGCTCCTAAAAGATCTGTTTTTTTTTCCTGATTCTGCCACATACTTCCAGGGTGACCTTGGGTGAATTACATCTCTTGGTGCTTCATTTCCACATCTGTGACACTGGGATAACAATTCCTGGCCTCCTGGGAGAATTGTGAGGATAAATTCATCGTTTGCCCATGTTACTGAGGCCAAAGTTTCTCTCTTGCTCTCTGCCTCCATCTCATTGCCTGCCACATCAAATATAGGCAAACTCATCTACTACCCTTTGTGCCCCCCCACTTCCCTCTCCCTTTTCCTGAAACACTCTATCTTCTGTCCTGTTACCCTCAAAATACAATTCTGTGGTCTCCCCCTCTTCCAAAACCCACCTTTGACCTGAACTACTGCCTCAGCTCACTTCTTCTCTAAACTTATCAAACATACTGTTTACAGTTATTGTTTTGAGTTCTCATCTTCCAGCTCCATCATAGTTCCCCTTCAGTTTGACTTCTTCCCTCTTCCGTCCACTACAACTGCTCTCATTGAGATCTCAAACAACCTATCTTGGCTAAATCTCAGGGCTCACTGACCTCAGTCTATGTCAGGGGTCGACAACCTTTCGGAAGTGGTGTGCCGAGTCTTCATTTATTCACTCTAATTTAAGGTTTTGCGTGCCAGTCATACATTTTAATGTTTTTAGAAGGTCTCTTTCCATAAGTCTATAATACATAACTAAACTATTGTTGTATGTAAAGTAAATAAGGTTTTTAAAATGTTTAAGAAGCTTCATTTAAAATTAAATTAAAATGCAGAGTCCCCCGGACCAGTGGCCAGGACCTGGGCAGTGTGAGTGCCACTGAAAATCAGCTCGCGTGCCGCCTTCGGCACACGTGCCATAGGTTGCCTACCCCGGTCTATGTAGCCCTCTCTGTTGCTTTTGACACTCATACCCTAACTCACAGAATCTTGCCTTCCCTTGCTTTGCATGACTGTCTTCTGGTTCTTCTCCCTTCATCAGGTGACCTTCACTTTATCATCTCCTAACTTTGCAACTGTAACATTCTTTTAATGTAGTTTTTTTGTATGGAATTTGTTAGATAAAGAAACTGAAAATTTGCAAGTACCTAGCTAAATCCAGTGCAGCTTTTCCACCTTTGATTGATAAGCTCAATGTTTATATCTTTCTTAAATTTCAGATCCTCTTGATTGCAATAAAACTCATTATGAATAGCTCAATGGGCAAGATACAAAGTTTGTCAACGATCCATTGGCTCAGATTTAATCATAAAATGTGCCCAGAGAATGTGTCCTTGCAAGCAAGCGTGACCTTATCGGTAACAGGACTGTATAATATTTTCAGGGGATGAATACATGAGTAAATTGATTTGGGAGCATCTTTGTCACTGAGTACAATCCCACCAGAAAACCTATAGGAAGAATGGTTGTAACTTCTTCAGAAAGGGCTTCACACTTAGATCTATCTTGTGATTTATATATACACAGATTCATGTTTATAGTAGAAGCTATTATTAGCACGTTACCTTTTTCCTGATACACAATTCAGTTAGCTCAAAACACATAATATTAGAGAAAAGGTGAATACATAAGATCCTGAGATGCTAAAAGCTTTATCCATTTATTAGAAATTTGCCTTCATTGTGACAGCTAACAATGTGAAATGAGCAAGCAAAAGCAACTCACATTGCTAAAATAGCAGGGACAGGATTTCAATATCAGGACAAGCTTTTCCTCAGTAGAGCTTTTTCACTGCTTTCTGTTGCTATAACAGAGTCCTTTGACACCATAGTGGCAGGAGGTATCTCCAATTACCTTCTTACTATATTTTCCACCATTTGATAAATCCACTGATTTTTAAACCACCAGCCTGATTGCCAGGTAGAATCTCTCATACTCTGAAGTTCCTAGGCATAAAAAAGAAAAGTCACTGCTTGTGAAAAACATTGTTTGATTTTTTTTTTTTTAATTTTAGTAGTATTCTAGTATTGCAGTCAGTTATCTGACCCAAATTTCAACAAATCAAAGATTTTTAAAAAAGGCTTTTAAAAATCTGCCCTCATGATTGATAATGCTGCATATAGGTAGATATTAGAACCTGAACAATTCAATAAATCACAAAGCTATAAGTAGTCTGTGCCTTTTAGAAAATGCATCTTCTCATAATCAGTGTGAAGGAAAAGACCTGGTTGCCGGTAAGAACACATTGATTCATTATCTTTTATTATGTCTTCGGGCTATACTTACTATATTGTGAAATCATTACCCTCTGAAGAGGTAGCACAGCAATATGAACCCAAAACATCAGCTGGCTGCCAATTTTAAAGCACGCCAAGCAATAGCACAACATGGTATAATAACCTTTCCTGGGATTTATTTTTTAAAATGATCTTTTCTTTTCTTTGTCCTCTATCTTGCTGAAATAACAATTCAGAAGAAGTAACCACACTGGCAGTGAAAGCAAGAATTTTGATTAATGATGACAATTGTCTGGAGCAAACCATATTGAACAACAACTGCAATTTCCCTTTTTAGGCATTGTGACTGACTCCTTAAATTACGTCCCAAAGGAGTGCAATAGAAACCATGTTTCACTTCAGCGTGTGCATATACACACTCACTGGAATGGAATTCAAGGCTCAAGGGTTGACAGTGAAGTCAATGGGGTTGTACCGCTGTAACTGAGAGCAGGCTTCACCCCTACAATATACTGAACAATTCACATTGAAAATCCTGTCATGAATCAGGCAAAGACAAAATGTAACAAAATGCACTGAAATGTAACACAGTCAGCAGAGAATTGGCCATTTTCAGTCTTAGAGTTTTGGTTTCCTTTCCTCTAGTATGAATTTATTTTTAATAAGATGTTAGTGAAAAAGTATTAATGTTATTGAACAAATGACAATTAAATTGGCTACGATTGCCTGCTAAAAAGTGTTTTTATTTTATTAATTTAAAACGATAGTGTTATTTGTATTAGAATAGTATCTAGAGGCCCCAACTATAACTGAGTGAAAAGCCAAATTTGCGTCCCACAGGAAATTCTAATAACAAACCTTTTGTTTTGAGTCAGTACAGCATTAAACTGCATTTTCCTATGTTGGCACATAGCCTCATGAAGTTGTTCTTCAGGTTGCCTGATGCTGCCGTTCTCCCACATGGGCCAGGTGCCCTGACAGGACTACATGCACCTGCAAACATGTAACTCCCATGAAGTACCATGCTGCTTAGTCAGAGGAAAGACTGTACTGCACTATGGGATATGTAGTCTAGCCAGGAAGCTCAGCCCATAGGAGAGAATGGGGCCCCAAATTACAACTCCCATGATGCAATGCACCAGAGTAGGGAAACACAGGTTTAAGTCAAACTGTCTTGAAATTAAACATTTTGGGGCCAGTTCAGGCAAAGCAAAATATTTTTATTAGGGTCAAACTCTCCTGCAAGGAAATATTTTATTTCAATTTCCTGATGGAAAATTGAAACATTTTGGCAAAATCTAATTTTTTCTGCAGAAAATTTTGATTTTGTAGAAGCTGCATTTTCCATTAAAAAACCATTCTGATGGAAGATTAATGATCATGACTAGCTCTAGCTTTATCTGAGATCAGTGCCCCATTGTGCTAAGTGCTGTACAAATCTAAATAGACAAGACAGGCATTGTGGGAGAAAGTAAGTGTTGTCCCCATTTTACAGATGAAGAACTAAGGCAAGATTAAGGGCTTGATGCTGCACCATTAAAGTGAATGTGAATTTTTCCATTGATTTGAATGGGAGCAAGATCAGGCCTTAAGTTATTTGACGAGGGTCACCCAGAAGTCTCTGGTAAAACCAGGAATTGAGCCCAAATCTCCTGAATCCCAGTGCAAATGCCTTAAACACAAGATCATAGGATTTTCTCTAATAAAGTTTATTTTTGTTTTGCATCAATACAAAAATATCACAACACACTTTATGGCTAATTACCATCTCCTGAATATACTTGTAGATGGTAATGAAGTATGTAAATTGCTACATGGATAACATTGGTACATGTGGGATAGAGGTGAGAAGTTTACAAAAAATACTAATATTTGAAAGAGAACCTCTTTTCAGTTAAAACTGTAGGGCTATTTAAAGGCTGCCTGCCCGTCACTTCTGATTTTCTGTTTTGTCACCTGAAGCTCTGAAACGCTGTGGGCTCAGCTCTGCAGCTGGTATATATTGGCGTAGCTCCATTGACTTCACTGAAAACACAGAAGTAGCGGTGGCGAGGGCTTAATTCAACACCAATACATGTAGAAATATACTTATTGTCTGGTGTATACCTGTGACATAATCAAAAAGCCCCAAACAATGAATCAGAATTCAACTTTGGACAATCTGCATGCTCAGTCATACTCTGATAGATAGGAATGGCATGTGATTTTGACAGTTTTACTGATAGGATTAAAAAAATATTTGCTCTCTAATTAAAGATTATTAATCTTCTTTATGTACCATTATTTTAATTATGCCCGATTAGATATTTGATGTTAGTTTATATGGCTATGTAATTTAAGCCCCAATAGTACGCACATTTTATTCACATGTATAGGCCTCTTGGAGTCACCGGGACTACTCTCATGAGTGAAGTTGTACATGCACATGTGTTCGAAGGATTGGAGGAGCCTTCATGCTTATTACAGTGTATGTTATTTAATCTGATATAGTCAGTTTATAATATAGAAATTATTATGAAAACACCTCTTCAATATATAATTGTGATCAAGAGCTCACTGAACTCTACTCTAGTTTTATCAATAGCAAAGAATAAAATTAGGGTTGAGCCAGCTGAAGTTGTCTGTATTTCCTCTCATTTCTAAGGGATGGTGTTTGTGTCAGACAGATTCAGTACCGTGCATGTTGATGACCTACTGTCAGTGAGGATGTTGAAAATTTTACAATTTAAAAAAATGTTTTATTAATGCTTCATTTCCAGAGCAAAACATGCCCAATTTAAAAATCTTGCTGCTGCTCCTGCATTTGAAGCCATTGAAAATTTATGATTTCTTTTTCTCTAATTTTTAGCAAAATTCTCGGCAGCGCCAGGAATGAAATTGTTATTCCTGCAGCAATATTGCACTTGAGATAGAGTGTTCAGAAGATAAGGGTTTGAAATGATATACAGTTCTATTTGAGTGACAGTGTATTTAAGGTAAAAATTTTACTTCATTGAGACAAACTGCAATGTTAAGGTTGAACAGATAAGCAATCAGAAGTCAGGAAATACAGAAGTTAGGGTTGAATATTTAGGGGCAGATTCTCCAACCTGCATGAGGTCCATTCAGGTGCAGAGGAGAAGTCGGACTGTCAGGAAGATGGTTTGCAGCTCTGAGTCTGAGCTACCTAGTGCCAATGCAAGTTAGAGCTGCAAGGATGTCATTGACTGACATAAGCTCTTTCAGATTGCTGGGTTCCTGAAGCTGCTCTTATTTACACCATTGGTTTAATTGGTTTATAGTGGGACAGAGAATGCCAAACGATAGAAAGGTGGTTTGACAGCACCTTTGCCCTCACTTGCAGCTCACAAGCTCACAAGCTCAGCTGAGACATACCTTAAAATTGAGCCCGAAGTGTCCCTATACATACTTTTAGAAACTAAAACTGTACTGAAGTTTTATGTCCTGGTGTTAGATGGAGTAACTCTGCTGGGTTCAATGGAATTGTGCCAGTTTACACCAGAGCAGACTTTGGATCCACTTTGGCATTCCTTACACCTGAACTCCCACTAAAAATCACTGACAGTTTTGGGTGTAGGAGACATGAAGGTCTGAGCCATAATATGGGTTTAATGACAGCCCGACAATGCTGAATCAGTATGCTAGCTGAGCGTGCAAGGATCATGCCGCTTGCCCAAGTTAGTGCAATACAAGTCTTCTCCAAAGCCCTGTTGAAGCCAATGGGAGTTTTGTTACATGTACTGTATAGTATAATTTATTGTATTTTTTCCTATTGTAATTTATACAGGTACTTGTCAATTATTTCCTTGAGCCAGAGAGAGCAAGAATGACTCTGTAGCCTGTTGGTTAGCGTGCCCACATGGGAGACTCAAGGTCCAGTCCCCCTGCTCTAATCGCTCTTTAATTATTTATCCACAGTGGAACACCTTCAACAGGAGACCCCAAAGAAGCCCCATGTCAGAATATCCCATTGTCAGCAGTTAGTGCACTCTCTTGAGAGGAGGGAGACCCCTGTTCAAATCCTTTCTCTCCCTCAGGCGGCGGGGGGGGGGGGGGGAATTAATTGAACCTGGATCTCCCACCCCCCAGGGGAGTTCTCCAACAACTGGGCTAAAAGTTACAAGGTGGGAACCACCTCTTCCTCCTGCTCTTCCTCTGGACAGATTTTAAATGGGACCCAGTCTGGTAAGTGGCTTCCAAGCCTGCCTACCAGATGGGGCCCTGCACCCAAGATAGGTGAGCAAATGCCTGTCTTCCCCTGGATCACACTGGGGTTTAGGAGAGACAGGCATCTAAGTGCCTAGCATGAGGCAGCAGTTTTATCTGTCTTAGGTGCCTAAACCCCAGACGTAGGCACCTTACTGCCTTTGTGGATCTGGGCCTGAGTGACTTCAGGCCCTGCCCACAAGTGGAGGAACAGGAGCCACAGAACTGACATGTTCATTATCTGGTGTTGAATGTTGATCTACTTCTTGGGCACCCTCTTTTGGCTCATTCATGCTACAAATTGCACAGGGTTTGGCTGCCTTGTCTTGAAGAATCAGAAAGGGGTAATTGTAGTTGACTATGTTCCAATGAGAAAAACGAAAACAAAAGTGTGTGTGTGTGTGTGTGTGTGTGTGTGTTGGGGGGGGGCAGGGTAAATATGAAATATGAAAGACAAGCTAGAGTCAGACCTTAAATGCTGGGAGAATGAGGACTTACTTCTAAATTACTGCTTGAAGAAGTGAGGATCGCTGACCTTGTGCCTGAATGAGGGACTGATGATCAAGGGAGGGACCCACTGCCATTGCCAAAACAACACATCAGTACTGAAATGTCCGTTACAGATTGTGAGCTCAGTCTGCCATACTTACTCACACGAAGAAATCGTCAATGGGATTACACAGACAAGAAAGGCTTACTCCCATGAGTCATGGTGGCATAATCAGGCCTTGTCTTTGCTCTAAAACACCTCACAGATATATGTACAGTAAGTGAGAATGTAGGAATATAGAGAAGGGGGTATTAGTAATGAATAGTGAAGGGTATTTTACAAACAATTAATATTAGATTTATAGTACCTGGATAATGATTTGATCATTGAATAAAATGCAGCAAACATTCTAAATGGAATCAGTGTTTCAATCACTGCTCAAAGACAGTAAACAAAGAGGAAGGGGAAAAAAGGCAAGCAGCTACCTATTACTACCATCTAGTGGTAAAAAAAAGAAAAAAAATACATCTTTGCCTTGAGAAGATTTTTCGGTGAGGGAGAAATGGGGGGGATGGCAAGACATTAGAACCACGTAATAAATTAGAATAATGTTGTCTGGTAGCCAGTTGATCTTCTAGCTATAAACTCTGTCATCCAATGTTTTTCATCTCACCAACACTGAAAGAAGGGGTGATGCTGGAAAGTCAAATGACGGAAACACTGAAAGAAATCAGTGGAAAATATGCTTCTTACTTCATATTTAAGTGTTTGCCTGTTTAAAGAATATAATTTAAGCTCTTTGGGGGCAGAGACCATCTTTTTGTTCTGTGTGTGTTCAAAACTTAGCACAAATAGACTGAGGCTTCACGGTGCCACTACAATAAAAATAAAGTAATAATAAGTAGTTTATAGTATTTTGTTGTGATAACAGTGATTATGGTGGCAAACAAGACTTGATCCCTCTACCATTAAAGTCAGTGACAAAACTCCATTGATTTAATGGGGATTGAATCATACCCATATTACTGGAGGCTCTCAAGATTTTTTTTTTGGAAAGTTAAATTAAGTGACAATGATTAATAACTCATGGTCCCCTGCCTCCCTTCCACACGCCACACACATACTTTCCCTACAGTCATTTATTAGAATGATGCTGTCTTAAATTTATTCAAATATCTATTGCTAAGAGTCTTAAGAAAATAGAAATAAATAATTATTCTTCATTAGAATGCAGTTGAGCTTACAGAGACATTTGATGTATTAGTGGCATCTACTTAGACAGTACTCATATTATAAAAGATTATGTGGTAATTGTAGGTAAAGCTAATAAGTTATTTGAAATACAATTAACATGCATAGTTGTTTCATCATCATTGTTAATTTGCTGCCATTCTATCTCGTGATGGCATCACTATAAAGTTAGTACTTCACAGCTGATTTTAGTAGAATCTCATTTACAAGTTACTTTTACCAAAGCATTCATTCAGTTCATTTCTTTCACTTCCCTGCTAATCCTTAATTTCATTCCTTATTTTAAGAGATCCTTTCTTTGGTCAGTTAGGTACGGCTTGAATGTTCCCTTCTAATTTTATATCATTATTACAGCATCCAGAAGCATACTAGATGCTTGCTTCACAGGAAAAGCAGAAAGGCATCGTCCCTGACCTTGAGCCAATGGCTTACACTCTAGTTTCAGACATCACACAAGTGGTAAAAAAGGTAATAAATAATGAGGAGAAGGGGTGAGGAAGGACAATGCAATAGCAACAAGATCACATGGTTAACTCTGATGCCAAGTCTTCAACGGTATTTTTATGCCTAATGCCTTTTTGGATCTGGGCCTGTGTATCTTGATCACTCAATTAAAAAGATGTGGTATTTTGCTGATAAAAACTAAGCAAGCACATCAGGATTTATCCCAGTGATGTTATCTACTCTTTCTCTGATCCATGTATTTGTCTCTCTGTTCCACTGTATAACATGTAACATACTTTTTTCTGTCTATGTTCAACGTTTGCATTATTTCTTCCATCATTCCCTCTCCTCCATATGTCATAGTGAGAACTAAATATATATTGATTCAACAACTTCCTTTATAAAGGATATTTTGGTTGCTTTTCGGAACCAAATTAATCCTTTCAAATGCTTTCCATCTAGCCAAGGTTCTCTTTATAATTTTTTTCTCATGATCATCAGTTTCTAAACTGAAAAGCTGCCCAAGGTAAATGTACATTTCAGCTTTTTTATTACTTTCCATTTACCAAGATTATTTTGTCTTGTGCATAAATGTTTTTTGTCGCTTTTAGTTTTCTTCATATTTATTTTAGCTTCGCATTCCTTGCTTGCTGCATGAAGGTAATTTATTACTCTCTTTCCATAGCCTCTAGATACACAAGAAATTCATTTTCATGTGCACACTGCATAGGTACTCTTCATTTATTCTCACTCTAATCTTACTGCACTATAACCTTCTGGAAACTTTCTCCAAGCATGCATAGAAAAATGCGGATAAGATGGAGTTGTATTAGCAAACTCCTTTCTCTACCTCTATTCTCTAATGTCTTTTTAATACTTTGTTGTTGCTGTCTTTAGAATTGTTGATACGGTAAAATATGCTCTACTTCAACAACAAATTAATGGGCTTGATGCAGGAATTACTGGGTGAAATTCTATGCCCTGTATTATACAGGTCATACTAAATGATCACAATGGTTCGTTCTGGCCTTTACATCTATGAATTCAGGTATGCCTGCTTTCCACTTTTTGTTCTTGTACTACTTCCAACATAGCCTTGAGTATTAATGAGTACACAAAGCTAAGGCAAATGATCTTATTTGATCTTCAACACTTTTCTTTTGTTAGGGGTCTAATCTTGTAGACATTATGCATCCAAAATGCCCATTGGGTCGGGGAGTTTGGATACACAAGGACTGCAAGACTAGGGCTTGATATACAAGATGACGATGGGAAATTGAGTGAATTCTGCCAAATACAGGGTACTTGTCATATCAAATTCTCCATAATTGGTGCTATTGGTTAGCATCTTCACAAAAAGCTTGTAACTGTTTTTGAGAACAGTAGGCTAATGGGATGGTAGCTTTCTACATTTTTTGTAACTTTCCTTTCTTATAGGAAAAGATAACAAAATCAATTTCCAGTTTGGTATAATTTCTATTAAAGATAAATAGGTTGCAATTTTGCCAGTTCTTTGTTTATTCCTTTTGCATTTGTGATGGTCTTAATGAAGACTCCTTCCCCTGTAGAACCAAGCTTTTTGTCTCCTCTTATATTGTGTGTTGTATTATTGACTATTCTTGGGTCACTTTTTCATTACTTCTTTTTCTTTTCAAGGGCACAGTGCTGCAGTCCTTGCAAAGGCAAAACTCCCACTGACTTCTGTGAAAGCTTTGGGTAAATAAAGACTGCAGGATCAGCTTCTATACTTGTAAGGTATTTAGACTGCATTACATGTAAATGGAGCTCTCCATGAAAGTTTTTCATTGTCTATGTATTATCATTTGAATGTTTGTGTAATATATAGGGCAGGATTGTGGCCTCTGAGAAGTAGGGTTACCAATTTTGGTTGGACGTATTCCTGGAGATTTAATCACATGGCATAATCTTTAATTAAAGATTACTCTTTAATTCCTGAAGACTACAGACCCAACCTGGAGGGTTGGCAACCCTACTGAGAAGGCACTGCTTTGTAAGCACAGATCTGGCTTAAAGCTATTCTAATTAGGTTGTAGAGAGTCTCCTGCTGCGGGGAAACTCATGGCTGGAATAGAACCATCAAAGCTATCTCTACACCATTTACCCCTTCTAGCCCACCCAGCTCAGAAGGCTGTGCTCCCACAATTCACAGATGGCATAAAGGCCACTTTGGGGCTAGTACAGACTTTTTAAGATAGAGGGACACAAAGAAACATGAGAAATAAGACTATCTTAAAGGATCTGTCACTCAAAAAACAGTCTGAAGAATTTTCCTCAATCTTCACTGAAAAAATCTACTTAGTCTTTAGAATAAAGCTAGCAGTTTTCAGGTCAATTCAATGTTGCTAGTCAAAGATATGGAGGGGTAGGAAGAGGGGCTAAAAATAGATCTTATGTAATGGAATCTGGTTACAACCTTAAGAATGACTTTAAATACTTTTACTCTAAAACCAAAAAAGACAGAATGCAATGAGGTACTGGGGCCCAGAACAAAGACTTTTCATAAGGCTGGGAAGGAAATACCAGACACAAAATCATGATGGACTAGACTTTATGCCACCAGGGCAGAGTGAAGCAACATTAATGAACCAGTGAATTGGACCCAAAATATTTGAATTACTGAAAATGTATGATAAAATACAAAAAAAAAAAAAACCCACATGGGGAATAATAACAGAAACCGTGGTAAAAAAACACACTGGAACACCCTAGAAGGTGTAATATCTTGTTTATAGAGGAAAACCTATTAATATAAACTTTGCAGCAGGTAGGAAAGCATGGACTTTGAGATCCTAGATGGTGATTGTTTTGATGCTGCTTTTTAAAAAAAAATATAAAACCAATAATTAGGGAGAAGAAAGGGAATGCAATACCATGTCATGAACTGATCCGGTAAGTAAAGAAAAGGGTCTCACCTGAGTAGGCATGGAAAGCTAATAGTGATTCATTATTATGACTCAGAAAAATGAAGTTGAATTTAATATTGTAAGTAAAGAGTAGTTATATTGCACTGTCTTTGTTATGTGTGCACACAGGGCCAGAAAAAAAATCTGAAAAAGATTTTAGAAGCTTTTTCCTAAAGGCTTTTTCTGTACCTGTCAATAGTCACATTAGGCCTGTAGGAAATCAGAAATGTTCAGGTTATGGAAATTTCACTTGTTTTAATATTACTGGATCCTAGGTAACTGAGTTTCATTTTTGCTACATATTAAAATATATACAGCTTATTTCGGATTCTTATGTAATCATGGTGTCAAGTATCAAAGGGGTAGTCGTGTTAGTCTGGATCTGTAAAAGCAGCAAAGAGTCCTGTGGCACCTTATAGACTAATAGACGTATAGGAGCATGAGCTTTCATGGGTGAATACCCACTTCTTCGGATGCATGTCATCCGAAGAAGTGGGTATTCACCCACAAAAGCTCATGCTCCGATACGTCTGTTAGTCTATAAGGTGCCACAGGACTCTTTGCTGCTTATGTAATCATGATTTGTCTACTCTAATCATGCTAAGCTGTGAAACTCTGGAAACCCAAGCTAAGAAAAGTGTATTGTTAGCTAGGCCAGGAGTTCCCTGATAGAATAAATGAAATGAAACATTTTTAGATCAGCAGCCCAAATACCAAGTCAACCTCCTATGAAGAATAATATTTTGATTTAATTGGTTCACACAAAGAAGCAATCCTAAGGACTTGTACGTGTTCCTTTCACTTTCCAAAATGAAGGAAGGGCTATAGCTGGAGCATAGATTTAACTAGGGAGGAGGAAAAACATCTATTAATTTTGCCTGCCAAAAATCAATAACTAATATTTTAACCTTTCTCACTTTTCCCTGCTCATTCATTCTTTGGCTAAAGAGATAAACTCATCAGATATACTTTCAAATTATATATGGGCTGGCTGGCCTGAGACACTAGGAGAGTAAGTCAATATCCTGATAAGAGATTTGTCTAACAGACGATGCAATCATAACTCAGACCACCACTGAAAACGTAGTTGTTTTTTTTTAAATCTACCTTGTACTCCACCTTCCCCTTAATTACACTAAAGTAAGAATAAATCTATAACTTTAGTCTTGATGGTCAGTATATTTCTACTTACTATAATCAGAAGTGGAATTATGTTTTCCTGATGATCAAGTTTATCAGGGAAAGATATTTGCAATACGTATGAACTGAAATCTGCCGCAATCTCGCATCCTCCAAAGGGAAATAATTGATTTCTGTGTTCTTTTTAAAAAGTCTCCCTGGGTGAAATATGCAAAATGATTTGTAGACATGAAGAAACCAAGACAACAACATAAGGTTTTCCTTTCTCTTACCCTTTGGCTGTCTTGTCTATTTAAACTGCTTCATGGCAAGACTGTCTTTTACTATGATTTAAATTCAGATTTAAATTTCTGTGTGCAGACATTAATTTTGTAGCCTTTCAAAGTGTGCATTTGGGTGGAACTATTCAGCTGTCTCATGATTGCTAATGTCAATAATCATTTAGTTGCTGTTAATTTCCATTTTGAAAATAAATGGTAGGTTTGGGTAAATAGTGTAAAAAAATCAAAAACAAAAAATACAGTCAAGTCAGACCGTGGACTTGTTCTTCTCTGGAGTGCTCTGGGGGCAGGGTTGCTGAGCTGCAGTGGCTGAAAGAAGGTGTGCTCTGTTATATGCCTGGCTCCTCCTTTTGAAAACAGCACTGTGTCTGGCCCCCAATTTCTGCTGCCAGATGTACGCTAGCTGCAAGTGCCTCTTTGGGGCCGTGGAGCACTGCAGGATGAACCAGCTGGCCCCAAAGTCTAGAAGTTAGATCTTTACTGTGTCTTGCCTCATGTACCTTTTTTGTTATCTAGTGCTCCTATGCCAAGGCAGACAGAATTTTGTCCATAATGTACAGCATATGGGATGCCAGCTTTCCCCTTTTGGGGAAGCTAATGATAAAATGCCCCAGAAAGAAATAATGCATGAATTGGCAAGGCGGTAGCTGCATTCACCAGCTTCAACAACATTTAGTCATCAAAAAACTAAAATTGAAAGACCAAATTTTGACTCTTCAACTCAAATGTTATTTCCATGTTAACATATGGATGTGAAAGCTGGAAATCCACCAAAGGTACAAACAGAAATCTAAATGCCTCTGAAAACAAATTCCTTAGAAAAATATGAGCTATTAAATGGAATTAATTTATAACAAATCCCGAGATTTGTCAGAGAGTTCAACAACCCCTTTTCTCTAAAGTTATCCAGAAAAGCAGATGTAACTATGTGGGATATGTGCTAAGAATGAAGCCAGAAGTGTGCCATTGGGTGGTGGGAGGAACACACCAAAAAGGGGCCAACCAAAAGAATTCCTCCATTAAACACTACTTAGCAAGGGAAAACTTAGGTGACTTAACAGCATAGAGACCATGCAAAGAGTGACCCAGGAGTGACAGAGATGGCAGAGCCTTGTTCATACCCTAAAGGGCATTTGACAGTGTGGGAATTATTCAGATTCAGCACTACTGAAGTTTAGAACCTCTCAGCATTTCCATTTCACATCAGTTTCTGAGGGGTCAAAAAGTAGGTTTAAAATTTCATTCCAAGGTTAAACTTGGAACATTTACTGGCCTCTTACCATGTATGGTGGTAGTATTTATTATTTGTATTTCATTAGCACCTAGAAGCTTCAGTCAAGCATGAGACTCCTTTGTGCTAGGCGCAATAGGAGCCACTATGCTGACCCATGCTGGGGGAATCCTCAGCTAGCTGGTAAATCTGGGTTTGTGGTTGCTTTGCAGCAGTCTTGAAGTGCAAAGCAGATGCTGTGGAGCTAGAAACAAGCTCATTTTATACAGATATAAACGACTACACAAAGTGCAAGGCAGTGGAGAATCAGGCCTATGTGTTTCTTGGTCTAGTTTATCACTGTACCTTTGTAGAATACTGAGGAGGTAAAGACCCACATATTCTATGAGCTATGTTCCTTATTGCCATATGTCATTGTGATGGAATGCTTAAACTGTGTTATATTCAACCATTAGGTGGTGCCCTGTATAAGATATCTTACCTAAAATGGTAATAGCTATAACCAGCAGCGTATTAAAGGATCTTATGAAGGACATATTTCTCTATAAAGGAAGCTCTGTAGCCAGTCCAGGTACAGGAGCCTGACATGCTAGTGGCAGCCTAGTGGGTGCCAGAGGAGAACAGAAACAGAAGGAAAGCAGCAACAAAAGATGCAAACAGAAGAGGACAAAAAAGCAACAAAGGTTGCAGGATCTCATCAACATGCAGTGCCCCAGAGAACTTCAGCTTCAGAATGGACAGAATGAAAGCAGCATTTTGCAAGATTTCACATTGCTATAAAGGAAACTGGAGACATTCAGATAATTGTCTTTAATTTATGCTATGGGAAAGCAGGCAGAGCATATCTTTAAATCCTTTTCTTTTGCTGAAGACAGTCACACAGATTACTTTGACAGAGTTCTGACTATATTTGATGCATACTTTATACCTCAAGAAAAGTGGTTTATGAAAGGGTGTACTTTCACCAGAGAATTCAGGAACCAGGGCAATCTACTGAATCTTTTATCAGTGCTTTACACTCATTGGCAGAAAACTGTGATTGTGGGACTGTAAAACATGAAAATATTAGAGACTGGTTGTTGGCTTTACAGACAAGAATCTGTGACAACAGCTACAATTAAAGACAGATTTAAATATACACACAGCTACTCAAATAGCAAAGCAGTCTGAACTTGTGAAGCAGGAAGACAAATGTGAAAAACCTGGAAAAACAGAAACCAGACACAGCATGAGTGCTAAATGTCAATATTATAAAGCCCCTGAGGCAAGGAGAGACAAATTCGAGGCTGATTACAAAGCCTTTCAGACTATATGTACAAGATGTGGAAAGTGGTACCCAAGAGAGGTATGTCCAGCCCAAAGTGTGAGATGTAATAAATGCACAAAATATGGACATTTTGCAGCTGTTTGCTGCATTAAGGCAGTTAGGGAGCCATCGTTTCTGGGATCTATCACATGTGATGAAACAGAGCCTGCCTGGAGAGTGAAACTGAATATTCATGGAATGTAGCCAAATTGGATAAAAAGGCAAAAGGAGCTTACAAACACTTTTATAACAGACGTCACTCAGTTAGAGAATTGCCAGGTTTAGAACCTGGTGACTGTGTTTGTGTCAAACTGGATGGAGAAAAAGGATGGACAACTCCAGCTCTTGTACAGAAAAAGTATTTATGCTCCAGCTCACATGTGATCGAGACCGACAGCAGAGAGAAAACATCGGTATCTACAGTTTGTTCCTCAGAAAGAACAATCAACAGAGCAAACTCTGTAGATAGTGGATGCAGTACAAGAAGAGGACTTAAAGATTCCAAACCAACCAAAGACAGTCATTGTAACTAATGGAGAGTCAGATGACCAAGTTGTTACTGTGACGAAGTGGGAATGTTCTTAATTTTTTCTCTGAATACCGTGTGGGTGCCTCAGTTTCCCCTATGCATTTCTTAGGTATCTAGGTGGAGGGATCAGGTGTATGATTGTTGCAGAGCCCAAGAAGGCCCCTGTGATACTGTCTGCACCGAGAATGGCCAGCACTCTGTCTCCTGGCAACTAATGGCCTAGGCCCCTCCTCTGCAAAGGTGCCAACTGAAGGTGTTGGAGAACAAAGAAATCAGGTGACTTCCTGGGCTGGGAAAGAGACAAAGGCCAGAGAGGAGGGGTTGGAGAGTCTCAGTTTGGAGCTGGCTGGGAAAATGGAGGGGAGCCCAGACAGGGCTCTGGCCTCCCTGGGACCCCCCAAGATGAACCTAACTGAGGGGGTCCTGTTGTCTGTACCTGGACTGATCCAATGCTCATTGAAATCAACGGCAAAAACGTGCATGGGCTTTGGCTCAGGCCCCCAGTAGGGGTGCTATCAAAAGTGGGGGTGCTTTAGAGGGTACAAGTAGACTTGTATTTCTGCGACAATCTGGGTCTAAATTAGCAACCACAATAAAAAACATACGTTATAGGATGGGTGTTATATATGTGCATGTGTGTTATATATTTGTCTTTTGAATACATGTTAGAATAGAAAAAAAAAGTAACCTATGGTGCTGATAATTAAATCAAAGAAGCATGTTAACAAAATACGTCATACTTTAAACCACATAATTAATTGTAAATTTTCTAATTAGAAAAAAGAAAAGTGCAAATGTCTTTGTTTGTGAACATTACATTCAAACTCATGTAATTGAAAGAAATATGAACATTTTGTCCTTTTGTAAGTTGCATGAGGCCATATACTATCTGCACAAATTTAGATAATGTAACATAATGAATGCAGCTCACATGCAATAATAGAGTGCCATTATTCTCAAAAGCAATAGGGCAATTACAAATGAAAAAAATAAAATTACACAGTGCCGTTTTATTCTAGTATCAAAACAAAATCTGCAGAGCAAAGTCATTCTTAGAATTTAAAAAGAATCTCGATAGCTGCTATTTAGTTTGGCTTGATATTTTTAAGGTGCCTTATAGAATTAGAATCCTAGAAATGCATTCAAAAATATTATTTGCAAAGTACAGTTCTTTGTTTACATTGTGATTTTGTGCTGTGGTTTTTTTGCATATAAAAAGTTACTATATAAAACAGTATCATATTTTACTCCTTTCTAAATAACCACACTGTGTGGAAAAGACCTTTCATAATTTCATAGAGGTTAAAGCTAGAAGGGACCACCATCAAGTCATCTAAGCAGACTTCCCATATATGACAGGCCATTAAATTTCACCCAGATACCCCATTATTAAGCCCAAAGACTTTAGTCAGATTAAAGCATTTAATTCCTCAGGAGACTAATCTATATGCCACAGGCAGAAAACTGAAAAGACTGAGGTGCCACCAATACCAGAGTCCCCCTGCAATAGTAGGGAATCAATTAGGTGAGATATGCCTAGATGATCCCAGCAAGCAATCCACTCTCCATCCTACAGAGGAAAGTAATTGTCCCCCAAGGTCCCTGCCAATCTGACCTCAGGCAAAATTCCTTCCCGACCCCAAATCTGGGGATCAGTATGACCCGAGCATGTGAGCAAGACACACCAGTCAAGCGTCTAGAAAGAGGATTCTCTTTACCACCTCAGAGCACTTGCCTGCCCCATCTAGCATCCTGTCTCCAGCTGTGGCCCATCTCTATTGCTTCAGAAGTAGGCGAAAAAAGCAAACCCATAATATAGCCAGCCAATTGTGCAGTAAGGAAAAAATTCCTTCCTGGCCCCTGCAGGTCCTGAAGCATGAGATTTGATTGTAGTCATTATCTTAATGCAGAGCTGCAAGAGTGATGAGCATGTTGGGGGCAATGCAGGCAATCCTGTTCTCCCCATAGTCTATAACCGAAGGGGATGAACAGGGAGATTCATAGATATACAAATTCCAAGACCAAAAGGGACCTCTATGACTATCCAGCCTCTCCAGTCTTCTGCATACATGGGCTGCAGGACTTCTCCCAGAAGCAGGATTAAAACATACCTTCTAAAAAGATAGCTAATCTCATTTTAAAGACTCCAAGTGATAGTGAATTCTGCATCTTCCCTGGTAAGATGTTCTAATGTTTAATTACTCTCACAGATAGGATTTTTTTTCACAACTAAATTTATCTAACTTAAACTTTCAGCCATTGGATCTTGTTATGTCTTTGTCAACAAGACTGACAAGTCACCACTATCAGATATCTTTTCCATGTGTAAGTACCTATACACAATGGTCAAATCACCTTTCAGTCTTCTCTTCAGTAAAATGAATAAGTCGAGCTCCTTAAGCCTCACATTATAAGGCTGGTTCTCCATTTTTGTGGCCTTCCTTTGAACTCTCACCAGTATTTCTACATCCTCCTTTAAGTGTGGACACCAGAAGTGGACACAGTTTTCTAGTAATGGTCTTACCAGTGCAGTGTACAGGGGAAAGATCACTTCCTCCTTCTACTTGATTTTCCCCTTTTTATAAATCCAAGGATCACATGAGCCTTTTTTGCCACAGATCTCATGTGGAGGCAATTGTCTACAATGACCCCTAGGTCCTTCTCTGAGAACTGCTTTCCGAGATACAATTCCCCATCCTGTACATATAACCTGCATTCTTGTGCCCAGGTATATTATCTTGCATTTGGCTGTATTAAAGCCCATTTTGTTGAATTGTGACCATTTAACCAAGTGATTCAGATCACTCTATAACAGTATGAGGACAGTGTGAGCTGTCCTCATTATTTACTACCTCACCAATCTTTGTCTGATCTGCAGATTTTACCAATAATGATTTTATAGCATTATCTAAATTGTTGATTAAAAATATATTAAATAGCATTGGACCAAGAACTGATCCTTGGATGACCCCTCTATAAACAGCCTTGTGTCTGTTAATCCCATAAAACGCAAGTTTTCAATCACAAGGTCATGTGGAATGAAAGCAAATGCGTTGGGGAAATCCAGGACCAGAGAGCAGATGAGAAGTCATCAATGCTGATAGATTGGAAGTTGTAGAAAGGCCGAGTGACAGGTGTGTGTGTGTGGTGGGGTGAGGGGTGATAGGCAATGTTGAAAGTGACAAGGTGATAGTCAGAGAGGGTGACCTCACCAACAGAGAAATCAGAGAGAGAGAGAGCAGTGCTTGGTGAAGATGAAGTAAAATGAACAGCCCTTCTGGTGAATGGGAGAGTTGGACCAGGGCTGCAGGTTGAATGAAGATGTGAGGGCGAGGAAGCCTGCAGTAAGGGGTTGGAAGGGTCATTAACGTGGAAGTTGAAGTCTCTGAGGAAGAGTGTGGGAGACTGAGAGGAGAGGATGAGAGAGGATATCAGAGGAAGATTGATGGGGAGGAGTTGGGTGGATAGTAGATGTGAGAAACAAGGAGAAGGAGTAAAAAAGTGGTACAGGGAAGACTAAAGTGGCTTTCAGTTTTGTCTTATATATAGCTATGTAGATATCATGATTGTATTTTCTGAGTGCTGCCCCTTTGTTTTTCTAAGGCATCTGCCTACTACCCACCTGCCTAGAGGCCCTTGGTTTTGGAAAACTATTTAAATCCAAATGCTCTCTCATGGGAAAAGTTACACTTGTTCTCACTTGTTTTGTTGTTGTCATTAATCTGAAAGGAAAGTCACTCAGACTCAAAGTATGTTTGCTTTGTGTGTATGGAAAAAACCAAAAAGAAGAACAAATGTAAGATTTCCATAAGACAAGAATGTAATCCACACCATACTCTAACAGCTGCCATCTTGAACTGAAACCACTCTTCAAAATTTCCCCAAGCAAAATGCAGTTATTTCATAACAAAACTCTTTGTGGCAGGGGAAAGATGTGAAAAACTTCAAACACTTGCTACATTCACAACTGCAACAGTCCAAATTGATGTTCAACACTGTGAAGTTATCTGAAAAGGCAAATTATCTTGTCACTCAACTCATGGCAAAGATGAAATAATTTTACATCATCACAGAGTCACTTATCTTACTTGCATGTAAAGATACTGTGAAAGTGATGGTAGGAAGCAATGCACTTAAAGATATTGTTCAAGTTCTATTTGTCCAGTAATGCAAGTCAGTCTGTTGAAGACAAGTCTCCAGATACATTTTGCCTGTTTTGCTTTTGTCTTCATTAAAAAGGTTAATGGTGACCAGATAGTCAACACAATTAATATTAACAACAAGGGGGGAGGAACACAAACCAAAGTAGGGAAAGAACAGGTTAAAGAATATTTAGATAAGTGAGACGTATTCAAGTCAGCAGGGCCTGATGAAATTCATCTTAGGGTACTTAAAGAACTAGCTGAAGCAATCTCAGAACTATATCAGTTATCTTCAAGAGCTCATGGAGGATGGATGAGGTCCCAGAGGACTGGAGAAGGGCAAACATAGCTTCTATTTTTTAAAAGGGGAACAAAGAGGAACCAGGAAATTATGGACCAGCCAGCCTAATTTCCATACCTGGAAAGATACTGGAACAAAGTATTAAACAATCCATTTGTAAGCACCTAGAGGATAATAGGAGTATAAGGATTAGCCAGCATGGAATTGTCAAGAATGAATCATTCCAAACCAACCTAATTTCCTTCTTTGACAGGGTTAATGGCCTCGTAGATGCGTGGGAAGCAGTCGGCATAATTTATTTTGATTTTAGTAAGGCTTTTGATATAGTCCCACATGACATTCCCATAAGCAAGCTAGGGAAAGGTGGCCTAGAGAAAATTACTATAAGGTGGATGCACAACTGATTGAAAGACCATACTCAAAGAGTAGTTATCAATGGTTCACCATCAAAATGGGAGGGTGTAGCTAGTGGGGTCCCACAGGGGTCAGTCCTGGGTCCAGTACTATTCAGTATTTTTATTAATGACTTAGATACTGGAGTAGAGAGTATGCTTATAACATTTGCAAATGACCCTGTCATGCTGTCTGGAGTGGCTCACAACTGTGAATGCCAACCTCATGGCAGACTGTCAGGAAGCAGGGTAAAAAACCCCAAACTGGTTGTAAGTTCTATAATTCAATTTTGCCAACCTAGTAACAAGTGTGAACTCCTAAAGCACTATAGCAGTCTTACCATGGAATCACAGGCAGTCCCCTTAGGCATTTCGATCTATCTTGCCACCCAGGTAAGCTGGACTTAATGGTAGATGGTCCCTTACACAAAAAAAATCACAAAAATATTCAGATTACTCCCAGTCGCAAAGGACCAGGTCAATTGTACTCAGCTCTCAAACCAAAGACAACACTTGTAGCCAATCCTGTAAAAACTAAATAAAGGTTTATTAACCAGAGAAAAGAAATGTTTCAAGGTTAAAGCAGATAAACATATGCACACAAATGAGATACAGTCTTAAGTTCAAAAGGTAATAGAAGCTTCTATGATAAGCAGCTCTATATGTCCTTTAGGGCTAACCCAAGCTGATCAGTTTATGTTTAGGGATCTTTCCCCCTCAGAGTCCAGACTGACACTCTAATTCCTTCTGGTCAGGTATTTTTATTCCCTTTCCCCCTAAAATCCAAGCTGTTGAGATGAGCCCTTCTGCATAGGGGAAGGGGTGGGGTGGGGTGGGGTGGGGTGGAGTGGGGTGGAGTGGAGTGGGGGACAATCGACAAAGCCTTTGTTCCACAATGGCCCATTTGGATTCAACAGTCCTTCCTGATGGGACAGGAGATGATACATTCTGTAGGAATCCAGCATTTTGCATTAGGTGACTTTTTTTCCTGTTTGGTGAGTTACGGATTTCAGAACAAAGATTTTACAGTTATAGAGCAAACACTTAATTATTTTATAGCATGGGTGTGATGCTGGCAGAGGAGGTGCCAGCCCTTATCAAGACTTAAGGCCTCAGCTGACCGCTGACAAATTCATTGCTGGAAACCAGTCTGTTTCACATGTGAGTTAGTATGGTTAAGATGAGTATTGGACTTATAATGATGTGTTATGGTATGAAACTGAACCCAGTGAGGCGGGATTGTCTTCTAATCAGCAAGAAGACCTATCAAAACTAAATGTGCCATTGGGGACATCACAATACAAAGACTTTGTTAATTGCCCCCTCACACCTATGAAGAGGCTATGTGCAAAAGGGTACATCCCATCAGCTTGAATTCTGGGAGAAGGAAATAAAAATGGCTGACAAGAAAATTTTTCATCTCTTTTGCTTTTTGGACTCTCACAGGGCTGGAGCTATGAAACAGAAGCAGAGATCCCCAACGTCAACCTGGGTTAGCCCTAAAAGACATTCAGAGCTGCCAGATTACTGCAACTATCACCTTTTAAAACCATAGACTGCAACTCATTTGTGTATATGTTTGCCTGCTTTAACCTTGTAAAAACAATCTCATTTCTTTTCCTTAGTTAATAAAACTTTTGTTAGTTTATTACAGGACTGGCTACAAGCATTGTCTTTGGTGAGAGATCTAAGGTACAAATTGACGTGGGGTAAGTCACTGGTTTCTTGGGACTGGAAGCAACCTGAATATTTTATGATCTTTGGTGCATAGCAACCCTCTACCACTAAGCCCAGCTTGCTTGGGTGGAAAGATAGACTGGAATGCCCATTGGGACTGTCTGTGACTCCATGGTAAGACTGTTATAGGGCTTTAGGAGTTCACATTTGTTACTGTGTTGGTGAAATCCAATTATAGAACATATCACCAGTTTGGGGTCTCTGCCCTGGTTCTTGACAGTCTGCCCTGAAGAAGTTGCATCTGAAGAAGTGAGGTTTTTTTACCCACAAAAGCTTATGCCCAAATAAATCTGTTAGTCTTTAAGGTGCCACCGGACTCCTTGTTGTTTTTGTGGATACAGACTAACACGGCTACCTCTTGATACATGCCCTGAAGTTGGCACTCACGGTCATTAGCCACTCTAGACAGCATGACAATGGGATAAAGATATTATAAGTAGGATTAATGCATGCAGCAACTTACAAACACATTCTTATATTAACCCACAGCTATGCATTTGTCACTGTTCAGTGAGGCCCTGGACCTTGGAATGAGCTGGCACCTGGTCTACCAGTGTCAGGGACACCAAGCTGGGAGGGGTTGCATGCACTTTGGAAGACAGGATTAGAATTCAAAATGGCCTTGACAAATTAGAGAATTGGTTTGAAATCAACAAGATGAAATTCAATAAAGTCAAGTGCAAAGTACTACAGTTAGGAAGGGAAAATCAAATTCACAGTTACAAAATGGGGAATAACTGGTTAGGTGGTAGTACTGCTGAAAAGGATCTGAGGGTTATAGTGGATCACAAATTGCATATGAGTGAACAAAACAGTGCAAAAAAGGCTAATATCATTCTGGGGCATATTAACAGCTGTGAGAGTGCAACAAAATTTATAATATTTAGAAAACCTGACCTGTGAGGAACAGTTACAAAAACTGGGCATGTTTAGTCTTGAGAAAAGAAGATTGAGGGGGGACCTGATAGCAATCTCCAAATGCGTTAAGGACTGTTAAAGACAGGACGATGATCAGCTGCTATCCATGTCTACTGAAGGTAGGACAAGAAGTGATGGGCTTAATCCACAGCAAGGGAGATTTACGTTAGATATTAGGAAAAAATTTCTAACTATAACGGTAGTTAAGCTCTGGAATAGGCTTCCATGGGAAGCTGTGGAATCTCCATCATGCGAGGTTTTAAAAAACACTTGAAAAAACACCTGCCAGTGGTGCTCTAGCTTTACTTGGTCTTGCCTCTGTTCAGGGGGCTGGACTTGATGACTTCTCTAGATCCCTTCCAGCCCTACATTTCTCTGAGTCTATGATGTAGAAGTCTGGGTAGCAGGGAAGCAATATCAGACAGAAGATTTGAAATTCAGTTGATCGAGTCACTGGATATAAATGACCACACTCAGCTGATGGTAAGATTTGTGGATGAGAATTTCCTTCTTTTATTGAAAGAGCTGCTGAAGTGAATAACCAGAGCAAACCAGTTCTGTGAGACAAATGCCAGTGTGTAAAAGCAACAAATTCTTCTTTAGACCAGTGATATATTGCTGTTTGCACAGATGGAGCATTTGCAATCAAATTTGTGTTTGTTTCAGTGCTCATTTTGGTAACTCAGGGCATTGATACAGAGAATCTCTTATGGTCAAAATAATGTCCAAAGAACTGGGGAAAAAAAGATTGATCAAAATGGGAAATTGGTAAACTGCATCAGCACACATACCAAAGACCCTACTTTTGTCTTACTATGTGGAGAAATGGGGCAGGGTATCAGAGCTTACTCTTATCTAACAGAAGCAGGATGTCTTTATTGAGAAAAGATCCTTGTAGAGGTTATGAAGAGATGAACTTGAGATAATCTTCAAGTTGAAGGAATCAATGTTTGTTGATTTTTTCTCACAGATTTTTGCTGTGCTAAGTAGGTTAACCTTGCTGATATTTTTGGCCATCTGAAACAACTAAGCATAGAATAGATAGAAGGTTTCAGGTTGAAATAACCTTGTGGAGACAACATATGGATGCAGGTACACTAAATATGTTTCCATTAGTTGCTGAAGTGGAGCCAAATTTCAGACCTGTCAGTTGCAGTAATTACTGGTCACCTCTATACTCTTGAAGAGCTGTTTGGATGCTCTTTTCCCTCACTCCAGGTAATAGGGATTGAGGGGGTGAGAAACCCATTGACATATGCATCTGCTTGGGTGATAAAGATGCAAGAAGAGCTAGTCAAGATAAATATGGACCATATACTAAAGATACACAGTCTTTGATTCTCCACTTTGTTACATCCACCAGTTTTATGCTGGTGAAATTCTGTTGAGTTCAGTGGATTTACATAGGTATAAAACCAGTGCATCCCCAGGAAGAACTAGGTCCAAAGTTGAATGAACAAGTTTAATGGACAAGTTCTTGTTGCTTGTAGAGAAAGCTTCCCTAGGACTGATCACAAACCATGTTAGTATTGTTCTTTGCCACTATGTGCTTGTCTGAGATGCACTTTTCAACCATGATGTTCAGTTCCTTTTCCATCAACCCCACAGCAAGTGAATCTGATGGAGATTAGAGACTTTTTCATTTGGAAAGGTCTGACTTAGAATTTTAAAGAAATTTAAGATGTGTTTCCAATCAATAAATTTTGAAAACCACTGAGGTTCAATCTCCTGTTGCCTTCTTGGACAGTCTGAGTCCAAACCATCCCTTACTCAGGGCTTGTGGTTAAATTCAACAGTCTAGCACTTTGTGTTTAAACACAAACAATTAGCAGCTCCCCTTCACTATGTAAATATCTGGAATATCCACCTTCTCTCTCTTAAAAAAATGGAACGTACAAGCACATTTATTCAGTATTTATAATTGGCTATAAAGCCATTCGCTTCTAAGACACCATTTAGAATCCAGCCCACAAGTGAGTATTGGATAGCTTTATGACTGTTGGATAACTGTTTACTAATTGTCCACATCACAAAAATCACCGTCAGAACTGGCCCAGTTTAACTGTGTCAGTGAAGAAGATTAGGGATTATTAAGTATGAAGACTGAGGGCAGGTCTGCACTAACCCCCCAATTCGAACTAAGGTACGCAACTTCAGCTATGTGAATAATGTAGCTGAAGTTCGAAGTACCTTAGTTCGAACTTACCTCGGTCCAGACGCGGCAGGCAGGCTCCCCCGTCGACTTCGCGTACTCCTCTCGCCGAGCTGGAGTACCGCAGTCGACGGCGAGCACTTCCAGGTTCGACTTATCGCGTCCAGACAAGACGCGATAAGTCGAACCCAGAAGTTCGATTTGCTTGCCGCCGAACTACCGGGTAAGTGTAGACCTACCCTGAGCTATATTCTCATCCTCTAGGCCAGGGGTGGCCAACCTGAGCCTGAGAAGGAGCCAGAATTTACCAATGTACAATTGCCAAAGAGCCACAGTAATACATCAGCAGCCCCCCATCAGCTCCCCACTCCCTGCTTCCATTGCCTCCTACCCACCGGCAGCCCCGCTGATCAGCGCCTCCCTCTCCCTCCCCACACCTCCCAATCAGCTGTTTTGTGGTGTGCAGGAGGTTCTGGGTAGGAGGGGGAGGAGCGAGGGCATGGCAGGCTCAGAGAAGGGCGCAGGAAGGGGTGGAGTGGGGACAGGGCCTGTGGCAGAGCCAGGGGTTGAGCAGTGAGCACCCTCAGCACATTGGAAAGTTGGCACCTGTAGCTCCAGCCCCGGAGTCAGTGCCTATGCAAGGAGTCGCATATTAACATCTGAAGAGCCGCATGTTTCTCCAGAGCCACAGGTTGGCCACCCCTGCTCTAGGCAGTCTTTTCAGGTCAAGGCTAAGGGACAGTCCAAAGAGCAATGTGTAGAATGAATACCAGGAAACTCATAGGATTGTATATAAAATTTATTTTAAAAAGAGAATAGCATTGTAAAGAAGTGCATTGTAAGAGAAAAACATTGTAGAGAAACTATTCTCAGCTAAAATATGTCTTATTTGAAGATGGTGTTGCTATGGTAATTTTTATTTACCAGAGGAACAATTGTAGCAATTTTTTTCATAACAGTTTTATGAACAAATCACACTTGTTCCTGAGTGGGCTTAAATTACTCACCCATCTTTTCTATGCCAAACTTTTAATGTTCCTTTGCTTTGCTATTTCAGAATCCATATGCTTCTTCCACTGATGACTGGTGCCTATTTTCATTTGCAGAATTCACTGTTTCCTAGTAAAAATCTTTGGGGTGAAAAAACACAAATACAATTTTTGCTTTACAATTTTCCTGTTTTGAAAAACATATATATTTTTGTTTTCAATGTAACCCAGATATGTGTTGCTCTTTATTAGATTGCAGACTTAATATTCAGCATTTTTCCACTGCAAACTGTTCTCATGACAAAAGAATTCTCCAAACAGAAGAGAAATTGGATCCACAGAGGAGAGGGATTAAAAAAAATCGTTTCCAAACTAATTGATTTGCAACTTTAGACAGTGCAGTGTGCACCAACCAGCAAAAGAAAAACATGAGTCAAAAATACCTTCCAAATTTTAATGGTGTTGATTCTTTCTGTGTTATTTACAATACATGCAGATTTGACTTTTTGCTGGGACTAGTATGACGATACGTCATGCACTGAACAAGCAGCTTACTTTATAGCTAATCTCTTAGTAGGTTAAAGTGTCCATTAGTATCATTTGCCAGAAGGGAGGGATGAGATCAGCAAATTGTGGATACATTAGGATTTGATCTGGCAACAAATTCAATTAGATCAAAGCATTCTAGTTCCAAATGCCTATTTTTAATTTTATACTTATGCCTGAGGGGAAAGAAATGTGTGCCATGGCAGATATATTCTATGATGATAACTGAGACATTCAGGACTCAAAGTACTCATGATTTGAGGGCTATAATGTCAGATATAGGGATTTTTAATTAACACCTTCTGCATGCATTAAATATGCTCCCCCATCCAACAAAGATTTTTTTTCCTCTTGAATTCTTTGAATTGCTTCAGGTCTTTTATCACTATCAAGCAATAATAGCAGTCAGTACATTAAAAAGAAATTAGCCGACAAAATGAAAGATTTGCTCGGCAGAGAATGCGGTAAAGTATGTACAGTCATTTATAAATGTGGGTTAGCTCTTGTGGTGTTGTTTTCGGGGAGGGAGGCTCTTTGGTCAAGGCAGTGAGTAATCTTCAGGTGACTGTGGGAGTTAGGGGTGTGAGTGAGTGAATAAACATAGCATTCCTCCCACAGCAACCATGACCAAATTTCATCCTAAATCCTTAAGGGCCAGAATATAGGCCAGGCTACATGATAGAATTTAGAAGGGGTTCGAGCAGCTAATGGAGCAAAGGCAAGGAGTGGCTGAAGGGGAATGCTCAGGGGTACAGGTGGAAGCAGGGGCTAAAGTCTGTGAGGGGGGAATGTCGGGGGGAGAACAAGGGCAGTGGAAGCATGTGACCGTGAGAAGCAGGCCAAGGAAAAGGAGGGCCAGTGAAGGAGAAATAGAGCTCAGGAACAGGTTTGGGTGTTTGGATAACGAGGAAGGGGTGCAGCAGGTGGTAACTGAAGGTGGGAGGGTGAGGAAGAAGACAAGAGCGGCTAGTCCCATAGAAAGAGAGGAGGAGTTGATGGAGACAGCACCAAATCTGGGCCCCGGGAGGATACAGGATGGCATAAGGGGGATTATAAGGGAAAATAGGAACGGACAGGGGTTGCGACTAGAGGGAACAGGGGATAGATTAGTAGATCGCACTGTCACCAGGCAAAGGCAGGTTTATGTGATTGGGGACTCCTTACTGAGGAGGTTAGACAGGCCTGTGACCAGGGCGGACCCAGAGAACAGAAGGGTGTGCTGTCTACCGGGCGCTAAGATACGGGATGTGGACCTCTGGTTGAAAAGGATCCTAAAAGGAGCAGGTAAGAACCCCTTGATCATCCTTCACGTAGGAACGAATGACACGGCTAGGTTCTCGCTAGAGAGAATCAAGGGTGATTATGCCAGGCTGAGGAGGACGCTTAAGGAAATCGAGGCTCAGATCATCTTCAGTGGGATTCTGCCTGTTCCTAGAGAAGGGTAGCAAAGGGCTGACAGGATTGTGATGATAAATAGTTGGCTAAGGGAGTGGTGCTATAAGGAGGGCTTTGGGATGTATGGCCACTGGGAGGTTTTCGGGGACAGACAACTGTTCTCACGGGATGGACTTCACCTAAGTAGGGAAGGAAATAGACTTCTGGGAGGGAGGCTGGCTCATCTCATCAAAAGAGCTTTAAACTAGGAATTTGGGGGAGACGGTTGGGAGATGTCCAGTTAATCTCCACGCCAGATTACAATATTGAGAAGGAGGGTGACGAGATAAGAACGGACATAGCCAGGGGGAAGAGATTGGACATAAGGAGAAGGGGGGGGATGGATACTAGACTAATAGGTCATACTGGCGGTACGGTGTCCGTACCGAATTGGATAACGAATGTGAGAGAGGCTAAACGGCATAAATTATGATGTTTATACACCAATGCGAGAAGCCTAGGTAACAAAATGGAGGAATTGGAGCTCCTGGTCCGAGAAATGAAACCAGATATCGTAGGAATAACCGAAACATGGTGGAACGGTAGTCATGACTGGAGTACAGGTATGGAAGGGTATGTGCTGTTTAGGAACGACTGGAACAAAGGTAAAGGTGGGGGAGTAGCATTGTATGTCAATAATGAGGTAAACTGTAAAGAAATAATAAGTGATGGAATGGATAACACAGAGTCTGTCTGGGCAATACTCACATTGGGTAAAAAAACAACTAGAGCCTCCCCTGGGATAGTGCTTGGGGTGTGCTATAGACCGCCGGGATCTACCCTGGATATGGACAGAGAACTATTTAATGTTTTTAGGGAAGTAAATACTAATAGGAACTGTGTAATCATGGGAGACTTTAACTTCCCGGATATAGATTGGGGAACAAATGCTAGTAACAATAATAGGGCTCAGATTTTCCTAGACATGCCAGCTGATGAATTCCTTCATCAAGTAGTTCCTGAACCAACGAGGGGGAATGCCATTTTAGATTTGGTTTTGGTGAGTAGTGAGGACCTCATTGAGGAAATGGTTGTAGGGGACAACCTTGGCTCGAGTGATCATGAGCTAATTCGGTTTAAACTAAATGGAAGGATTAACAGAATTAAATCAGAGACTAGGGTTTACGATTTCAAAAGGGCTAACTTTAATAAATTAAGGCAACTAGTTAGGGAAGTGGATTGGACTAACATATTTATGGATCTAAAGGCGGAAGGCACCTGGGATTATTTCAAGTTGAAGTTGCAGGAGCGGTCAGAGGCCTGTATCCCGAGAAAGGGAAAACGGTTCGTAGGCAGGAGATTTAGACCGAGCTGGATGAGCGAGCGTCTCAGAGGGGTGATTAAGAAAAAACAGAGAGTGTACAAGGAGTGGAAGATGGGAGGGATCAGCAAAGAAACCTACCTTACTGAGGTCAGAGCATGTAGAGATGGAGTGAGAAAGGCCAAAAGCCGTGTAGAGTTGGACCTTGCGAGGGGAATTAAAACCAATAGTAAGAGGTTTTATAGCCATATAAATAGGAAGAAAACAAAGAAAGAAGAAGTGGGACCGCTGAAGACTGTAGATGGAGTGGAGATTAAGGATAATGTAGGCATGGCACAATATCTAAACGAATACTTTGCATCGGTCTTTAATGAGGCTAATGAAGGGCTTAGGAATAGTGGCAGCGTGACGGATGGGAATAAAGGAGGGGGGGTTGACATTACCGTATCCGAGGTAGAAGCCAAACTCGAACAGCTTAACGGGACTAAATCGGGTGGACCGGATGATCTTCATCAGAGAATATTAAAGGAACTGGCGCAAGAAATTGCAAGCCCATTAGCGATAATTTTTAATGAATCTGTAAAATCAGGGGTGGTACCGTTTGACTGGAGAATAGCTAACGTGGTTCCTATTTTCAAGAAGGGGAAAAAAAGTGACCCGGGTAACTACAGGCCTGTTAGTTTAACATCTGTCATATGCAAGGTCTTGGAAAAAATTTTGAAGGAGAAAGTAGTTAAGGTCCTTGAGGTCAATGGCAATTGGGACAAATTACAACACGGTTTTACGAAAGGTAGATCGTGCCAAACCAACCTGATCTCCTTCTTTGAGAAAGTAACAGATTTTTTAGATAAAGGGAATGCGGTGGATCTAATATACCTCGATTTCAGTAAAGCGTTTGATACGGTACCGCATGAGGAATTATTGGTTAAATTGGAAAAGATGGGGATCGATATAAAAATCCAGAGGTGGATAAAGAACTGGTTAAAGGGGAGACTGCAGCGGGTCGTACTGAAAGGTGAACTGTCAGGTTGGAGGGGGGTTACCAGTGGAGTTCCTCAAGGTTCGGTTTTGGGTCCGATTTTATTTAATCTATTTATTACTGACCTCGGAACCAAATGTAAGAGTGGGCTGATAAAGTTTGCGGATGACACAAAGTTGGGAGGTATTGCAAATTCGGAAAAGGATCGAGATATCCTGCAGGGAGATTTGGATGACCTTGTAAACTGGAGTAATAGTAATAGGATGAAATTTAATAGTGAGAAGTGTAAGGTGATGCATTTAGGGATGACTAACAAGAATTTTAGTTATAAGCTGGGGACGCATTGGTTGGAAGTAACGGAAGAGGAGAAGGACCTCGGAGTCCTGGTTGACCGCAGGATGACTATGAGTCGGCAATGTGACGTGGCCGTGAAAAAAGCTAATGCGGTCTTGGGATGCATTAGGCGAGGTATTTCTAGTAGGGATAAGGAGGTGCTGGTTCCATTGTACAAGGCACTGGTAAGACCACATTTGGAGTACTGCGTGCAGTTCTGGTCTCCCATGTTTAAAAAGGATGAACTCAAACTGGAACGGGTACAGAGAAGGGCCACTAGGATGATCCGAGGAATGGAAAACCTGTCTTATGAAAGGAGACTCGAGGAGCTCGGTTTGTTTACCTTAACCAAAAGAAGGCTGAGGGGGGATATGATTGCTCTCTTTAAGTATATCAGAGGGATAAATACCAGGGAGGGAGAGGAATTATTTCAGCTCAGTACTAATGTGGACACGAGAACAAATGGATATAAACTGGCCGTCGGGAAGTTTAGGCTTGAAATTAGACGAAGGTTTCTAACCATCAGAGGGGTGAAGTTCTGGAACAGCCTTCCGAGGGAAATAGTGGGGGCAAAAGACCTCTCTGGCTTTAAGATTAAGCTTGATAAGTTTATGGAGGGGATGGTTTGATGGGATAACGTGATTTTATGATTTACTATTGCTTGACTTATTCCTGTTTTGGTAATGCCAAGAGGCTCCAGTCAGAATCAGGGGCCCTATTGTGCTAGGTGCTGCACCAGCATATCGGTGGATAGGGTCCCGGTAAGGCACCAAACCTGCAATGAGATGTGTGCCTGTGTGTATCTCAGTGCAGGATCAGGAGGACCTAAAACAGAGCTTACAGTGGAAGAGTCTGTTAGCTAATGTAGCAATATAATCTTCTTTATATGCAGATAAAGGAGAGATCTTCATTACACTCAAGGGCTAGATTTTACAAGTGAGGTTAATAAACTGACATATCACTCAACTGGCATAAAAAGCAGCAGCAGAAGCAGCAAGAGGAGGAGGAGACTGGAGCAATAATTGAGATTCATGTTTGAAGCAATGACATGTGCGCCAGCCCAGAGATTATAAATCACTTCCTTGACCAATATCATCATTCTTTGCATACTTTAAAATAAACAGCTCTTCTCATAAGCTTTTAACCTTTATGAAACACAAATACTGCAGCCTCCAGGGATGTTTGCTGCAAGTGCCTTTCTTGTGCCCAGCTTCTACCTTTTATCCCTGTAGGCAGCGAGGGGGTTTTCTGGAAGCCCTGGAAGGAAAAGCCCCCAAAGGAAAAAAAATTAGTCAAAATTGAACCTTTCCTGCTGAAAAATTTGAATTTGCAAAAAGGGCATTTTTCTATCTGACAGAAAATTCCCAATGAGCTCTAACTCTCGATTCTATTTCTCACTCTGGTGCTGACTTACTCTACAGGCATGGTATTCTCACAGTGCAGATTTTCTAAATTTTTTGGGCCCCCATCTTTGTATACTTAGTATTACACATCTGGGGTGTCCGAAGTCTGGAACCCTGCCCTGAGGCATCCCAAACTAGAGGGCATTTTTGCATACTTGAGCCTTTTCTTTTTTGGGTACATCTACACAGCAAGAGGCAGCCTGCAGCAGTGAGTCTCCGGGTCTGGGTCAACAGATTATGGCCTGCCCTATGGCACTAAAAATAGCTGTGTAGATGTTGATCACGCTGAAGCTGAGGCTCTGAAGCCTAGGGAGAAGGTGGGCTTCAGAGCCCAAGCCAAAATATCTACACAGCTATTTTGAGCGCTGTAGCATAAGCCCCGCGCACCTGAGTCTGTGGACCCAGTCTCTGAGGGTATGTCTACATGGCACAGCTGGCCCGTGCCTGCTGACTCAGGCTTGTGGGGCTTGGCCAAAGTTGTTTAATTCCAGCGTAGATGTTTGGGCTCAGGCTGCAGTCCGAGCCTGGGACCCTCCCACCTAGCAGGGTTCTAGAGCCTGAGCTCTATCTGGAGCCTGAACGTCTACAGCACAGTTAAATAGCCCCTTAGCCTAAGTCCCATGAGTCTGAGTGAGTTGTCATGAGCCAGCTGTGGGTTTTTAATTTCAGTGTAGACATACCCTGAGACTCACTGCTATGGGCTGCCACTCGCTGTGTAGACATACCCAAAGTGTCTCAGTTACCCCACCCATAAAACGAGGGAAATAATGGTTAGCCATCTTTGCAAAGTGTGTTGAGATCAAGTGTATTCTGTGGGCTTGATTCTCAGCCCCAGTTCTGTCCCCTTTGCATGTGAGTGGTGCAAAGGGGACCTAATCTGGCTGCAACTAGCCCGTTGAGGAGCTGCCACAGCTAGTGCTATCCCGGCATAGGGAATTTAAGTAGTGGGAGTTGGGAGAAGAAACCAGAGAAGAGCTCCACTAGAAGCATTTCTCATCTGCTGTATGGTCACAAGGGAAATAGCCAGCTGTCAGTGGAGTCAGGGCCACGCTGCTTGAGAATCAGGAAACCATAAATGGCTATCTGATGGTCCTCCCACTCTTTTTGCACCTAGGGTATCTTGGCGCTGAGAAAATATAGCCTATATTATCATTACTATGCATGCTGCTTAAAATCAGCTAGTCTGTACTCCTATCTTCTACTTTGTTATATCTCATGTTAACTTACAGGTAACGGTAGACAAGTCAGTGTGAAATAACCCTGTTCTGTGAACACTGAGCACAAATGTAGCAGCACTCATGGAAAATCCTTCCAGCCATCTGTAAAAAGATATTTTTCTTCTTTTGCAATGCATCTGGGCAGATGAAAAGTTATAGAGAGTTTGCTGTTTTGGAAGTTGCACTCTAGAACAAGGTGTTCTCATTTGCTGAGCTTGGGGGACAGCGAAGATAAATAGTACACGCTTGCCATGAAGAGTCCATTGTAAAGAGAAGAAGACCCTTACCACAGTATACCTCGAAAATACATATTTGAAGCCAGTGTAGATCAAACACAAGAGGCCTGATAATGTAGTTTACGAATGGGATGCGTTGGGATGCTGCAGAGTCACACCACCCCAACACAAGAGCCAGAAGGATTATTACTCAGGAAGCCCAATCCCTCCCTCAGTTATCCACCATGCAGGGGTCGTGTGCATAATGCAATTCTGACATCTCGTCCTCCCTGTTTCCTTTTGAGTGCTTTGCACTTTAGGGGGCAGTAGGAGGGTGCACTCCTTGTGCAGAGGGACTGCTATAATGCCAGGCTCCTGTATAAAAGTTGTGAAGGAAGGAAAGGCTCATTACTTTTTCCTTTCCACCCACACACTGCTACAAGGGCCAGGCACAACCTGGCCCTAAAATTGCCTGCTAAAAGTCATGTTTCTGTAGTTGATTTTTCATTCTTCTTCAAGTGCTTCCGCTCTGCTGTCTGCGGGCTTGTTCACATTAGGAGAGTACTTTGTGTTAGAATATGACCCCATGGAGTCACAGTAACTAACATGATGCTAAACACAACATAGCACTCCCTATAGGCAGGGACTGTTGTTTTGTTTACCACCATGTCATCTGGTCACATAAACCCTAAAGAGAACCACAGGGTTAACCATGTTAACTGTCTACATTGAGTTTTGAATATTGTTTGTTATCATGAGTCTTCAAGGTCGTGTTGTAATACAAAGTAAATTTCCAACTGTAGACAAGCTCTGTGGAGTCTGGAGGTGATTATTGTCTTGGCCTGTATATCTATCTGTGTTGGGGTGACCAGATGTCTTGGTTTTATAGGGACAGACCCAATATTTGGGGCTTGTCTTATTTAGGCGCATATTCCCCCCCTTCCCTGTCCTGATTTTTCACACTTGGTACCTGGTCACCGTAATCCATGTAGTCATTTGACTCATTACTGTGGTAGCTCAAAAAGGTCACTCAGTTGCAATACACATAACAGATGAACTCTAGCCTGAGATACATTTATGCATGTTGAGAATAAGTAAGGGGAACACAGAATGGCATTCTCTCCAAAATCCATTTACTCTGGCATATTTGTAATTGGCAAAATTGGGGTGTTTTTAGACATACCTGTCTGGGAGGTTATAATATATACATTAGGTCACAGACTAACCAAATCAAGCACACATCCCACTAGAAAATGGAAAGGTGTTCCTAAACTTTTATACGGCAGGAATTTGTGCTGGTAATGCCACACGTCTCTGCGGGTCACTGCTGAACTACAGTGGTGTAGTTTGTTTCTAGATGTATCATTTTTCAGCAAAAACAAGGCAGTCCTGACCCTTCAACTGAAGATGGTATTCTTCACAATTTAGTGTTGCTGTGCACTCTTAATTCTCACCATTTTAATGGTGGATGAAACCATTTTTGTTTTCATAATGTTAGTCAAATGTTTTGGGGACTTTTCTGATGAAAAGTACGTCATTTATACTTATGTATTATATGGAACCATAAGATAGCATATTAGGTGTGGTAGTTTTGGAGCTGTTAGTGGTTGGGGAGATCAGTGGAGATGTAGGGTGAAGTCCTGGCCACACTGAAGTCAAGGGGAGTTTTATCATTGACTTCCATGGAGCAAGAATTTCACCCATACTTTTAAGGGTTGGTACTTGTTTTACTACAGAAGTAAGTTTATTGAGCTGTGTGACAGAGTGCAGGGAGCAAGTAGGTGAGCCTGCACTCTGATCACCTGGGTGCTAATTAGTGCTCAAGGAGAAGCTGATTGGGGGTAATTATCTGATCAAACTGGTGGGCTGGGTGGGATAAGAACTCAGTTGGCCCCATCAGCCCAGGGCTGATAAAAGAGGCACAGGAAGGAAGCACAGGTGGAGAGAGTAGGGGGAGGGGAAGAGGAACAGGGCTAGCTGAGTCTAGTCATACAGAGGCTCCAGAACAGGGAGATCTCTGTTCCCCATAGGTCCTGCTGAGACAGCCTAAAGCTCGGCAAATATTGTAAATAGGCAGGAGCATGGGGGACTGTGGTGATATTGGTGAAGGGGTATCCAAATAAAGGTTCACTGAAAACACACCCGATGGAGTCCGTGCAGTTTCTGGGCAGAGACAGGCCCCTGTTACAAGCTGTTTTACCGTTTCGATGGAAGTAAATCAACCCAACTTCCTGTTTTATTCCTATGTTTGTAGCTCAGAAGAAATACCCAGATAAAATCTATAAAAATCTCATTTCCTTTACAGGCAATGGGAAAAGTATTGAGTTGAATCTAACTTGTTGGTTTTATTTGATCAGCTGTGTCTGATACTCAACTATCTGTGCACAGAGTGCATGTTCAATGTACCATGAATGAATTGTACTTGCAGAAAAAATAGAGGAGATTCTTTATCTTAAAATATCAATAATACCATCAAATAGCTAACAAGAACCTCATGGCACTTTACAATAATGTCAAAAGAATTTTGTCTATTTTTGGACAGACTTGAACATCCTGAGTTCTAAAGTTCAAGCCAGGGTGTTATTCTGCTTGGGATAAATTGTGGGGAAAAAAGATCAGAGAAAGGGCAGGGAGTCAATCCAATGAACTCACAGTATATGAAATGGAAGAGAGTAGACAGAGTGAAAAACAAATACAGCGTGACTGTATTTGACTTGTAAAACTTTTCACTGACCAATAGTCCTGACTCATGGCTGTAGGCCCACTGTAGTCAATAGGCATGTTTGTGTGAGAAAGGACTTTTTCTGACAGACATAGCTGAATGGTCAGGACCAAGGTTTGTGAAGATCAAGAAGGTTGTGAACCTAGTAAACAGAGAATGGATATTCATGGGAGCAGGCCTTCTTCTCCTGAGTAGTCAACTAGATTATAAACTTTCAGGGCAGAGGCTGCGTCTCCCTGTGTGCTTGTAGAGCACCTAGCTAAGTGGTGAGAAAAATAATGAAGCATAAAATACAGCATAGAAATAGTTCTTGACATAGGTCTACTCATATGAACATGGCTTTGCAGAATTGGATCCTAGCTTGAAAAGTCTGCACTCTTCACACTCCACCAGGTTAGCTACTCTCCCAGTAAATGCTGTTTTCTTTGGGAGCCAAAACTGGAAAAGAGAACAGCTGGAGTATTATGTCTCCATTGGTTAACAACACAAAGTCAGAGAGCAGCCACATTCTCCACCAATGGTTATTTCTAAGTGATTTTCAAGAGTAGCCCCATGCAGAACACAGTACAGTAGTCCAGAGTTCACACCGGTGAGAGAAAATGCATTGGATTGGATTGGACTGAGAAGACTTCAGCTACAGAAGGATTATTTCCAGTAGAGAGATGCAGTATAATGGCAAACACAAGTGAAATACTCCATTTTCACAACTGTATCTTTGTGCTTCTGACCCCCAAGTCCTAGTCTTACAAGTCCCAACCCAAGTAGTCAAGACAGCTGGTCTCTAGGGAGAAGGGATGAAATTAAGATTCTAGATGCAGAGCTGTGCACATGGCTGAGAAAAAGAGGTGCAGTGTCTGGAGACAATATTACCCAGGTATCATGCCCTGATGTGCGTTGTGTGATATACACTCACCAGAGGCCTTTGCAACGTCTATAGAAAAGCTGTAGCTTGCACTCTGTGAGTGCTCCTTTGCACTGTCTGGGGCACAGGGGACAGAAGGGACAGGTAGTGGCCACTCCCAGTCTCACCCAGAAATGCCCCCTGCCCTCCTTCTCACACATTGCTGCTTTCTGTGTAGGAGTACTGAGAAGTACTGGCTCCTTGTACCCCCTACCCCATCTGTACTGGGCCAGTCATCATTTCATCCAAAGAAAAAAGGGTTTTGGAAACTATGATACTTGACAAGCACGATACTCTTAGACCTCCCTTGTCTAACTGTCATGCCATTTAGAATAGTTAGCTGCTCTTCTTGAACCAAGGACTTGAAACTTTGATTGCTGCGAGTGTCTTAGGAAAACTGGGCTGTTCAGCACTGTATATTTATTTTCTTGGTTTCCTTCAGAAAAGAGAACACTTCATTTTTATAAACTACAAGGTAGGTCCATTTAAAGCTATCAGAGATTTTCCTTTTAGAAATTGTACTGAGGAGATTGTTCCTAAGGCATTGACCTTTAAATGGTCTTCATGTTTCATTAAAACAGTACTTGGGTACTTAAAGCCGCAGGTCACTTTCACTTTTAATTGTGCTTTATTATTTTCCAGTGCTGCATAGTATTTCAGTCAATTTAACTAGAAGGGAATTTCTTATTCTTCCCTTGATGGGCTGAATTCAGGTTGTAACACTGAACAATTAGCCTGGCCTATTTTATTAATATCAGTCTTGTCTCATTTACTTTTTTAAGTTTAAGTAGAGCTCCTTCTCCAGGATGTTGTGAAGAGAGTATATTATTGATTAATGGGATGAGGTTCTCTCTGTTTCTTTGGGTGAAAGGAGAAGTGTGGGAGAGGTAAGAGGTGGTGGTGGGGAGATTAATGCCACTCAGCTTTTAAAATAATTGCATGGTTAATATGTTGTGGCAGAGTTAACTGAAAATTAATAAAGCTTTAGTTTTACTTGGCATTTAATCCTAGGGATATTCTTCCAGCACTGTTACAAGCTTGTTGAGCAAAGCATCAGCTTGCATTCCTTCCTTTCCAAGATTTACTAATTAGACTCTAGTGGTAAAGTAGTAGACCTTAGTACATATTAAATTATGCAACTTCCAATTAAAAATGTGATTATTAAATGCATAAAACACATGATGGTAACATCAAATGCTCTTTGTATAGGACTTGGGCAGAGTTGTTAGATTTTAATCAGCTTGTTAGTTGTGAGCTTTTGACATGAAAAGTTGTTGGGGTTTATTTTTAATTCTCTGTGATCGTTCCTATTTTCTCCCACTCCATCCTTCTTCAGTCTTTCAGTTCTCACAGCCAATGGTTCATTTTCTTTCTTTCTCCCACTCCATCCTTATTCAGCCTTATTGTTCTTAAATCTTATTGTTCTTTATTTTAATTTCTTTTTTTATTTTACTGGCAATTTGTCCAGCGAACCAAAAAAATCAATGACTCATACAGCTCTAGTAGTGATGCCATTGGGAGCACTTTTGTATGTGGATGTGAGGTGTGTAATAGGTTTGTGAGAGGGACCACATGGTGGTTGACATGCCAAATTCCTGAGTGTATATAAAGTGACTGATTTCAACAGGAGCTGGGTTTGGGCCTGATCCTGAGATGCTGAGTATGCTCAACTCCCACTGAAATTAATGGGAGTTGAGGGCACTCAACTCCTCTCTGGAAGTGCCCAGTACCATGCAGGATCAGGCTCCAAAGAAGTGATCATTGTACTGCGGGACAGGATCGGGGATTATAGTGGCTCATAGACAACAATGTGATGCAGTTACAAAAAAGGCTAATATCATTCTGGGATGTATTAACAGGAGTGTCATATGTCAGACATGGGAGGTAATTATCCCACTCTACTCGGCACTGGCGAGGCCTTAGCTAGCTGGAGTTCTGTGTCCAATTCTGAGCGCCGCACTATAGGAAGGATATGGACAATGTGGAGATAGTCCAGAGGAGAGCAACAAAAATGAAAAAAAAAAAGGTTAATAAAACCTGACCTATGAGGAAAGGTTAAAAAAACAGGGCATGTTTAGTCTTGAGAAAGGAAGACTGAGCATGGACCTGCTAGCAGCCTTCAAGTATGTAAAAGACTGTTATAAAGAGGATGGTGATCGATTGTTGTCCATGTCCACTGAAGGTAGGAGAAGAAGTAATAGGTATATTTGGTCCTGCATCAGCTTAGGGGGCTAGACTAGATGACTACAATGTCTCATTATTGGGTACACAGTAGTTAGGACATTCATGGAGAAGTAGGAGACCCCTGCTCAAATCCCTACTCATCAGGGAGAAGGGGGAATTGTACCAGAGTCTCCCACATTCTGGATGAATACATTTACTACTGGGCTAAAAATTATCAGGAAGGCCACCTCCTCCTCCTCTTTATCCCCACTCCTAGCCACTTTGTGTGGAGCAAGGCAGGTGCCTAAACCATTCTCGCAAGAAATGTCATAGATGCCTGAGCCGCCTGACTCCAGGAGAGGGATTCCCTGCTGTGGATCGCAAACAGAGATAGCCACCTCCCTCCAGCTCAGACTTAGGTACTTTACTCTGTGAGAAGGGCAGGGTTCTGGACATCCTCTCAGTAGCACTTCCCATTGGCTAGTTTATGCGGCTGCCTGCCTAGCATACTGACTTTTGCGGACCCTATTCTCAGGCACCTGTTTCTCCCCCCCCCCCAATTCATTGTACAGGGAGCCAAGGTACCTCACTCAGGGTTTATGGATTCCAGTGACTTTCAAGGCCCTGACAATATAGGCACTGCAACACTGAGTCCCTTTGTTTATCTGGGCTCTGCTCTCTAAACAAAATTTACGAATCTGCTTTTAGACTGTAAACTGTAGCACAAAGGTGGCTCTGAAGTCATGCTTACCACAATACGAATAATAATCGTAATAATTTTTAGTCTCTCCCAAATGGAAATCTTTCCAAGTTTCTTGTTATTTCTACTACCTGTCTTTGAATCCTTTCTTGTTCTGCTGCATCTCTTTGGAGACAGTGTAACCAGGCCTGAGCCTGGTATCAACCCCTTTTGCTTATTAATACTTTGTGTTAGGAATATGCTAATTTATGCATTTTAGCAAAATTTTCAAAGCAGAGTGCTCAAAGTTGGGCTCCTAGGTCCATATTTAGTTGACCAGGACCTTGTCTTGAGAAAAGAAGGTGGGGGAGAGGGAGGTACCTGTTAACAGTCTTCAAATATGTTAAGGGCTGCTATGAAGAGGAAAGTGATCAATCGTTCTCCATGTCCACTGAAGGTAGGACAAGAAGTAATAGGCTTAATCTGCCACAATGGAGGTTTAGGTTAGATATTAGGAAACATTTGCTAACTCTAAATGTAGTTAACTGCTGGGATAGGTTTCCAAGCGAGGTTGTGGAAACCCCATTATTGGAAGTTTTTAAAACAGATTGGACAAACACCTGTTAGGGATGGTCTAGGTTTATTTGGTCCTGTCTCAGTACAGATGGCTGGACTTGATGACCTTTTGAGGTCCCTTCCAGCCCTATATTTCTATGATTTTTTGATTCTCTATAAATATAAACGGTCTGATTTTCAAAGATGCTGAATAGCTTCAGCTCACATCGACTTCACTATGATTTATGGGTGCTCAGTTCTACTAAAAATCAGGCTACTTATATTTCAATGATTAATATGAATCTAAGAACCTAACTTTGAGCACCTAGGTATCACAGGGTGACTGGCCCCTTTAAGAGGTAGTGGGTCCAGCCCAACCTGTGACTCACTCAGCTGTGTCTCCCACATGGGGACAAATATCATAGTCACATGACAGGCACATAATGTGGCTAAATCAAGGTATGAGTTGGAGATGAGAGATAAGTCTTCTGAGAGCCTTAGAGGAGGAGAGAGAGCGGATAGTTTGTAAGGAAAATACCTACCAGGAAAGGCCTCAGGGAAGAGGGCTGTGAGACTCCTGAACCAAGGAGAAGAAAGTTTTGGGACTGAGGGACCAAAGTGCCTGTATTCTGAAAAATACTTAATAAGTATGGCCCCACAAAGGGGGTTCTTACTTAAGTATTCTGGCCTGTGAGTAAGTAATTGTAAGAACCATGAGGGAGCTGAGGGCAGGGTGCACGCAGGACCATGCTGTGGCACAAGGGGGTGCACCCTGAGATAGCACTCTGTTACATCAGATTTGAAAATGTGGCCTATTAATATAGTTTGTTTTGTAAATTGTGCAGAACGGGCCTGTTTGTTCACTGAAAAAAAACTACAGGCACCCCGGCCTTGTACGTTCTCTTCCTTCACACTTCTTCGTGATGAAATCGCTCCAAATCCTGAGAGCATGAGCCAGTAGTCATTTAAATGTAGAAGCTTCATTAGTGCTGTGTTGGACTATGGTACGTCTCTGATCAAATGGAGAAAACTTGAGACATATTTTCAGGACTTTCTTTCCTTAAATCTTCTTAATGAATTAATTGAGTTTGTCCTCTTTCAAAAATGCTGTTTTTATTTTATTTTAGTAATCCTTCCTCTACCTGCTCCTGTAACAGTGGGAAGGTGACACTACAGCAAAGCATTGTGCCTTAGGAGACTGGAAATAAAATTTTATTATGAGACTTCAAGTGATGAGGTATTGCACAAGCATCAAACTTTTTATTCCTGTGAAGCCAAAGCACTGGTTTTCAGCCCTGAAATGTGGTTGGTGATAAAGATGACCTGTTTATACTAACAGTTGTAATATATGCATGCATGACTATACATGTGCTGAGTGGCTGAGTTACTGTTGCTTGGGGGAACCATAATTTTGACTGTATGTTCTTCAGAGTAGAACAAGGTCCATAATTGTTTTTGTGAGGCCCCAAGCACATTGGGGGGCTTTCAAAAATAATAAACTCAGCTTTTGTGAATTTTAATTCTCAATTTGCATTAATTTTGTTCTGAAACTTGCTTTTATATAGTTGTTTTGCATTGAATTTCCTTTTTAAAACACTAAAAATGGGAGAGAAGAGAAAAGAAGCAGGGGAAGGAAAACGTGAATGCTGTATAATTTTCTTCGATAGTGTAACTAGCTTAGTGGATAAAAGGGAACAGTAGAAGTGATATACCTGGACTTTAGTAAAGCTTTTGACACTGTTCCACATGACATTCTCATAAGCAAACTAGGGAAATGTAGTCTAGATGAAATTACTTTAAGATGGGTGCATAACTGGTTGAAAGACCATTTTCAAACACTAGTTATCAATGGTTTGTTGTCAAACTGGGAGGACATAAGGGGGGTTGTGAAGGAGCAGAGAGACTGCAGTTGGGCACAGCAGGGGTTAAAGAACACCTGTTGGTTCAGCTAACCCCACCCCATTATACCTGCAGCCAATACCAGGCCTGGAGGGGGGAGAAAAGAAGGGAGCCTGGCTCAGTCAGGGGCTGACTGGCAAAGAGGCAGGAGATCTCTGTATGCCTGCCTGAAGGCACAGACCAGCAACCTGCCTGCCAGCGCAGCCACTGGAGGCAAGTAAATCTTCCCTTGCCAAGGGGAACCTACAGATAAGCCCCAACTGTGGGGCAATTGGACTAGCAGGGCCCAAACTAAAAGGACTTGCATAGGGAGCAGGCCAGGAAAACAGGTCCTAGACACCCCCTCATGATTGGGAGAAAGATCCATCACCCCTGTTTAGGGGTTGAGCAACACAGGACACTGGGCCAGGACCTGAGGGAGAAGGAGGAGTCAAGTCCCCGTAGAGCTTCCCTAACCAACGATCTAGCCACTAAGCTCCCTGGCCACTGAGGGCCCTATGACAGGGGTCCTGCAGGGGTCTATCCTGGTTCTGGTACTATTCCATATTTTTATTGAGACTTGAATAATATAGTGAAAAGCATGCTTATAAAATTTGCAGATGACACCAAGCTGGCAGGGGTTGCAAGCAATTCAAAGGACACATTTAGAATTTAAAATGATCTTGATAAGTTGGAGAACTGGTCTGAAATCAACAAGATGAAATTTAATAAAGACAAAAGCAAAGTAATGCACTTAGGAAGGAAAAAAATTAAGTGCACAATTACAGAATGGGGAATAATTGGCTAGGTGGTAATATTGCAGGAAAGGATCTGGGGGTTATGTTAAGGCTAATATTTAGTCAATATTTAGGTCACGAGCAATAAATAAAAATTCATGGCCCGTGAAACTGCCCATGACTTTTACCAAAAATACCCGTGACTAAAACTCTAAGTCTGGGGTCCTGCTGCTCAGGTGGACCCCTGCTTGGGGGGCTCTGTTCTAGTGCTGCGGGTTGACTTCCCCCCAGCCACTGCTCCTGGGGACCACTCTCCGGATGGCTTCCGGGCATCCTGGGACCACTGCTACTTGGTTGGTCCCTGGAGCTGGGCACCCCAGGACCGCTGCTGTTCCGGTGGTCCCCAGAGCCAGCTGACTGGGCCCACCCGAGCAGTGGTCATTGCGGCTGGCCCCACGGCAGCCCCCTGGGACTGCTGTTCAGCTGTTCCCCGAGGCCTTCCCCAGGGCTCCTGCTCAGGGGTCCGTGGGACCAGCCGCACTGGCTGCTGCTCGGGTAGTCCCCAGAGCCAGCTGCCCGGGGCCTCCTGAGCAGTGGCTGGTGCGGCTGGCCCCGGGTCGCTCCAGCAGTGGCCGGTGCAGCTGGCTGTGGGGCGCCTGAAGTCAGCTGCTTTGGAAATCAGAGAGTTTGTGGAAAGTCTCGGAATCCGTGACTTCCGTGACCTCCATGAAAGAATTGCAGCCTTAGTTATAGTGGATTACAGATTGAATATGAAGCAAAAATGTGATGCTATTGCAAAAAAGGCAAATATACTGGGATATATTAATAGCAATGTCATATGTAAGATACAGGAGGTAATTGTTCTGCTCTGCACTAGTGAGGCCCCAGCTTCAGTACTGTGTCCAGTTCTGGGCACCACGTTTTAAGATAAATGTGGGCAAACTGGAGAGAGTCAAGAGGAGAGCACAAAAATGATGAGTGTTAGAAAACCTGACCTATGAGGCAAAGCTGAAAGAACTGGGCATATTCAGTTTAGAGAGGAGAAGGCTGAGGAGGGCCATGATAGCAGTCTTCAAATATGTAAAGGTTGTTATAAAGAGGATGGTGATCAATTGTTCTCCATGTCCACTAAGGGTAGAAAAAAAAAGTACTTGGCTTAGTTTGCAGGAAGGGAGATTTAGGTTAGATATAAGGAAAAACTTTCTAACTATCGGGATAGCTAAGCAGTAGAACAGGGACATTGCCCAGGGACGTTGTGGAATCTCTGTCACTAGATGTTTTTAAGAACAAACATCTGTCAGGGATGGTCTAGGTTTATTTAAATCTGCCTCAGTGAGAAGGGATGAGTTAGATGACTTCTTGAGGTCCCTTCCAGTCCTACGTTTCCATGATCTGGGGCATTATGCCTCAGATTGCACTGCAGCCCAAGAGCCCACAAAATATGAACTGTGGTGCTAGGAGGAGGATGGGGCATCAGAAAGGCCACTATATGTGTTGGGCCCTTTCCAGTGCTATCTTAAAAGCGCTGGTGTGAGGTGTTTAACAAACTTAATATCCCACCCACTGCCTTTAAGATGCCATTGGAATTATCCAAGGAGTTAAACACTATTTTTTTATTCTTACATATGTAGTACAATTCAGGTAAATTTACATATAGCAGTAAGAAGTAAGAGCCAAATCCTGCTCCCATAGAAGTCAATGGCAAAACTCCCACTGACTTCAGTGGGAGAAGGAATGGGCCTTTGTATTCAGCAAAGAGAAACACAATCAGCCTATTTGAGTCCTCATTCAGCCAAGCACTTGGGCATGTGCTCAAATTCTATGGGTACGTCTACACTTACCTCCGGGTCCGACGGCAGGCAATCGATGTTCTGGGATCGATTTATCGCGTCTTGTCTAGACGCGATAAATCGATCCCGGATCGATCCCGGAAGTGCTCGCCGTCGACGCCGGTACTCCAGCTTGGCGAGAGGAGTACGCGGCATCGACGGGGGAACCTGCCTGCAGCATCTGGACCTGCGGTAAGTTCGGACTAAGGTACTTCGAATAACTACGTTATTAACGTAGCTGAATTTGCGTACCTTAGTCCGAAGTGGGGGGGTAGTGTGGACCAGGCCTAAGTCAATGGAACTTAAGCAAGTGCTTAGAGTTCAGTATGTGCTTTGTTGAATCAGGGCTTTGGATTGCTCCTCATCCATGCCAGAATGAGCGATTGGCCAAAATAACTCTGTAATATATACTGGTTAGATCTCCATTTCCTCTTTATTTAGGGCCAGAATCTGCAACACTTCATCATGCCAAATGGCACTTACTCATGCAAGTGGTCTTTCAGGACTCCTTGTAAATAAATGCTATTCAACATATGTAGGATTTGCAGAATCTGATCCTACCTTTAAATTATTTCCCTTTGGCTTTATCTGGGCTAAAACTATTTTCATTTTATAACTGGTAATAGTATATCAGTACATTATTTATAACTGTGAGCATCAGTACTCCTCTAAACCGAACTAAAGACTTGCAGCTCTCTACTAATAAAATGTTCAGAGCATCTAACTGACCTGTGTCTGATCCCTTATTGAACTGGTGGTGGCCTAAGGCTTGTAGCTGAATTCATGCTACAATTATATATATCAAATTATGTCATTTTACAATTCCCTGTCTAAGCATCTTATTTCAGATGCAGCCATATGAAATTTTGATGCCACGGCTATACACTAGATATTGCAATTTTGAGAACTCAAATGGCATAGTAATTACCACAAGGCCATTAAGTACCACCAAATAATTTGCATCTCCTTAGGGAGTAGTTTTCATACAGGAGAAATAGCAGTTGTCTCAGAACTAAGCCCTGAAGAATAATTTTGTTTACATCCATCTATTTAGATACAATTTAACAAGTTTTAACATAAACAGTAGCTGTGACTTTTATCCTTAAGATTCTAGAATACTAGAGACTATTATATTTTCAAATGTATTTAATGGAATACATGTTTTAATACTGAGGTAAATAAAAAATGGATTACCTTATCTGTACCTGACCTATCAACGTGACTGTATTTTTTTCAGTCCCAGTGGCCATAGCACTTAATACTAGAAAACTAGCATTCCTCTCCTCAGGTGAACCAGAACTAAAAGATACAGAAGGCTGGGTCTCAATTAGATTCTGATTTCTTTTCCCTTTGATGCATTGTGTGACTTCGAAAACTTGCTGTCTGTCTTTGCTTATTTTCCTAATTCTTTCTATTGCTAGTAGACTCTGAAAGGTCTGATTGCTTTTTCTCCATAAAATGAGATACATTTTCAATTCAAAATCCAATTTATTGCTAAGAAACCCTCACAAGAACAGACATTGTTCACCTACAGTTGTATTCTCTGGCTCTTTTGAGGCTATCTCAGGCACATAATAAGCATTATCAGCCCATCCATTAATAAATGTCTCTTGCAGTAAGACAGCAGAAATGTTTTACCCATCATAGCATATTAGAGTCCTGAAACTGCACGCTAACTACAATGGCCTGTCTTTCTTGGAAGCTTCGTCAAAATATAGGAAGAATTAGTGCTCAAAGGCTAGAAAGGGAAAAAAAATGTTTTGATATGTAAAATACCAGAGAAAACAGGTAGACATCTTGACATAAAAATCTTCAGTCTAGACCCCTCCTTGTCATTTAATGAGCCTCTTAAGTATGATCTTTTTGCTTACAACTTTAATTAAAACAACCCCACGCTGAGGTATTTTGCTTCACTCAGTGACTTCTGGCATTACTGTGCATTCATAGTCTACACCCAGTGTTATGGTGGTGTGGAGGCAGTGCTGACTTCAATATTTTAATGGTTATTATAACATGCTTTGCTGAACACATGCTGTAGCTCAGGCTGAGTTCCAGCTTCCCGACTAACCTCCCTTGTTTAATTGCTCCTAATTTCCTCAAATTCCTTTTGGGCTGAAATTTTCCATGCTTGTTTCAAGGTCAAAGGTGTTTGTTTGAAGTAAAAATGCTTCAAACATATTCTACAATCTCTTTTGAGACATTAAAACATGATATTGGTTTATGGGCACTTTAAGATCCATTTCTCAGAAGATAGAAAAATATAAGCCCTTGCCCCAAAGAGCTTAAAATCTGAGCAGTGGCGCTGACTTTCTGGTTTCCCCAGGTGCTCGACCCCTGTTCCACCCAGGCCACCCCTTCGCCCAAGGCCCCACCCATGACCCTCCTCTTCCCTGCTCCACCTCTACCCTGCCTCTTCCTGACCTGTTCTATCCCCTCCCCTGAGCACACCCCACCCTCACTCCACCTCTTCCTGCCCCTGCTCCTCCCGCTCCATCCCAGCGTCTCCTGCATGCTGCTGAACAGCTGATCACCGGCGAGCAGGAGGCACTGTGGGGTGGGGAGGAGCTGATCGGTAGGGTCGCTGGTAGGTGCTGAGCACCCACTATTTTTTTCCTGTGGGCATAGGCGCTGACTCCGTGGGTGCTCTGGGGCTGGAGCACCCATGGGGAAAAATTAGTGGGTGCTCTGCACCCACCGGCAGCCAAGCTCCCCTCCCCCATGCCCCACCTCCTCCTCCGCCTCCTCCCCTGAGCGTGCCACGTCCCAGCTCCTCCACCTACCTCCCAGCACTTCCCCCGCTGTTTGGTGGCGTGCTTGGAGGGAGTGGGAGGAGCGGGAACATGGCAAGCTCAGGAGAGGAAGTGGGGAAGAGGCGGGGCTGGGGCAGGGATTTGGGGAAGGAGTCGGAATAGGGGCACGGAGGGGGCGGAGTTGGGGTGGGGACTTTGGGGAAGGGGTTGGAATGGGGGAGGGGCAGGGTTGGAATCGGGGCGGGGCCGGGGGCAGAGGTGGGTCGAGCAACCACCGGCGGGAGCAGAAGTCGGCGCCTATGCCCGTGCGTGCTCCAGCCCTGGAGCATTCACGGAGACAGCGCCTATGAATCTGAGCCTGGAAGTTCATGCTTATGTTCCTTCTTATTCACAAAAGCACTTAAGTCAGGCTTAAGTGGGCATATTTACATGGGTAAAGTCAAGCATCTGCTTATGTGCTTTGTTGGATCTGGGCCTATGGCTCTGATCCTGAAAACATTTAAGTGCATATGTAACTTTACTCTCATGAGGACTAAGCGGGGAGATGACTCATAGGGGTAAAGTTACATACTGTAATGATGCAGAGCGGCCTCCCTCCGAACTTGAGAGCGAGGGACCACTGCACTACCCGTGGTGGGTGGAGCCAGACTCGTCCCGCCCACCTCGCCAGAAGTACCGAGGCAGAACAGGAAGTGGAAAGGGAGGGCCCTGGAGCTCAGATGAACGGGAGCCACAGAAGGAGACAAACCTCTCCAGTCTGCTGCTGACTGCCGCAGCCGAGCCTGTGCCGCGCAGGACAGCACAGCACCCTACCTTACTTCCGGAGGAGACTGACCCTGGGGAGGAGTTGCCAGCTGAGGAGACAGAGTACCCTTGGACTATGGAACCCCTTCTCCAGACTGTGGTAGGAATTAGCCCAGGGAAACCAGACTTTAGTCCAGTATTGTTGCCAGAGCAGGGGTCAGCGTGTTGCGGCTGGATTCCCCACTGACCCAGTGGTGGAACACTCCACCACTTTTAGGGCCTTGAGCTAGGAACCAGTGGAATTGGGTGGGCACAGGTCCACCTACCCACCCCTGCCAACCCTACTCCTGGGGTAGCAGCCTATTCACCCCTAGGCCAGAAAGCCTGTGCTTGGCTTGTGGCTTGCCCCGTCACAAGATGGTGACTATTTAGACTGTGTGTTTGCTGGCTGCCTTAGCCAGGAGGCTTAGACTAAAGCCCACTCCCTGCTCCACCCCGCTCAAAGGACCAGAGCCTCAGACTGTTAATTGCTGTCTGCCCCAGCCAGGATACTGTGGGCTAAAGACTGTTTATGCCCCATGTAGAGTTGTACCCTCTTGATTGGCAGCAGCCCAAGCTGGGAGACTCTGGGCTAGAGACTACTTACTGCTCTGCCCTGCCCGAGGGAGCTAGAGCAGGGGTTCTCAACCTTTTTCTCTCTGAGGCCCCTCTCATCATGCTATAAAAACTCCAGGGCCCAGTGGGGGTGGGAGGGCCTCGGGGCAGGGGCCTTGGGCATAGGCGTAGTTTAACTTCTATTTTGGGGGGGGGCAAGGGGCCAGTGGGGCTCAAGCCACCTCCGCATGGCAGGGTCCAGGAAGGCAATGTCACCTCCACCCCCTGACTCACCTCAGCGGGCCACCCAGCCTGTCTGGGTTCGGGGTGGGGGTGGGGGGTTGCAACCAAAAATTATAACTTAGCTCAAAAAGTTTGAAAACAGTTTAGGGTGCAGGGAGGGGGTAGCTAGGGTCTGTGTGCAGACAGAGGGTAGCTCAGGGTGCAGGGAGGGAGTAGCTAGGGGCTGTGTGCAGACAGAGGGTAGCTCAGGGTGCAGGGAGGGAGTAGCTAGGGGCTGTGTGCACACAGGGGAGTAGCTCAGGATGCAGGGAGGGGGTAGCTAGGGGCTGTGTGTGGGTGGGGGTAGCTCAGGGTGCAGAGAGGGCGTAGCCTCAGGGTATAGGGAGAGGGGTATTAGGGGCTGTGTGCTGGTTGGGAGGACTCCCCTGCGGTCCCTCTTCCTGGAGGGGTCTGACAGCCACGGAGCCAGGTCTCCCCACCCAGGCAGCTCTTACCGGCTGTCTCTGCAGGAGCAAAGGGAGCTGGGAGCTGAGGAGCAGCTTCAATCCAGGGCACCAGCAGAAGATGAGGGAACGCATGGCACCAGCCAGGGCAGCAGCTGCCCTGCACTGCCTGGCTCTGGCTTCCCACCTCCGACCTGGCCAGAGGATGGGGAGAGGAGATGGGGGGGGGGGAGGTGCGGAGCTGCCACCAGGTCTGCTGTGCTCTTGTGCAGCAGTTTTGGGGGGGGGGGGGGTGCGCAATGCCCTCCATGTCCCCAACTCTGCCAATGGGCTCAGGGCTTCTGCCCCACAGGGAGCGCCAGGGCTCTGGGATTTAGCTCTGTGCCTCCCGGCTTCAGCCCCAGGGGGGTGCCGGGGACTGGGGCTTCAGCCCCGCGCCTCCTGGCTTCAACCCCACAGGGGCGCTAGGGCTCTGGCTCTGGGTTTCAGCCACAGACTCCCAGGCCTCGCAGACCCCCAGGGGGCCGCGGACCCCCAGCTGAGAACCGCTGGGCTAGAGCACCGGCTGTTAATTGTTGTTTACCTCTGCTGGGGGCTACAGACCTAGAAACTGCTTATTGCTTCGCCCCGGCAGCGGGGCCCGAGCCCGAGTGCTGCGACCTGACAGCATGAGGCGGAGTTGCCTCCCTCCCCACTTGAGAGCGAGAGACCACTACACATACATACTTAAGTATTTGCAGGATCAGGGCTTTAATGGATAAAAAGGGATAAATCTAAAAAATGTTAATGTCTGGTTCAACGTGTATCTACAAATGTTACGTGTGTTTGATATCCTTGCAATACTGGCAGTTTCAAATGTAAGCTAATGTGTTTCTTTCAAAATTGGTATGTTTGCTATTTCTCAAATGAGATCAAAACAAATTCCTTTCTCCTCTCTCTTGGCACTCAGCCGATTAATAAGAGAGAGAACCCCTTTGGTTTTGCTCTCTCAATTTAGCTTCTTTCCTGTTTTTAAAGAAAGTTTGTGTTTATTGCAATATTTTGTACACAAAGAAAACGTTACTATACACTGGTTCCTCAAATCCTTTCAATTAATATCCCAATCAAACCCAGAGCCAGGCTATTACATCTACTTCCTGCTACTATTAATGATTTAAATAATTATTTAAAGAATTAGCAAAAACAATTGATTTAAATATATATTACCAGTATAAGTTATATTTGAAGAGTAAACGTTTAAAAGAATATTTGATATTAATCTGGTAGTCTAGGGTGTGATCCCTTTCATCTTCAGGACTGGATGACATACTTGGAAAGTCTAACTTGGATTTTTAATATCTCACCTTCATATTATGTTTACATGATTGAAAAAGACATTTATCGAAAGCAACATTGTAACTAGTGAAAATGAAAGGTTTGTTATTTGAAGAAACTAATTCACACCTGGAAGTGACTTGGAGATCACTGTGAATGTATATCAGTAAATCTTCCTATTATAGATAATTAGGAACTGGGAATGAGGATTCTGAAAAAACAGGAAGCATTATTTAAAGCACTGTGTTGCTTCTGGACTATGTCTTGAGAAACATTGTTTATGTCTTTGGCTGAAACGCTGTCATTTTGAGAATGCTGTCTCATTTAATAAATATAAATTAGATTGTCTTGAATGGACTGAACTATCTGAAGTGCAGTATAACAAGATTTCTTCCTCTCACATGTTGAGATACCACTGAAATTTATACCATCTTTTTTCAGTTCACAAAGGGCTAAATCCTAGCTCCAGCACTCAACTCAGATAAATGGGCTGTGTGCTAGAGAAGCCAATGGTGTTTAGAGGAAGACAGAGTTCAGCCCCTGAGGCCATGAATCATGCAGCCAATTCTGTTTAGAAATGGCCCCATCACTATAGTATCTTTAGTTCCACAAACTATAATGTATTTATCTTCACAACATCCCCATTGTCCTAATTGGGAACTGAGGTACAGAAAGAATAAACAAAACTTGCCCCAGGTCACACAGGAAGTTGCATAATAAAAAATCAAACCTGGATCTCCTGAGTCAAAGGCTATAGATTCAGATATTCTAAGGTCAGAAGGGACTATTCTGCTCATATAGTCTGACCTCCTGTATAACACAGGCCACAGCACTTCCCCAAATTAATTCCTGTTTGAATTAGAGAATATCTTTTAAGAAAAAACATCCAATCTTGATTTAAAAATCGCCAGTAATGGAAAATTCACCACGATACTTGGTGAATTGTTCCAGTGGTTAATTCCTCTCACAGTTAAAAATTTATTCCTCATTTCCAGTTGGAATTTGTCTAGCTTCAACTTCCTGTCATTAGCTTGACAAAGCCCTGGCTGGGATGATTTAGTTGGGGATTGGTCCTGCTTTGAGCAGGGGGTTGGACTAGATGACCTCCTGAGGTCCCTTCCAACCCTGATATTCTATGATTCTATGATCTTATTAGACCGTTGTCTGCCAGGTTGAAGAGCCTATTATCAAATTTCTGTTCCCCATGTAAATATGTATAGAATGTGATCAGCTCACCCCTTAACCTTCTTTGTTAAACTAAATAGATTGAGTTTCCTGATTCTAATCCTTTAATCTTTCTCTGAACCCTCTCCCATTTATCAACAGCCTCGCTGAATTGCTGACACCGGACCTGGATACAGTATTCTAGTAGTGGTTGCATCAGTGCCAAATACAGGGGTAATATAACTTCTCTATTCATACTCAAGATTCCCCTATTTATACATCCAAGGATTATATTAGCCCATGTGGTCACAGCATAGCTCTAGGAGCTCATATTCAGCTGAGTATAAACCATGACCTCAAGTCTTTTTCAGAGTCATTGTTTCTCAGGATAGAGACCCCTGTCCTATAAGTATGGCCTACATATTGACTCAGGTGAACTACTGTGAAAGTGGTTGTACATAATATAGTTGAAACACTTATGTCAAATATACTAAAAAGATATGACAAGGCAAGGACAGGTGTATTGGCCACAAACTATTCTGTTTAAAGAGAAGATGTACGCTGCATAAATGTGCAATTAAACTCTATCTTCATGGTCCAGATCATGCCCTCCTGCAGGAAAAGTCCATGGAAAAAAAAATTAGGGTAGACAAACACTTCACAGACAAACAAACCATCCTCACAGAATTTCCTACACATTTTTGCATTAGTGGGTAGGGTTTACCCATTCTCTCACTGTCCTGTGAATATGGCCCAACCAGGGGCGGCTCTAGGTTTTTTGCCGCCCCAAGCACGGCAGGCAGGCTGCCTTCGGTGGCATGCCTGCGAGAGGTCCCCGGTCCCGTGGCTTCGGCGGCATGCCTGCGGGAGGTCTGCCGGTCCCGCGGCTTCAGTGTACCCACCACCGAATTGCCACCGAATCAGCGGGACCGGCGGACCTCCCGCAGGCAAGCCGCCGAAGGCTGCCTGACTGCCACCCTCGCAGGGACAGGCAGGGCACCCCCCGCGGCTTGCCGTCCCAGGCACGCGCTTGGAGCGTTGGTGCCTGGAGCCGCTGCTGGGCCCAACATATTAGAATCATATAGTAACTGCACATGAGTTATGAACACTTTTGTCAGATGTCAGAGTAGCAGCCGTGTTAGTCTGTATCCGCAAAAATAACAGGAGTACTTGTGGCACCTTAGAGACTAACAAATTTATTAGAGCATAAGCTTTCGTGGGCTACAACCCACTTCTTCGGATGCATCCTTCTCTTTATGCATCCGAAGAAGTGGGTTGTAGCCCACGAAAGCTTATGCTCTAATAAATTTGTTAGTCTCTAAGGTGCCACAAGTACTCCTGTTATTTTTGTCAGATGGTTTGTTGGGGGAGCCATCTGTCTGGGGCAGATCCAGTTCCAATTAGTTGTAATAATAGCTGGATGGGAATTTACTATTGTTATGGTCTTCCGAAATAAAATACAGTTTCCGCAAAATTGAAATTTTCCATTTTGTTTGAATTTTTTTTTTTTTTTTAAATCAGGGAAAATGGAAATGAAATATTCTGTTTTAGGCTGGTTTGACCTGAATCGGTCAGTTCAACAAAAGTTGTGTTTCCCTTTTGTGGGATATTTCCTTGTGGGGCCCTGATTCTCTGCTATAGGCCAGACTCCCTGGAAGACTACATTTCCCATAATGTGATGTCAACTCCCCTCTGTCCAGCCTGTGTGGTGCACTAGGAGAGTTGCATAACTCTGGGTGCATCAAAGGAGATGAAGACTGGCCGGGGAGCCTGGTCCATAGGGGAGAATGAGGGATTCAGGCTCCTGAACTACAACTTCAATGAGGTCAAGTACCACAATGGGCAAATAGTTTACTGTTGAACTGACTCAATGTTTTATCTCAGTTGAACATAACAAAATATTTTGATTTTTGGACTGTTGAATGTTTTGTGAAATATTTCACTCTTTCTGAATAAATGTTTTTTGGGAATATTTCATTCTGTGAAAAATTTCATTATGATTTTTTGTGCTGATTTGGGATGAAAACAAATGTTGAAATATTAAAATTTCCTGTGGGATGGAAATTATGAATTTCACTTATTTCTGGTTGCAATTCACCAGTCTTTTTCTATTTTCTTCTGACTCCATTTGAATATGTTCTGATCTCACATCTAGACCAACCAATAGCCCAGTGTAACCCTAAATTCTCTGAAGAATTTGTGAAGTTTGAATAGGAGAGCCAAGCGACACGGTTGTGTTCATTCTGTTTTATATAAAAACCCTAGTTTCTCAGGCTATGAATAAACCCACAATAGAATTCTCTTTTGTATAACTGTACTATAGCATTTTTATGAGAGGTTCACAATCTGAACTTATATATTGGAAAAATTAGTATTGTAATTAACTATAAATATTTGAAATTTGAGTACATTACCCCCATTTATTTCATAGGGTTCCACTTCTTGTCATTTTGTATACTGATAATATAAGCCCAACATTTATGTATATAAAAATCAGATTTCTAAATAAACGTTTGGTTAAAAATTATACCTTGGCCAGAATAATAAATCTAAGTGGCATGCAATAAAGTGTTCCATTTGCACATTAGCACATTGCACAATTCCACAATTCCATTTGCACATTGCCCAATAAAATGTTCCATTTGCACGTTGGTCCCATTCTGCTATCACTCATGCCACTTTTATTCTGGTGTAATTTCATGGACTTCGGTGGAGTTACTCTAGATTTATACTGGTGTAAATAAGAAGTGAGTGCAAATATAGGTGGCCTCATTGCCAATGGGGTACTCCAGTTTTACGATGGTGTAATTCCATTGTAGTAAATTGGGCTCAAATATGCTGAATACACTCATCACTTGTATCACCAGGGTCATCCATTTTATTGCCTGTCTGATACATTATCTGTCTTGTTTAGAATGTTACAGCCTGATTCTCATTTAAACTAAGGCCTTTTTTACACCACTCTAGCAGTGTAAAGAGGCCTAAAGGTGGGAGTAAAATGCAGGCTTTAAGATCTTTGGGAAGGGATTAGTTTTCTTCTACATTTTGTGCAGCACCAAGCCTACTGATGGTGCTCAATAAATTTACATTAATTTTAAATCTGGCCCAGCAGCCTCTATGTTGTCCAGGTGTCTCTTGAAAATTCAGACCTGGCTGACAAGTAATTGGTTTGGTCTCAATCTCTGAGTTTCTCCTACTTGGCCCCAGGCATAGACTGAACTAGATAAGCTCCTTGCTTTTTAGCAGTTCCATGGGATTAATTGAATTCAACAAATTCTATAAAGAATCTTGCTGTTTCTTGACCTGGAGCTTTATTTTACTCAGTACATCTCTTCCACTACGTAGCTTTTTATCACCTTAGAAGCAGTGCCAGAATTAGGTGCTCCATTACCCAAGCAGATGCCACAAAAGATATTTATCTATTGATGACTAGCAGGTTCTTTACAGCTATTTGATATGTGCACTGAGGTGCTAACATTATTGAACTGTAAGTGTATATGTTAGAGATGGTATTAGTGTGGGTGAGAATTGTAATGGTAGTGAGCTAGTGCTTGGAGACTTTTCCTGGGGGGGAATGTTCCCTTAGCCTATTATTTGCTTGCCCATTGTGATGGAATATATTTGAGCAACCTTAACTCTAAGTTAACATAGTTTATATGTGGGAATTGTTATTATGTTTTATATATTTGTATGTACTAACTGTGTTCTAGGTACTTTATATGCAGTGTCATTGTAGCCATGTCAGTCCCAGGATATTAGAGACAAGGTGGGTGAGGTAATATCTTTTATTGGACCAACTTCTGTGGGTTCCCAGCCCTGAAGAAGAGCTCTGTGTGGCTTGAAAGCTTGTCTCTGTCACCCACAGAAGTTGGTCCAATAAAAGAAATTACCTCACCCATCTTGTCTCTCTATGTACTTTATAGACAGGCATGAAGATAAGGTCCAGACCTTGAAGACTGCACAAACTAAGGCTCTAGTGGGGCTGCCCTGGGGTTCTATGTAGGGGTAGCAGTCTGCTTGTGTATTTCAAGTTGCAAGAGTGGGCCCTAAATAAACAATAACAAAGAAGACGTGGGGAAAAGGAACCCTGACTGGTGTGTGGTCAGGGGTGAAAGTAACTTAAGGGACTTACCGGTATGCAGGGCTGGGGTCCTGAGCAGGGGGGCGGGGCCTCAACTGGAAGGGGCAGGCCTTTAAATTCCTTTAAATCGTGATTTAAAGGACCTGGGGCTCCGGCTGCGGTAGTGGTGGCTCAGAGCCCCTGGCCCTTTAAATCGCCGCTGGAGCCCTGGGGCTCCCAGCCGTTGCTGCTACCTCGGGGCTCCAGCAGCGATTTAAAGGGCTGGGAGCCCCGGGGCTCTGGCAATGATTTAAAGGGCATGGGGCTTCACTGCAGTAGCAGTGGCCAGGAGCCCCAGGCCCTTTAACTTGCTGCTGGAGCCCCAGGGCTCGCGGCTGCTGCCCCAGGGCTCCAGCAGTGGGGCTCTGGTGGCAATTTAAAGGCCCAGGGGCTCAGGCCGCTGCCTGGAGCCCAGGGCCCTTTTAAATTGCCAGCCTGGGGAAGCTGCCCCCTGCCAGTACGGTCAGCTGTGTACCGGCACTTGCCAGTATGCCGGACTGGACCGGACCGGCTTACTTTCACCTCTGTGTGCAGTGCAACTGAATGATAATGTTAAGCTTGTGTTGTGTCACTTCTATGATTTTTGTATTGCTTGCATGTGTGTATATATGTATTTTGTCTGCAATATGAACACCTCTCCTCTCAGAATGAAACAGCAGTATCATACTGAAGAAGACAGAAACAGGTACAAATAAAATGCTGGCAAATAAGCTTAAGTAAAGGAAGAACACGAACACTCTCGCTTTATTCCAGCATAAGGAATCTAAGCCTATTACTAGTCCACTGAAATCTGAAAAGAATTTGAAATCCTTTACAAATACTTATATAATTCTGAGGCTAATGCTAATGTGGTGCTCTGGGAAGACAGCTTCCCAGCTCTTCATTTTTCAGAATTTTCCCTTCTTAGTAGGAATTTCTTCATCAAGAATTCTCAAAAAAGAATTACTTCCAACTTTTATATCTATGCCTTCTATATCCTGTACTGAATTTTCCCCAGAAATCTTATCTTTCCATCATTTACTTCTACCTGTAGCCCAAAGTGCAATACAAGACATGTAATTGGAAATCTCCTGAGAGACATGAAGAAAGCTCATAATCATGGGGAATAAAACAAAACTGGACTTTAACATAACCTAGAGGTAGCAGGGAATCTGACACATGCTTTCTTGGATGTCTGCAGACCTAGTGGGTTTTTTAAGTGATGGATTTAAAACTGAAAAACAGAACAGTCCTCTTTTGATGTCAAATCCATTAAATAAATTCTGTTTGGGGGATTTCTATTTTTCACAGAGTGGACATTTTTTTATTTTGTTTTTCAAATTGCCTTCATGTTTTGCACATCTGAATCAAGGGTTTAAACCTTACCATTATCATTATTTATATTCTGATAGCACATCATAGCCCCAGTCAAGATTGGGCCCAGTTCAGTTGTGCCAGGCAATGTACAAACATATGGCAAGACAGGCTGAATCTGGCTGTTTGTACAGTGCCTAGCCCAGTGGTTCCAATCCCAGTTAGGGCTTCTATTGGTGCTGCTATAATACAAATAATAAAATCCAGTTACTTCTACAGATTATTCAAGATTTCCTTCCACAAGGGGAATTGTACAGATTTTGTATTGACTCTAACAAAGCTAGAGAGATAAGACGGCTAAAACAATTTCATTCTCTGTTCTCACCAGATTTATATCGTTGTTAACTCTGGATTTTATGTACCAATAATTTAGACTTTAAAATGATGGCACCTGGTCCTTCTATCTTACCTAGCTAGCACGGGCATTCTGTCTTATGGAGTTTTGGCTCCTCACCATTGTGACAATCAAGGCCCAGACACCCTAAGGGAAGAACAGAAGGTTCAAACACTGAAAAATAAGCAGTTAAACCAATTGTTTGCATGCAATCTCTTTTAAAATCTCGTAATGCATGGAACTTAATAGCTGTCATGAGGTATCTGTACAGGTTATGGTTATGTATGTATGAATACATACATAGAAAATTGTAACTGTGGTATGACTTCAACACCACTTCACAATAGAGTGGTGAATTAATCAGGCAGGGAGGGGCTATCAGGACTGGCCCTAGACCAAATGGTGCCCCAGGCGAGGAGCGTCTTTGGCTCCCCCTCCATTGTTAAACTTTTGAATACCTTTTTTTTATTGCATTTGTAGCCCATGTCAAAACTTTGATGCATGATTTGCATGCATGATTTATCCCTGTCATATAAGACTGGCTGGCAACACCCTACCCCTTATATATCCGCGAGGGCATGGTTGACAACATTCTAGGAGGTTCGAGGAAAATGTAGATCTTAGAAAGTCTGGAAGGTTCCTTGAGATTCTACAAAGGTCCAGAACATTCTAGGAAGTTAGTGAAAAATGAATCCACATATGGAATACCTGAAGTTTTTACTTCAAACATTCCATTTTCCCTTTTGTTACTAACAACAAAAACAGCATCTGAGCCCGGCGCCCCCCAAGCCCGGCATCTCAGGCGGTCGCCTGGATCACCTGCCTCCTAATCTGGCCCTGGGGGCTACTTCTCCAACCAGACGAGACTGGCTTCAAGCACCTAGCCATTGTCCAGCCCAGGAAAAAACAGTGAGGAACCACCAAAGGAAATGGGAACAGCTTGAAATTGAAAAGAACTAAGACTTCAAAAACTAAGAAAAGGAGGAAGCTTTCCCTATTTTTAAAATGGAAGGGGTTTGAACTGAAGAGCATCTAGAAGTTGAGGGGATAATCTCAAGACAGGAGGTTGTCTGAGAATACTGGATCCCTCCTATAGATAGAGGGTGTGCTCAGAAACTGTTATAAGGTAATAGCAGCAAAGAATCCTGTGGCACCTTATAGACTAACAGACGTATAGGAGCATGAGTTTTCGTGAGTGAATACCCACTTCTTCGGATGCAATAGGTAACTCTTATTAGAAAAGAGATTTTATGTAGTATAAACATGCAAAGCCTGAGGCTTTATCTTTACGTTTGTTTTCTGTGTAACTCGTATATTTGTTTTCCCTTACTATTTCATCTTTGAAACTGAGATTTTTCGGTTCAATACACTTTTTTTTTTATTTTCATCCCAAGTAGGTGTCTGTTATGCAAACTGTATGAAGTGAGTGTGCCAAAGTGAGCTGATAATTGGGGGGCTGGTTTCACACCTTCGGGGGGTGAGGAACCAGAGGGGAACAGTCTGAGTGTCTGGTAATTAAGAGCTTGGGGAGGACATATTTGGGGAGATCCGGAACTGGAAAGGCTGTTGGTATCACCCTTCAAAGTGTACCTTCACTAGTGAGAGCCAGGGTGAGACCTTATACTTGTGGGCAGGCTACTGGTGTCAGAGATCTGAATCATAGGCTTGGTCTACAATAGGAGATTATGTCGAATTTAGCAGCGTTAAATCGAATTAACCCTGCACCCGTCCACACAACGAAGCTATTTAGTTCGACATAGAGGTCTCCTAAATTCGATTTCTGTACTCCTCCCCAACGAGGGGAGTAGCGCTAAATTCGACATGGCCATGTCGAATTAGGGTAGGTGTGGATGGAATTCGACGCTAATAGCTCCGGGAGCTATCCCACAGTGCACCACTCTGTTGACGCTCTGGACAGCCGTCCGAGCTCGGATGCTGTGACCAGCCACACAGGAAAAGCCCCGGGAAAATTTGAATTCCTTTTCCTGTCTGGCCAGTTTGAATCTCATTTCCTGTTTGGACATCGTGGCGAGCTCAGCAGCACTGGCAACGATGCAGAGCTCTCCAGCAGAGGTGACCATGCAATCTCAGAATAGAAAGAGGGCCCCAGCATGGACTGATCGGGAAGTCTTGGATCTGATCGCTGTGTGGGGCGATGAGTCCGTGCTTTCGGAGCTGCGATCGAAAAGACGGAATGCAAAGATCTACGAGAAGATCTCAAAAGCCATGGCAGAGAGAGGATACAGCCGGGATGCAACGCAGTGCCGCGTGAAAATCAAGGAGCTGAGACAAGGGTACCAGAAGACCAAAGAGTCAAACGGACGCTCCGGATCCCAGCCCCAGACATGCCGTTTCTACGAGGCACTGCATTCCATTCTAGGTGCGGCTGCCACCACTACCCCACCACTGACCATGGACTCAGAGGATGGGATATTGTCGACGGCCTCTTCCTCGGAGATGTTAGCGGACGGGGAAGATGAGGAAGGAGATGAGGAGGACGAGGCAGTCGACAGCGCTTACAACGCCGATTTCCCCGACAGCCAGGATCTCTTCATCACCCTCACAGAGATCCCCTACCAAGCCTCCCCAGGCGTTAACCCGGACCCTGAATCAGGGGAAGGATCAGTCGGTAAGTGTTTTAAACATGTAAACATTTATTTTGAACAGAACAGGAACATTAACAATGGGTTTTTCATGATTGGTTTGCCCTAGGCGCTTAACGTTTAAGTCCTTGGCAGTGCAACTACTGCAAAAGAATCTAACAATGTCCGGTTTATCATGATTAGTTTGCCCTAGGCGCTCTACTTTTCAGTCCTTGCCAGTGCAGCTACTGGAAAATAAGGTCTATATGTCCGGGGATAGAGCTGAAATCCTCATGGGACATCTCCACGAAGCTCTCCTGGAGGTAATTGGAAAGCCTTTGCATGAGGTTCCTGGGGAGAGCGGCCTTATTGTGTCCTCCGTGGTAGGAAACTTTTCCGCGCCAGGCTATCATCAAGTACTCTGGCATCATTGCCTTGCAGAGCATGGCGGCATACAGCCCTGGTTTTTGCTGGCTTTCACGCAGCATGCGTTCTTTCTCTGTCTCAGAAATCCTCAGCAGAGTGATGTCGCTCATGGTGACCTGCTTAGAATTAGGGGAATGTTACTATTGGGACTGCTTGCCTGTTCCTTTACAGGACTGTAACTGGTGGTTTAAAGCCACGCGGTGGAGGCGGGAGAGGGGCAGCATACAGGGATCTTTCCTGGGGACAGCCGCGAGGGGGTGGGACAGGGGCAGAGTTCAAGCTTGCCGGATTGCCGGCAGCAGGAACTGGCCAATGCTAGGAGCATTGCTTTGAACGTGAAAGGAGGGCACTGCTATAATTTAAGTTTTAAGCAGCCAAAAGTCTACGGCTTACCATGTCAGCCTGCTACCCGAATTTCCGCTGTCCTGCCCCGCTTGTCTGATCTCCACTGCAAGACCCCAGGCACTGAATGCGAAGGCCGAAAATTCGACCTTGTCCTGAGTGCGCATGTGATAGGTGCTGTGGATGGTCTTGTTCACAGAGAAAGACTATGTTCATTGTTCACAAAAAATAATCTTTTTGAGGAATTCACTCCCTTTTTCCCATCCCACAGCTGTGACTGTCTCCCGACCTACCCTGGCATCCCCCTCCCAGAGGCTGGCGCAGATTAGGCGGAGAAAGAAAAGGACACGGGACGACATGTTCTCAGAACTTATGGGCTGCTCCCAAGCCGAGGCGGCCCAGCAGACCCAGTGGAGGGAGAACATGTCGCAATACCATCGATCAAACATTGAACGGGAGGAGAGGTGGCGGCAGGAAGACCAGCAGGCAACTCAAACGCTGCTTGGACTAATGAGGGAGCAAACGGACATGCTCCGGCGCCTTGTGGATGTTCTGCAGGACCGGAGGCAGGAGGACAGAGCCCCACTGCAGTCTCTCTCTAACCGCCCTCCCCCGCCACAAAGTCCCCTGCAGACTGCTCCAGTAGCAGAAGGCTCTCATTCCCCAAAATTTGATAAGTCCTTTCCTTCCCGCCTCACCCAAGCCCCCGGCCCAGTTTCATCCCCTAACTGTGTAGTTGCTAATAAAAAATACGTTTCTGTTAATTACTGTTTCCATCATGTTCTTTTAGAGGACAGTGTGTTTGAAGGGGGTAAAGGGGGTTGGTAATTGGAGAGGACAGTCACCTTTACCAGGGTACAGAAACGGGGGCAGGTTCAGCAGCAGGTCACACACACATTGCAGTCACTAGGCACCCTGGTCAGCCTGGGAGGTGGTTTTCATGTTCTGTGTGGGGGTGGGCTATGTGACTTTGTGGCGGGGGAGGGCGGTTAGAGATCTTATGCAGCGGTCCTTAGCCTGGATGACAGAGCCACGCAGCAGGGGATCTGTAACCGTCCTCCCCCGCCACAAAGTCACATAGCCCCCACACACAGAGTCCCGAAAAGGAGGGGTGGCAGGCTCCATTGAAACAACCAGTCCACCACTGCGGACCCCTCTAGGAGCAGGAGCCTGTCATTTCTCGAGTTTAGAAGCATCCTTTCCATCACTACGCCCACTCGCCACCACAGTCTGCGTCCCAGTTTCAACAGTTTACCGCGAAACCCGTAATAAAGAAAACGGGGTTCATTAACAAAGTGCCATTTATTTTATTTTTAAATGTGGGTTGGAAGGGGGAGGGACAGGGTGAACGGGGTATGTAGCTGGAGAGGATAGTCAACATTAACTGGGTAAAGAAACGGGGGCAGGTTCAGCTTCTCTTTAAACAAACTTAAAAGTCACTGGTTACCCTGCTCACTGAGGAACCTAGCTTTCAAAGCCTCCCGGATGCACAGCGCGTCCCGCTGGGCTCTTCTAATCGCACGGCTGTCTGGCTGGGCGTAATCAGCAGCCAGGCTATTTGCCTCAACCTCCCACCCCGCCATAAAGGTCTCCCCCTTGCTCTCACAGAGATTGTGGAGCACACAGCAAGCTGCAATAACAATGGGGATATTGGTTTCGCTGAGATCAGAGCGAGTTAGTAAGCTTCTCCATCTCCCCTTGAGACGTCCAAAAGCACACTCCACCACCATTCTGCACTTGCTCAGCCGGTAGTTGAAGAGTTCTTTTTCAGTGTCCAGGGCGCCTGTATAGGGCTTCATGAGCCAGGGCATTAGCGGGTAGGCTGGGTCCCCGAGGATCACTATAGGCATCTCCACATCCCCAACAGTTATTTTGTGGTCCGGGAAGTAAATACCTTCCTGCAGCCGTCTAAACAGACCAGAGTTCCTGAAAACACGAGCGTCATGAACCTTGCCCGGCCATCCGACGTTGATGTTGGTAAAACGTCCCCTATGGTCCACCAGTGCTTGCAGCACCATTGAAAAGTAGCCCTTTCAGTTAATGTACTGGCTGGCCTGGTGGTCCGGTCCCAGGATAGGGATGTGAGTTCCATCTATAGCCCCACCGCAGTTTGGGAATCCCATCGCGGCTAAGCCATCTATGATGACCTGCACGTTTCCAAGGGTCACTACCTTTGACAGCAGTAGCTCAACGATTGCGTTGGCTACTTGCATCACAGCTACCCCCACGGTAGATTTGCCCACACCAAAGTGGTTCGCGACTGACCGGTAGCTGTCTGGCGTTGCAAGCTTCCAGAGGGCTATGGCCACTCGCTTCTGGACAGTCAGGGCTGCTCGCATCCGGGTGTCATTGCGCTTCAGGGCAGGGGACAGCAACTCACAAAGTTCCAGGAAAGTTCCCTTCCGCATCCGAAAGTTTCGCAGCCACTGTGATTCATCCCAGACCTGCAGCACTATGCGGTCCCACCAGTCCGTGCTTGTTTCCCGGGCCCAGAATCGCCGTTCCACAGCATCAACATGACCCATTGCCACCATGATGTTCACGGCGCGGTGTCCCGTGCTTTGCGAGAGGTCTGTGCCCCTCTCAGACTTAATGTCCTCATCGCGCTGCCGTAGCCTCCTCGCCCGATTTCTCAGCATCTGCCTCTGGAAAAGGTGTATGATAAGGTGCGAGGTGTTGACAACGGCCATAACTGCAGCGATGGTCGCAGCGGGCTCCATGCTCGCAGTGCTGTGGCGTCCGCGCTGTCACTCACCAGAAAAGTGCGCGAACTGATTGCCTGCCGGCGCTTTCAGGGAGGGAGGGCGGGAGTGACGGTTGGATGACGACAGTTACCCAAAAGCACCCTCGACACATTTTTTTCCCCAGCAGGCATTGGGGGCTCGACCCAGAATTCCAATGGGCAGCGGGGACTGCGGGAACTGTGGGATAGCTGCCCACAGTGCACCGCTTCCAATGTCGACGCTTGCCCCGTTAGTGTGGACTCACAAAGTCGAATTACTGTCCTTAGTGTGGATACACACGTTCGACTTTGTAATATCGATTCCACATATTCGATTTAAGTAAAATCGAACTACTCTCGTAGTGTAGACATACCCATAGCTACACAGCACAAAGCCCCCAGTGTTAAAGAGCAGGCAGTGATGGAACCCAAAACATCACAATCATATTTATTATTATTATTTATTTATTAATTGTAAAGTACTATCAGTGGAAGGATGTATCATGCAGGACCAAGGACAAAGTGACATATAGGTAGCAGGCTGTTGAGGAGACTCTTCTTATTGCCTTTTATGTCCCTTGCCAGCTGTAACTCATTTTGTTCCTTAGTCTTTCTGATTCTGTCCCTAAATACTTATGCTGTTCTTATCAGTGTACTACTCCTTATCTATTTAAGCATGTTTCCACTGTTTGTAAGATTCCTTTTTGATTTTCAGGTCATTAAAGAGCTCCTGACGGAGCCATATTAGCCTCTTATTATTCTTCCTATCTTGCTTTTGCACTGGAATAGTTTGCAGTTGTGCCTTTCATATTGTCTCCTTGAGGAACTGCCATCTATCCTGAACTCATTTTTCCCTCAGATTTTTTTCCCAGGGGACCTGATCTACCAGTTCTCTGAGTTTGTTAAAGTCTGCTTTTTTTGAAGTCCATTATCCTCATTCTGCTGCTCTCACTTCTTCCTTCCTTAGAATCATGAAATCTATCATTTCATGATCCTAAGGAAAGGAAGGAGTAAGAGCATTTCATGTTCATTGTCCCTCAAATTGCCTTTCACTTTCAGATTTTCTACCAATTTTTTCCTGTTGGTCAGAATCAAGTCTAAAATGGCTGTCCCCCTGGTTACTTCCTCCATTTTCTGGAACAAAAAGTTGTCCCTGATACATTCCAAGAAGTTATTGGTGATTTTGTCTTTTGCCATATTACTTTCTCAACAGATGTCTTGGTAGTTACAGTCCCCCATTACTACCAGGTCCCGTGTTTTGGATCACCTTCGATTGGTCCTTCAGCCCTCATATAGATTGTGCTGATCACAACACATCTTCCATTCTTCTCTTATCATGGCCTTCCTTATCCATGTGCAGCCATGTCTTTTCATGATAAAATCTTCCCACCGATTTGGAAGTTGGCTGAGTGGTTGTTTCAGTTCCTATGGGTACCACTTGACCACAGCTGTAGTCCATTGATTGTCAGTGACCCTAGCTATATGCCCAGCCCATCGCATTTTACTGTACCTGCTTTCAACAACGACATCCTGTACTCCACTCTCCTGTCTGATCACTTCATTGGGGACTTGGTCACAGATTGAAATCCCCAGAGTTCTTCTTTCCATTGCCCTCTCTGTGACAGACAGTTGTTTCTCGTCTATCTTCATCAGCGCCCATGTTTCACTGCCATACAACACTGCCGGCAAACAAAACAAACAAACAAACAAACAAAAATCCTGGCAGTTCTGTGTTTTGAATATTTGTTGTTGTATTTTTTTCTGTTTTTTTTTTAAGAAATGCCTCATCTACCTCCTCTTCCTGATTTGGTGGTCTATAGTAGACTTCCACAATGACATTACCCCTATTTTTTAAACCTTTTATCTTTACCCAGAGACTCTCAACTGGTCTGCCTTCCACCTCCTTCTGGATCCCACAACAAATGTATATATCCTTTATTTATAATGCAACCCCTCCTCCCTTTTTTCCCTGCTTGTCCTTTCTGAACAAGCTGTACCACTCTATACCAATATTCCAGTCATGAGACTTATCACACCAAGTCTCTGTGATGGCAATTAAATAATAATTTAGCTTATGTACTAATACTTCTAGTTCTTCCAATTTATTTCCCATACTCCTTGTGAATGTGTATAGACATCTAAAATGTTGATCAGATTCCCCCACTGATTTCCTGCAACTCCCATTGGCCAGGAACCGTGAACCGCAGCCACTGGGAGCTGAGGATGGCTGTGCCTGCGGACGGTCAATGTAAACACTATCTCGCGGCCTGCCAGTGGATTACCCTAACAGGCCGCGTGGGGCCTGCAGGCTGCAGGTTGCCCACCACTGATCTAAATGAACTGAATGAATTCTCCCCTGACAGCTAGCTGGGACGGGGAGAGACTTCAGGAGCAAACTGTATTTACATGAACACACCTACTCTGCTTAGATATCCAGGAGATAGAGTGGTGTTGCTCAAAGTAATCAAATTTGGCTGGTGCTGGGTTACAAATCACTTTAGTATCCCCACACACGCACTGATCATCGGAGCCTTAGGCGCATGGGACCCCAGTAATGAGCGAGTGCTGAGGGAATGCGGGTTATTGCTGATTATGTACTCTATGTATCATATGACTTTTAAAAACTAACTTTATATTTGTGGATAATCTAAGCACTATACCCAGATGTACAGACACTTTTCATGAGTGATGTATTCATAAGTATTTGGATTCTAATATCTAAACTGTATTGTTAAATCTATTCACCTAAATTTGGGTTAGTGCTGATTATGTACTCTATGTATCATATGACTTTTAAAAACTAACTTTATATTTGTGGATAATCTAAGCACTATACCCAGATGTACAGACACTTTTCATGAGTGATGTATTCATAAGTATTTGGATTCTAATATCTAAACTGTATTGTTAAATCTATTCACCTAAATTTGGGTTAGTGCTGATTATGTACTCTATGTATCATATGACTTTTAAAAACTAACTTTATATTTGTGGATAATCTAAGCACTATACCCAGATGTACAGACACTCTTTTCCCAACCTATGTATTATACAATTTTTTAACATTACCTTTAATAAAATTTTTAAATCTGTTCTTGAATGTAGGGGTAGTGAAATGCTGTTATCAATGTGTTGTCATTATTGTATGAATGACAGGGAGCAGAACTGTGCTTAACCTGTCCCAAATGGTCACTCTCAGCTGAAAGGACCTCATTAAGCCAGGGGGTTGAATGCCAGAGCCCTGTGAAAGTAAGAGGGGTGGGGACAGGTGTCCCAGCCAGGAGGTGTGGACTCTCTCTAGGGGTCCCCAGACTGGTTTAACCTGTTCCTCCCCACTGTTAAAGAAAGAGCTAAATAGGCTTCATTAGGAGCCTCTTTGTTATTTTAAATGCTCAAGCAGAGCTGAAATCACTTTTGGTGGGACTGTGTTTCTGCCCAGCCTGCAAAGAGCTGAAAATTACTAAGAGACTGATGTGCAGAGGTCACAGCAGAGAGGTGGGTGGCAGCAGAAGGTGACTGACAGGCAGCTGGCAAACGAGTGGCTGGTGAGGCAGTGAGGAACCGTGGCTGGTGGAGCAGCCAGGTGGTGAGGAGCAGCAGTGGCTGGCAGGGCGGCCAGCAGCAGCAGCGGGCGGGGTGGCCAGCCAAAGCAAGTGTTCAGCTGGTGGAACAAGCAAGGTGAGTGAGCAGAGAGAGGCACAGAAAAGGAGCCTTTGATTGTAGAACTCAAGAACATGAGGCAGAAGGCACTGCCCCACGCACTCTGGGGAGGTTGTCCTGCTCAGTTCTATGATTATGAATCTCTCTTGTGGCATTTTCCCTAATTAATGTCGGGTGACTTCCCTCCTTTCATTAAAAGTTTCTTTTCTACACTCAGACACTGTGCTTGCAAGAGGGGAAGTACTGCCTCTCACAGGTGCCCAGGGATGGTGTGTAATTTCCCCAGGTTACTGGGTGGGGGCTCGAGCCGGTTCTATGTTGTATCGATGGAAAGGAACTCCTAGGTATTGAATCTGGCCCTTGTTGCTGCTGGCTTCACCTGGCAGAAGGGTTACATGTAATTTTCCATGTCCTCCACCCCAAACATCTAACTCTCTGTTGTGGAAACCGTTTTTTATACTTACCTGTGGGCTGCTGATCAATTTGTTCTTCTCCTCTACTCTGTTCCTTGACAGTTTATATAAAACTTGACTCACTGGATCAGACAGCTAGGTCATAATGAGTTTTACTAATTGTATGCAGCCTTTTCACTTCTAAACTTCTGTCTGTGCAGAATATTCTAGAGCTAATCTTAGGTATGGTGGCTATTTGATTATTTCTCCAATTAAACAAAGTTGTCGATAGGTTAGAACATGGGTCGCAAACAATGTTTCATTTGGGGGTAGTGACTTGACTTCCACCTTTATCATGTTTGCAGTGTGCTGTTGAAGCTGCTTTATTGTATATACTTCAGGCTGTTTTCCCAGATATCAGCATCATGAGTGGATATAGGCTCATTTAACATCTTTGCCAGCTGTTTTTAGAGCCGCCCCAGGAGCAGGAAGAAAGCATTAGTGAAACTGAACAATACTCTGTGTTCTGCAAATTATAGGATGAAAAATAGAAAGAGTGCCATTGTGCAAGGCACAGATTTAATAGAGGACAAGGTTCCTTATTCATATTTCTCTTAGTTCATACGCTCTAGGACATTCATGACAAAGTTGGCCATGAAGCCTGGCAATTCTCCTGAGGAGCATATTTAAAGGATCATTAAAATACACGTTGTGGCTTCTGGCTGTATTTATTAATAACATCATTGAAAGACCTCTAAAGATCAGGCCTCCATTCCCTCAGATATGTCTGCCATGAGAGTATTGGAAGGAACTGCCCTTCTGATAAGAAAGCTATTACATGACAGTGTAAGAAAATGTCTGAGCTACATAATTTAGACACCTTTTCAAGAACAGTCTGTCCCCCATTGTTTCCAGTCAATATGTTTTTGGCAGGGAGGCAGAAGCTCTTTCAATTGTGGTGTTAAAAATTTAATAGGATCATTTAAGAACTATGACACTTTAAAAAGCCAGGGATCTTGGCATTCTGCAGCTAACAGTGAACTCTACTGAGATATGGAACGCTGGATGTTTTCACTACTGTGCAGGACACACGTAAACATATTATAGAAGTCTCCTAATTTTGGCATAAAAATTTATCTTTAAATTCAACAGTATTCCTAAATATAATACAAGAAGTAGCTCATTAAAAAAACCGCTTTGGACCAGTTTGATAGTCTGTGGGAGCATTCATCCCCTAGGATAACTCCCATATCTTATTAATGAGCTGTATGGACAGGCTCCAAAGGGAGTCCTCAGCCAGGTCTTTGAAGTTTACATGCACACAAGGCAGTCGTAAACCAGTGAGCTTCTGGATTACATATTGAAACAAAAATATCTTTCAAGGTAGGACCTTACATGCCCATTTTATGCCTTGACCAACTTTCTAGAACCAAATAAAATAATTTATCCTTTAAAAACAGGTTTTATAATAAAAATATATATACAGCCTTAACTAAAAAGGTCTGAACAGTGCTATGGTAATAATAAACACCAGTCTCAAAAATAATTTGCATAACCCACAGGTAACAGTTCATGTGGCTGAATCATTATAAAGTAATTCCCTACTCCATACGGTGGTGCTTGCAGACAGTTAAATTTGGAATATGCAATTTCCTAGTAAAGCTTTTTAACCTGTAAAATCCTGCATCTTTAACATATTGCAGGAATTTTATTATGATAAAACCTCAAAGGTTAAAAAATGCCACATGTCATATTAAGCTCTCATGTAATTAGAACCCAAAGGTCACAATCTTAGCTGGAGATTTAAAGCGTCATGGTTCAGACTTTCTTCCCCTGTTTCATGAAGGGCTTTTGTTCAGTACAATAAAAACTACTCCTTTTCTAAAGGTTAATTTGTGACAATGGGTTTGATTAAGTGCTTTTTCGTGGAGTATCTGCATTCTAATTCAGAAGTAATGTACCAGCCCCTCTCCCCACCAGCAATCTGTAGATTCTTTATCATGGAGTAGGGACATCCCTAGGGTCTGATAGCCAGATGTGCTGAGTATTTGCAGCTCCTGCTTAAGTCAGTGGAGTTGTTGGTGTTCACCACCTGGTAAAATAACCTCCTTAGTGCATACTATTAAAGATAAAAGGAGTGCCCCCATCAAATATTTCTATCTTGTATTATGGGAGCGTCCTTCTGCAGTAAGATTGTTGTCCTCCCTTTATATCCTTCCCATTCTGATGTACCCCTTTCCTTTTCCAAGCTATCTAGTCATGGGGGAGCCGCAGAGGAAGGCTATAATGGTTAAAATGGGGGCAGGGCAGAGCTTGTTGTAGGTAGGAAGGGTGGTCTAATACACTGGATACTGCTGTGGGTGTGAGAAGACCTAGGTTCAATTCCTTGTTCAACGATAAACTTCTTGTGTGACATTCCTGAACAGCTATATTTTGTAGCTTTTCCGGCAGAAGTGTGCACACTAAAATAATAAATGCCTTGTTGATTACGTTAAATTAAGATCAATTTTAGTGCACAGCTCTTTGGTACAATGAGACTTTTCCCTCAGCAAATGTCTTTAATAAATTATAATCCAGGGAGGCATTTTGTCATATCTGTCTGTAAATACAGGAAACAGGGTAAAGATGGTATTTGTGCAAAATCCTGATTTTTTTTTTTAAGCAAATAATCTAAATATTCGCCAGGAAAATGCTGCCCCCTCCTCCTTTAGGAATTTTGTTCTTGGAAAAGAGAGAAGTGTCAATGGTTCGCTTTTTACAGATAAAGAAAACTTTTTTCTGGATTCTTCAATACTGAGATTTTTATTATACACATACACTGGAGGGTAGGAATAGGGTCCAGAGTGACCTAGACAAATTGGAGGATTGAGCCAAAAGAAATCTGATGATGTTCAACAAGGACAAGTGCAGAGTGCTGCATTTAGGACGAAAGAATCCCATGCACTGCTACAGGCTGGAGACCGACTGGCTAAGCAGCACTTCTGCAGAAAATGACCTGGGGATTACAGTGGACGAGAAGCTGGATATGAGTCAGCAGTGTGTCCTTGTTGCCAAGAAGGCTAACAGCATATTGAGCTGCATTAGTAGGAGCATTGCCAGCAGATTGAGGGAAGTGATTATTCCCCTCTATTCGGCACTGGTGAGGCCACATCTGGAGTACTGCATCCAGTTTTGGGCCCCCCACTACAGAAAGGATGTGGACAAATTGGAGAGAGTCCAGCAGAGGACAACAAAAATGATCAGGGGGCTGGGGCACATGACTTACAAGGTGAGGCTGAAGGAACTGGGGTTATTTAGTCTGCAGAAGAGAAGAGTAAGGGGGGCCTTCAACTACCTGAAGGGGGGTTCCAAAGAGGATGGAGCTAGGCTGTTCTCAGTGGTGGCAGATGACAGAACAAGGAGCAATGGTTTCAAGTTGCAGTGCGGGAGGTCTAGGTTGGGTATTAGAAAACACTATTTCACTAGGACAGTGGTGAAGCACTGGAATGGGTTACCTAGGGAAGTGGTGGAATCTCCATCCTTAGAGGTTTTTAAGGTCCAGCTTGACAAAGCCCTGGCTGGGATGATTTAGTTGGTGTTGGTCCTGCTTTGAGCAGGGGGTTGGACTAGATGACCTCCTGAGGTCTCTTCCAGCCCTAATCTTCTATGATTCTATATAAATGTAATTAATATAATGAGAGAGAGCATTTGCATGTATGCTTTATTTCTAATCAATAGCCCAGAACAATGGGCTAAGGACTGGACATGAGACTTTGAAATATAAAAACACTCATAAACAACAGAAATATATGGAAATCTTAAAAGGCAATATTTAGAGTTTTCTTCATGGCAAGGTAGCTTTAGTTGAGCTGGGTGCTGAAAAATAGATTAATAGATAAGGCCAGAGTCTGATCCAATCCTATATTAAGCATAATAACTTGTTTGACTAAAGAGTATCTTCCTGAAAGCCATCCTGTCTTGATTTGAAAATGTCAAGAGATGAAGAATCCACCACTTCCCGTGGTAGTTTGTTCCAGCAGATAATTACCTTCACTGCTAACAATGTGTATCTGATTTCTAATTTGAATTTGTCTGGGTTCAGCTTCCAGACATTGGTTTTCGTTAAGCCTCTCCCCACTTGCTTAACGAGCCCTTTAGGACATGGGGTGTTTGTTTGTTTTTTGGTCCATAACATCGCAGAGAATTGCATTAGCACCCTCTTATACCAAGATGCCTAGAAAGTACCAAACTTTCTAACAGGAACCAGGGATAAAATAAATAAATATCCTCATGTGTTTTCATTATACTGTTAATTTAAAATATGTGACTTTCACCTTTGCGCATATTGCAAGGAAATTAATTCCCCCCCTAGATATTGTGCACTATTTTAGTAGTGGGGGAGAAGGGTTCCTTTTGATTCTAAATATTCAAAGTAAATGCAAGTCAGAAACTAGCGTCCTGCAGCATTTCCTTTTTTAAAATCTATGAATAAATAAGCAGGGAGGTTTACAATAGATGTTCAGAATACAATCGTCAGAAGACTTCCTTAATATTTGGCTTGCAATTAAAGAGGTTTATATCCTGAAAAGCAGAAAGGTGACAGCACTGGGGAATATTGCAAGTCATATTTTCAGCTCTAATTAGTTCAAATCTGACACTTACTTTTGTGGATTTTCCCCCCCTGTGATTACTCAGCCTAAAATCTCTTATGTATTGAAGGCAACATAATTCAAAGGTGCATGGTAGTTTGGTTTCAAGGCAGGGGAAAATGTGCACAGTGCTGCTAAAATAAGCCAAAAAGCATTTCCCTTTTATTTTTAAAAGATAAAACACCAACAAATATACAAACCACCACCTGCTTCTTGTTGTTGCAGCACCCCAAGTGTGCTAATCACACTATGGAATAAATAAAAAAAACATAACACCTTCTTTGGACAGCGTAAAGCCTAATTTTAGATATTATGCATGTGAGGGTAACAAAACAGTGCAGGATTTCATAGGCATGTGACAACCATGGAACCATCCCAAGTGTCTTCTGGCTCAACTCATACACTGGGCACACTCTTGATCTGGTGTTTGGGTTGAGATTAGAGATGAAGATATCTGGAAATTTTACCCACATTGAAGACTGCTGAGCACCTCCTGCAATTCTGGGATAGGGCACAGCTTTCCTGGTGGTGTGAGGATCAAGTATGATTCTCCACACTTGTTTTTTAATGGAACTTGAAAGTTTCAAAGATGGTCTGTGGAAGAATCTTGTTCCTCCAACAGACCACTCGATCAATGGCCTAATAGAACTTCACAATTTTTGGTCTTCAACTATCAGTGAATTGGCTGGTAGGTGTCCATGTGTCTCTTCTTCATCCTCATAAATTTCCATGGATTAGAGATGACCTGCAACATTCTGGAGCAGGATGGAACACAAGTAAAGCCCCAGTGGTGGAAGTCTAGTGCCACACCTGACTGATAGCACTGAAGGATTTTTGCTAAAATACATAAACAAAATGTAACAAAAATTTATTCCAGAGAGAGGAGCCTATTTGTACATCTAGACTGCGATAAAAGACCCGCAGCAGGGCCACAGCTGGCCCAGCTCAGCTGACTCAGGCAGTGGGGCTATAAAATTGCAGTGTAGAAGTTTGGGCTGGAGCCTAGGCTCTGGAACCATGCTAAGGGGATGGTCTCAGAACCTGAGCCTGAACCTCTACACTGCAATTTTTAGCCCTGCAGCACAAATCATCTGTCCCTGGCTCTGATACTCTGTGCCTTGGTTTTTGTTATCTCAATGTAGACATACTTTAACTTGCCCATAGGGAGGGTGAGGTGAGAAAGATACATAAGGGGTGAAAAACTCCCATTGACTTCTGTGGGGTCAGGATTTCAACCAGATATCTGGAATCAAATGGAACTTTTTTTCTCCATATTGAGCATACTCTAGGCAAAAAATAAATTTCCTTGCGATATCTCAAGATGCAAATGAGGCGAGAGCTGTAGGGTGACAGGAAAAAGCTGTACAGGGGTTCCCCAGTATACATCTCCCCCTTATCTATTGTTTCGGGTATCCGGCGCTCATAAATAGGGGAACATGTTCCAATTTACGTTGGTCCTGATCCACATATCCGTCATTTGCACAGATCAGGACCAATGTGAATTGGAACACATTCCCCTATTGTATAGTACAGTACTGTACTTGCGTCCGCCGGCCACATTCAAGGCTTATTACCTACAGAGGACGTTCTCCATGCTGATTAAGGAGATGGCAGATGAAGGAAAGCCCAGTGTAAAGGAGTTTTGGAAGTCCTACAACATCTTGAAGGGCGTGGAAAATATTGACACATCGTGGGAAGAGGTCACTTTGCAATGTATGAACGGCGTTTGGCCCCATGCATGGCCAGATGCTGTCCACAGCTTCATGGGATTTGATGCCATTCCTGCTCTCGAGCAAGAAATTGTCAAGTTGGCGAAGGATGTTGGCTTTGAGGAGGTGGAGGAATATGATGTACAGGAGCTGTTGGAGTCTCACGCTGAGCAACTGACAAATGAAGAATTGATTGAGCTGGACCAACAATGGATATCCGAAGAGAGCAAGGATGACGATGACGTAAGGCAGAAAGCCAAGAATCTCTCCCATTTCTTTGAATTGCTGGATGAGATGATGGAAATCGTACAGAGCGGTGATCCTTTTTGTGAATGGTCTGCCAAGATCTCCAGGGCTTTCAATGATGCAGTGGCTTGCTACAGGGAGATCTATTGTTCAAAGATTCATGCAGGAGAGCACACATCGATAAAATCCTTTTTTAAGACTTCTGCAACCAAAAAGTCAGCCATGGAAAAGCCAGCCCAAGAAAACCCAGCCACCATCCCTATCTAAGTTTAGTGTAATTGACACTGTTTCATACTGTCTTACTGTACTGTATTTACTGTATTAGAATATTCTATGTTTTGAACGGTGTTAGTACGGTTCTACATTATTTTTTTCAATATTTTATGTGTAAAATGTGTACTGTATAACCTGTCATTGTAAAAAGATACACTGTTTAGGCGAAACTAGGCGAGTGTGGTGAAGTTGTGAATACATGCCCCCCTTATTCCATTATTTCTTATGGGGAAAAATTCCCCGGAATATGTCGTTTCGGTATCCATTGCCCTTTTAAGAATGCAACCCCAATGTATACAGGGGACCCCCTGTAGGATTAGGAAGAAAGGAACAAAAGCTTTTTGCCAAAAGCAATTTACTTTTCAGTAGTTTGACTGCCTGTTTCATGTCAGTTTTTTCCCCTTAAATTTAAAATAAAAATATTTTAAATTTTGAGTACAATGATAATCCGAGAGCACTTTCCGTTCTTTTGATAACTGTATCCTGGGCTAGTGGCCTTTTCTGTGCTCGCTTATGGTTATTATCTCCATAAACAGGGAGCATTCTCAAGTAATTTAAATTGCATTGCCCCTCTCAAAACTGCCATAATCTCCCAGAGTCCCTTAAAGGAAAATAGCTTCACTAATTGTCCCAGTACACTCTACCTCACACCGGGGAGTGGTGTAAAGGAGCACCTTTTCAGCAAGAGTTCCTGGAAGCATTGTGCCCCAGTAAGACTAATGAGTGTCTAAATACAAAGAGGTAGGGCTTTGAACTGGACCTACTTAAGGATATAGAAAGGACATAGATCTGATAACATATTACAATGTTATCACATGTGCTTGATGAATTCTACATTTGAAAAGTTAGTTTTTTTTTTTAATCTCAAAAATTAAGCACCATGGATGAAATTCACCTGTGAGGCTGAAGCAGGTGGCAATCTATATTCTCATCTATCTTCAGAAAGCTCTCTGAAAGATGGTCTTGTGGTTAAGGCATGTAACTGGAAGCTGGGATGTCTAGCTTCTGCTACTTTGCCATACATTAATTGAATGACCTTTGGCAAGTTATGTAGGCCCAAATTTCTAAAGCTATTTAGATGCCTAATTCAGTGGGAGTTAGGTGCCTAAATACCTTTAAAAATCGGGACCTAAACCTCTCCATACCTTCTTTTGTCAACCCTCATGATTTTATTGTGAGGCTCATTATGTTAGTATTTTCTTAAAGCCCCAGCTCCTGGAATTGTACCATTATGGGAGAATCATTTTGTTTTTGTTTTCATTTCTAGCTCTCATGGTTGTGGAGAAAAGCTTGAAAATGTGTCCCAAGTTCACCTTAAACGATGAAAAACCAAAAGGCAAATAAAAAAAATGAACTGGTCAGTTCTTTTAAAAATATCTCAATATTTCTAAGGCCTGGTCTACACTAGGAGTTTATGTCGAATTTAGCGCCGTTACATCGAATTAACTCTGCACCCGTCCACCCCACGAAGCTATTTAGTTCGACATAGAGGTCTCTTAAATTAGACTTCTGTACTCCTCCCCAACGAGGGGAGTAGCGCTAAATTCGACATGGCCATGTCGAATTAGGCTAGGTGTGGATGGAAATCGACGCTAATAGCTCCGGGAGCTATCCCACAGTGCACCACTCTGTTGACGCTCTGGACAGCAGTCCGAGCTCGGATGCTGTGACCAGCCACACAGGAAAAGCCCTGGGAAAATTTGAATTCCTTTTCCTGTCTGGGCAGTTTGAATCTCATTTCCTGTTTGGACATCGTGGCGAGCTCAGCAGCACTGGCAACGATGCAGAGCTCTCCAGCAGAGATGGCCGTGCAATCTCAGAATAGAAAGAGGGCCCCAGCATGGACTGATCGGGAAGTCTTGGATCTGATCGCTGTGTGGGGCGATGAGTCCGTGCTTTCCGAGCTGCGATCGAAAAGACGGAATGCAAAGATCTATGAGAAGATCTCTAAAGCCATGGCAGAGAGAGGATACAGCCGGGATGCAACGCAGTGCCGCGTGAAAATCAAGGAGCTGAGACAAGGCTACCAGAAGACCAAAGAGGCAAACGGACGCTCCGGATCCCAGCCCCAGACATCCCGTTTCTACGAGGCACTGCATTCCATTCTAGGTGCGGCCGCCACCACTACCCCACCACTGACCGTGGACTCTGAGGATGGGATATTGTCGACGGCCGGTTCCTCGGACATGTTAGCGGACGGGGAAGATGAGGAAGGAGATGAGGAGGACGAGGCAGTCGATAGCGCTTACAACGCTGATTTCCCCGACAGCCAGGATCTCTTCATCACCCTTACAGAGATCCCCTACCAACCGTCCCCAGCCGTTAACCCGGACACAGAATCAGGGGAAGGATCACTCAGTAAGTGTTTAAAACATCTAAACATTTATTTTTAACAGAACAGGAATATTAACAATATTAACAATGGGTTTTGCATGATTACTTTGCCCTAGGCGCTTAACTGTTCACTCCCTGGCAGTGCAACTACTGAAAAAAAATCTAACAATGTCCGGTTTAGCATGATTGTTCTGCCCAAGCCGCTCTACCGTTTAGTCCCTGCCAGTGCAGCTACAGTAAAATCCGGTCTATATGTCCGGGGATAGAGCTGAAATCCTCTATGGACATCTCCACGAAGCTCTCCTGGAGGTAATTGGAAAGCCTTTGCATCAGGTTCCTGGGGAGAGCGGCCTTATTGGGTCCTCCGTAGTAGGAAACATTGCCGCGCCAGGAGACAAGCAAGTACTCCGGGATCATTGCCCTGCAGAGCATGGCGGCATACGGCCCTGGTCTTTGCAGGCTTTCCCGAAGCATCCTCTCTTTTTCCGTCTCTGAAATCCTCATCAGAGTGATGTCGCTCATGATGACCTGCTTTGAATTAGGTAGGGGAATATTAGTATTGGGACTGCTTGCCTGTTCCTTTACAGAAATGTAACCGGCGGTTTACAGCCACGCGGTGGAGGCGGGAGAGGGGCAGCATACAGGGATCTTTCCCTGGGACAGCCGCGAGGGGGTGGGGCAGGGGCAAAGTTCATGCTTGCCGGATTGCTGGCAGCAGGGACTGGCATTGCTTTCAATGTGAAAGGAGGCCAGTGCAACTATCAAAGTTTTAAGCAGCCACAAGTCTACGGCTTACCATGTCGGCCTGCTACACAAATTCCGGTGTCCTGCCCCGCTTCTCTGATCTGCACTGCAAGACCCCAGGCACTGAAAGCAAAGGCCGAAAATTCGACCTTGTCCTGAGTGCGCATGTGAGAGGTGCTGTGCATGGTCTTGTTCACAGAGAAAGACTATGTTCTTTGTTCACCCAAAAATTTATCTTTCTGAGGAATTCACTTCCTTTTTCCCATTCCAACAGCTGCGACTGTCTCACAACCTAGCCTGGCATCACACTCCCAGAGGCTAGCGCAGATTAGGCGTAGGAAGAAGAGGACACGGGAGGACATGTTCTCGGAACTTATGGGCTGCTCCCGAGCCCAGGCAGCCCAGCAGACACAGTGGAGGGAGAACTTGTCCCAAAAGCACCGATCACACATGGAACGGGAGGAGAGGTGGCGGCAGGAAGACCAGCAGGCAACTCAAACGCTGCTTGGACTAATGAGGGAGCAAACGGACACGCTCCGGCGCCTTGTGGATGTTCTGCAGGACCGGAGGCAGGAGGACAGAGCCCCGCTGCAGTCTCTCTCTAACCGCCCTCCCCCGCCACAAAGTCCCATACCCCCCTCACCCAAAGTCCCAAGAAGGAGGGGCGGCAGAGTCCGTGAAAACTCTCACTCCACCCCTGCAGACTGCTCTAGTACTAGAAGGCTCTCATTCCCCAAAATTTGACAAGTCCTTTCCTTCCCGCCTCACCCAAGCCCCCATCCAAGTTTCACCCCCCAGTTTCATGTGTAGTTGCTAATAAAAAATACGTTTCTGTTAATTACTGTTTCCATCATGTTCTTTAGAGGAGAGTCTGTCTGAAGGGGGGGAAGGGGGTTGGTAATTGGACAGGACAGCAGCAGGGAACACACACATTGCAGTCACTAGTTACCCTGGTCAGTCTGGGAGGTGGTTTTAGTGTTCTGTGGGGGGTGGGGGGTGCTCTGTGGCTTTGTGGCGGGGGAGGGCAGTTACAGATCTTATGCAGCGGTCCTTATCCTGGATCACAGAGCCACGCAGCAGGGGATCTGTAACCGTCCTCCCCCTGCCACAAAGTCACATAGCCCCCCCACACACAGAGTCCCGAACAGGAGGGGTGGCAGGCTCCGTTGAAACCACCAGTCCACCACTGCGGAGCCTGTCATTCCTGGAGTTTAGAAGAGTCATTTGCATCACTACACTACACCCGCTCCCCACCACAGTCTGCGTCCCAGGTTCAACACTTTCCCACGAAAACAGTAATAAAGAAAACTGTGTTCATTAACAAAATTCAAGTGATTTTATTTTTAAATGTGTGTTGGAAGGGGGGGGGGACAGGGTATGTAACTGGAGAGGATACTGAACATTTAGTGGGTAAAGAAACGGGGGCAGGTTCAGCTTCTCTGTACACAAACTGAAAAGTCACAGGTTACCCTGCTCACTCAGGAACCTAGCTTTCAAAGCCTCCCGGATGCACAGCGCGTCCCGCTGGGCTCTTCTAATCACACGGCTGTCTGGCTGGGCGTAATCAGCAGCCAGGCTATTTGCCTCAACCTCCCACCCCGCCATAAAGGTCTCCCCCTTGCTCTCACAGAGATTGTGGAGCACACAGCAAGCTGCAATAACAATGGGGATATTGGTTTCGCTGAGATCACAGCGAGTCAGTAAGCTTCTCCATCTCCCCTTGAGACGGCCAAAAGCACACTCCACCACCATTCTGCACTTGCTCAGCCGGTAGTTGAAGAGTTCTTTTTCAGTGTCCAGGGCGCCAGTATAGGGCTTCATGAGCCATGGCATTAGCGGGTAGGCTGGGTCCCCGAGGATGACTATAGGCATCTCCACATCCCCAAGAGTTACTTTCTGGTCAGGGAAGTAAATACCTTCCTGCAGCCATCTAAACAGACCTGAGTTCCTGAAAACACGAGCGTCATGAACCTTGCCCGGCCATCCGACATTGATGTTTGTAAAACGTCCCCTATGGTCCACCAGTGCTTGCAGCACCATTGAAAAGTAGCCCTTTCTGTTAATGTACTGGCTGGCCTGGTGGTCCGGTCCCAGGATAGGGATGTGAGTTCCATCTATAGCCCCACCGCAGTTTGGGAATCCCATCGCAGTGAAGCCATCTATGATCACCTGCACGTTTCCCTGGGTCACTACCTTTGACAGCAGTAGCTCAACGATTGCGTTGGCTACTTGCATGACAACAACCCCCACGGTAGATTTGCCCATGCCAAAGTGGTTCGCGACTGACCGGTAGCTGTCTGGCATCGCAAGCTTCCAGAGGGCTATGGCTACTCGCTTCTGGACAGTCAGGGCTGCTCGCATCCGGGTGTCATTGCGCTTCAGGGCAGGGGACAGCAACTCACAAAGTTCCAGGAAAGTCCCCTTCCGCATGCGAAAGTTTCGCAGCCACTGTGATTCATCCCAGACCTGCAGCACTATGCGGTCCCACCAGTCCGTGCTTGTTTCCCGGGCCCAGAATCGCCGTTCCACAACATCCACATGACCCATTGCCACTGTGATGTCCTCGGCGCTGAGTCCCGTGTTTTCTGACAGGTCTGTGCTACTCTCAGACTTCAGGTCCTCACCGCGGTGCCGTAGCCTCCTCGCCTGATTTCTCTGCATCTGCCTCTGGGAAAGGTGGATGATAAGCTGCGAGGTGTTGACAACGGCCACAACTGCAGCGATGGTCGCAGCAGGCTCCATGCTCGCAGTGCTGTGGCGTCCGCGCTGTCACTGACCAGAAAAGTGCGCGAACTGATTTCCCGCCGGCGCTTTCAGGGAGGGAGGGCGGGAGTGACGGTTGGATGACGACAGTTACCCAAAAGCACCCTCGACACATTTTTTTTTACCCAGAAGGCATTGGCGGCTCGACCCAGAATTCCAATGGGCAGCGGGGACTGAGGGAAATGTGGGATAGCTGCCCACAGTGCACCGCTTCCAATGTCGACGCTTTCCCCGTTAGTGTGGACTCACAAAGTCGAATTACTGTCCTTAGTGTGGACACACACGTTCGACTTTGCAATATCGATTCCACATATTCGATTTAAGTAAAATTGAACTACTCTCGTAGTGTAGACATACCCTTAGTGAATCATGATTTTTAAATACCTGGGAGTGGTACTTATGATTTCCTCATCTGCGAAATGGGGATAATAATTATTTATCTCAAAGAGGTGTTCTGAGGCTTAATCATTTGTAAGGATCTTTGATATGGAAGGTGCTATGTAAGTGTGAAGTAGTATTATTACTATATCTTGTGCAGTTAAACCCAGGTTTTTAACTGAACATAGAATATAAAATGTGCTCTCCCTTTCTATGTAAAACTCTAGGGGAGAGCTTAAATCTATATTTACTGTCCAACAGAAGAGAGGAGTTGGCTTGTTCAAGGCAAATTGCATTTAGCACAGAAACCCATCCAAACATCCATTACTATGCTCTTATGCACTCAAGTTGTGGTTGATCACCAATCATATGGGAACAATTAACTTTATGGATTATCAATTACACTCAACCCTCTGACAGCTCTGGGCCTCAAAAAGGTACTATGTGGTTGCAAAAAGCTTAAATTTTGTAGACTGTTTAAAAGACTTCCTAATTAATTTGAGAATTTATTAATCAACCTAGTATCAGTTACCATCAGACTAGATGGTAATTTGATTACTTAAGGATTCTTTAGCACTTAGACACAGTAATAATGTTAGGTAAACTAGGAATATTAGGTACAGACAAAGGTATCATTCACATAGAAATAAAGAAAGTAAACTGTGAGTAGGTGGGAACAGGTGCTTGTTTGGAAACAAGCACAATTGTCTCTAGGGACTGCCCTGAATGTGATGAGTGGCAGTGTGTTTTTCACTACTGTCTATCTCACTGAGTCCTATCACTGAGTCTTCAGAACTGCTGTCTGGATTTATGGTGAGGAACTGATTCAAAGTAATAGGGTCTGATCCAAAGCCCTCTAAAATTAATGGGAACCTGTAGAGGACCGGACTCACCCCTGCGGCACCTCCTGCTGGTGACTTCCAGGAATTAGCTCGTTCCAGCTCCAGAGCGCCCTCTGCAGGCCAGTGATCCGCCTGTCCTCTGGCCCCCATGTTCCTCCCTGGACCCCGGTGCCCTTTTACCTGGGGTGGTGCCCCCTGGCAGTACCCCCACAGTTCTGGGTCTCCCCCTCCCAGGGGAACCCCCACCCACTATCCCCACTTTGCCTTGGCTACTGCCCAGTCTCCATCTAGCCCCCGTTCACTGGGGCAGACTGCAGTATTAGCCACTCATCACAGGCAAAGGGGTTCGGACCTGCTGCCTCTGCCTACCTGTGGGCTGCCCCCTGCAACCCAGTACCTAATAGGCCTTACCAGGCCTGCAGCTTTCCTAGGCTGGAGCTCCCTGACTCCTTTGGCCTTTCCCCAGCCCTGCTCCACTCTAAGTGCTTAATTAAGCTCTCTGCAGCCAGGCCTTCTCTCTCTCTACATTCAGAGAGAGAGACTGTGAGCTCCTGGTTCCCAGCCTTTATATACAGGCCAGCTGTGGCCTGATTGGGGTGTGGTCCAGCTGCAGCCGCTTCCCCAATCAGCCCAGCTTTTAGAGCTGCAGCCCTCTGCAGGGCTGCTTTTAACCCCTGCAGCCCTCTTTCAGGGCTGGTTTCAAGCCCTCCAGGGCAGGAGCAGGTGTCCACCCTGCTACAAAACCTTTATCTTGTCTTCAGTGGGCTCTGAATCTGGTCCTATGACATTCCCCTAGCTAAGCCACTGTATTGATGGAGGGCTCCATTTTATTTTGGAGGGCTTATCTCTCTCTTCTGTGGTGAAGTCTTGCATTTTCAGTTCACCACTATCTGGTCTTCAGGTGCACCTCTCACAACTGGATCAAACAACAGCTGCTCTATTTTGTTAGGTACTTCCATTCTAAATGACTGGAGAATGAGGAACTTAAGATAGGGAGACACATTTTTCTATATGTCTTTGTAGCGGGGTGGTCACCGCTTCGGCCTTAAAGGGCTTAAAACAGCCCAGGAGAGAGCGGTGGCTGGGAGCAAGCAGTTACCAGGCTGAGTGGGAAAGTAAACTCAGCTGAGGCCACGCCCCAATCAGGGCTCAGCTGGCCCTTATAAGAGGGCAGTGGGCCAGAAGCACACTCTCTCTAGCCTGTTGAGAGGGAGGGCCCTGGCTGCTGGGAGTGTACCAAGGTACCTGAGCTGGAGTAGGGCTGGGGGAAGGCCCAGGGAACTGGGGAGCTCTGGCCTGGAAACCCCCAGGCTGTGGCCTAGGAGAAGGCTGAATAGGTACTGGGGTTGCAGGGGACAGCCCAAAAGGGTAGGCAGAGGCAGCAAGTCCAAACCCCCCTTGCCTGTGATGAGTGGCTTATATACTGCAGTCTGCCCCAGTGAACAGGGGCTAGATGGGGACTGGGCAGTAGCCATATACTGAGGTGAGGTGGGGATAGGGGTGGGGATTCCCCTGGAAGGGGGAGACCCAGAGAATGTGGGGTTACTGCCAGGGGGCAGCACCCCAGTGGAAAGGGGCACCGGGGGTAGCGAGACACCGGCTGAAAGAGGGCACTCTGTAGGCTGGAAGCTAATTCCCTGAGAGGTGCCGCAGGGGTGAGTCTTGCATCGTGGTGGAGAATGTGGGCATAGGCAGTCTGTCCCCGATACAAGGGGCTAGGGTAAGGACTGTAAAACTATTGCCCAGAGAGTGGAGAACAGCAGGACAAATGGGAGGATGGACCCTGGATACACTGGGGTGTTCTATTGGGAGACCCCAGGTGTCATCCCTGGTGTCGGCGCCCCAGTGGAAGGGGGCCGATGACCTTAAGGGAATCTGGGAGGCCCAGGAGGGACTGTGGGAGGCACAGAAGGCCTTTCTGTGAACGGTTTGGCCAGCTGGCAAGGGAGCAGCAGGCCCTAGTACAACTCCTTCGGCGGGAGTTCAAGAGGAACCGCCGTGAGCCGGAGGAGAAGCTCGGCGCCAGGGACAGGAGGTCTAGGGCTGAATGACTGACTTGTTATGCCTGTGAAAGGCGTGGATATATCAAAAGGGATTGTCCCTACTAGGGCGGGGGCCGGGCACCTCACCCAGGAGAGAGACAGGGGCAAGTCCCGGGGACAGTCCGCCGGGTGAGGAAACCCGGGCGGCTGCCACCGTGTTGGGCCTGTGGGCAATAGAGCCACATACGGTGGACATGCCTGGGCCCGACACGGTGGGTCCAGGTCAGGCCTGACAGACCAAAGAAGGCCCGAGGCAGCAAAGGGGTGGTGAGCCTGCTTTCACTGCTGGAAACGGAGCCATATAAAGAGGGATTGTCCCCTGAGAGGAGGGCAGCCTCTGGTGGCGACAGCAGAGAGAAGGGCTGACGACCGTTGGACTACCCACAGGAGGTGGCGGAGGCCGAGCCGGAGATGGAGGGAACCCAGATAGAGGTCAGGACCCAGACCGCCAGGCAGGTCTCACACCACGGGACGGAGACTGAGTGGGCCCAGAAAGAGGCTGGGACCCAAGTGGTCCACAATCAGGTCACCAAATGGACCCAGACCCTGAGGGTGGAAGATCAGGGGGAAGCTGACCTGAGGGCGCGATTGGAAGCCGTGGAGCAGGCCCGCCGGAAGGCAGAGGCCAATGCCCGGGAGACGGCCAGAAACTGGGAGGCATCCAAAAGGAAGCGAGCGGCCTTGGAGGGGTGGCCCCGGAGGGCCAATTTCGGGGAGCCCAGGCCATGAGGCCCCCCCCAATCCCGAAGGGTGGGGATTTTAAGGGGGTGTGTGTGTAGCGGGGTGGTCACCCGCTTCGGCCTTAAAGGGCTTAAAACAGCCCAGGAGAGAGTGGTGGCTGGGAGCAAGCAGTTACCAGGCTGAGTGGGAAAGTAAGCTCAGCTGAGGCTATGCCCCAATCAGGGCTCAGCTGGCCCTTATAAGAGGGCCGTGGGCCAGAAGCACAGACTCTCTCTCTAGCCTGTTGAGAGGGAGGACCCTGGCTGCTGGGAGTGTACCAAGGTACCTGAGCTGGAGCAGGGCTGGGGGAAGGCCCAGGGAGCTGTGGAGCTCTGGCCTGGAACCCCCCAGGCTGTGGCCTAGGAGAAGGCTGAATAGGTACTGGGGTTGCAGGGGGCAGCCTAAAGGGGTAGGCAGAGGCAGCAGGTCCAAACCCCCCTTGCCTGTGATGAGTGGCTTATATACTGCAGTCTGCCCCAGTGAACAGGTGCTAGATGGGGACTGGGCAGTAGCCATATAGTGAGGTGGGGATAGGGGGTGGGGGTTCCCCTGGAAGGGGGAGATCCAGAGACTGTGGGGTTACTGCCAGGGGGCAGCACCCCAGTGGAAAGGGGCACCGGGGTCTGGGAGGGATACTGGGGCCCAGTGGTAGCGAGACACCGGCTGACAGAGGGCGCTCTGTAGGCTGGAAGCTAATTCCCTCAGAGACCAGCAGGAGGCGCTGTAGGGGTGAGTCTCGCATCATTACAGTCTTGTAAGGGTTTTTTGCTTTCCTGTTTTTTAATGGCATATTATATACTTTCCACATCTTAGGAGTCTGGATTGTAACTTTAATTCTCACAATTTTTTTCTGAAACTCTGTAGTGGAGACTGTCCCAGGAACTTAATAGATGTTCCAAGGCACAAAAGGAAATTTGGGACCCTCCTGTGAAAGCCCATGGGACTTGGGTGCTGGCTAGCTCTCCTGTGTGCCTTTGGAAATCTTTCCCTCATTTGTTCAGTTATATTACACCAATTGCTCATTAACGTAGATCATTATTCAGAATTGTTCATTAGTGAGTTTGCTTTAGCTGTCAATTGAAGGATCCTCTATTCCTTGTTGACTTTTTTCTTCCATTTAACTTATCTATGCCCCAAAGGGGGAGACGGGGGCCTTCGGATTGACCTTGGTGAAAAAGGTCTAAACAACTGCCATTCCTTTCTCTCTCTCAATCGGAGTCTAGGCAATGATTCTCTCGCACAGTAACTTTGCAGAATTCTGTAGACTGAATACACAAAATATAGTCAGAATAGTGCATGAAAACAAATTTGTATGCCAGTACACAGTCCTATAGCTAAGTATAGGCCTGATAAGTAGCAGAATAATCATGAATAATAATAATGGATCTTATATAACTGTTTTTTTAACAAGACTAATTAAGGCTGTGCCAGCTTTTGTTGCGCACAAGACCATAACTTGCATATTAGATTCACACATTCCTTTCTCATAGAAACTCATGCCTGGAAAGACATCTGTGTTTCATTCTTAATTAACAGTTACAGTGAATGTATGCTTAATCCCTAATTTTGTATAAAGTGTGTGATCAAATATATGTATTTATCTGCAGGCAGTTAAGTCCTCATATGCTGCCTCAAAACAGAATCTTACTCCGTGCGTGTGAGACATTTTCCTCAAAACAAATGAGTCTTGAATATTTATGTTTCTGTAAATTTCACCACAACATCTGAGATTGATTTTGCTTCAGATCCTTGAAGAAAAGACAAGAGAAGGGAAAATTCTGGCCTGATACCACCCAGAAATTTGTTAGAGATCTATTGGTAATGGAGACATGGAATATAGTACTCTACAAACATCCATCAATACCCGGGGAAAATTATTTATAATAAAAATGAGATGCAGAGAAAAATCTTACACTATATCCTAGGGATCTCTTCATCAAGCATATGTGGCAGATAAAATTATTGCTTGGACTTTTTAAAGATATAGGCAATTGTAGTTCATAACAGTGCACTGCAGGCCATATGCCTAGTCAGTTCCAATTTTTCCTCCATTGCTAAGATTTACCTATTGAAATGCACTGAGGTGAAGTGATATAGCAGTGGGCGCCTAGGATAAGTTTACTTTCATCTTAACATTTTGATTTTGGAAAGGGGTAAAATAATGAGGATCCAATTTTTTGTTGTCCACAGGCAATACTCTCTTTGGAAGATGGCACCTTTCTGGCATAGAGCTGTTGTAGTGGCTCTCCTTCACAGCTCAACTCATAGGGGTTGTGCCAAGGCAGGCCAGGAGAGATGTGACCAGACTGCTGCTGAACGCTGGCTATCTTACGGGCCATGAGACGCTGAGGGTAAATTAGTGACCTCAGGTTGCACCCCAGTAGGGCCTGGAATACAGTAGGCACAAAAGTGGTGTAAAGCCATCTTTACTCTCCTACCGACCCCTACTCCTTCCACTCCTACCCCATGTGGTTCCTGCATTGGGCACATGAACTGCCATAACTGAGAATCTGGCCCTGGTCTTCACTAGAGTTTTTTACCTCAAGTTTATTAATTGCCAATGTTAATCCCTAGGATAAATCACAACCATTAGTAGCCTGGAACAAATACTTGAGGAGTATCCACACTAGCCTTAATGTGTGTGTTAGCAATCCATTAACTTCAGGTAAAAAATAAACCTTTGTGTTGAGTGATGAGGGACAGGAATAGCTGGAGCCATGGCTTCAGCCATCCTCCTCCCACCTCCATGTACAAATCAGCAGAGCTGGCCAGTTGCTTAGAGGGGCAGGGAGGAGTATACTGCACTATTTAAAGGGACATAGCAATGTTTTTGTTCCTTCAGCGTACCATCAGAGAGCTCTGGGAGGCTCTATATCACCCCCAGTTCCGGGTTGTGCCTACATACCATGATCTAGCCTTTATATCGTAAACTTCTCTGGCTTGAATGCATGCTCTCTGAAACACTTCACACACACATGGGTTCTATAAAATTATAAATAACAATAATAGAGGCAGTCAAAGTTAGGCATTATATCTCAGAAGTTCCTGGCTCCCAGTGCTGTGATCCAACAAAATCCCATGTTGGTTGCTCTGCCATACTCCACCCCAAGCTGAGAGGAAAAAGAGTAGCGAAGGTAGGTCCTCCAAGGTCACCTAGAAAGGACTCTCCAGAGCAAGCATTTTGGAAACCACAGAAACCTGGTCCTCCAAAGGCTAAAAGGGGTAGCAATAGCCAATCAGGGCCCTTCTGGGTCAAATAAAAGGAGAGAAAGAACCTAAGAACCTTAAACCTAAGGTAAGGGTGAAGCTAAAGAGGTCCAGGGAAGGCGCATCAATTAATTGAATTGAGCAGCATGTGGTGGCTGTTTATAGGGTTCCTGGGCTAAAACCCAGAGTAGTGGGTAGTCTGAGTTCTTCTTCTGCCACAGGTGAAGTGGCAGAAACCCCAAGAAGGGGACAGGGTTTATTTGGGAGCCTGAATTTAAAGGGCCCAGAGCAGGGGCTGAAGACCCTAATGAGGGTAGATAGTTTATTTACTGAACTCCTTAATACCCTAGAAGGACTTCATTTGTACTTTGTGACTTGGCCAGAGGCCAACCCTCTGAAGACCCAACAAGATTGGCCTGCAGGAGGCACTAGAGGTGAAAAATGGACTATGATACTGCACCCTGCTGCTCAGGGGTGGTCTCACAGGTGAGTGCTCTGTTAAAAGTTGAAAAACTCCAAACCAGAAGAGAAATGGAATAGGAATAAGTCAAACCTCTGAAGTTCAGGGAGGAATTTGATAAATGGTGTTGAGGGGTCTATCACTATTTCAAAGTTAAGTTTCATGATAGGTATGTATGTTCAACAGATTGCTGTCTGTACTTGCTATCAGACATATCCCTGGTGATTTGTTATTTATGAGAATAAGAGTATAATTTAACCTGAACTTGCATATACTGGGGAACTAGATGGTTGAAGGCTTTTGTAATGAACTGGGGCTTCCTAATTCTGGGTCATCTGTTTACATCCAACTCGGGACAGTAATGACTACAAATTGTTTCTATCTCGTGGCTGTTCTGTGACCTGTGTGAAGTGACTGTTCTCAGTCTAATTCCCCTGGGCCAGATTGGCAGAGACCGTGGGTTTTTTTTCACCTTCCTCTGCAGTATGGGGCATGGGTCACTTTCAGGTTTAAACTAGTGTAAATGGCAGATTCTCTGTAACTTGAAGTCTTTAAATCATGATTTGAGGACTTCAGTAACTCAGCCAGAGGTTAGGGGTCTATTACAGGAGTTGGTGGGTGAGGTTCTGTGGCCTGCAATGTGCAGGAGGTCAGACTAGATGATCAAGATGGTCCCTTCTGGCCTTTAAGTCTGTTAGTCTATACTGTGGGTGGGGGTATTATATATTGGTTGTGTACTTTCAAATCACTATTGCACAGTTCTCCTTCCCCCCCCCCCCCAAATTAATACTGTGGTTGCCTTCTGTTAGACACAGTGGTTGTGAGTGGGGAAGTGTTGCCTCTTAGAGGTGCCCAGGAGTGGTTAGTTTTTCCAGATTACTGGGTGGGGGCTCAAGCCAGCCCTGTTTTCATAGAAGTGTAGGACTGGATGGGACTGGGAGAGGTCATCTAGTCCAGTCCCCCGCATTCATGGCAGGACTAAGTATTATCTAGACCATCCCTGACAGGTGTTTGTCTAAGCTGCTGTTAAAAATCTCCAATGACAGAGATTCCATAACCTCCTTAGGCAATTTATTTCAGTGTTTAACTATCCTGCCAGTTAGGAAGTTTTTCCTAATGTCCAACCTAAACATCCCTTGCTACAATTTAAGCCCATTGCTTCTTGTCCTATCCTCGTAGGTTAACAAGAACATTTTTTTCTCCCTCCTCCTTGTAACAATCTTTTATGTACTTGAAAGCTTATGTCCCTTCTCAGTCTTCTCTTCTCCAGATTAAACAAATTCAGTTTTTTCAATCTTCCCTTGTAGGTCATGCTTTCTAGACCTTTAATCATGTTTGTTGCTCTTCTCTAGACTTTCTCCAATTTGTCCACATATTTCCTGAAATGCGGCACCCAGAACTGGACACAGTACTCCAGTTGAGGCCTAATCAGCGCAGAGTAGAGCGGAAGAATTACTTCTCGTGTCTTGTTTACAACACTCCTGCTAATACATCCCAGAATTACATTTGCTTTTTTTTTTTTTTTTTTTTTGCAACAGTGTTTCACTGTTGACTGATATTTGGCTTGTGATTCACTATGACCCCCAGATCCCTTTCTGCAGTACTCTTGCCTAGGCAGTCATTTCCCATTTTGTATGTGTGCAACTGATTGTTCCTTCCCAAGTGGAGTACTTTGCATTTGTCCTTATTGAGCTTCATCCTATTTACTTCAGACCATTTCTCTAGATCATTCTGAATTTTAATCCTATCCTCTAAAGCACTTGCAACCCATCCCAGCTTGGTATCATCCACAAACTTTATAAGTGTACTCTCCGTGCCATTCTCTAAATCAGTGATGAAGATATCAACAGAACTGGACCCAGAACTGATCCTTGTGCTACCCCACTTGCCCTTCCAGCTTGACTGTGAACCACTGATAACTACTCTTTGGGAACGGTTTTCCAACCAGTTATGCCCCCACCTTATAGTAGCTCCATCTAGGTTGTATTTCCCTAGTTTATGAGAAGGTCATGCGAGATGGTATCAAAAGCCTTACTAAAGTCAAGATATACCACATCATCTGCTTTCCCCCTCACCCAGGCTTGTTACCCTGGCAAAGAAAGCTGTTCGGTTGGTTTAACACAATTTGTCCTTGACAAATCCATGCTGACTGTTACTTGTCACCTTATATCTTCTAGGTGTTTGCAAACTGATTGACTATTTGTTCCATTATCTTTCTGGGTACTGAAGTTAAGCTGACTTTATGTTGTTGAGGACCCCCTAGATCAGGGATCAGCAACCTCTGGCCTGGGGCCCAGCGGGGTAAATACCTGGGTGGGCCGGGCCAGTTTGTTTACCTGCCACATCTGCAGGTTCAGCCAATTGCAGCTGCCACTGGCCGCGGTTCGGTGTCCCAGGCCAATGGGGGCCGCGGGAAGCGGTGCAGGCCGAGGGATGTGCTGGCCGCCACTTCCCGCAGCCCCCATTGGCCTGGGATGGTGAAATGTGGCCAGTGGGAGCTGCAATCGGCCGGACCTGCGGACACGGCAGGTAAACAAACTGGCCCAGCCCACTAGGGTGCTTAGCCTGGCGAGCTGCGTGCCAAAGGTTGCCGATCCCTGCCCTAGATACTGAACCCATCCTTGTTGCTGCCTATAGCAGCTGACAGAAGGATTACAGACATTAGGGAACAATTGAGCTAATAAATCTTTTCCATCTCTAGTCTATGGGCATGATTCTCTTACACTAAGGCCCAATTATGCCACTCTGACAGCATAAGAGGCCTTAAAGGGTCAAAAACAGCCCCCCTGAGAATATCCACTGCACAGGGGGCCTCCTCCCAGTGTACAGCTGGAGTAAGAGGTCTACCAGTCCTACTCTAGCCATCAGCAAAGGGAATATGTTAAGGGCAGAGAAGAGGTGTGGCCTTCTCTGCTTGTTTGGGCTATGTGAAGCTATGGGAAGAGGATCGGATTGCTCTAACTTACATCCGAGGACAGCTAGAACAGCCATAGAATATGGGGAACTTAAAGTCACATTTGCCTCTCCCCTTCACATTCCCCCCCCCCCAATCCCCTCATTCCTGCCAAACTGAGGAACTGAGAATCAGGCCCTATGATTTTTTTGGAATCCTGTTAGAGCAGGGGTTGGCAACGTTTGGTATGTGGCTCGGCAGGGTAAGCACCCTGGCGGGCCGGGCCAGTTTATTTACCTGCTGACGTGGCAGGTTCGGCCGCTCGTGGCCCCCACTGGCCGCAGTTCGCCGTCCCGGGCCAATGGGGGCAGCAGGAAGCCGTGGCCTGCACATCCCGCGCCGCTTCTCGCCGCCCCCATTGGCCTGGGATGGCGAACCGCGGCGAGTGGGGGCTGCGATCGGCCGAACCTGCCGCGTCAGCAGATAAATAAGCTGGCCCGGCTCCCCAGGGTGCTTACCCTGGCGAGCCGCGTGCCAAACGTTGCCGACCCCTGTGTTAGAGGAACAGCTTAGCAAAGACTAAAGTGTTGCTGTGTTTAATCTACTGTGCCATAGTGGATACAGGATTTCATTCTCCAAGGGTTGCTAATCTGGTTCTTTTACTGTGCACTAAATTTCACTAAGGGAAAAGTTAAGGGGAGAAAAAAATTAAACTAGGATACTGAAGTTAAACTGAAGATAAATCTTTTTTGTTTACCCTGTCTGCTCAAGCAATGTTTTAAACAAATCATGCCCACTTTACCAGATACATTTGCGGTAAATGCTTTATCCACTGGTCTGTGTAACTTTAACATTTAATTCTGTAACCTGCATTGCTATATAACAAAATTATGATAACAGTGCCTCATGTGAAAAGATGCCAACATCCTCTTGCACTGGTTTAAGATCCATTTCATTTGGAGAAAACATTGATTATATATAATTAAAAATGTCCATCAGCTGTAAAATAGATACTGATGCATCATTTCCCCCTTTACTATTAAAATGATATTAAAATATAAGGTAGAATGCATTATTATTTAGATTACAAAAATGACACTTAACGGTCTTTTTGTAATAGGTTTAAACCCACTATTTCCAGTTGTGGTCTGTGATTTAACTTTATGGGCATGTTATGACATTCTGGGTTCTGGGGACTAGTTGTTTTTGCATCCAGACACCATCATAGGTTTCTACACTCCAGACAAGACTTGCCTTTCTTCTGCATTGCTGGAGACATATAACTCCTACTTTCAAGTAACTCTTTATGTTGCATTGTCACTTCCCAGTATTGCTCTCCAGATAGAAATTGTCAGAGCCCAGCAGAGAGCTGATGAAGCACTTATTTGTATTGCAGTAATGCGTGGTGGCCCCCAATTGAAATCATGGCCCCATGTGCTTGCCACTGTAAAAACACATAGTAAGAGACAGCCACTACCCTGAAGCTCATACAGTCTAAATAAACAAGACAGACAGATGGGGGAGAAAGGATTATCTCATCTTTACAGATCGGGGGGGGGGGGACTAAAGCACAGGGAGATTAAGTAACTTGCCCAAGATGACACAGGAAGTTTTAACCATCAGATAATCCTTCCTCTCAGCCCATGTAGGCCTGCATGGAGCTTATAATACCCCACTACTGTAATGCCCACTTGGTCCAGCCTTTGCCAGAGCAAGACTTTCACTTGGTACTACATGATCAGATTGTCCCTGGCTCTTGCAGGTCAGAGGGGGAGCACAAGGAGCCTTCCATATCTACTATGCAGCCTGCAAAAAGGAAAGTGTCAACTGGAGGGTCTGCACTGTGAAGAGCATAGATTCTGCACCCCTCTATGTACCCCTGGAAGCACAAATTGCCCCTAAAAGTCAGGAAGATTTTTTTTTGTGTGGGGAGGTGGGGGGGGGGGGGGGAAGAAGAACACAAGCCATGGTCTCAGCCCTCTCCATCACACTAGCCCACAGAGCTGACTGTACATGAGTACACAGCAGGCATCCTAAAGACTAGTACAGCAAGTTCATTTCTCTGAGTGTCAGAGTTTGGGGAAGGATTATGCCTCCTCAGGCATAAACCCATGCTCAGGAGCTCACCTCAACTTCCAGCATAGGCCAGACTATAAAATAAATGCTAAATGCTATGGGCCAGACTTTAACATTTAGTGGCCTCTATTAGATCCTCAAGATATTTTTATAAGCTGTTAAACCCTGGTTGAGCTCTCCCCACTGGACACTCACTGCTGTGTTTGGTTCCCAATGCTGGATCCATGTGCTTTTAAATTTTCCTTTTGTTTGGACTGGCTCCAGCACTGTCTTTCCTTGGTCTCTAGGCTCACTCTGGGCATGGATTCTCTGTCTACTATTCCTCTTAGGATTTGGGACCTCACGGTCCAGCTGCCCATCTTCCCCTCCCCAGACTTAGGTGGCCACTCACATGTTCCTGGAATACTGACATTCTGGTACTTCTTGAAATGCATAGGCCTGCCCCTGATGGCATGATGCATACCAGGTCATGCCTCCTGGGGGTCTGTCTCATTTTTTAAGAGGTGGAGTGGCATCCCCCATATGATACCAGACAAAACCATCCCAGTCTGGCCCCAGTACTGGATGGGGAACAGACCTCTCAAAAAGAGGACTGTCTGGTTTATTTCTGGGTGAGTGGCCTCCCTACCCAAGACTCCCCAGTCGCTTAGCATACCCTTCCCAGAGCTCCTTCCCAGAGACACGTGATAGTAGAAGCAAATAGACACACAGACTTTGCAGAAGGATTTCTAAAACAATCATTCTATAATTTAGACAGCACAAGAGAGATACAAATCTGTGGAAAACAAATACACCTCTATGCATTTCCTGACTCTTTCCTCATCACTCTTGAACATTCTCTGGGATATGGGTCAATATTCTTTCAGAGTTCCAAGTACAGTCTCCTGGACCTCACCCCTCCAGTTCATGGCTTCTCCTCTGGAACATGGGCCCCTACAGCTAACGTCCTTCAGCTTTGGGTGGCCCAGCAATCAAAAGTTTCCTCTTCTTCAGCAAGCATGCCTCTTTGTCTTCCTTTCCTTGAACTTCTCTGTCTCTGGTTTTAAAAGGCTTATACTGATACTTCTGTCGCTTTGTTCCGATTTACGTGATTTTCCATTCTCCTCTTGAGAACTGGTTTTACTTAGGTTGCAGTTGCAGCTACCCTTTATTCTGCTCGGGCAAGGTGTATCCAGTTGTTGATGGTGCGTAAGGATTCTTCCCTTCAAGAAGCAGACACACAGGCCCCAGTCGCCCTCTCCTTAGCACAAGAAGTGTGATGCAAACATAAGGCATAACAATACAAAGTGCATAAAATCAAACTGGGATTCATATGTTGTACATAGCCAGGTTCCCCAAACCATCACAATAGGCAATTAGGAAAAATATTATCTTTGCCCAGATTGCTGTCAGGTTGTGTTTCAGTAGGGAAAGTGAGTAAATAGTATTACTGTGGAATAGTATTATAAGCATTTCTGCACCAAGCTACAACCAACGCACAACTGTTCTTTCCCCAGCAGCTGCGGTGCTTTAAAATGTTTTGCTCTGATTGTAATCCAATTTGATGCAAGAGAGATCTGAAATACTCAGCCTGGGTGCATTCAATTTATTCTTTAATGGGTTTATGCTTTTTTTCCCGCAGACGTTTAAGTTGTTTCCTTTCATGGATAGGTTTGACCTGTATCTATGAAGGTCAAAACTAATCCTTTAGAGATTTCAGATTAATCTATATATTTCACCATCTGGAGCATAATAGGTTTTATTTTAATATAAAGAGACACTTCATAACAGTGGGAAGTATGGCATAAGAAATATTTTTACTAGTTAAGGATGACTGTAGAAGGAGTTCATGAATGCAGTTGCAGAAGCAGGTTATGCAAGGTTATCAGGGGCGGCTCCAGGCACCAGCGCACCAAGCGCGTGCCTGGGGCGGCAAGCCGCGGGGGGCGGCCTGCTGGTCACCATGAGGGTGGCAGTCAGGCTGCCTTCGGCGGCATGCCTGTGGGAGGTCCGCCGGTCCTGCGGTTTCGGCAGCAATTCGGCGGCGGGTACACCGAAGGCGCAGGACCGGCGGACCTCCTGCAGGCATGCCGCCGAATCTGCGTTACCAGCGGACCTCCCACAGGCATGCCGCCGAAAGTCACCTGACTGCCGTGCTTGGGGCGGCAAAATACATAGAGCCGCCCCTGAAGGTTATGCATGGTAAGGGAAAATATGATAGGGAGAGAGTTTGGGACCTGAAATAGAGGCCTAACCATGGTGGGAAATATGCCAAATATAATCTAAAAAAACATACAAATAATGTGGACATTCTTAATGAACGGTCAGCCTTGAAGTCCTCTTAGCTTGTTCAGAGTTAATCTTGATGCTGTACAGTATATCATTTGAAAGGCAATTTCTCCTCTATTTGCAGTCTCAGCCTTGATCTATGGTTTTGATGTTTGCCTATATATGACCTGAATGGATTGATGATGATTTCCATACTGTACAAGTAATATGCAAACAGACTTTTTAAAAATTTGCTAGAATGTTATTTACAAGGGTACACCCAAGGGATCTTTATAGTCAATATCTAATATTTAGATTGTGCTATGTTTGGTTATGACAAATAGTTTTTCTGATTGAGGTTTACTCAGGTGCCTGGCTCGGAAAATATTGTTTAATCAAACAGGGAGTTTTCTCAGTTTGCCCGAAGCTGATTCCTGTTTGCCAGTCAAAGGGATGACTAACATGAAGAGGGAAGCACTGTAAGAGAGAGAAATGTCTGTGACTAAGAATTTCCAAATCAGATCAGGAGGCCGGACAAATTGGTTTTAATGCTGACTTTATGGACTTGTTTGTACTCTCACTTAAACTGGTATAACTCCATTGATTACAAGGAAGTTACCCCTGCTTTACACCAGAAGTATTGGGTTGTGCCCAGTGATCTTGGTCTCTTTGGGACAGATTTTAAAAGTATTTGAGTGCCTAAAGATGCAGATAGGCAACCTAGTTGGAAGGGAGTAAGGCGCCTATGCACTTTTGAAATACAAGTACATATCTGCATCTTCAGGAACCTAAATACTTTTAAAAAACTAGCCCTTTTTGCCTTCATTTCTCAAGGATGAATGGGAGACTTAATTGAGAAGTTGTTTGAGATTCTCCAGTGGAAAGACCCATAACAAAGTGTTATAAAATGTTTAGTCTATGCATATGTGTTTATAGCATTAATCAATTTTTTTCATGCTGTCCATTTTAACCTTGTTCTTGTAAGATATTTGTACATAAAGTAACATTTAAGATATATAGCGATATAGTATAACTTTGTATACTATTTGGGACAACTACTATTTGAAGATCTGTTACTTACATTAATTTTGTCTAGCCCAGAGCTGTAGGACACTTCCCCTTTAAGCCTAATACAGCTAGGAAGAAACTGTATTCAGAAGTACAGATTGTGACTTTCTGGAGAAGTCTGCCTGAGTGAAAGGTTTGGGGCCCCATTTTATGCTGACTTGCATCCAATGTAGTTCACTATGATGGGGATGCACATAATGTAAGTCAGCAGAGAATGTGGCCTGTAACTTTCAAATGCTCCCTGAAGAAGGTGCATTAAAACATAAGTATACTGTGGTTCACAGTTAGCAGGCAGGGGAGTTGATACGCTGGGTTGCCCTCACCCACAAGCTGTATATTAACTTTAAAGAATAAGGGAAAGCACTCAAGTATGCTGCAAGTTCCACCTTGGCAATGCTAAAATATCACCGAAATTGATGGAAGTCTGTCAATATGGATGTTTTTAGCATGTAAAGTTCTCTGTTGGGCTTCTGTGTTAATAAATCCTTGCCCCTTTTCCTTAGTTTGTATGCACTCTATAAGCAACAAAGTTAGGGCTTATCTACACTGCCACTTACTTCGTTATAACTTGCGTTGCTCAGGGGTGTGAATAAGCCACCCCCGCAAGCTATGTAAGTTACACTGACCTAAGCACCGGTGTAGACAACACTATGTTGGCTTCTCCTGCTGACATAGCTAACCCCTCTCATGGAGGTGGAATAATTAAGTCAACAGGAGAGCTCTCTCTCCCATTGACTTTAGAGTGTCTTCATCAGATGTGCTACAGTGGTGCAGCTACATTGGTGCAGCTGCACCATGGTAGCACTTCTAGAGTATACTAACCCTTACTGAGAGAGACAAGCTTTCGAGCTTACACAGAGCTCTTCTTCAGGTCTGGGAAACTTAATCAGAGTGTCACAGCCAAATACAAGGTGGAACAGATTGTTTAGCATAAGTAGTTAACACATATTTCAAGGGACCTCACTCACCTCGTCTCTCTAATATCCTGGGACCAATATGGCCACAATAATGCTGCATACAACAAAGTTAGTGTGCGACTGGATGGTGTGGTAGAAATGTTTTTGGGAATCAACACATAAACTAGTGAAACCTGTTGTGCTATAATTATCTGGCCTTGATTTCTACACCAGGACAAACCATATTGTACTTAAAAATAGCCTGTACATAGGCCATGTATAGTGATCCAAAGACCAACAACTGGTCCCAGAAGGGAGTTTGAATGCATCATAGTGAAGCCTGACCCAAATTCTAGCTGAGCCTTATGGATCAATGGGAATAGAATTCCTGAATAACAACTGGGTGGGAGTTCTTTCTGTGGCTTGTCTGGGTTTGAAAGGAAACTCCTGAGCTGTATATATTGACTCTGACTCTATAGCGCTGGCTTGTCTCTTCACAAAAGCTGGAACAGAGAGGGCGGGGGTGGGGACACACACTGAAAACTAAAGAAACACAAATGCTAGGAAGAGTTTTGTCCCATCACTCTGTGTTTGTTCACAGGCTTTCACTAACATCATCTTTTAGAAATGTTTAAATCTAGAGTAACCTGAGCTTCTGCCAAGCTATGACTTTGGAATAAATCAAACGTTTATTTTCTTTCAAAGTATATCTGAAACTGATATTTAATTATGAACAGAGGACAATTAAAAGAATACAGACAGAGTTTAGCCTCCTGCCTTGAGTATTGCAATTAGCAGGCTATATTTACATGCCAGGGGGCTCTCCTAGAAGAAGACTGCTTGGTCACACAGCTGGATAAATCACTAATTGCTTTTATTAATGAAGAATGCTTTTCTTCTTTAGCTGGTATTTCATGAACTTGTAATTCCTCTTTGATTAATAAAGCATGAATCCTACAAATCAAACTACACTGAAACCTTTTTAAAAGTTACCTAACAAACTGCATTTTAAACAGGAAGCAACATTTGAGTTTCAAACACAGCTAATTTTAATGTCAATAATGAATTATAATCGTTGAGTGATCTTTGATCTAACAAAACTAACATATCTGAAAAACATTTGTCATGTTAAAAATATTGGACCTCATGTATAAGGAGTCAGTAGAAAACTCAGGTTTCCTTTAGCATGCAAAAAGTCTGCATGCAACAAACACTGAATAATGTGATATAACTTGTAATAAATGTGCAACACACAGGAGGGCCAGTAAGAAACAGATTGTTGCTTCTTATCCTAATCACTTAATATAGGTGAGGGTTACAAAAGATTAATACTCCTGGAACATAAGTCGCCATTGTCTACTGTTATATTTTCCTCTATTTTGTGTGACTATAATTCAAATAAAAACAGAGTGCAAATTAAAATGAACAAGAATAAAGTGGCACCTTTAGTCACTCTTGTGGTGCATTTGAAAGGAGAACTGGCATTTTTTTTTTATTTAGCCATAGAAAAACCTTTTCCTGACAATATCATAGGGCTGTATGTAGCCAATCCAGCACCACACACTCTGTTCTTATTGCTAAAACTTCTGGAATGGGTGTTTCAGTAGAAGACCTGCTGTAGCTGAACAAAGAATACCATTCAGTTTGTGGTTTATGACATTCTGCTTGTGGTAACAGAGGACTGTGATTCAGGGCCTGAATTAAAAGCATTGCTCCCTGAAGTCCATTCTTTGAAGAGCTAGGGCACTGGGTCAGTGGAGTGATAACATTTGAAGCAAATTTTTCAAATGTGAGTATAAAACACATTTGATAAGATTTTATTCTGGGTAATTATAGGGCTTACATTAGGAAAGAAAGCTGCATCCACCCGTGCGCCAGTGACTTACTGTCCTAAATATATGTGCTCTAAAGGATGTAGTCCAATGACTGGTGCAGTGCTCAGATTATAGCACGCCACAACTCACAACAGCAAAATCCCATACCTAATTCTTCTCCAAAACTCACTGTTGTCCTATTATTCCTAATATTCCTTCCAACATTGTAAGCACTTCCATGTCCCAGGGAAGCTGGGAAAACACTGTGTACTCAAGAAAAACATCTCCAGGCCAACAGACATTCCTAAATTAAGACAAATAGCTGTAGTGGTGGTGTTAAGGAAAGAAGGAGAGGAAGAGCCCAAAGGTCACTTTAGGGTTAGCAAGGCCATGGGACGATCACAGCCACCACTCCCAGGAGAAAACGTAGGGTACTGGTGGTTGGTGACTCTCTTCTGAGGGGGACGGAGGCACCCATCTGTCACCCTGACATGGCATCCTGGGAGATATGCTGCCTGCCAGGGAATGGTATCCGAGATGTTACGGAGGAATTGTTGAGGATCATCTGGCCCTCTGACTACTACCCCATGCTACTCATCCATGTGGGCACTAATGATAATGTGAGGTATGACCCTCAGCAGATCAGAAGTGACTACAGGCCTCTGGAAATAAGGGTGAAGGAGTTGGGAGCGCAGGTGGTGTTCTCTTCGATCCTTCCGGTCAAGGGTAGGGGCCCAGGTAGAGACAGATGCATCCTGGGGGTGAATGCCTGGCTGTGAGGATGGTGTCACCAGGAGGACTTCGGTTTACTTGACCACAGGATGCTGTTCCAGGAAGAAGGACTGCTAAGCAGAGATGAGGTCCACCTATTGAGGAAGGGGAAGAGCATATATGGATACAGACTGGCTAACCTAGAGAGGAGGGCTTTAAACTAGGTTTGAAGGAAGAAGGTGACCAAAGCCCACAGTAAGTCAAAAACATGGAGACCTAGGAGAAAGGTTGGAATTTGGGGAGAGCATAGGCTGTTATAGCAGGAATAAGGGAGGGACAAGACAAAACTAGGGGGGGAAATCAAATCAGTATCTTAGATGTCTGTATACTAATGTGATAAGTATGGGGAATAAGCAGGAAGAACTCAAAATGCTAGTAAATAAACACAACTATGACATTGCTGGTATCACGGAGACGGTGAGATGCATGGCTGGAATATTGGTATAGAAAGGTACAGCTTGCTCAGGAAGGACAGGCAAGGAAAAAAGGGAGGAGGTGTTGCCCTATATATTAAAAATGTATACATTTGCACTGAGGTTGAGATGGAAATAGGAGATAGGCTTGTTGAAAGTCTCTGAGTAAGGATAAAAGGGATAAAAAACAAGGGTGATGTCATGGTAGGGGTCTACTACAGAACACCTAACCAGGAAGAAGAGGTGGATGACACTTTTTATAAACTGCTAACAAAATCATCCAAAGCACAGGACTTGGTGGTGATGGGGGTGGTGGTGATTCAACTACTCAGACATCTGTTGGGAAAATAACACAGCAGGGCACAGATTATTCAGCAAGTTCTTGGAATGTATTGGAGACAATTTTTTATTTCAGAAGGTGGAGAAATCTAGTAGGGGAGAGGCTGTTCTAGATTTGATTTTGACAAATAGGGAGGACAGGTTGAGAATTTGAACATGGAAGGCAGCTTGGATGAAAGTGATCATGAAATGGTAGAGTTCATGATTCTAAGGAATGGTAGGAGGGAGAACATCAAAATAAAGATAATGGATTTCAAGAAGGCAGACTTTAGCAAACTCAGGGAGTTAGTAGGTAAGATCCCATGGGAAGCAAGTCTAAGGAGAAAAACAATTGAAGACAGTTGGCAGTTTTTCAAAGAGACATTATTAAGGGCACAAGAGCAAACTATCCCACTGCATAGGAAAGATGGGAAGTATGGCAAGACACCACCCTGGCTTAACCAGGAGATCGTCAATGATTTAAAAATCAAGAGTCCTACAAAAAGTGGAAACTAGGTCAAATGACAAAGGATGAATATAAATAAATAACAACACAAGTAGGTAGGGAGAAAATTAGAGAGACCAAGGCACAAAACGAGGTCAAACTAGCTAGAGACATAAAGGGTAAACATTCTACAAATACATTAGAAGCAAGAGGACAGGATAAGTCCGTTACTCAACGAGGGAGGAAAAGTAATAACAGAAAATGTGGAAATGGCAGAGGTGCTTAATGACTTCTTTGTTTTGGTTTTCACCAAGAAGTTTGGTGGTGATTGGACATCTAACATAGTGAATGTCAGTGAAAATGAGGTAGGATCAGAGGCTAAAATAGGGAAAGAACAAGTTAAAAATTACTTAGACAAGTTAGATGTCTTCAAGTCACCGGGGCCTGATGAAATGCATCCTAGAATACTCAAGGAGCTGACTGAGGAAATATCTGAGCCATTAGTGATTATCTATGAAAAGTCATGGAAGATGGGAGAGATTCCAGAAGACTGGAAAAGGGCAAATTTAGTGCCCATCTATAAAAAGGGAAATAAGGACAGCCTGAGGAATTACAAACTAGTCAGCTTAACTTCTGTACCCGGAAAGATAATGGAGCAAATAATTAAGCAATCAATTTTCAAACATCTAGAAGATAATAAGGTGATAAATAATAGTCAGTATGGATTTGTCAGGAACAAACTAACCTGATAGCTTTCTTTGACAGGGTAACAAGCCTTGTGGATGGGGGAAAGCGGAAGATGTGGTATATCTTGACTTTAGTAAGGCTTTTGATAGTGTCTCGTGTGACCTTCTCATAAACTAGGGAAATGCAACCTAGATGGAGCTCCTATAAGGTGGGTTAGAAAACCATTCCCAAAGAGTAGTTATCAGTGGTTCACAGTCATGCTGGCAGGGCATAATGAGTGGGGTTCCGCAGGGATCAGTTTTGGGTCCGGTTCTGTTCAATATCTTCATCAATGATTTAGATAATGGCATGGAGAGTACACTTATAAAGTTTGCGGGTGATACCGAGCTGGGAGGGGTTGTAAGTGCTTTGGAGGATAGGATTAAAATTCAAAATGATCTGGACAAACTGGAGAAATGGTCTGAAGTAAATAGGATGAAATTCAATAAGGACAAATGCAAAGTACTCCACTTAGGAAGGAACAATCAGTTGCATACACACAAAATGGGAAATGACTGCCTAGGAAGGAGTACTGCGGAAAGGGATCTGGGGGGTCATAGTGGATCACAAGCTAAATATGAGTCAACAGTGTAACACTGTTGCAAAAAAAGCGAACATCATTCTGGGATATATTAGCAGGAGTGTTTGTAAGCAAGACACAAGAAGTAATTCTTCCTCTCTACTCCGCACTGATTAGGACTCAACTGGAATATTGTGTCCAGTTCTGGGTGCCACATTTTAGGAAAGATGTGGACAAATTGGAAAAGGTCCAGAGAAGAGCAATAAAACGATTAAAGGTCTAGAAAACATGACCTATGAGGGAAGATTGAAAGAATTGGGTTTGTTTAGTCTGGGAAAGAGAAGACCGAGAGGGGACATAACAGTTTTCAAGTACATAAAAGTTGTTAGGAGGAGGAGAGAGAAAAGTTGTTCTTAATCTCTGAGGATAGGACAAGAAGCAATGGGCTTAAATTGCAGCAAAGGCAGTTTAGGTTGGACATTAGGAAAATCTTCCTAACTGTCAGGGTGGTCAAGCACTGAAATAAATTGCCCAGGGAGGTTGTGGAATCTGTATGGAGATTTTTAATATCAGGTTAGACAAACACCTGCCAGGAATGGTCTAGATAATACTTAGTCCTGCCATGAGTGCAGGGGACTGGACTAGATGACCTCTCGAGGTCCCTTCCAGTCCTATGATTCATAATAGTAGAAGATAAGGGCTTTATGGTTCTGACAAGGAGGGTATTCATTGTTTCAGTGCTGCAGTGCTGAGTGCCTTTTGGGAGGACTTTGGATTCAATGAAAATATCCCTGGGATCCACACAGAGTTGTGGCCTTAGAAGATGAAGGTATCCATCTCATGTGGGAGTTGCAGAACACTTTGGAGGATTGTGCTTGGAGGAAGAAACAAGGCCAATGAGTTGATGTTAGTTCTGTAGTGCTGTTTACTTTCTGCTGAACTAGTAACCTAGTTGTGACAATTCAGTTTGTCTATATGTACCTATATTGTACTACAAACTCCATTTTGATTTATGCATAGCCTTTTGATTGCAAGACTGTCCTGTACTTCCCTGTTGTCTTTTTATCTCCATCTTGGACAGAAATTCTAAGGGGTGTTGACACCGGGTGAACGATGCTGAGCAATGAAGGACTGTTATCATTGAATGACTTTACCCTGGCAATACAATGGGTATGCTAAAGAGTGTAGCCAAAACTACAAGAAACCAGTTTTTCCAGTCAGGACTCCAGGTGGGCAGTAATAAGCAACTGACCATCTGTCAGGGGACTTTGGTCACCTGATAGAGGCTTGGAGGCTGACCAGGAGGGACACATGACTGAGGGAACTGTAAGTTCTATAAGGACAAGATCTACTCTTAGTCATACCTTACCCACCGGAACAAAAAGGCAAGACTGGGCAGGAATGAAGAGGGTCCTGGGACCCTGAAAAGACATTGACCAAATCCTAAAGAATGCTCAAGAGTGGTGAGGAAACTGAGGCAGGTTTTTTGCATGCAATTGTTTATTAGATCTGTGTATCTCTTGTGACTTGTCTGAGTAAAGCTTGTTTAGTTTAGAAATCCCTCTGCAAAATCTCTGTTAGTTGCTTCAACTATCATATGTTCCTGAAGAGTTAAACTATAAGTTGGAGTATCTGGGGGTGGGGCAGAGGATGTGCTTAGTCTATTGGGGAGACTTCAGGGAAGGGGATCATTCAACACTAGTACTGGGACAAAAGGCAGCTGTACAGTGGGTTCCCATTCCCTAGATACAAGGCAGCCTTTGCCTGGGATGTATGCCCAAAAGGCCAGAGACAGTGCCCACATCTGGGGAGCTCAGAAGCACTCCAATCTAGTGTGTTGTTCCAAACACAGCTGCCTGATGAACATTCACAAAAGGCAGCTCAGCCAGGATTGTGACACTAGTGTTAAATGAGAATTTATTATGTAAAAATGCCATGAAAGTTTATCATTTTACAAAATGAAGTATGTTTGTCAAATAGACTTCATTCCCCCCTTATTGATGCAACAGGTGAAAGAAGAGTGAAAGCCCCAAACTTTCCAGTAATACAATAAATAAAATACCAGCTGCTGCTAGAAAATTCTACAGGGGAAAAAAAGTTTTGTAGAAATAGTTATCTAACCTGTACCTTTTCCTTTCAGTTACTATAACTTACCTGTCATTCAGCAACCAAGGGAGCAATGCTTGGCATGTTTTACAAACATTTTATGGAACCTGAGGAAAAATGAAAATGTCACTTTTCTAATACTGTGTAATCCTGCAAACTAAATGCCTTTTTTTGTACTGAATGAGAAGAGTGGGAGCTGCTAGCAATATAAAATTTCCTTAAGGCATAGAAAGGAAGAGTCCAGGACTTGGATGGGACACACTGGGTAAATAGTCAAAGGTTAGTGTTCATGTCATCTTGCCCAGGTATTGTGGGCCAGATCCTCAACTGGGGTAAATCAATGTCATTCCAATGGAGCTAGGCTGACTTATACCAGCTGAGGATCTGGCCCTGAATATGTATTTTTATTTGCAGTGTAGTTGTAGCCTTGTTGCTCCCAGGATATTAGAGAGACAAGGTGGGTGAGGTAATATTTTTTACTGGACCAACTTCTGTTGGTGGAAGAGACAAGCTTCCTCAGAGCTTCAGGACCTGAAAAAGAGCTCTATAAGCTTGTCTCTCTCACCAACAGAAGTTGGTCCAGTAAAAGATATTACCTCACCCACCTTGTCTCTCTGTTTATTTTTAATGATTTATAGTTGCTAGAGCACCGAATGCTAGAAGTGGCATTTACAGAAATTAAAAACATAATTGGCCGGATTCATCCCTGATGTAACTATCTTGATTTCAGCCACGTTGTGCCAAGGATGAACTTTGGCCAAGCCATATAACATTTTCCACAATGTACCTACTAAACCATGACAGCTGCCAAAAATAAATTAGTGAAAATAAAAGAGACAAGACAAGACAAAACAAAAATTAATCAACCAAATGCTCGTCCCAACAAAAGGGCCTAACTCAAATCAGTGCTGCCTGGCTTGGGTTCTGGCAGACCTATGAAGGGTGAGTTCCAAAGGCAGGACACAATTCACTCAGAGCTCTCGTGAATGCCTGGGGTGCTTGGCCTGGAATAACACAGATTGGCATCTATTACACACTGAGGGCCAGATATATGCATAGGAGAGGACAGTACACAAAGGCTAGGCCCACAAAGGGGAACTGAGCTCAGCGTTGCAGTGCCTGACATTTAGGCACTCTGCCATGTAGTGGAATCCAGAGACCTAAATGAGGCTCCCTATGCACTGCATGGGGAGAGTCAAACCCCTAACAATGGACTTCAAAAAAGTCAGTAAGCTGAGCAGGGAGCTGCCAAAGCTAGCCAATCAGAAATGGCAAGGAGAGGGGTGTGGCCTAAGTCCCGCCCCTCAAGGGATTTAGGCTTGGATCCACAAAGGAATGTAGGCATTGTGACACTCAGCACTACAATGCCTAACTTTTACCTACCTAGAAAATCACAGGAACAACATGGCCATGTACAAAGCCTGAGTTAGGCACCTGGTCTCCAGTACAGTGAATTGAGAGACAGGCACCTAACAATGCAATCCACAAAAGCCAGCATGTTTTCTGGGAGTCAGGAAACTTGGGCACGTAAGTCATTTCTTGTGAGAATGGGTTAGGAGCCTGCCTCGCTCCACACAAAATGGCTGGAGAAGGAGGGGGTGTCCAACTTATAGCTCTGTGGTTAGAGCACTCACCTGGGAGACCCACGTTCAATTCCCCCTTTGCCTAAAGGGGAGAAAGGATTGGAACAGGGCCCAGCTACACCTCTGGGACAGGTGTTTGAATCACCGAGCTATAGGATATTGCGATGTGGAGCTCTTTCACTTTGGCAAAGCTGTTCCACTGTGTACAATTACTGAGTCATTGGGTCACAGCATGCGAGAGACTCTGTATCCTGGTGGTTAGGGCACCCACGTGGGAGACCCAGCATTCAGTCCCCTGTTCCAATGACTCTAATTATTTATCCAAAGTAGGATAACTTCAACAGGAGAGACTGAGGGAAGACCCCCCTGCAGAATATCCCATAGCTCAATTGCTAGGGTACTTGCCTACAAGATAGGATTTGGACTTGTGTCTTCTTTCTCCCTGCCTAGCAGGAGGGGAGGTGGAATTGAACCTCCACATCCCCAGTGAGTTCTCTAACCAATAGGCCAAAAGTTAAAAGCTAGGCCTCCTTTGGCCACACTTTGGATGAGACTCCGCAGGTGAGATAGATGCTCCTCTGCCTGTCTTGCCCTAGTTTTTGGATTGTGCTGGGGGCTAGGTGGGTGATAAATGTCCGGACACCTAGAGGGAGGCAGCAGGGTGCATGCCCAGAGACAGGAACTTAGGTGAAACTTTTACTGCCAAAATTCAGGCACTGAGAGAGAGTTTAGGAGCCTATGGGGGTTAGGCAGCAGCTGAACGGGGTGTTGTGGATTGCAGAGGAGCCTAAAACAGGACGTAGGCAGCTAAATACTTTGGTGGATCCAGACCTAAGTTCTTGTTCCAAATCAGGCAGAGGGGGATTAAAACCTGTCTCTTATAGCTCATGTCAGTGCCCTAGACACTGGGCAATTGGACACACATACATACTTTGCATGCCCCCCAAATTCCTAACCTGCTTGTCCTTGACTGTCTTCTGTGCAGGTTAGGTGGTGTGCTGAGCAACCTACCAGATACGTGGGGGAATCTCACTGGGGCTTAGGCATGAGCGAGGCTGCTGAGCAACTCAGCAGTGTCAGGACTTAGATGGCTTTGCACATGCCCACTTGCAGAAACCTAGGCACCTATGGGAATTTGTGCACAGGGAAAGGCAGTGGGTGAGTGAGTGGCTTTGTGAATATCGATGGCACCTGGATCTCAGACTTAGGTTCTTAAAGAGGCAGTTGGGTGACTCATTAAGTCCCTTTATGAATGTAGCCCCTCACTTCTGTCCAGGTTTTTGCGAATTAGTATATGTTTCCATTGTGCATGCTATTCATACAAAGAAAGTTTCAAATTGTGTGGGTGGGGGAGCTAACGGAGATGCATTTACCTTTAATAATCTTGATGGCACTATTCTCATTCAGTCTGGTGTTTTATCTGTTAAACAACTCTTTTGATATCCGCCAGCTCTTCAATTAATTATTTTGTTTGCTTTTCAGAGTATAATGTGTCAGCCTGATTCTCATCCTCAATAAACTGCAGTGTTTGCTGCTCAACCTCTTGAATATGGGCTCTTATATGCTTATAGACATGGACAGCTTGGTCATGGGAGGCAGCATACACCCTCGGAAAGATGTGGGGGAAAGCTTACAAGCAAAGCAGTCAAAAATAAATTACACAATCCATAAATTGGGTTCACTTAGCAAGCAAGATACTATAGCCTGAGTGAAAGACAAAGATGCTGAATTAGTAGGACTGTGTAAACTCAGTGTCTGTGTGTTGCAGAGATTTAACATTTCTGCTATATTACTATTGGTTTCATTAAGTGAGTTTTTGATAGACTGGTAGGCGCTGTTATCAAAGTCTGTCTGGTTTTGGCACTATAAACTCTCAGTTTTCAGAGGTTTCTATGTACTTGTCTGTAAAAAAAATCTCTCTGGGCTAACATTTGCCAAGAGCAGTGGCAGTTTGGGAATGGAATTTTGGTTTTCTGATTAGTTGTGAGGGAAATCCTATTATGCCATTGCAAAGTGCACAAAACACTTGCAGATACTTTTCTGCATGACCTGCTAATTTCCTGGGGAAGGGGGGAGGAAATGCCTTGCCCATTCTGGAGCAGTCACCTTTGAGTTTCAAGTTCTGCAAAAGCCTCAAAGTAGCACTAGTTTTGAAAAGTATGAGGGCTTAGTGGAGAGATTATTGGATTCTGCACCCCAGCTGGAGATACTGGTCCTTGGAGCTCTTCCTGTTTATCTCCGGGTGGGCTGACCTTTTAAGGAGAATTAGGCTCAGCCCATCCTGTGCTTAGTTATCTGCCTCCCAGGTGATAGGTGTGGGTTTAGGCTGCTGTTGGGTCAGGTGATCATATACTTGGTAGCCTGAAGTGGTGCTTCCTATAAGAGGGAACCTGCTTAGTTAGAGAGGAACCTTCAGGGAGGTTCTTGTGGGAGATGTTGGGATAGGAAAAACCTTGGAGATGTGTCTCCAGAGAGACCTGGAGTCTGGTGTGTGTGTGTCCAACTTAGCTCTCCTCCTCAGAGGGAACTAGAGAGCTGGGGCTTACAGCCTTGATACAAAGGGAATTAGGAGGCCCTGAGGAAGGGTATTTCTAGAAGGAAACATGCTGGACAGGATCATGCAGTGTGGTGCTGAAGGGAGCTGACACGTGCATTTGCTCAGAGGTCCTGGCTGGGACTTACGGTAAGGGGGAGAGATGAGTCCCTTCTACAGTCCTGTCCAAGAGGGCAAATGGATTAAGGAAATTAGGAGAGGCGCTATAGCCCAGTGAGGGTGAAAACATTGTGTGACCTTTGTGTGACTGAACGGGGGAAGACCTTATGTGAGGTTGCTGCATGACTATCTTTGTTTTGCTGGACTTCTTTAATAATCTTTCCTGAGAGTATATAGACTCTGTGATACGGCTAAATCACTGAGAATCATGAGAGTTGACCAATGTGGGGATACTGAGGCAGTGACAGGGGCAGATGCTGGATGAGATAAGATCCTTTCAGACACCTCCCCAAGGGTTCCTGCCACCAATGAAAAGGGAGCTGTAGGTGGGGAAGAAGCTACCTAGCTGTTACTAAAGCAGATATGGAAGTAGAAGTAAGTGAAGGGCTGGGAAGCTTACTGAGACAAACAAGAGGTTCCATGCAGACCTTGCAGAGGGACTGACAAAAATGTGAGTTTATTTTTATTTTGCTCAAACTGGTTCATTAACCTGTAATTATGATTAATAAGAAGTAGGCCAACTTGATTTTAATTGTTGTTCTGCTTGATCACTTAAACATCTCTACTTTTTTATAGCATGGCTGCTTTATTAGACACAACAGTTATATTTCTGAATGATTCTCTCTGTAACTTGGATCTCTGTGGAACAGAAATTGACTTCCTCAAGAATAGAATGTAACCAAACTGGGATCAAACTCTAAAGGAGTGGAAGGTGGAGAGCAAGGGTGAATGCTCAGTGGTGCTTCCTGCCTGAGGGCTTAGCTCGCACTCACCTTGGCTAGAGCACACTGAAAATGCCTGTGTACACATGATGCAAACCCCTAAAGCTCACTAACTCCTCCCTTGCTGTGTAGTCTGTACTGCAGTTTCAAAGTGTAGTAAGTTTGCCGCAAACTGAGTTAGTGTGAACTAGTGTTTATGTGCACGCAATTCTTCTGCTCACTGCTTGGGTAATCCTCCAGCTGCTATCCCACACTGCTTTGTGGACAGCCATGACTGACCTATCCATCTGTGTACCCTCTAATGCTCTGGGGTCAAAATGACCGCTTGTGCCTGTCCCTTTTTAGAATCTGGCCTGGAGCCAGGTTCAGCCTATTTGTGCCTGGTTTTGAGTCTATCAGTATAACAGGGAAATTATTCCAGCACCATTACACCATGCCTTGTACATCCACATGGACCCATGCAGAGATCCTTGGTCTCTGCCATCTAGGGAGAAATGACAGTGCAGCAAGCTCTTGCCAGCAACCTCCGCAATGAAAATCTATTCAAGAGCATTGCTAAAGAGATGGCCATGAAGGGGCACAGCTGGGATGCTATTCAGTGCCATATCGAAAGCAAAGAAATCATAAAAATGTACAGGATCACCAAGGATGGTAAAAACACCTCCGGCAGTGTGCCTGCAACTTGTCCATTTTTTGAGGAGCTGGACAGGATTTTCTACAGGCATGCCACTACCAACCTCCCACCACTGCCACCAACTGTGCATCCCAAGGACAACCAGGACTTGGAGGACGAGAACGACACTGAGGAGGACATCTTCCCAAACCGCCAGGATCTCATCCCTGCTCAAGACCCTGGCGGGCAACCATATAGGAAACCGACCCCAATCCCAGCGTAAGACACAAGATGAAGATCCTGTTGAGGGGAGCTTGGAATGTAAGTGTCTATCTCTACAGTTTATTGTTGTTATGCTGCACAGCTGTGGCAACTTCTGTTGTGGGTGCCCAACGGAAGCCGCCATTTTTGGTGGATGTGAGCTTGGAGCCTTTCCAAGCCTCCAGTCCCTCCCTTCTTCTCTCCCTTGCCCAGTGCTGCCATCCTTCCTCCCGACCCCCCTAGAACACATTGTCAAAATGGTGAGTAGGCCCAGTTATCTGCCTCTAACTCATGCTGACACCCTGAAAATCAATGGAGGGAGGCACATTTCCATTTCCTTTTCCCTGCCTGGCCAATGACAAGGCCCCCCGCCCCCAATCCCATCTGCATGGCTCAGCCACAACATGCCCCTCACTTTGCATGGCATACTTAAAAAAAACAACAACCAAAAAATGTTTTTGAAGGTGACTCACTCTGTACCACTAATACCAGTTACAGGAACACAAATTACAGACAGATGTAAAATACAAATATGTCAGTAGCCATCTTTTACTGAGCTACCCTAGCATCATAACCCCAAAAAATTATCGATCTAAAGAGTATAGTTTAAGCAGCAGCAGATTCAGACAAAACAGGGGCTAAACCGGATCCCTCAAAATGTCAGGAGGTCGGACTCCACAACAGACAGACCTGTTCTCCCAGCTGAACACATTATCTTCCAGGTACAGGTGAGTGAGTGAGAGGGAGTACTGTGTGCGCACACGCAAACTCTCATCCTTGGTCCTAAACCGACTTCTTCCTAAATTCAAGCAGCCTATTGTGCTGTGTTCTTGTCTCTTAATTTCTCACTCAGTTTCCTCCCTCTCAGCCCCCCATGAGTAAAGGGTACTGTGTCCCTTCCAATCCCTTCTACTTTTTGCTACACCTTTTGTAAGGTCCACCTACCTGCACAATGCCAATCTTAACTGTTGCAGCTGCTTAAACAGTCTCTCTCACGTTAGCTGTAGCTATAATACCTAATATCAAAGACAGCCACTCAGTAGTGGCTGCAGGGAGAAGCCAGAGTAGGAGAGACTTTGAGGGAGATCCGCTGCTGGATATAGGGTCATCAACAGCAATCAGCTGGGCTCATGCTGGCCTTCGTCTACTGCTCCCTGGAGAGCAAATTGAAAGGACTAGACTCTCTATGTGGGATAGAGCTACTGTGTTTGACCCTCTGTATCAACCTTGTTTACCCAAATTCAGGCAGTAGAGTTACAGATAAGAAAAACACAGGCAACGTGAAAAGTCATAAAATGGTATCCAAAATGAATCCTGTCCTCCTGCTCGACTCTAGTTCTGACATTCAGGCATAATACTAATACCTCCAGTTGGCTTAACAAAGGGCTGTTCAAAATGTGTTCTACAAAGCATCCAGCCGCCATCAGGAATGTGGAGGCACAGTGAAAATAATAGTTGCCAGCATGTTGTGGATGTTCTTTGAGATAAAGCATCACTTGCTATGATCTGTTGCCTCTGCAGGCTCCACCACCATATAAAAGAAGAGGATGCCTGTATTCTGCATCACTGCACACATTAAATGTTACACAGAGACTACTGGCAAGTTTATCAGGGTTGAGCAAAGATTGGATGACCCTGGTTTAAGACATTGAAATAGCAAGGGAATGTTATAATTGAGAGTTTCTAAATAGAGGTTAAAATGAAGCTGCCAGTAAAAGCAAGCTTTAGTGCCTGTCCTTTCATTGTACAGGAAATCACAGAACAGCTCCTCACAGACCACTAAAGCAAACTCTGACAGGCTTTGGATTAGGTTTAGGAAAGAACTGCCAACTCTAGATGAGATTTAAAATGACCATAGCCAAATTAGTAATTAGAGAAACAGGATACTTGGGATTCACCACAAAAACCTCTGACCTCCAGTTATCTTAAGTCCTTGAGATAAATGAGCCTATTGAGCATCTCCACTCACTCGGTTTCAGTGAGTACAAATGCTTTATGATTAAATCCAAATGCCCACAGTTCCAGGAGAAGGACCATACAGAGCTTAACACAATCAGAAAATTGTATCTATTAAATACACTTTCTGGCCAGCTCAGCTATTAACAGTCAAACTATAAAAGCGTGGGCCAAAATATGCTGAAGCTAAACAAAGCACAGCAGATGAAACACATTACTTTACGGCATTATTATAGCTCTAAATCTAAGGCCATGGTGCCAAATCTCTAAGTTTTTTCTCCCTCAGTGATTTGTTGCTCTGTGAAAGGACTGGTTCCAGAACACTGACTAAAGATAATGCTTTAAGTAAACTGACCATACTAGCTATTGAAATAATGATGATCTACAGCTTACATGATAGCAGCATACTTCCTCCATTGCTTGTTTTAACTGAAACTGATAGAGTCATAGAGCTAACTGAGTTTGCATAAATCACCCGTGAAGATATCCTTTTCAAGGGTAATCACAACATTCATATACCAGGCAAGGCAAGAAATAATTAAAATGTAGTACATTTCATATAGAAGTTTCCAATATTAATCTAAAGCACCTTTAGTCAATATAAATGAACAGTAGCTTTAGTTCATAGAAATGAATATTTCAGAATACACGGTGATGCATTTGCTTTCAATTGCGTTTTCCCTGCAATCTTCATTCTTCTTAGTAATAATGGAATTATTTTTCCGATTAATAGCTTCTTTTTTTTTTTTTTTTTAGAAACTGCAGTGATGACACATCTGCTCTGACTCCCTCCCCTGATATCTAGGTATAAATATGTAACTGCATAGATATATTAGAAAGGTGGTGTGCAGTGGTGATGGGGTTTACAAGCACCACACTAAACCTGAGCAAGGCATGGAGATATACCCAACTAGTGAGGGCTCGTCCCTCAGCAACTGTGAGGTATGCCCCAGGGGAAGGGACAACTTTAAAAGGGCACTGTCAGCCCAGAGGATGGGGGCGGGCAGAAGCTACGGGCTGCACCGGGAAATGAGGTTGACACCTGGAGCTGGGGGCAGAGTGACTATGGCACTGGTAAGACCATTCCAGAAGCAGTGATTTCCCTGTCCCCTTGCCCCTTCAGAGTGGGGAAATCATGAGAGGTCCCAAAGAGTGGGTTGTTTCCCCCTCTCCCAAGGCTGACTAAACTGCTACTACTAAGACTGTGACTACACCCCAAATGGAGAAGCTCCAGCCTGCCTGATAAAGAGACCTGGCGGGAGTGTAATTTGGGGTGGACCAACAGGTTGTGCAAACACTACAACCCCTCCTTTATGGCTCTGGGTCCCCCTACCCTGCTCTCTCAACCCCCTCTGTAGCTACAGAGCCCCTAGGGGAGAAAAGGAAACATGCAGGAGGGGCTGAGACTTGCTGTATTTGACTCAGCAGGGCCCCCTCCAGAATGGAGAGACTGAAATGACTGTGGAGTCATGGCCACAGCTGACTTTCAGACTCACCCTGCTACAAGCAGGCTGCTCGAGTGTTGCACTATATGAAAGGAGCCAAAGAAGTAAAACAAAACTATGTGCAGAACCCATGGGAATGTTTGTAATAGTGTGTCACCGGGTCCCAGCATCACAAAGACTTGAAAGCTCACTCTGTACCAGCTGGGACCTCCTCAAATGTGCCTTTTGTGGTACCTTGTTGGGTCAAAATCACAGCCCTCCCATCCCTGCCCTTATTGGCAAACAATGGAAACTGTGATCCCCAGTGGTATGACCAGCTAAGCTGGCATGGGATGAAAATGAACATTACTAAGACTGAGGTCATGTGGGTCACTAGAGGTGCTACAGGGAAAGTGGACATAGAAATTAATGGAGAGAGACTAAACCTGATGGACCAGCTGAAGTACCTTGCTGACTGGGTCATGGAAGATGGCAAGCTTGTATGTGAGATACGGTCCAGAATGGGAAGTGCTGAAAGAGTGGAATAACATTGTATGTGTTGTGTATGACAAGCCCATACCACTGAGACTGAAAGCCCCACTGGGTAGAACAGTTGTGCACCCCACAATGCTGTATCGTGCAGAAGCATGGGCAATAAAGATATGGCAAATTCATTACCTAGAGGTGTTTGAAATGAGATGTCTTCACACCATAAGAAGAGTTACACAAAAAGAATCATAGAATCATAGAATCATAGAATCAAAGAGAGATTTTGAAATTAATATTGCAAGTCCATGAGGTGGCTGGCAAAATCCATGCAGTGCACCTTCACTGGTTCAGACACAGGCAGAGGATGAATGAAGAGGAGTGGGTGAAGATAGTATGACAGGAGAAGGTAGTTGGAAAGAGACCTAAAGGAAGCAAGGGATGGATTGCATCAAAGATGGTAAGACCTTAGTGCTGCCTTGGGCAGACAAAGGGGGTGGACACTTGCACAATGATGTGCCCCCCAGTTGATGGGATAAGAAGAAGGAAACTATGATTTCCCACTTGTTTCTTTTCCTCTCCCAAAGGTAGAAAATCATCACTAAGACACAGTCAACACTTGTTCCTTATTATTAACAGCCAGATCCAAAAAATGGGTGGCTTTTTAATAAACTATCAGTTACTTAAGAAAGAGAAGGGAAAATACCACATTTACTCAGTCTCAATTAGGAAAAGGCTGCACAAATCTTTGCTAGAGCAGTCTATTTATAAAAGGTCACAGGTAGGTAGTGGGTAGTCCTTGTACCTCAAAGTTTTCTTTCTTCCCATCTTTGTAAGCACAGCTTATGTGCTGTACTCCTATAAAATCCATGTGTCTGCCTGTGATGGGGCATCTGCCCCACACTGGCAGAAAAGGGGTTAAAAGCAGCCCTAGGGAGGCTGCGCAGGAGGCAGTCAATCAGGGCCCGGCTGGCCCATATAAGAGGGGATGCAGAACAGAGCAGGGTCAGTCACTCCCTGGAGCTTGAGAAGGGAGGAGGATTGGCTACCTTTCAGGCAGAGGGCAGCAAGCACCCCGGACAGAGCAGTGCTGGAGGAAGAGACCCAGAGAGCTAAAGACAGCCCCTGGCAATCTGCAGGGATCTGGAGACTGAGGCCCTGATGCAATGGCAAAGAGGGTGCTGGAGCCATGTGGGAAGTGGCTAGACCGTGGACTGCAGTTTGCTACTGAAGGGAATGGCTGGACAGTAGACTGCAAGTCTGCCTGGAAGTGGGGAGAACATAGTGTGGCACAGCTGGAGGGCAGAGTCACTGAAGAGGATGCCATGGTCCTGGGAGTGACATGGGTCCAGGAACAGTGGTGACAGCGGTCAAGACACCACCAAAAGAAAGTGCAGTGCTCATTGGACAGCGAGCAGGAGGTGCCGCAGCGGTGAGTTGTGCCCTGTCACACTGCCCGCTCTGGGGAAAAACCTTTATAAAGATCTTTTGGGCTAGATTTTAACTTTACCCTATGCCCTGAATAAGGGGGGCATTGTAGTTGCACCACCACAAGGCAGAGATAATGTATGAGGACTCAGTCACAGTCTTCCCCTGCTCCCCACTTGTTCTGGGGGAGGAATAAGTTGCTTCCACCATTCTGATGGAGCAGCTCGCTCTCCCATCTAGGTGCCCAGCCAGCTACTTTGGCCAGTCAGTGGGGAGCAGAGCAAAGTTTCCTCACTCTTCCCCCTGCCCACCTCCCCACTCATTTGCTCATGGCAGGGAGCACCAGGTGTGTAACTCTCCATTTTAGCCAGAGTCACAATCTGTGCTGGGCCATATGGGGCGGGACTTACAACCACCCTCTCCCCTGCATGGTCAAATAAGGGCTGTGACCATAGTGAATACAAGATCCTCCCTCTTTCTAGAGGCTCTCTGTCTTTCTGATCTCTAGGAATATTAACCTAATCCACACCCAACTGACTATACAAGGGCTTCATCCTTCTTTGTATGTGGGTAAATGTTTCATCCATTCTCCTCATATTTACCCATGAAAACTAGTGTGGTGGGAAATGTGCATCTCTTACACAGCTCTGATATCTTATTCACTAATCCTTACCAAATTCAGCACAACATAACAGGCATGCACCATCTTTTATAAACAGGTGCTGTTTGTTCAAGCTTCAAAACTCTCTACTAGGGCCCAATTCTGCATCCCTTATTCATGCTGAAAAACACTGATGTGAGTACTGGGGCTCCACTAAAGTCATGAAGAAGGATTGCAAAAGTGGCTGTGTATCTGTTGCTTTCAGTAGCACTTCACTGCAATGCTTTCAAATTATTTTAAAAAACAACTCCAAACACCAGATTTATGTGGCTCCACTGGTTTTTAGATGCACCCTAATCTTTAACTCAAGCCACTGGTATTATGTTGGGCATCTGACATTTCTACATTGTTGACAGGCATCTAGTGTATCCACAAACACAGATCCAGACTTGGGTGTATGCTTTGAATACTCTACAGTTTGGGGTGTTCAGAATCAGTGTCAGTAGTAACAAATGAACATCACTAAGGAGTTACCACACCATCCTATTGAGCTATCACAGTTACTTCTTAGCCTAAATATAAGGACAAAGAGGAGAATGTGTAAAATGTTGACTTTTTAATGGCAGCCATGTAGTTCTTAGCTAGAAAGGCCACTCATCGAATAATTGGCTAGATGGCCAAGGCTACAGTGACCAACTTGTTGCATAATAACTAATAAATTACCCAGAAATAAGCCAATGGCATAGCAAATGCCAGTGCTGGAGAATGATAATAAAATCCAGGCTTTGACATCTGGCCCTTCCAGCTGCCAGGTTTACCCAAGGAATGGTTAAAATGGATGGTTGTGTAAAAAGAGCTGACAAAGGAAGCAAATGGGCTGCCTACCCTCTTGTATGTCATGTTGCTAGCAAAAAGAGCTGCATATTGCCAAATCAATGTTGCAGTCCCATGCTTCGAACAATGGTTTCTGGAACTCTAAAGGGGGTTCTTAAGATATCAGTTTGTATCAGTAAGTGTCTAATGTATGAATAACTCTACACTCTGGAGAAGAAAGGAGCAAGCTGGCCTTTTCAAACGCTAAAGAATCAGCTCAACCAAACTCTAGGAAATTCAAATCACTTTAAAAGATGGTGTTTATACTACTTTGTTATAGATATCTGACACAACAGGGCATATGTTCTTAAATTCACCAGTAGCTTCCTGAGTGCGTTGTGATGCTTTGATACCTTTAGCCATTTAAACTGCCCCACTAACATACGGCTACATACCTGGACATAGCTCATTGGTATTAATAATATGTATATAGCACTTTTCAGGGGTTTATGCACTACAGAATAATTCCTATTCAAAAGACCTATGGAAATAGAAGGGAAAAGCTTAGCTATACCATTTCTCTACTAATGTGAATAGAATGTTTTTAAAAGTTCCTTAAGATACATAGGATATGTTCTTCTTGTTCCCTCAGGAGACCCCTGAACTTTTCATCAGCAGCTGGTGGCCCTTTTCAACACATTTTCTATAAATAAACACAGGGAATATTGAATGGATCTGAATTTAGGCCCTGATTCTGAAAATGCTTGCTCACGTGCTCACCTTTACAACTGCAAGCAGCCCTATTGAAGTCAATGGGATTACTCACAGTAGTGAAGTCAAGCATGTCTAATTCTGCGAAATCTCATTGCATATAATAGAAAATCCCAGCTGACAGTGGTCAGAGAACCATTAGCCTGTTGCTTGAGTGTTTCTGGGCTTACCCGGGGGTTGGGGAAGAAAGATGGAAGAAGGAATAAGTATAAATGATCACTTTTTCCCTTTCTACTTGTGAGGGTCCTGCTAAACAGGGGTCTTAAACTCCATCAGCCCTCTCCCCCTTGCATTTCCCTTTCCCCTGAGCAGGAGGGAAGAAGGGTCCTGAACCAGGAAGTTGCTGGGTTCTTTTGGGGAAGCAGCAGCTGCATGGCAGGTAGGGAGCTGCAGAGGAGATGGATGCAGAGCTGTCTGTGGAACAGGCTGTGACTGTTGGAGGCAGATCTGTGGAACTTATGGGGGAGCATCACCGGCTGGGCATGGAGCCAGCACACAACGGCCCCAGTGAAAGACACTGAGGCTTGGTCTACACTAACCCCCCAAATCGAACTAAGGTACGCAACTTCAGCTACGTGAAGTTTACATTTACCACTATTGCTCACTTTGAGCTGTAACTGTTTAAGCCTCTGTACCTAGGGTATTTGCAACCTTTCCCTTTCCTGCTAGCCCTATTCAAATGCCCTTTCACTTGGAACATGTGTCTGAGTGGTTATTGGGATCTACCAAGGCTAGCGCCTACAAAGCCTAGCTGCTGAAGTACCTACGGTGCTTTCCCCCCACATCGTGGTACACTTGGCATGCTACTGGCACCTTAGAAGTTGGGTGTCCTTGAACACTCTGCAGCCTCCAAAATTACATATACCTCCTAAGCCATGCTCTCTCCTCTCAGCCCAGATGCCTCTTTTTTTCCCCCCCTCTTCATCTGTATTCTTCCCCCTCCCTAACACAAGCTGCTTCTCTTGCAGGCAGCTCAGATCCTTTAATTTTACTTAAGATTGAGTCAGGAACCTTAACCCAACTCACATGATGCCTAGAACAAGAGAAGGATCATGGGAATGTGCAGTTTCCCTCCGCTGAGGATTTTAGGAGCATCTCTGTTCCAGACAGGAATATACATCCTTTAGAAATTTGCTAGAATTTGCCTCTGGTTTTTCTCCCTTCAGTGAAAAGGTTCTAGGTCTGATGAATCTCTCTAAAAATTTAGACAAGGCAGCCAGGACAATTTTGCTAAACTGCCCTCCTTTACGAGAGACAGAGAGGGAAGATGTAGTTGCAGAGGGCAGATTCAACAGGCTGCTGTTCTATTTGGCCTGCCAGATCAAATCACTTCAGGGATTTAAATTTTCTAGTGAAGGCCTTTTAAATTCACAGACGCAGTCTAAATCACTTTCTTCAGCAGGTTGATTAATAATGTAGTGAGCAGATTCCTTCCTTCAGTAGATCATTGTAATTAATCATTTGGTCCCAGGATTTATTGATAGCCATTTTATTCTTTCATCAGAAACTGACTTAAAATTTTACTTTGCATATGAAATTAGTACAGTGAACAACATCAGGTATTTTTAATTGGTTTATTCCAAGTGTTTACTTCAATAGAATTACAACTCTTTTTCTGTCTATCAGTGTGCGGTGGGCTTATTCTGAGGCTGGTGTGCTGGGCTATGAACCAAAGGCCACATCGTAGGGGAACTTAAGTTTTTCCCGAAATTCCTATTCTTCTGTTTTCTTCCCTCTTTTTGCATCTGCTCTCCATAAGGCAGCCATCAGGGTATCTTCCCTTGTGGGGGGAGTGTGATGCCAGAATGCTATCTATGCTGATCTTTAGGAGGCTCTCGAAAAGGATTCTTCCATTTCAGGAGCCTGACTGGCAACTCTGCAATGATTGAGGATCAGGAAAACTGAGGATGTCACTGGAGTGACTCCCTTTTATGCAGCTTTAAAATAATTAGATTGTAACTGAATCAAGGGCCAAAATATTAATTATACCCCACTCCAGTGGCTATGAATGTGATTAACTTTAAGCAGGTAGGTAGTCCTATTGACTTTAAGTCCCTGACTAGTCCCATTAAAGTTACGCATGTGGTGGTTTGGGGGGAGGGGCTGAGATTCTAATCCCAAACCCTGACACATTTTATAGATCAGAAGTACTCAGTCTGATACAGAAGCTTTGAAGTGAAGCCATTAGGGATGATAACCCTGCCAGGCTCTAGTGTGGTGCTATGATCAATGGAGAGACAGGTTTGGCTGACTATTCACACTCACCATCTGTATTGAACAAAGATGCAGGCTTCTGAATAAATCTCTCAGTATGGTGGTGGATATAGTACCATTGGATCCTTTGTCCTAAAGTGGTCTATTAAGCTTGACAGTAAGCTGGCCTGATGGTACATCATTATATAGAATTGTTCAGAAGCAGCAGTGGGATTTCTTTATTCCTTTTCTCCTTAACAATGGAGTAAAGCATTTAGAAGAGAAACCGGGTTCCCAGACAGGAGAAAAGTGCCAGGTACAATCCTCCAAGAAACCCCACACCCAGGCAATCTTTTTAACTTAATGGCAACTTATCCTGCCATTCCTGCTGTCCTTTTCAGGAGTAGGGTTAAATTGCTGCAGTGATAGCCAGACAATAGTATGACTAAGGGCAAAATTATAGCATTCTTGGAGAAATGGAGTGTGGCCATTTTAGGAGAGGAAGCAAACTGACATCTCACTCCCTCATATCCCAAAAAGGTTTATTGTACTGTTCAGGTAACAAGTCAGGAGCTTGTATAAAAGGGAGAAGGTGGTAATTGGCCTCATTACTAATATGTAGGTGTGGCCTACAGGTCCTAGCATATGATGTGCCATCTTGATCCATGTGACCTGCACCATCTATAGGCCACATTTTTATATTAAAGATGATGTCACAGCCTGGCCACCTTTTTTTGGTTGTGCCTCATAGAAATCTCCAGATTTTTTTCTCTCGTCACAATTAAGTAAAATACAGACTTTGTCTACTTCCCCAGCAACTCAGGACCTTAAGAATCATAGAGTTAATTTGTTATGCTGTTGGAAATATAATATATATTGCACAGGGAGCCAATTATATTAAATGGGGCTGAAGAGGAAAAAGTGGTAAGGGGAAAGATGTGCTTAAAATCCTGTACAGAAGTATTGTATGCACCTGCATTTTTTTCATGAGGATTAAACGTTTCTCACAGTTGGGTCACATTCTTTCCATGATTATTTAAGCACTACATGAAGCCAATACTAGCTTACAAAAACATCGGACTAATGCAGGCTAAGACTGGCATGTAGAAAGACTTTACAGCATGTGAGGTCAGATGTGGGTTTTTGGTTCCCCCCCCCCCCCCCCCCCGAGATTAAATGTGAGCATAGGGAAAATATTCTTTCCTGTCTGGAGTAAGCTTTGGTTGCATGATCTTGACTCCTTCTGTGATTTTTCTTACTCATTGAAAATCAGTCAGCATTTTGCTGTGTTCTGAAGCAACAAAATGATGGCATAGAAAACAATTGCCTGTACTATCCATCTGTCTATGGAATTTACATTTCCCCAGGAAGTCCTCAGGAACATAGTGTCTGTTGGGGAAAACAGTGACACAAACTGAAACCTAAATACTATAACAACATGTAGCATGCATGGCACGTTGAGACACAGAGCAAGTTTCAATGTTTTTCTCTCTTTCCTCTGCTCTGGTTCTATCTTGGTTCCAATCACAGATGAGGAACTATGTATGCAGGTGTCTCTCTCACTTTAAGCCAGGCCTTATAGTGGTATGGCTTTTATGCTATTTTTTTCATAACTGCTATAGATTGTTCTACTCTGACACGCACATAGAATCGCAAGATGGGAAGGGACCTCAAGAGGTCATCTAGTCCAGTCCCCTGCACTCATGGCAGGACTAAGTATTATCTAGACCATCCCTGACAGGTGTTTGTCTAACTTGGTCTTAAAAAATCTCCAATAATAGAGATTCCACAACCTCCCCAGGCAATTTATTCCAGTGCTTAACCACCCTGACAGTTAAGAAGTTTTTTCCTAATGTCTAACCTAAAGTGCCCTTGCTGCAATTTAAGCCCACTGCTTCTTGTCCTATCCTTAGACATTAAGGAGAACAAATTTTCTCCCTCCTCCTTGTAACAACCCTTTATGTACTTAAATTGTTATGTCCCCTCTCAGTCTTTTCTTCTCCAGACTAAAAAAACTTCAATCTTCCCTCACAGGTCATGTTTTCCAGACCTTTAATCAATTTTGTTGCTCTTCTCTGGACTTTTGCCAATATGTCCACATCTTTCCTGAAATTGGCACACAGAACTGAACACAGTACTCCATCTGAGACTAATCAGCATGGAGTAGAGCAGAAGAATTACTACTTGTGTCTTGCTTGCAACATTTCTACTAACACATCCCAGAATGATTTTTTTTTCTCAACAGTGTTAGTTTGCGTCATATTTAACTTGTGCTCCACTATGATCCCTAGATCCCTTTCCACAGGCCTCCTTCCTAGCCAGTCATTTCCCATTTTGTATGTGCGCAATTGATTGTTCCTGCTTAAGTGAAGTACTTTGTATTTGTCCTTATTGAATTTCATCCTATTTACTTCAGACCATCTCTCCAGTTTGTCCAGATCATTTTGAATTTTAATCCTAGCCTTCAAAGCATTTGAAACCCCTCCCAGCTTGGTATTGTCTGCAAACTTTATAAGTGTACTCTCTATGCCATTATCTAATCACATCACTGTACATAGTTCCTGCCTCCTCTCAGCACCCTTCTGATCATCCAGAGCTGATCTAGTCAGCCTTCAGCTCTATTAGCTGTACTGCAAAGTTCTCGCTGTGCTGGGGAAGTGACCTTAATCTTACTGTCCCTTAAGGGAGTGGAGGCAGAACTTTATGAGCAGAGCCCATGCAGAGTCTCCATGTGATGACCTTTCATGGACTTCCTGGGATCTGCAGGATTTGTAAGCCAGATCTGTTGTTTTTTCCCAAAAGGAAGCAAGAGAAAAAAGCAGAGGGACCCTTGTAGGCTTTCCTGGCCCCTCCACAAGAGTTTCTACCTAAGAGAATGATTTATCCCCAAACCTGTACCCTAAGAATAAATAGCTTTATTTCGGTTGTGATCAAGCAAATTTGGTTATGTTCTATGTCATGGGGTACAACCCTCATTGCCAGACTGGCACATCCTCCTGGTCGTGCTAGGAGGCCGACACCCATATCAGCAGTCTGCACACTGTTCTCTGTCTCTGCTACTGCCTATGGCTCTTCTCTCAGCTCCCAGAACCACAGCTCCTCTCCTTGATTTAGCCCTCTGGCTAGGTAGTCATCTGTGCCCCCCTTCCAGGGGTAGGTATCTCTGTTCAACAGTCCAGCCACTTCCCCAGTGACAAGTGGGGGGCACCCAGGTCCACTCACTACTATGGGCCCCAACCTAGGAACTGTAAATAGCAGCCTGCTGCTGCTTTTCTGTAATCTCAGTCAATACTGCTCTATTTCCCTGGGCCACTTTCCCATGGCCCCAGCACTTTCTTTGCCCTTATCTCAAGGCCTCAGCTGCTCAGCCACAGGAGCCAGTGTCATGGGATCCCTGGGGTACAACCTGGAACTGGGGTACTGCTGTGCCCCTTTAGCTCTCCAACCTGGGCTCTCTCTCTCAATGCTTTGCTAGTGAGAAGCAGCAAACTCCTCCAGGTGCTGTTATCACTCGGCACCACAGCATGTGGGGCATCACACCCTGCTAAATAGCATGAATGGTCCCTGAGCTACTCATAAATCACACCGAGAAAGGCACCAGCAAATGTTCTAAGTCCCCAGCCTTGCACGCCAGAACTGTACGATCTTGTCCTGGTCAGAAGCCTGACCAGTGTAAGTTTATTACCCACTCCTCCCCTCCCTCGATGTGGAAAGTGCACACACTAGCCTTTGTAAACTGAGCTGAGATTTCTCAAGCACTTCAAGCAAAACACACTGGTTTAGGTAAAATATAAAACAGATTTTTTAACTACAGAAAGATTTTAAATAATTTATAAATGGTAGGCACAAGGTCCGAGATAGTTACCAAAGAAAATAAAAGTAAGTGTGCTATCTAAAGTTTAAGATTTAGACTAAGCAGTATTTGGATCAAGCCATTTTTCTCACCCCACTGGATGTTGTAGGTAGGTTACAGTTCTTAATACACAGGCTTCCTCATTAAGCCTGGGACCAGTCTCCTCAGTTCAAGTCTTTGTCTTCCCAGCGTTCTTGTTGCTTCCAGCATAGGTGAGGGGAGGAGAGAGCCCCCTGCATGATGCCACTGTCCCCTATTTTATATCCTCAGTCCATGTGTCTGGAAAACACTAGCCCAACATGTACTGGTGGGCTTTGCTGAGTCACAGAATTGAGCAATCCGACATTGTGTGATTCTTGTGCAGCCCACATACAGCATTGTAAATCCCTTGTTTACAACTCCTCTGCTGATTAATGGTCACTTAACATCCTCCTGGGAATGGATCACCGCCCTTGTTGTCACTGGGGAACTATCAGTAGAGATTCACAAACTTACAACATATTTCAGTAACAACCATACTGCAAAATCTCATAACTTCATACACACTAATGATGTACATATTTGGAAAGAATAATGGGTTTCAGCAGATCATGACTTTTCATGTGATACCTTACGTGACATGCTTTGTATGAAATATATCAATTATATGACAGGGTGAATATGGGGGTTTCTGGGTGCTGCTTTGAAGTACAGAGTGCCACAGCCAGCCACTGCTTTGTGTCCAAGATGCTTACAGGTCTTTCAGCCCTCCAGGGACACAGTCCTTATTCCCTGGGCTCCCAGCAGGAACTGACGCTGCTCTGCTGTGTGACTCTTTTTATATAGGCCTGCTGAGTTGGCTGTTCTTTGCTGCCCCTCTCCTATTGGCTGCTTCCCGTGCAGCCTCTCCAGGGCTCAATTAACTCCTTCTCTGCCAGTGTGGAATGGAAGCCCATCACATTCTACCAAATCATATTTGTATTCCTAACTAGAGTTGGATGAATAATGGATTTTTTTAGTTCACTAGAAATTCCAAAAAATGTAGGCGGGGGGGGGAAGTTTCCTTTTAGGCATAATAAATTTGTTAGTATCTAGGTGCCACAAGTACTCCTCAGTCTGTATCAGCAAAAAGAACAACACAGCTATCACTCTGAAACCTGTTTCCTTTTGTGTTACATGAAAAATGAAAAACGTTGAAATTTTGCAGTGAATTGAAAAGTTGAAAATTCTTCAAGTTGTGTCGAAACAAAGCATTTCATTTTGACCCGACCTGAAATATTTTGCTTTGGGCACTTTTACTACAGCAAAGAACTAGATTCACAAAACACTGGGGCAGCGTGTCTGTATGTGTGCTAGCAACCCTAGGTGAGTGCCATAAATACCTGGCTATAGAATCATTCTCACAGTCTTTCCCTAGTCCAAGGACTAGTCATTGTCTTTATGAATGACTACAAATTGCCCTCATGAATGACCATGACTAGTCATTGAACCAGGGAATATAGAAGATCCAAGTTCATGTCTCTGCTCAAATGTCTAATTACTTATAAACCGTGCAACAGCTTCAACAGGGGAAATTGAAAAAGACCCATTTCAGAGCCCAGAAGAAACTCTTCTGAAAAGTGGGAACCCCAAGTTCAAATCCCTTCTCTACATTAAATAGAGTGGTGAATTGAACCTGAGTTTTCCACGCCCCAGGAGATTGCCCTCACAAGTGGGCTAAGCATTATAAGGAATGTCCTCTGCCCTTCCTTTCACACCCCACCAGGTGTTCATGCAACTCCTTTGCTTTTGTAAAAACGACTGAAACACAAAATGTTGGGTCCAGTTGAAATAAAACATTTTGTTTTGGTTTGGTTGAAATCATGTGGAACTCCATGCAAATTCACTAATAGTTTCAGGACAACTGAAACTGTTTTTCAGCAAATAAACTGTTTACCAAAAAAATAAATAAATGCCCAGCTCTAGTCCTGACTTGCAAAAATTATTGAAGCGGGGCAACTGAGTGCAACCTGAGATATGGAGTTGCTATCATCCCTGCCATAATATCTTAGTATAAGGAATATACCAGTAAACTGTTAGGTGGAAACGGGAGAAAGGCTGGTCCAGTAGTCAGGCCACTTGCTTAGGGCTGAGTGACTCTAGTTCAGTGCCATGCTCTGCTATAGATTTTCTGTGTGATCCTGAGGAAGCTGGTCTGTGCCAGGGTTCCCCATCTGTGAAATGGAGAAACTTCTGCCTCACAGGGGTAAAGCCAGGCATGGCAATGCAGACCATATAAGGTCCAAAGACAATAGGTCACCATTACAATCAATGTTTTACTGCATAATCTGTTATATATACCCAATATGAAAATACATTGTACATATGATTCTGAGACCATATAATGATATGCACTTGAATAATGTGTTTCTCTAAGGATTTTAACATGTATGACAAACAAATTAATGAATTAATAATGCCCCTTGTGAGGTACTGAAGATAAGTATTTTTAGACTGATTTTACACAGGGATTAACTAAAGCACAGGAGATCAGACTGTGTGATCATAGTGGACCATTCTGACTTTAAAATCTATGACTGAATAGATGACTTTGTCTCTCAGAAGTACAAAACCAATATACTACTATCTTATATTTCTGCTTCCTTTTTCTTTTGTAACAAAAATCTCTTTTGAATTACAAAAAAATGAAAGGCCTACAGAACACTGTAAAATGAGTAAAGTGATTAATGCTGTAAATGGAAAAACATCTGTTATTTATAGTGTGTGGTGTGGGGTTTTTTTGTTTTGTTTTTTTACATGTAGAACTGAAGAACATGGCATACAGGTTGCTATGTTTGTGCTTTGCATGGGAGTGTCACAGATTATAGAGATAATTCATGCATCATATGAAGTGGCATTTCTTATAGTAATTACACAGTTCTGCTCAAAGCAGAGTAACTACTCATAGAGCACATTCTAGTCAACATATGAATTAGTTTTGCTCGGGAACTACCGGAAACCTGGGAGCCCTTCTTTGGTCCTTAGTGATTTATTTTCCTGTAAATGTTTATGGGAAGTTTTCTATCTATTCACCTGTCTAGGTACTTATATGACCTCATCATCGAAGTATCTGAGATCTTCACCATAGTCCCTTTTTTAAAAGATAACTGCGTTTTTTACCATTTTAGGCGTGTGGTTTAGCAATGCGAAAAGGAGACATGCCCATATATATTCAAACTGAAAGCAATCTAATGAATTTTAAGCAAGCAAAATGTATTCTGAGACAGTATGGGGGATTTTAACTCCACAGACATCTGTTGGGTAATAGAGCCAAAGGTGCATCATCAACAAGGTGCCTACTTAGAGACAGACAACCATGTGATCCAGCAAGTAGAGAATCCAACCATAGAAGAAGCCAGACTGAAAGGAACTGGTTGAGAATGATAAGAAAGCTTGGTACCAATGAACACAAACTACTCAAGTTAATTATAGGGGGTGGGGGGAAGGCTGGATGATCTTAAAAGATACCATAATAAATGCCTAACAAGTATTTTCTTTGTCACAGAAGAATGCAGGGCACAAGAAGCAGCAAGAATAGGGGGAAAACAACTTCAAAGAGCTGAGATCTGGTAATCTTCAGGATACTGGGTAAGACTACCTCATGACTCAGGCTGTTGATTACAGGGAGTATAACAACCTTTGCCTATGCCTCATGTCCTGTCTGACAGGGTGGACCCAAGTTAGTTTTATGATCATAGTTAGCACTTATGTCATTCTTTACATTTCCACAGTGCTAATTAGTTAAACTAATGAATCCTCAAAACATCTTGTGGGGCAGGTTAGCAAGTGTCATTGTACACATTTTACAAATGGGGAAAACTGAGGCAAAGAGGTTAAGTTACTTTCCCAAGGCCAGTGAATCAAGGACAGAGTTGGAACTGGAAACAGAGCTGAGAAAATACATTACACAAATGTTACTTTGAAATTTTTTTCTGACTCTTTGAACCTTTTCAATTTGCCCTCCATTAGTATTCCAGCAAATACATTTGTAAGCCCTGTGATGAGAAGCTGCAGAGTGGAAAGAGCTCTCTACTCCCTCTATTGATGAAAAGGGAAAAATGCTGCTATAGAGAGCTACCTCCCTACAATCCTGCTAGTGACACTTGGGAAGTCATCATACCTATAAATGTACTTGGATTTTGGTGGCTCCTAAAGAGGGCAAAGAGCTCATTTTTAAGCAGTCTAGACTCTGTTTAAGGGTCCTAAGTGCTCTTGACTCCCCTCCTGTGGGGCTTTGTATTGTGGGGAGACAATACGGTCTAAGGACTTTGTGAGAGGATGCAGAGGACAGCAGCAAATCTGAGTAGGCTCTGGTGAGGGCCTACCTATCCAGGACATTAAAAAAGATGAATCATTGAGCTGGGTTAGCTGATGCTACCTCCAGGTGGTACCAAGCAAGCTGCTTCCTTGCAACTGGAGGCCAATCCAAAACCGCTAGTGGGTTTGGTGGATGTGTGAAGTGAGGTGTTGTGGTCAAGAGTCTTACATGTGAAACATGTTCCCCAATAGGTGGGAAGGGAGTTAGATGGACTCTTGTCAGAGTTACTGGAAGAGGCAGATATTGTGTGTGTACATAGAACTTCAGAGTTACAAACACCTTGGGAATGGAGGTTGTCCGTAACTCTGAAATGTTTGTAACTCTGAACAAAATGTTATGGTTGTTCTTTCAAAAGCTTATAACTGAACATTGACTTAATACAGCTATGAAACTTTACTATGAAGAAGAAAAATGCTGCTTTTAACCATCTTAATTTAAATGAAACAAGCACAGAAACAGTTTCCTTACCTTTCAAATCTCTTCTTTTAACTTTCTCTTTATTATTTAATTTACATTTAACACAGTACTATGCTGTATAGTATTTGCTTTTTTTGTCTCTGCCCGATTGTGTATTCCGATTGCAAATGAGGTGTGTGCTTGACCAGTCAGTTCATAATTCTGGTGTTTGTAACCCTGAGGTTCTACTGTACTGTGTGCTGTATCTTCCAAAGTTTGACTGTTTTCTTTCCCCTAATAAAGAATCCCTTATTTGTACACCGTCTCCCAGTGCTTGTGAGTAGGAAGTTCTGCCTGTGAGGAGGACCCAGGAAGGGTACATTTAGCTTTTCCGGGTTGGGGGCTTGAGCCAGTTTAGTTATTTGTCAAGAGGGACCCTAGAAATATTAAACCCAGTCCTTATTTCTGACATTAACCACCTGGCAGAAAGGTTACATGTTGATGCTCAAATGTTTACCACAACAGCCAGTTTTAAGTGAATATTGGGGAATTTTCATGGAAAGAGAACTTTGAATTTATAGGTCAATGGAAATCAGAATCTGTGGCCTGACTGGATGAATGTAATACTTAGGAATACATCACATGACATGTGTACAAACAAAAGAGCTCTAATACCAAATCCTCACAGTGAGCTGCTCACAAACAAGTTACCAGCCCCTCTGCCCCAGAGAACTATTTCTAGACTGAACCTAATGGGATACTCTTGATCTAACCTCAGAATGACTCAGCAGAGATACCTATCATTGAGTCCTAGCGTGAAATCCTGACCTTTTGCTAAAAAGTCACTGCACCTAATAGAATTAATGTATTTCTAGGCAGCAGCAGCACCATGAGCTACAAAGGGGTTTGTTTAATGCTTCATAGATTGGCTGAGTTTCTTGAACGTGAATAGTACTTTAAAGTCAGTACTTGTATTAAAACTATTGTTTCATATCCATCTGTCACAGCACTTTTTTAGCACATTAGCTCAAGGCACCTTGCAGAGACAGTCTCATTGTTATTAACATTGCTGCCACGTCGTCGGGAGTGAGGTGAAAGGAGATTGCTACAGTGATTTCTGTATTTTCCATTTATTACGAACTAAAACACTCATTGGATTCCTTTTGAATAAAAATGAGTTCTGTTTATTTAATCATTCCTCTGTTTGAACAATGTGCAGAGGAGAGATTGGCCATATCCTTTTCATATCCTTGATGCCAGTCCACAGAAAACTAAAAGTCAGCAAACTATTTGCTAGAGAACCCTGGTTACTTGATGAATTTATGATTTTTATTTTGTATTTTCTTCTCATAAGGAAGAAGAATGTGGATGGGGCTATCGAATACAATACCTTATAGCACAGGGGTAGTCTCCTCCAGGAGCCTTCAGAGGGCAGACTTTTGGGGTGGGATCCACAAAGGTATTTAGGTGCCTACATCCTAGTTTTGGCTCCACAGCAATTCACAAAACTCCCGCTGACCCCTGTGGGTAGCTAAACTCACTCCGCCCCTAAGTTTTCAGGGTAAAAGTCATCTAGGCACCTATGTTTCTGCCTCTCAGCATGTGTGCTGCTGCCTCCCTCCAGGTGTCCAGATGCCTATCTCCCACCTAAGCCTCAGACCAAATCACGTGCAAGGAGAAGATAGGTGGCCAAATGCCTATCTTGTGTGTGGGGGGCCTGACCTGGTAGGTGGCCTCTAAGCACACTTACTGGATTGGATCCCTTTCAAAATCTGGACAGCAGGGGAGGAGAAGGTGGGGGTTGTGCCTACCTTATATCTTTTAGCCCAGTGATTAGAGCACTCACTTGGGATGTGAGACAGCGAGCTTTAATTCCTTCCTCTCTACCTGAGGGGAAGAAATGATGTGAGCAGGTGACTCCCACCACTCTGGAGGGTGTTCTCACCACTGAGTTCTGGGATAGTCTCTCTCTTCCCCCCTCCCATGACTACTGAATGATTTATTTATGATGGAACAGTCATTGAGAGAGAGAATGACTGTCATCAAGTGATTAGGGCATCCATCTGGGAGGTGGCAAACCCAGCATCCAGTCCCCCTGCTCCAATCACTTTTTAATTTTTTAATCCACAGTGGAGCAACTTCAACAGGAGAGACTGAAGGAGTCCCATATCAGAACATCCCATAACCCAGTGGTTAGAGCACTCCCCAGAGAGGTAGAAGACTGCTGTTCAAATCCTGTCTTCCTCTCAGGCAGAGTGGGGGAATGGAACATGGGTTTCCTACATCTCAGATGAGTGCTCTAACCACTGCGCTGAAAGTTATAAAATGGGCACCACTACCACCTCCTCTGCCCATTTTGTGTGGTGGAGTGAGGCATGTGCCTAACTCATTTCCCACAAGAAATGCCTTAGGTGCCTAAGCCATCTGACTCCAGGCAGCAGATTCCCATTTGTGGATTGCTAAACAGAGGTAGGAGTCTCCGTGCAGCCCAGGCTTAGCCGCTTATCCCCAAGAGAGGGTGCGGCTTTGCACAACCCTCTCATCAGCATCCCCCATTGGCTTGCTTAGGTGGCTCCCTGCCTAGTTTGCTGGCTTTTGTGGTTTGCATTCTTAGATGCCTGTTTCTCCCCATTCCTTGTATAGGGAGCCTAGGCACCTAACTCAGCTTTGTGGATCGCAGTGTTGTTCTTGTGATTTTTCTAGGTCCCTGTGATGCTCAGCATTCCAATACCGAAGTCCCTTTGTGGATCCCACACATACTTATAACTCTTAACCTCTCTTCAGGTTTTTTCAGATAATGTTCCTCTTTCAAGATACTTGGCTTCTCCTTGCACAGAGGCTGGCATTCAGAACATGAGTAATGATCACCAGATACCTGCTTTTCAGGTAATCTTCCATATATCACAGGCAGTGGATGACAAAGCATCTCCACAGGATTCCTCTTCAATGCTAATCACAGGCTTGGAAAAGTTCGGCAGTCCTGGCAAAAGAAAAGCATTGGTCCTGGTTCAGTATTTGGCTGACCGACAAACAGGAGCTGTATTTCCATTCTAATGTTGTTAGTATCAGCTACTTGGTGTTATCCTGTTTTGATTCATAAATATTTGCTGACTGACACTTTGGCTGCAAAATATATTCTGTATATTTATTTTTAGAACGAAATGGCTTATGCCATATTTGTACCCCAAGGGGAAAGCAAAATGTAAACAGTTATAAAGCTTTGCACTTTACATCTTCAAAAAGCTTTACATACTGTGATGATTTGGGGAACTCTCTGTACAATTTATGAACTCTTTGCCAAACTGTAAATTCCATTTTAATCATAAGGCTAGTCTGCCTTCTCTGTCTTTTCACCTCTATTTTGGGATGAAATTCTGAGGGATGGTAACGCAGAGTTAACAATGAGAGTCATTCAACCTTGATGGTCTTCTATTCAAATAGAAGCCCCATTGGACAAACAAAGTGGCCAGACCAATAAAAAAACCATGCTGCCCAAACTGGATGGCAACTAATCAATGGATCACTTGGTAGGGGGAATTTGAACACCTGATTGGGAGTCACATGGCAGAAGGGATTGCAACTTTATAAAAAGAGGACTATCCCACACTCACCTGCCATTTTAGAAACAGATGGAGAAGATTCCAGAAATAGAAATCAAGGCTGTGCCAAAGAAGATGGAGGAGGCTCCTGGACACCCTAGAGGATTCTGACCTAAGCCCAAAGTCTGCTCCAGAGTGGTGAGGACACTGAGGTAGAAAAGGGAAAATAGGTGTGTAGTGCCCCCCTATCCATCTGCTTACCTCGTTTAGCACCAATCTCCTTACAGATGTTGATGGACAGACCTGGGTTCTTCTGGCAAGATCACCAGGGCAGCTTGGGAGGAAAATTCTAATCACAGGGTAACCCCCACTTTCTTGCCAGATAGTTGGAGACTTCCAAGAAATAACACAAGCACATAAATATATTACTGTGTTAAATATATTGTATCTCCTGTTTAATGTAAACAGAACAGGGTAAAACAGTATTCTCAGGGTCACCGGTGCCCATGCTGATAATACCTGTGAATTTCCCCAGTCACATGACCGGATATAGCAAATGTACAATTAGTGTCCCATTGGTATGGATACTTTGTAGCGGCCCTTGATGACCTTTGATCATAATATCTTCTGCAGCAGTTAGCAATGTGGCTGACTGGGTTCAGTACAGCCCAAAAGACTCACAAATAGGATAAGGTAAGTTCCTCTGCAGATTTCATAGGGAAGCAGGTAATAAAATCCCCAAGCCCTTACCCCCTGGTTTGAGGACACAGTTCAGGGCGTAAGGGGGCTCTTCCAAACAATTTCCCTGCAGACTTGGGATTCACCAGCAGCCCACACAGCCAGTCCTGCCCTTTCCCCGGGCTGGCTCCAGAATGCTCCAAAATGGCTTCTCCCCTCTCCTGAGCTCCCAGGGAAGGGCATCTATTGATTGCCAAGCAGACTCTGAGTCTGCCTTGGCTCCTCCTCCCTACCAGGGACAATGTGCTTCTCCCTGAGCTACCAGCACACAGGGCCCCAGGAATCTAAGCTCCTTGGGGTCAACAGGTGTATTATTGTTTTGTCTGCATCTGTATATTTCTTGTACTCTCTAAAGCAGGGGTTCTTAGCCTTTTTCTTTCTGAGGCCCCCTCAACATGCTATAAAAACTCCATAGCCAACCTGTGCCACAACAAATGTTTTTCTGCATATGATCCTGGGCTGGCATTAGGAGGTAGCAAGCAGGGCAATTGCCTGGGGCCCCATGCCACAGGGGCCCTTGTGAAGCTAAGTTGCTCAGGCTTTGGCTTCAGCCCCAGGTGATGGGGCTCAGGGCCCCAGGCTGCTGCCCCACATGGTGGGATTTCTGCTTTCTGCCCTGGGCCCCAGTGAGTCTAATACTGGCCCTGCTTGGTGGACCCCAGAGGGCCCCACACCCCTGGTTTTGGAATCATTAGCAAAGTCTGTGTATCATGTGCTCCAATTATCATGTGTTCCTAGATAGGGCTGTAAACCGGAATGCCCCCAAGTGTGGAGCTCTAAGAATGGATGTGCTTAAGTTATTGGGGTGTCTGGGGTGTGTGTGAGTTCTGCTCCTGGGGGCATAGGGCAGCTGAACCATTAGGTCCCACGTCCATGAAGGGGGGGTAACAAACAGAGAACCTGTGCCCAGTGAGTGTGCCACAGAGGTCAAGCAGAGAGACAGCTGCAGCCTACGTGGACCAAGGGAAGCCTAAGAGCACACTGGCCCAATGTGTAGGACCCAAACACAGCAGCCTGGTGAGTATCCAGCAGGGGGGGACTTAAAAAGCGCTGTGACACATTCATTAACGTATACATAGTTAATGATTCACTATTTAATGAACACATGAAAACTGTAACTAAAGGCAATAAAGCAGAATGCTCAGACATTCCTATGGAATTTCACATTGTCAGAGGCTGTGTAACAAGGTGACTTGTAAATAACTGTGTACGGTGTATATTAATGAACTTTAAAAAACAGTGTCTACCCTACACACACCAAATAAAAACGAGAAAGAAAAGAAAAATAGCCTGTTGGATGTTTTCATGGACTCTGTGTATAACTGAACTGAATCCAAGTTAAAAAGATTCTTATAGCATATTTGACTAGCTGTTTTGTCTAAGATTAGCGTAGCTGGCTGGCACTGTTACAGCTGGCATTTGGTGTTACTGATGCATTACAGTAATACAGTGTTGCAGTCCCTGCTTCTGTAAGCCTTGATTAGGGTCTTACATTGCTGGTGGAAGAAATGTCTTGTTGCCAGCATTGAAGATTTTCATTCTTAAGGTCAATGTGGTTGTTTGATATGAGAGAGAGACAGAGGATTCTGCCAGAACGTGACTGGTCTGGAGTAAAATAGTGAGGCTTTTACTCACTAACTGTAAAAGAGGAGCAGAATGCAGTTTACCTTTCTTTGCAGTTAATATTAGAACCAACGTGATCTAAGAATAGCAGGGAATAGGAAGAGTTCAGGCAGCAGAAATCAAAATAAATATAGGACCCATTTATCTCTTGAGATCCACATGCAGCAGGGAATTTCTTAGCCTCATGTGTGGTTTCCCTGCTGCCCTTTTGCATCAGGTGTAACGGCACAAAGGGGATACAAACCAGCTATATAGGGCCTCTGGGGAATATTCCAGTGCAAGAGGCACTCAGCAGGAGCTGCAGAGCCAGTCTGTATCTGATCCCTTGTAGGAGGCCCTGGTGCAGAGGCATTCAGGGGTGGGCTAGGGGTGGAAGATGTCAGGGGTAAGCTATGTCCTTAAGTCCCAGCAATTCTGTGCTTATGCAATGGCCTACATAGCTTTTGGGAGGGAGGGCAATTTTTTGGTCAGGTATTTTGGCTTTTTCAAGAAGATTCTAAACAAAACTAAATAAAAATTAGCCTGTTTTGCCTTCTACGTTTCCCCCCTCTTTTTTCATTTTTCATGTTTCTCCTATTTAAAAATAAAACAAAAACACTCTAGATGAATTTTGAATGAAATTTAAATTGTTTTGGTTCTTTCTAAACTACTCATGAAAATGAAATTTTAAATTTTGACCAGCCCTATCTATTGCTGGCTCTGGGAGCACAGTATGGTCTGATGGGTTAGAGCAAAGGACATAGATTTGGCACACTAATTCTGAAAGGCAGCATGATCTATGGATTAGACATGTCATATTACAGTCTTTCATTTTATTCACAGTTCTGCCTGAAGTGATTTTGTACAAACTGTTACCTTATTTGTAAAATGGCTGGATGATACTGGCCACCTCCTAGGGGAGGAGTGTAGGGTCTTGCTCAATAATAAGAGTTGTGATCTGCACAAAACTAACACCAGTGAGTAGAAGAGGAGACTAGAATCCATGATCTCCTGGCTCTCAACTGAGTGCACTTTCCCCTGAGTTAAAACATACACTGTGAAGGAGGATGTGTCTCCGTGATATTGTACCTGAGAGGTGGGCAGCCATAACAGGGCTGCCAAACACCCAAGTGTCACATAAGCTACATGACAGAACAAGGAGTAATGGCCACATGCAGATGACAGAACAAGGAGTAATGGTCTGAAGTTGCAGTGGGGGAGGTTTAGGTTGGATATTAGGAAAAACTTTTTCACTAGGAGGGTGGTGAAGCACTGGAATGGGTTACCTAGGGAGGTGGTGGAATCTCCTTCCTTAGAGGTTTTTAAGGCCCGGCTTGACAAAACCCTGGCTGGGATGATTTAGTTGGGGATTGGTCCTGCTTTGAGCAGGGGGTTGGACTAGATGACCTCTTGAGATCCCTTCCAACCCTGAAAGTCTATGACATGTGGCATGTCCTGCCTGATGGAGTTTTCCCATCAGCAAGACTGACTGAGCTCTTCGTGAGTAAAGACTAAAATCAAAGGAGGAAAGATAAAATCTGCAATATAAAGTTACAAGAGAATATGAGTCACATGCTGAAAGGCACTAAATCAGTTCTTAATCTCATACATTCCATAAAAATACAGTAGTTGATTTTTAACATTCTGTTTCTGAAGGAGGTTGCAGTCAACTTTGCTGATTAATTCCCTCTTCAATCCTGCAGAAAAGCACTCTTTGGCCTATATATAAAGCATCAGAGAGTCTAAGAACTCCAGGGCTTTTCAATTAAAAAAAAATTGTATTCAAGCTATTTTAGTGAATTCTGAGGAGTTAAATAGATCCAGGGAGACTGCCTGGTTTAGTGGATTGGCAATAGGTGACTGAGCCCTTCATATTCAGTTCATTACTTGAACATTGTCCAGGTCAGAAGTGATTGGGAGTTATTATGGCCTCTGCTGATGTCTGCCCAGTTTTGAGAGAACAAGTGTCCATATGATGGAAAATACTGTTTACCAGGGACACTGATTTGTACTTTTATTCATAGTCACAGCAGAGAGGCCAAGACCTAAGTGAGCTTGATTGCTGAATTATCTTCTCACTGCTAGAGGTGGCATCTCTGGAATAAGCTGGAGGCATGTGTGGTGTAGAGAAGCTTACATGTGCTGTACCCGTGGACTAAAGAGAGGTTTGCTGTTTCCAGCCCTGTCAGTTTGACAACTTTCACAAAATCGACTTTTACCAGGGTGAAGATTTCTAGCTACCCCATCTCAGAAAGATTACCTCCTACAAGCTGTATTTCACAATTCAGTTTTGTTATAGTTTATGCTTCATCTGGGATAATTATCAAATTACTTCGATGACAAGAGCAGTTCTAAAGCCCATGTAAAAAGGGGGTGGTCGTGATCATGTTTTCATCCCTGGGGAGATGATACCTTTACAGTTTCAGGAATTGGGCGCTGGTGATGCCAGCAGTTGCAGACTCTGTGAACTGTTTTGTGGGTTTGTGTGAAGAGAAATATGTTTGCAGAGGAGGTCACTAAGTAAGAGGTTAGTTCATGGATTTATGGCAGGCCCCAGCATTTGCCCAGTCCCTCAGAGCATGTGCTATATGATCAATGGATTTACTTTCCTCATGCACCTGGCATCTGCAGAAACCAACCCCTGCCTCTGGAATAGCAGAAGAAAGGTGGAAGAATCTTTTGGCCCCACATGGCCTCCTAGCCCCACATGAGGGAGAGGGAGCTTGTGTATAGTGAGGAGGCCTATTATCTGAGAGAGTTATGGGGATAGTTTGGAATTCTTTTAAAGGAACTAATCAAGTGAGGTAATGCAGCAGTTGGAGATTGAGGACACCTGACATAGCCTGATGTTTTAAGCCTAGCAAGGTTGTCTTATGACCATCTCTCCCTCCCATTTGTCATCCTAGAATAGGGGTTCTCAAACTGGGGATCGGGACCCCTCAGGGGGTTGCGAGGTTATTACATGGGGGCCACGAGTTGTCATCCTCCATTTCAAAGCCTGCCTTGCCTCCAGCATTTATGATGGTGTTAAATATATAAAAAAGTGTTTTTAATTTATAAGGGGGGTTGCACTCAGAGGCTTACTGTATGAAAGGGGTCACCAGTACAAATGTTTGAGAACCACTGTCTTAGAACACCTCTGTCATAGCTAGAGCAATGGTTTATGTGCGCAAGTGATAGAAGGGAAGTATTCAGGCCAAGATTTTCAAAAGAGGATGCTTAAAATGAGGTTCCAAAGACAATATTTAGGCACCCAAATAAGTAATTTTAAAAGGTGCTGAGCCCCCACCAGTTCCCATCAAGGTCAGTACAATTTTTAAAAGGTTTGAAATTTATAACCATAATAAGGGTTTCTCCCACTAACTAACAAATACAAAATATCTTTAGCCTTTCCAACTTGCTTTATTTTTCTCTTTGTAGACATTCTTTCTATGGTCACTATGTAAATGCAACCCCCCACGATTGCATACAAACACTGAAGAAACCTCTAGTGTGATTCCATTTCACGTTGAATCAGCATCCAGTAACAACTAAAGCAATTTGCTATTCAGCCTTGCAGGATCAGTCATCTTTGTAGGAAACTAAGCTTCTCTTTGGTCTGCCTTGTAGCCGTACACACCTAACCATCCGCAGACCTTGGAACAGGAATATTGTCCCTGACCCACAAATATTTATTGTTGTCAGTCATTAAGAAATGATGTAAAAATCTTAATAATAAATTTATTTTCTATTATTGTTCCAATTGATTCTAAAATGAGCATGAAGTATTTTCAAAATCACAAAATTACTGTATTGTGTTATGGTGTGCATTTGCCACCAGAGCACCCCCTTCTGTCAGGGCACAGTATTGCAGGAGTCTACAATTCCAGCACCTACTGTAAACCACCTGCCTCTGTGTGCAATTCAGCATCCTGGCTGAGAAGCATCAAGTTCAGCTCTCTGTTGGGGTAACAAGCTCAAACTAATATCCAACGTCTCAACAAATCAGCCCTTCCTCTGGGCTCTGTCTTCAATCGCCTTTCTCAGCTACTTGGGAGTATTCTCCCCAGCACTGGTACTGAGCACCGGCCCATCAGACTGTTTTCTTGAAGCGTCTATTCCCCTGAAGCCCAGACCCCATCATAGGAATCCCTCTGGTTCCTGCCTCAGACTGAACTCTCTCTCTCTTTTATGAGGCCCAAGTGTTCATTAAGTTATCTCCTGATGCCTCTTAGTTCCACCCATCTGGCTGCAAACCAACTAATTACGGCATAGGTGCAATTGATATAACTAATTGGCACTGAACCTTTCTATCCCATGATGGGGTTTCACCCTTCACAACTAGTCTAACTGCTCCCAGTGAAGTCAATTGGAATTTGAGAAGTCCAGCCTTTGTTTTCTCTTTTGTGGTTGTCATTGCAGGGTTAGAGAAATATTACAGGGTATTACTTTGTGCTACCAAGGAAGTGAGGGTTCTAAATAATGCAAGGATTTGATTATCTGCTTTGCTCAAGATTAATACATTTAGGCTATCATAGGCCTCAGTTTTGCTAAGATTAAATGTCCTTTATGCCTTGTACTAAACTTTATGCTTTTTGAGTAGTTCCGTTGGTGTCAGTGAGACTAGTCACAATGCATAAGGCTTTGCAGGCTTGGGGCTGTTAGACTGTAAAACCTTCAGGCCAGGGACTATGTGTCTGTACTATGCTAGGCACAATGGGGCCCCAATCTACACTGGAAACTGGATTCTTCTGTAATACAGATAGGTGATACTAATAGGGATTCATATCCACACTTTGCTATGAACCAATATACACCATAACAAGAGATACTTAATGGCATTTCAGTTTTTGTGTCAAAATGTTTATAGTTAATAGCCCCACAGTATGTTATTTATTATTACTTATCACTTGTCTTGGGTAGCACCTCTAATATGCTAGGCACAGTGCAAATAGACAAGAGACAGACAGATGAAAACTAGAACAATAACAAATAGGTTTCATGAGTAATTTCAGAACTGTTTCCATTTTACTGGGTTCAAAATATCCCCATTTTCATTTCTCTCACTCTCTCTCTCTCTCTCTCTCACACACACACACACACAAAATGTACATTTTTATTTTTTAATAAAAATATTTCTTCAAACTGGCTTAGAAATTGTCAATTTTTTTTGTTTAGTGAAAGCCGTGTTTTCAGTAGATAAAATTGTTCTCTAATGACTTCAAACACAATGATTTTGATTTAAAATATTAGCAAAAATGTCACCAAAGTGTTTGTGGGGAAAAATGGAAACAATTTGAGTTAACAATTTTCCACAAAAGTTCTGTTTTTTGAGAAAAAGCCATTTTTTTTTTCTGGAAAACTTTTCTATGAAGCATTTGAACCAGCTCTAATATTGTGGGCAGAGATGAAAGCCTAGGAGTTGCCTGATAACGGTGCCTATTCCAAACTTTAAAAATTGCTCAGAAAAAGGAAGGAGGTTTGATTTGGTCCTTATTTTATAAGAACTGATTTGCCCATTGCTATGTTGAAACAAAAAAAGAAAGGACAGATTAAAGTCTGTTGAATTAGTCATGGTATTAGTCTCTCATGTGTGCAAAATCGTGGTAAAAGCAGGCGCACACTCATAATAAGCCATATAGTATGCAGTGTAAGGGCCTGATCCAATGCCCATTGAATTTAATGGAAATTAAATTCTGATTTAGTGGGCTCTGCATCAGGCCCTAATGCCTCAAGCTAAAATAGAACCATTTTTTCCAATGCATGTGCAATTGTTAATTTGTGTCATAATTGCACTCAGTAAAGCAGTATCTCATAGTCAGGCCTAGTTGATTGAACCAATAAAAAAAAAAAAAAAGAGATGGACACAATTTCCCTTATTCCATGCCTTTTTTTCATTATTTGGATTAAAATTGGTTTTGAACACCACCTCCAAATAGCTTCACCAGAATAAAGGAGATTAAAAATCAAGTAATTTTTGTGTCCTATAAGCACAAAAGCAGAAGCACAAAAAAGCTTGAGAATTCTAAATACCTTTTGGGGTTGCTCAGAGTTTCAAAAATTATATGACTGATTTTTTTTTTTTTAAACTGGTAAAAATAAAACTCGCTGCCAGGCAAAGACTTCCTTTTGTGTTAAGTTTCAGCAGAGTGACAAAACTTTGTAAGTGAAAACTCATAAGAGAAGAGCTGACAATTGCTTGATTACAAGATCACTTGGCTGACATTTTAATATAAATAACGTTAAAATAATATTAGCTATAAAGTGGAAATGAATTGAATTTTTGGATCTTGGGTTCTTTTAATAACTGAGTTGTTTTGTAATGTTTGTATTTTTTCATCCATTGATATGAATGAAAGGGAATTAACAGCACACTGCAAGGAAAGAATCAGAATATGGAAAGGAAAGCTGTATTGTATGCAGAAGGACAAATTCATCCCCAGTGTAAAACCAATTTGGCCCAGTATCTCTTATATAATAAAATACAACAACACAGGAGTTTGCTTGAACTAGGAGAGCATTACTAGGCCCAAAGTTGTCAATTAAGGCACTTGTTTACTATGCCTACCATCCTGAAGATCATTTCTATGTGTTTTTTGGACAAAGTAAAAGTACTCTAGTACTATGCAATATGCATACAGCACCTTTCATTTAGAATGTCTGCAGACATTACAAAGAAATAGCACATATACTGTGGGCTTTTGAAATAGGTTTCAGAGCTCAAATGTCTCCAACTCATTCATATTCATTTATTCTCTCCCTCCTTCAACTCCTTACAACCAGGGCCGGCTCCAGGTTTTCTGCAGCCCCAAGCGGCAAAAAAAAAAAAAAAAAAAAGGCGATGGGCGGCACTTCGGCGGCAGCTCAATAGCGCCGCTCCATTCTTCAGCGGCAGTTCGGCGGCGGGTCCTTCACTCCTTCATTCCCTCTCTTCCTCTTCGGCAGCACTTCGGAAGAGAGGGACTGAGGGACCCGCTGCTGAATTCCCGCTGAAGACCTGGACGTGCCGCCCCAATAGCAGACGGAGTGCCTCCCCTTTGTATTGGCCGCCCCAAACACCTGCTTCCTTAGCTGGTGCCTGGAGCTGGCCCTGCTTACAACATCCTAATAACATTTTGGTTTTCCCACCCTGTTAAACTTTTTATCTGTATTCCAGCACAGTCCTTGTAAACTGGCTTCTAGCTGTCACCTATCCTGTGTTCTTCACTGAACCTTCCAGATCCCCCACATGCATTGTGAGAGTTAATTGGACAGGTGGTAGGATCATGAGAGATTGCACAAACAGTGCCAGAAAAGTGACCAGTCCCTAACTTCTTCACAAACACACATATAATGTCATGGGATCATCTAAGAAGGGGAGGGGGGAAGAAAGAGAGGATTTGGATCAGAAAGGCCTGGAGAAGGGAAGAGCTCATAGACATAGTAGGTAGAGATTATATTGAGTGGAGAGTCAAAACCCAACTTGACTTTGCAATCTGAAATCTCCTGAATATTAGGATCTGTACCCACTCCACATTTATGCTTTGCATAGCAAGGATATTATAATGTGTAGCTTAAAAATAGTACATTAATTGCAGTTCGTTTGAGAAGAGTGACTATAAAACTGGTATAGTGCAATTCCATGTTGTATCTCAATGTCTTCCTGACTGTTTACTGGTAAACAGGTGTTTTTACTTACTGTCAACCCTGTAAGCCCAACCTGAGGTGTGAAAGACAGCCTGGATCCTTTCCTTCTCGTGCATCATCACCAGTGCTAAAAACTCTTCAGGCCAATTGGGACTTCAGTGACATCTGTGCAACATCATTGTCTACAGAGTAAGCCCCCACTGAAACCTATTTATCTTACGGCCTTCCATATGTTTGTAGATGTGTAACTGTGATTGGAATTTGCTAACTATAATTTATAATTGGCTCTGTGATTGGAATTTAAATAATTCTGACAGGGCTCAGAAGGAATAGAATCCAGCTCACTCTTTTAGCTGTGTTGGCGATGCAAAGCTAACAGAAATGAAAAGTATTAAAAAATTATTGTTGTCTTTAGAGTGAGTGGATCTGATTCTGAATACCTAAAAGTAGCAAAAATGAGTAATAAGAAGGTGAAAGTTTTACATATGCAGTGTTGATGTAGCCATGTTGGTCTCAGGATATTAGCGAGGTAAGGTGGGTGAGATAATATCTTTTATTGGACCAAGTTCTGTTGATGAGAGAGACAGGCTTTCGAGCTTACACAGAGCTCTTCTTCAGGTCTGGGAAACTTGCTATAGGTGTTACAGTTGAAAACAAGATGGAACAGACTGTTTAGCATAAGTAGTTAACACATATTTCAAGGGACCATTCAAGGTGAAGTGGCCCATTAACTCACCCTTCCTCTCAAAGGGAGTGTTGGGGGAGAGAGGAAGCAGTTGTGTGTGTTGGGGGGGGGGGGTTGTTATTTGGTTATAGATTGTTGTAATAGGCCACAAATTCAGTTTCTCTACTCAGTCCATGATTTACAAACTCATCCCCCCACGAACCAACCCCAGGGACCATCTACATGCTTCCCAAGATGCACAAACAAGGGAAACCAGGCAGACGCATCATATCTAGCCACGGCATTCTCACTGAAGAATATTGGGAATATCGGGACTCATAAAAACCATCCTCAAACAACTCGCAACACAAGGGCCAGCTTCCTCCAGGACACAGCCAACTTCCTCCAGAAACTCTGCAACATTAACAGCTTCCCTCAGAACACCATCCTTACCACCATCGATGTCATCTCCCTACACACCAACATCCCTCATAATGATGGCATAGCTGCCTGCCTCAAATATTTACAAGACAATGGACAACATTCAGATATCCACCCCAAATACATTGCTAAACTCATCCACTTCTTTCTCACCCATAACAATTTTACATTCAACAACAAACACTTTGTCCAAACCATGGGAACAGCCATGGGTATTAGGATGGCTCTCCAATATGCCAACCTCTTCATGGGCCACCTTTTAGAAGAATTTCTGAACCAATCATCATGAAACCAATGATATGCCTGAGATACATCAATGATATTTTCATCCCCTGGATCATTATTACAACAATCTATAATCCACTGAAACCCCACAGCTGCTTTTCCTCCTCCCTCTTCCTTTACTCCCTATGAATGGAAGAGTGTTAATGGGCCACTTCACCTTGAATTGGTCCCCTGAAATATGTGTTAACTACTTATGCTAAACAATCTGTTCCATCTGGTATTTGTCTGTGACACTGAGGCCTGTGCTACACTACAGAGTTAGGTCACCCTAAGTAGCTTATGTCGACCTAACTCTGTAAGCGTCTACACTAAAATGTCCCTCCCACAGATGTAAGTCACCGATTACATGGCGGCGGGGCTCTGGATATCAGCCTGGTGGCGCCCTGCTGCCCCAGGGATGACAGCTGAAGCCCCGCCCCCAGCTGTCAGCCCCAGGGTGGTGGGGCTCCAAGCTGTCAGTCCCCACAATGCCCCACACTCTCTGTTAAATTGATGCTCCTAGTGAGGACATTCACCACCAACAGACGGAGCATAGTGTGGCCATGAAAAATTGATTTTATTACTGCAGTGGCTGTACAGCAATGTAACTTAAGTCGACTTAATTTTGTAGAGTAGACTTGCCCTGAGTAAGTTTCCCAGACCTGAAGAAGTGCTCTGTGTAAGCTCAAAGGTTTGTCTCTCTCACCACCAGAAGTTGGACCAATAAAAGATATTACCTTATCTTGTCTCTCTAAAGTTTTACATAGTCATTTTTCAGGATAGAACTGCATTTAAAAACATAACATTAAAAAAGGAAGGCATCAGTTTGGCTTTAAATATGCTGATAGATACAAAATTCCTTCCAAGGGCAGAATGGTCCATTATCACAGTGCAGCATCATTGATCTGAAAGCCTTTACAAATGCAAAAATTTTTACATGAGTAACTAATAGTATTAGTTGGTTGAACACAAAGGGCAAGATTAGGACAGTTATCCATAATTCTGAATGGGGCATGCCGCAGCGCTGCCCTGTTTAGGGAGGGATTGTGCCTAGAGATGCAAAATTTCCAGAAATTTTGAAGGCATGGGGGGAAAGAATTTTGTTTCTGGGGGAAAAAACCCAGAATTTTGGGGGGGAAATTGAAATATCTGCAATAGTTACTTGCTTATCAAAACTAAATTTTATTTGTTTCTTTAAGAATGAAAAATGTATTACGTATCATTTAGTTAGCGCATTTTGGTATATTTATTACATAAATAAGCATAAATTATTTAGTTTTGAATCAAATAATAATGCTAAATATACCTAATATTAGGGATGGTGCTCCAGCTACACACTAAGGTATTTAGGTGTATTTTTTGCCTGTTGCCAAATAGGAGAAAAGTATAAAATGTTGAAAACAGAAAACATCGATACTGTTTAGAAAAAAGGAAGGTTATATCCTTTGGGTTCAGAAATAGGTCAAGTTTATTTACATACTAACATTATCATGCAGATACAGAAGAAATTCATGTTTCTAGAGAAAAAGCTTGGAAAAATGAACTTCCTATTAGTTAGCAAAGTACAACATTAAGGACCAACAGTAAATTTGGATCCAAATATATCCAAACTTTATAGTCACAACAACAGTAGACTCTTTAGCAATGCATTATCATCATATATATGGTGTCGTAATTGTAGAAAGAACTAGCCATCCTATGTACCAGTATAATATAATAAAGAGTTACTAATATAGTCTTGGAAATGCTAGCATAGCTCTTTTTTCCCCCTTTCCTTCCTCTTTCACTATTCATTCTGAGAGAAAATATTTCATATAAGTTTCTTTTCAAATTTCCCCCAAACTCCCCATTTTTCCATATGGAACATCAGAAAAAATGGGGAAAAAAGTTTTTCCAAATGTTTCTGGGTTTTTTTCTGTCATCTCTAATTGTGCCTCACTTGAAAATCAGACATGAAGATACACCATAAATCTATTCTTATTGAATGCAAGGCTTGTCAAGCCAATTTGCAGCAGCCTCATCAGTGAAGTGCAGAGCCCTCAGATCACCATCAAATTTGGTCAAAGGGCAGTCATCAGTGATGTGAGGCATTGCCTGTCTTTGGCCACAGCCACATGTGGGAGCCCCTCATTGATACCAGGTGTGAAGGTTGGCTACAAATTGACCCTGGCTCATTGTAATACAATATGATAAAACTACTTAAAAACTGAAATTGGTGCAGAATGTGGCTGCTTACCTGCTAAGTGGCCCGGCTTACTGGGCGTACTTGACATAGTTGGTGTGCTCTGTACTGATTATTGGTTAGTTTCTGGGATGGATTTAATTTAGCAAGCTCTATATGGTCTGGGATCTGCCTACTGAGTGACTGTCTCTCTACGTCTGTAATCATCACCATAGCTGCACTCAGTTATCTTTAGTAGAACAAATTCCCTTCCTCCTGTGGTGCAAAATAGCCTGAATTGTGTTGCCCTTCATTCAGGGCATGCTACAAGGGCTGTTTCCCCAGGCTTTGAGGCTGGGTGAGAGTGCTGAAGAGATGGGGTATAGTCTGAGGTATTATGGAGTACTGGTTGCTTGATTTGATGACAGTTGTTTTTTTGTGAAGCGGTGTGGATGACTTGGATGCTTAATTGTATAATTTTGTATGTGATTTTAAGAGATGGCAAGACAGCCGGGGAAAAGATAGAAAGTCACAAATGGCAACTAAGCCATTGATTTTCAGTGAGAATTGAATGCCTCACTACCCTTTCCTTCCTTTGAAAATCTTCCCCCAGATTTGGGGAAGTGACTTTTTATGTCTAATAAATCAAAATAAATAAGAATTGTGTGGTTCTCAATTAAATCAGATTTGGCCTTGTATCAAATTAAATCATATCTCTAATTCCATGCTTGATAGGGAGGAAGAGATTCACAGATTCGGAGGTTATTACATGCTGTTATTTCAGATCTTCCATTGTAATTTTTAAATAGGCATCCCATCTGTTAAAAATGTTTTCCCATAGATGAATTAACATATGTACCCACTTAATATTCAAACAGAGAAAGGAATTGAAGGTCACAATGAAAGTCACTGAAATAAAGCATTGAAACTACATGAATATTTAAAATCACATTAAGTAGACAGAGAGGTGGGGGTGGAATTGTAAAAACGTCCATCTTTCTGAAGGAAATGATTGTATGTCATGTTATGCCTTAAAACGCATACTGAGAACAATAAGGTTAAATATAACGAAAAGTAAACAAATTAAAAAGTGAAATGGTTGAGCAAGTTACATGCAAAAATAACACAATCAAGAGTAATGTGCAGTACTGAACACTGTCTGGTTATGTAACAGTCACAGAGGTAGAAGGCATTCAAATTTAGAATGACCAAGAGATACCCATAGGGAGAAATCCTGTTTGCTTTTTTCATGGCAATAGCCCTATTGATTGGGTCTGTAATTCAACACGACAGGCAGTGCTTTTCTCAGACATTGTTTACTGCACACCTTATGCCTCTCCCGGGGAAAGAGGCCTCATGTCAAATGGTTTCAACCATCTGAGGAGTTCAGTAATTATTTAGATATGCACTTCACAGGCCAGATCCGCAGCTGGAGCAAACTCCCACTACACTGCAGCAGCACCAACTTACCCCAGCTGAGGATCCATGAACGTCCAAAGTGCCGAGTATGTGCAGAACCCATTGGTTTCAGTTGGAGCTGTGGCTGCTCAGAACTTCTAAGAGTCAAGCCTAAGGCATTTATCTGATATTATAAAATAGAAAAAATAAAAATCTGGCAAAATAATGGAACAAATCCCATAACTAAAGGGCCTGATTCTTCACTGCGTTACATCAGTGGAGTTACACTGGCATAAAACTGGAGTAACATGGTGAATCAGGCCCCAAAAGCATTAAACTTCCAGTGATAATGGAACCATGAGCAAGAAGTAATGTAAGTTTATAAAAATAGATTTGCCAGACAGACATGATTGATTCTTTTGATAGCACGGCTGAAGCAGCAGGTGAGAGAAAGCAATATATATTTATAAAATCCATATATGGGTTTTAAGTCAAGCACTTCATACTGTATTTCATTAAATCTTACTCAGAATTAATTCAGATTGACCTAGCTGTCATGTGGACTGAAAACTAGCTGAAAGACCATAAGAAAAGGGATGTGATAGCAGCAGAGTATCAAAAGAAGCTAATTGTCAAGTGGGGTAATAGGAATTTGTTTTAGGCCCAGCCTTAATATTTTCAATAATGATCTGGAAAGGACAATTAATAGCACATTAATTAAACTCACAGCTGATACTTAACTGGGTGGAGCAGAACACTAGTGTGGATACAGGAATTATATAAACGGGACCTACAGAGATTTGAAACAAAGGGAGAAAATAAAGTGAGATTCAGCTTGGAAAAATCGAATAAATCAGAGGGAAAATAATCTGAAAGAGATTTCAGTGTGAGGGGGAAAAGCAGTGATGGTGAAAGACTTGTGTTTTATTATTTAATTTATCTACTGACAGTGTGCTCTGCACTGTACTTGCCAAAAATATCAAGACATTTTCTGGTCTAGAGATTTTAGTCACACACAAGATAAGACGCACTTGCAGACACAGGGGTAGCTCTTCAGAAAAGGTTGGAATTATGAAGTACAGCAAATTAGACAAACTTGCAATGCAGTGTGACAGGGATGGGCCAAAGGATTTGGGATTGCATATGCAGAGGCATGGAATTAGGAAGTTGTTGGTTCTAACAACTACTGCTTTCAGCTTTGGGCACCACACTCCCAGGAAAATATTGACATATTTAGGCTTGGCAGGATTGATTTGATTTAAATGGTTAGTAATTGGTAAATATGAATTTCACCTGACACACAGAATTGATTAAAAAAATCCATTGATAAAAGTCAGCAAGCAGGGCCTTCCCCCACACCTAGCCCCCACAAGGATCAGGGGTCACCAGCCCCATGGCCATGCAGAGAGCCCCCTGCAGCCCTACTGTCATAGCCCCATTCACTCATTCATGGCTAGGAGTGTGGGGGCTATCCCCAGGTAGGAGCTGTTCAGCAGCAGGGTGGCGTCCCCTGCACAGCCGTGGCATCTCGTCGTCCTTCTTGTGGCCTGGTCTCTGTTTCACTTGCCAGGACTGCAGCCTCCCTTGCACCTGGATATCTTGGGCCCCTTGCCAGCACAGGGAACTCCTGCAGCCCCACTGTCAGTGCTGCCCTAGCTCTAATCCCTGCTATTTTTCTGCAACTGTGAAAATTAAAATTAAAACAAAAACAAATGAAACCAGTCTAACCTTGAAAAGGGGAGAGACCAGTCTTCCCACAATACAAATTCCAGCACTAGAAATAGGGTGACCAGACAGCAAATGTGAAAAATCGGGACAGGGGTTGGGGGGGTAATAGGAGCCTATATAAGAAAAAGACCCAAAAATTGGGACTGTCCCTATAAAATCGGGACATCTGATCACCCTAACTAGAAACAATGCCTAACTACGGTCAGGAGAGTTCTGATGAGGAACACCTATGGGGAAGACTATTAAAATTCAAGGACCAAGGACCTCTCTCCGTGTCAGATAGATGGGTCCTGGATATGGTTTGACAAAGATACAGCATAGAAATTTCAAAGATTCCAAATGGTCATTTTCTCCCTTATCCAGTATCCTTAAATCCATAAAAGAAGCAAAATATGCTAAAGAGCATAGATCACCTTTGTGAATCAGTGCAATAGAGAATTCCCAAGGCAGAGATGTTTTCCGGCTACCACTCACTCTTGTTTCTGGTACCCAAGAGATCTGCGGAGGACGGAGTGGTGTTTTACTTAAGAAACCTGAGCAAGTTCATTCAAGGTGGAGACCTTGAAATCCATAGTGGTGGTGATAATTTGTTTTGAAGGAGGCCTATTTTCATGTGCCAGTTCATGAGATGCACAGGAGACTTCTGCTAGTCACTCATGGGACTGATCACTTTCAGTACAAAGTATTATCTTTTGGACATCATCCATGCCCCATGTGTTCATGAAAGTCCTCATTCTAGTGGCTTTTCTCAGGCAAAAGGGGATACAGATATAACCTTTCCTGGATGACATTCTAGACAGAGCCCTGTCCAAGGAGGGGTCCACTCGAGAGACTTGTTCAATGATCCAAATATTGCAACAACATGGATTTATAATAAATTTCAGAAAGAGTAGTCTTTAACCATTTCAGTGCCTAATTCATCTCAGAATGTTGGTAGAGGCCCACAAAATATTTGTCAGCTGAAAGATGGGACAAGATCAGATCAGAATTACCCTTGTGAGGAGATGCCGAAAGATGTCAGCAAGTACCCTAATAAGCATTCTAGGGATGATTGTGTCCTTCATAGAGATAGTGCCTTGGCAAGAATGCATATGAGAACTCTCCAGAGTTTTCTGCTGTCTTTTCCCCCCATCATGTTCTGAATTTGTTTCATCTTGGAAAGTGAACATTCTGCCACTTGTACTGAAATCCCCAAACTGGTGGATGAGTCCGGAGATATTCCAGAGAAGGATGGCCATGACTGAGCCATAGAGGTAAGTCATAACAACAGTTGCCAGTCTGGAATGATGGGGAGTGTTCTCTAAGAAGTCAGGGGTTCAGTAGACCTGGTCCTCCTTGGAATGAAAGAAAAGCATACATTTTCTAGAACTGAGGGCAATTCTTCAACAACTGGCCCAGTGTTGCCAAATGGTCATATATTCTGGTAGTGACTGACAACCCATCAGCAATAGCGTACGTAAATTTTCAGGGTTTCAAGATCAAGAGCTGTGCAAAAGCAAGCAGCATTATTAATTCAGTGGACAGAGGCCCACTTATGACCTATCAGGGCTTTGCATATCAAAGGAACCAGCAAGGCGAAAGCCAACTGGTGGAGCAGAAAGAAAAAATCGATCAGGCGGAATGGATTCTCCACAACAAATCCTATCAACTGATCATCAAAAACTTAGGAGTTCTGGTGCTGGATCTCTTTTCATCCAAGGCAAACTGGAAGGTTCAAAAAAGTGAGCCAGGAGCCCTAGGGATAGATCTCCTGTTGCTCAAGTGGCCAAAGGACTTACTTTATGCTTTCCCCCCAGTGTCCGTCATCATCATCGCGGTAAATACAGAAGATCAGAAGAAAGGCAGTAGAAGTGATATTAGTGGTTTCCCAACCACATAAACATGCCATTGGAGCCCACATTTTCCTAAATCTGAGGCCAGATTTGTTATCCCAGGGTCCAATTCTTCACCAAAATCGAAGCAAGTTTAATACAGCAGCTTTGCATTTCAAAGAAAGTTCCTAGAATGAAAGAGTTACTCTGCTGGTCTCATTGAAACTCTGATAGCATCTAGGAGAACAATCAACAGGCAGGGCTTACTCAAGGATCTGATCTGAATTCAAAGTTTGGTGCTGAGAGAGACATAATCAGCATCATGTAGACAAAGTGTCTTATGCTCTGGAGTTTTCACAAGATGGTTTTGATATTGGGTTGCAGGCTCATACCTTGAAAGTACATGTATCTGCACTGTCTGCAATTTTGAGCGTATCTAGAAAATCTTCCATTTCCCACCATAAGGACATATATCACTTCATTATAACAGTTTAGCTATTTTATTTTTGTTTAAGGAAAACAACAAAGCACACATTTACAAACCCCATGAAAGGGAAAGTAGAGTGATCCTTCCTCTTGAATCTTTCCTGCCCTCTAGCAGACAGACTTCTTACATTTAAAGCCACAGTGCAAACAGAATGTTGGCTCTACACCATAACTAAGAACTGCAGTAATATTCCACACAAGTTTTCTTCCTGCTATTTTGATAACATGCATAAAATTAAATTTCAAAGCATGCCATTTGGTGACATTTTGTCTCAATTTCTGACTCTCATGCTGTGTTGGGCCATGACCCGCAGTCAGCCAGCTCTTTGTGTGTGCCCATATGCGCATGGCTTAAGGAGGTATGGGAAAGTCCATCTGTGACATGGAAAGTGTCTCAACACAATTAACAGTTCCCCATTTTCAATGGGAGTTGGGAGTCTAGCTCTCTTATATCCCTTTGAAAATCCAAGCCCGCATATTTGTTCAACGCCCTCAGTATCCATATAAGCATCGCCAACCAGCAGAAATGTTGGTGGGGAATTGATTCAGGTCGTCTATTAAATAAACAATACACCTTTTACCATTTCCTGGTGGTAATGTGGTAGCTTATTGGATATGAGGAATTTTTTAAATCTTGAGAGATGTTTTGCACCTATGATGGTGGTTTGTCTCTAAATGCTTTCCCCCCCTTAAATCTTCATGCATGATACTTGCGGATAACCTCCCAGGGCTTTCTGATCATGATGTTCTTGTGTTGTCTGCTTCAGTTTATATGGTTATCATGCTCCAGGCAGTATTTGCTGTTTCCCTTCAAGTCCTGATGCATTGCTGGAAGTTTGTCGCATGGTTTCACTTGCATCACTGTGATCTTTTTCTGCATTGATGCATCTAGCCACTAAATCAATTATGACCTTTTTTCTGCCACCTTATATTGCTGCTGTCATGTAGGCGGATAATATTGCAAGAAAAGTTCTTCTAATTCATTTTCTTTCATCCATTGTATTCCCCATTTTCCACTTTCATGTGGAGCCCTCATGGCACATTTACATTCCTGGAAACACTAGTGTATAGGCTTCTTCTACCTTTAGGCTTTTTTAAAATTCTTTTGGGAAAATATCATTGCCCTAATTAGAAGTTTAGTGATGCATTCCTTAAATGCAGCATTACTATGTATGAACTTTCTGAATATGTTTCTATGCAAAAAGGCATAAATAAATTATATTACCTGAAGGCATTTATTAGTATGCAAATGGAAATTTCAGGGTACACTCCCGGAAGTTACAATAATAAACTGCAAGAGTCCAAGCACACTTCTGCAGTGTCTCAAGTTTAATTTGAGAGAGTCAGAGCTATAGCTACAGAAGATCTGATCTTCTGCTGTCTTACACCATGTGTAGTTATTTAAAATGCTTCCACCAGTGTAAGGGATAGAGAATTCTCAGTAGCATTTGAGACTCCCTTTGCACAGCTTTAAGGTTTAGAGCCCAGATCCTTAATGGTATTTAGGTGCCTAACTCCCATTGAAAGGGGACGATCACATACTGGGCCATATCCTCACCTGCACTAGATCTCTCCTTAGTGAAACTGAGTGGGGTGTGGACAAAGGTACATCTGCTGCCTCTTATCTGGCCCTCAGACCACCCCAAAATCTTCATTCCATACTGGCCCCACATAGCCTGGCATGGAGACCAGTTCCATAGTGCTCAGGCCTTCATAGCTGCACCCATGGGGGAAAAATGGTTGCTCAGCACCCATCAGCAGCCCCCCTATCAGTGCCTCCCTCTCCCTCCCAGTGCCTCCCACCCACCGCGCAGGGGCACCGGAACAAGGGGAATCGGGGGCCATGGCCCCATGACTTCTAAAAGTGGGAGGGATTTGCCCTCCCCCCTTTTTACCGGCCATAAGGGCGAGCGATGGGGGGAGGGGCAGAGAGGAGCGAGTGGGGGCAGGGTCTTGGGGGGAAGAGGCAGTACAAGGGTGGGGCCTTGGGGGGAGTGGGCAGCATGAGGCTGGGGGGCTTGGGGAGAAGGAGTGGTATGGGGATGGGGCCCGAGGGAGAAAGGGTGGCATGGGGGGCTGGGACCACAGTTTGGGCTCAGGTGGCTCCCCACTTTTAGGGAGCTTCCACCAGTCCTGCCACTGTGGATCAGCTGTTTAGCGACATGCAAAAGGCGGTGGGTGGATGGGGAGGAGTGAGGGTGGGGCGTGCTCAGGGGAAGGGGGACGGAACAGGGCAGGAAGAGGGGGGCGGGGTGGGGACAGGAAGAGGCAGGGTGGCAGAGGCTTGAGGGGGAAGGGGTGGAGTGTGGGAGGGCCAGGGACAGAGTTGGGGGAGGTTGATCATCTGTGCAGGGCTTTCACATCACTCAGCTGGCTGAACCCCTGGCACAGACGTTGAATAGGTGGTATTGCACTGGTGGTCTTGCACTTTCCCAAGATGAATTTTGCCCTCAGTGTTTAAGATGGATGTGTTTGGCAAATGAGGCAGCTGTTGCATTTCTATTTATTGCTCAGGGAGGCGGCAATATGGCCGAGTAGATAGTGCACTGGACTTGAGACTCAGGAGAGCTGGGTTTTATTCTTGGCTCTGCCACTGTCCCACTGGGTGGAAGGAAGTCACCTCTCTATGCTTCAGTTTCCCCATCTGTAAAATGGGGATAATGATACTGCCTCACTGAAAGCACTTTGAGATCTACAGATGAAAAGATTAGAACTAGGTGGTATTATTGTGGCCCACATGCCTCATGCACACCACCTAAAACCTGCCCAGGACAAGGTATTTTATTTTCCTTTTTAAGCTTTCCTGTGGGGTAGTATCTGAACACCCACCAACACAAAGGATTTGATCCACACAAGTGTCAAATATGAACTCCTCAAGCACTATAACAGCCCTAACATGGAGTCACAGACAGTCCCCTTGGGCACACTGGTCTATCTTGCCACCCAGGGAAGCTGAGCTTAGTGGTAGATGGTCACTTACACCAAAAATCACAGTAATATTCAGGTTACTTCCAGTCCCAAAGGACCAATCACTTACCCCAGGTCAGTAGTACCTCAAATCTGTCAGCAAAGACAACGCTTGTAGCCAGTCCTATAATAAACTATCTAAGGATTTATTAACTAAGAAAAAGAAATGAGAGTTATTTACAAGGCTGAAGCAGGTAAACACACACACAAATGAGTTACAGTCTAAGGTTTCAAAAAGTAATAGAAGCTGCTGTAATGTGCACGCTCTATATGTCCTTTAGGGTTAACCCATGCTAAGGAGCTTGGGGATCCTTGCTTATGATTAGAAATATTGCCCTCTCCAAATTCCAAGTAGCATAATGCTACAGTTCCTTCTGGTCAAGGATTTTTATTCCCATCCCCCAGTGGTCAAATTGTGATGGAATGAGTGTTTGTGCACAGCTGCTCTTCATGGGCGTGGAGGGAGCAATCAACAAAGCCTTTTGTCCACTGATGTTCCCCAAGGGTTCATCTGGTGTCTATAGGTCTTCTTTTGTTGGGCAGGAGATGACACCTCTTGTGGTAAACTAGTATTTCACACTTGCTAATGCTTCTCTCCTGACTGTGGGGGGAGGGTGGGGCGGGAGGGGGTTCCAGTTTCATAGCAAACACTGTTATGGTTACAAACAAACACTTAAATATTACCTTTTAACATGGGATATAGATAGTATAAGTGAGATGAATGCATGCAGCAACACACAAGCTTTTCATAAAGTCCAAACACTAAACAAATTCTTATAAGTGAGCCAAACTGGTTTCCAGCTATGCATTTGTCACTGTTCAGTGAGGCCTAGGGGCCTTGGCATGAGCTGGCACCTGGTCTGCCAGCGTCACAGGGCTATTCATGTTAGGTAAATCGTATTTGGCTCTATGCCCTTATCGAATATATATTTTTTCTCATCAACATTTATGGTTGGTTTATCCCATGGTGTCAATTCTTAAGATTTGAAAACACAGCCCGTATTTCCTTAGCATATTTAATACTAAGCTGTGGTGTGAAACCAGAGCACATCCCAGTGGGGAGCATGGAGATGCACCAGCCCAGAGGAAATTCCCAGAAGTACAGTGACTGAGGCACCCACTGTGTCTCCAAGATTTCAGAGGAAACGCAGTCACTGTTACACCCTTTGATGGGGTGAAACGTACTCCTGCCCATGGCAAGCCAGGTCGGCTGGCTGCAGGCAGGGGTTTGGTGTGGGCTACTCCTCCGTGTTTTGTGGAGAGTGGAAGGACTGGGAATGTAGACTAAAGCTGAGTGAAAAACTGAATTTACAGCCTGTGCGAAATTCCAATATTTTAACACTTATTTTTGTTCTAATGCAGGAGGAAAAGTTGAAATATCACAATGTTATGTGGAATGATACGTTTTCAAAAACCGTCGGTTAAATGTCAAAATGTTTTACTTTGACATTTTTTGTTGAAATATTTCTGTTTGTTGAACCAAATCAAAATGCCTTGTTTTGAGTCAGTTCAACACAAAATTGCACCTGCTTATGGTGCTGTGGAGCCTCATGTGAGTTGTAGTTTGGATACCTCTTTCCTTTGGCCAGACTACCTGGGCCATTTCATATCATCCATTGAACTCAGTGAGGAAGTCTGTTTAAAAATGGATACCATGCTATGATCCCGCATAAAGTCCTAATGAAATCTAGACAATAATATCTAAAGTAATAGTTTGGGGAAGATTAGCAAGATATTCAAAAACTTTTGACACAAAGTGATTGAGTGACAGGAGAAACTCCTCTATTGTTAAATGACATTCAATTCTTACATTTATACTCTCAAAGTAAAAAGGAAAGAAAAATGACTGGCTAAATGCTTTAGCGAGGAAAAATAATTAAAATGATCCAAAACCAGGGAAAAAAGTATTCACTAATAAATCTTCATCTGAACCAGACAAGTTCCCTCCATTTGCATCTTCATTTTTCTTAGACTGAGCCAACAACACACAGTCGAGTCTCGCAGCATCACAGTCACTCAACAATAACAGGTTCTATTCTTGACAATAACTATAATTACCTAATTAGCTGCCACGTTGCATTCAGTGTTTGAGCTATAGAGAACTTTGTTGCAGAAAGAGGCATGTGTAGAGGCTAGATCTAGGAATATTTTGGAAGAGGCAGAGGGTTTTTTCCTCTCTCATTTTTACTGATTTCACCATCTGTGTCTTAGGGAAAGTAAGAGAAGGGGATTTTGCTAAACTGTGAGGTGACCTGTCCCCTGAGCATAAGTAATGCCCTTATCCTACCCAGTTACCTCCTCTAGGACCACTCTTCTTGTAGATTTGATGGAGAGGCTTGGATTCTTTTGGGTCCTTCCTCCAGCCTCGGCTGAGAGTTTTCTTCATCTTGTCCCAATACACAAACACACACTCTTTCTCGGTGAAAGTACCAGAGGGTGCTGCTAGGAAAGAAAAAATTCTAACTCCTGTCTAACCCCCTGACCCGCCAGCTGATATATGGGGACTCCCAAGAAATAACAGCGACATAAACAGTATATCAAACCAGGTAATTGTATAAACAAAAGGTGACCATAAATTAACAATGCAAACACATACTCTGAGGGTCGACGGTGCCCAACCTTGTGACTTACGTGAGAGGGGAATAATGTCCTGTTGATACACGTGCTATGCTGGGGCTCTAGCTGGCTGGTGAGGGTGGTGTGTTCAGTGTTCAGTGCTAGTAGCAGAGAGCAAGTTATACCACCGATTTAGGACACAGTCTGTTTGGGAGATACCTATCCACTATGGACCTGACTACCTAACTAAGGGTTGATGCACTCAGTCTCCATAAAGTGGATGAGCCTCAGGTTCAGATCCTGGCCTGGTTCCCTCAGCAGCTGTAGGAGGGGACTCAATTGAGGTCCACACTATCCTATGATGGTTGTGTAGAATTTTCACTACCAAACGTTTACTGCTTCTGCCCCTGAGGTAACTCTCCCCATAGAGGGACTCAGGGAACTATAGACAAATAATTGATAAAATCCTAACTTCTTATTCTATAAAGCCCAACTGTAGGTTAGAGCAGCAGGAATGCCTGATCGAGCAATAAGAAGTATTTCTTGCCACGTGGTAACTGCTTTAGCTAGAGAGCAAAGGGAAAAATTAGTCCTAAACTAAATGGAAGCTTTCCAATCGAAATCCTATAAACTAAGAGCTACCATGAACAGGGACCAGAACAAGTTTAGGACTATTGCTTCCGAGTACCCAGAGGCCAATTTTCAGGGATGACCCTGCATGCAGGCATAGGACTCCCAAGCTCACAGAAAGCATGTCCTCCCCTCAGTGCTGGCTCCTTCTCTCCTTACGACATGGCTCCTCAGGGGCTGGCCTGTCAGGAGAATCTTCCTCACTGGTTAGGCTAACTCATTTCCCTAGGCTTAACCTGTCAATCATTCTCACTTTAATCCTTTTCTCTCTCTCATCTTCTTCCTTTGAGCAGGTGCACTGGTGATCTTGCAGGGACATGCTACAGTAACTCCCCTGAGCTGGCAGAGACCTCTCTCACTCGAATTAGTGTCTCCCCTCTCTCCCTCTCAATTGCCTCGCATTTGGGACTCTGAGTCTGCCCTTGGCCCCCTGCCTCCCAGGGACAGCATGCCTCTCCCTGAATTATTAGCACAGACACCCAGGAACCAAAGTCAGCTCCACGGGGGTTACTTAAGGACTATGCAAGCCTAGGGCTGCTGCTACTACGAGCTGGGCAGGGAGGGGAGGGGCCATAGTCCAGCCTCCCTCCCCCCAGTGACCAGTGGAGGTGGCTAGGCATAGAGAACATAAGAATGGCCATACTGGGTCAGACCAAAGGTCCATCTAGCCCAGTATCCTGTCTTCTGACAGTGGCCAATGCCAGTTGCCCCAGAGGGAATGAACAGAACAGATAATCATCAAGTGATCCATCCCCTGTCGCCCATTCCCAGCTTCTGGCAGACAGAGGCTAGGGACACTATCCCTGTCCATCCTGGCTAATACCCGTTGATGGACCTATCCTCCATGAACTTATCTAGTGCTTTTTTGAACTCTGTTATAGTCTTAACCTTCACAACATCCTCTGGCAAGGAGTTCCACAGGTTGACTGTGCGTTGCATGAAAAAAATACTTCCTTTTGTTTGTTTTTAATCTGCTGCCTATTAATTTCATTTGGTGACCCCTAGGGAAGAGGACTACATGCTCAATGCCTCCTAGAGCAGTGGTTCTCAAACTTTACCAGACCATAGCCTCCATTTTCATATCATACACCACCCTGCAGTCCATATTCCATCCTGTCAAGATCTAGCTGGGACCCCCCTCACTCACCAATATGCCAAGGGCAGGTAAGGTGTTCCCGCCCAGGTGGAGAACCCCCAGTCTTGAACTGCTGCTGGGGTGATATGCCTCCTAATTGAACCAAACGTGGGCCTATGTCTGAAAAACACAGTAGAGACCTCATGTACAAATAGTTTAGAAAAGCTTCAGACAAATCTCTAAACACTTCAGACCAAATCTTCAGCCAGCACAAATCAGCACAGCTCCATCAAAATCAGTTTACACGATTTGAGGATCTTGCCCTTTGTCTCAACAAGACCCTGGGTCAATTCCTGAGTCAGACAAAACTCCCATTTACTTCAATGGGACCAAGATTTAGCACCGTTTGGCTAGGGGTTCATTGGAGCAAAAAATGTGCCTGGCTCCAAAGCAAGGCAAATGTTTTCACTGAATCAAGCGTCAAGTCATGATCTTGCACTAGTGAAAATAGCAACATAACAGAGATCTGCCTCAGAATGACAAGGTAAAAAAAATTCTGATGAAGATTTGTAATAACCTAAAAGAAATTTCATACATCACTGGAGATAAGGAAAACTGAAAATAAAATAGATTGGGGTTAGATTTCTTTTTAATAATGTCAGCCAAAATGTTCCAGTCAGTAGTCTGAACACACTGTGGATGAGGACAGATTTACCACTTCACTTCACTGAATAACAATTTCAAAGCTTAGATAAAAATCTTTGTAATGGGAGATGGTGAAGCTTAAACTTCCTGTCAACAAAAACAGAGAAATCATGCATTTTGATAAAATGCCTGAGTGATGCTTGAAGTGGAATATTGAAAAAGAGAAAATGAATTCTAAAGGACGATGAAAGGAATCCTTAAAGCACCAAGCATGCCAATCAGAATTGTGTCCAGTCCTGCTATGATGTAAAGGAGCGGCTGTAAAGCTGGGTGAAGGGATGGGTTTGTAAACTGAAGCTGGTTGGAAACTGAGGGGATTTATAAGGTTCCTTCATAAAAAAATGTGGAATAACTACCCGAATTCCTACTTTGGGGAAAAAGCATATACAACACAATCAATGTTGTATCATAGTCAGGCCTTTTCCTAAAACTGGTCAAATTATTCACTGCAAATAAAATAGAGGAATTTATTTCTTTTTACTGTTTACAAGATTACAGTGATTTCTAAGACTATATTAATCCTCCGTGAGTATTTGCTGCACAGTTTATATGAAGAAATTTCAGCCTATTGGTTGTTGGAGACCTGTTCAATTTAGCTATTTGCTTTTCACACCAATTAATTGGTCACCCAATCACATGATATTGTTTCTGCTCTCAGACTGGAGGACAAAATTTTTAAAAGGAGGGCAATTAACAGCTGATAATGAAAAATAAGGCATTTCCACTACAAATTCTTGAACCAATAATCACTCATGCTTAATTTCCTGAAACTTTCAGGATTCACAACAATTTGAATGAATAAATTGGTATCCATCCAAATTCTGGCAAAGGGCAAATAATATGAGCCCATAAATAACAGCAGAATGAACTTCATGTTTATTTGCATAAATATATTAGTGAATCACTTTTGGTATTATCCGATCACCTTTGCTGTTTATATTATGCAACAATTAGCACATAAATGTAGGATGACTAAGTTATGTAAGGTAATGGTAATGCTGGTGAGATTTTAAGGACTGATATTTTCTATTTTCCTACAAGATATAACAAATCAAAGAACAACAGTCGGGAAATATATTTATTAAAAAATCAAAATTTAAGCAGGAATATTTTGTAGGCATTTTTGATCAGTTTTTAAGACATCTTGACTAGCAGATTATGCACATTTGCTAAGATGAAATGTCATTTTTGTCAATAATGCTGTGTATCAACATAAAACGGTGACATGGGAATACTAAAATCAGGAGATCAGTCCATATGAAAATCAGAATCCCAGTGGATGATAATAGACTATGTCATGGTTGACATTTGGAGCTGTACTTTGAACACTGTATGTTTGTGAAGAATTTGCACATGCATCTGTTGAATTCTCCAGATTTCCAATGACGTGCAAAAGGACATTTGTGCTTGGAAAATGGAAAATTGCACTCATAGGTAGAGGTGGGCGGAATTTTTCTGCTAAAACTTTTTTTTGCTGAAAAACACAGATTTGAGTCAAATGAAACATTTTGCAAATTTATGTAGATTTTGGCCACCTGTTTGGGTTGAAATGAAAAGAGAAATCTTCAGAAATGTTTTGATTTTTTTTTCAGTCTAAATTCACAAGGGCATTGAGGCACCACTCACAAAACAGGAGGAAGATGAGGTAATGGTGCTTCCCATATAACTTTTAGCCTAGTAGTTAGAGCACTCACTTCTGGAGTAGGGTCTTGACTGTAGGTCTTCCCTGTCAAGGGGAGTGCCTTAACCACCAGGGCCGGCTCTAGGATTTTTGCCGCCCCAAGCAAAAACAATTTTGGCCGCCCCCCCCCATTTTTTAATTACCCCACCCCCGGCCCCGCCTCAACTCCGCCCCTTCCCCAAATCCCCAGCCCTGCCTCCTCCCCCCAGGCTCTCAAGCCTAGGGAGGGAGGGGGAGACTCCGAGTGGCCGCGGCGCGGGCACTGCTTCTCCCCCTCCCTCCCAGGCTCTGAAGCCTGGGAGGGAGGGGGAGCAGCGGCGCGCGAATCAGCTGTTTCGCGCGCCGCGGCCGCTCGGGATCCCCTCCCTCCCAGGTTTGAGAGCCTGGGAGGGAGGGCGAGTAGCGGCGCGCGAGCGGCAGCAGCAGCAGCAGCGGAGGTGAGCTAGGGCAGCCGGGGCACATTTTTAGGGGCAGCATTCTGGCGCCGGCCATGCCACCCCTAAAAATGTGCCGCCCCAAGCACCAGCTTGTTTTGCTGGTGCCTAGAGCCGGCCCCGTTAACCACTAGTCTATAGGGTATGCTGGGACGAGGCTGAGAGCCCTGTGTGGATACACAAAGGTATATCCGCATCCAATCCGCAAACATTATCTGCAGCTATCCTTGGATTTGCAGGACTCTACACTGGGGGCCGGGCTGAGGCTCCGAGGCAACCCCCACACCAGAGCCCGGTCAGGGAGAGCCGCGTAGGCAGCTGTGGGGAGCCCGCGCGGAGTTGCAGACCCTCCACCTGTCCTCGGCTGGGCGGGGAGCGTGGGGGGGTGGGGACACAGCTGGGGCTGCTCTCAGCCCCTCCTGTGCACCTCGGGCAGGTGGAGGGGCTGCCGCGGCTCCGCACAGCTGCCCGCCTGGCTCTTACTGTGGCCAGGCTGCGGCTCCAAGTGGCCCCCCCGGCTGGAGACAGATCCGGGAGAGCCACGCTGGCAGCTGTGGGGAGCCGCGGCGGACCCTTCACCTGCCCTCGGCGGGAAGCCCAAGCAGCCCCCGGCCTGTGTTCCTGCCCCCTAGCCCCTCTGCCAAATGCCCCAGCCCCCCCTGCCCAGTATCCCAGCCTCCCTGCCCAGTGTCCTTGCCCCCCAGCCCCTCCGCCCAGGGCAGGTGGAGGGACCTAGGCTCCCCACAGCTGCCAGCGCGGCTGTCCCCAACCCGGCTCTGCACTGCTATCCACAGCCGCGCTGCTATCCACAGAAATGGTCCACAGATATCCGCATCTGCAGATATAAAGCAGACACCCGCAGATTTGCAGGGCTCTAACAGGGCTCTCTCAGTCTCTTCTGTTGAAGCTGTTCCATTTTGTATAAAATACTTGTAGTCACTGGGCCAGAGAGAGAGAGTGAAAATAACTCTATAGACTAGTGATTATGGCACTTCCCTGTGAGGGGGAATGGGTGGGTGCTAGGTCCTGCTCTAGAGTGGGGATTTGAACTTTGCTCTCTCATATCCCAGGTGACTGCTTTAACCACTAGGCTAACTGATTGCAAGTGGGAGGGAGGCACCATCTCCTCCACCTTGGTTTTGTGAAGCTAGTTCTTCATTTTCTTTGCATTTAAAAAAGGTTAACAATGGCCCAATATGAAATGTTTCATTTCAGGTAGAACAAAAAGTTCCATTAACCCAAAATGAATTTTTTCCAATGCTTTCGATTTGCCAAAACTTGAAAAAAAATCAGTTTTGGTTTGAGATGAACTGAAACTTTTTTCAATTTTTTCAGAACTGCTAGTGAAACAAATACTTGCATTGTTGTATGCAGTGTAGTTGTAGCCGTGGCAATCCCAGGATGTTAGCAAGACAAGATGGGTGAGGTAATATCTTTTATTGAACTAGAAGTTGGTCCAATGAAAGATATTACCTCACTCACCTTGCCTCAGTGAAATGAAAAATCAGTGATCAACACAGCTCTACTCATAAGTACCTGTTTTGTGCATGCAGTTTCTTTCTCATGCAAATGCAGGGCTTGATAACACAATGAATGCATGCACATATCACAAATCTAAAAATGTAGCATGGAAGTCTGTCTCCATGAATGACAATAGGGGTTTTCACATGACTGCTATTGGAGCAAAATGGTGCACCTTTTGTTTTTCATTCTGGCTTTTCGTATATTTTGAATGCACAGAAATTTAAATTAAGAGTGACCCCACTGAAGTCAATGGAGTTATAAAACTGTAAAACCAGCGTAGCTAAGGGCAAAGTCAGGACCTTTGTATTTAATCCCTATTTCCATTTATTTATGTTTGATAATCCTAGTTGGGCTGACATGAATCAGGGCGGTTGCTAATAGGTAATCACTTTTAGTGCTGATTAATTAATGGTCCTTCATTTTTCAAAGATGTAGGAATATTTCTTCTGCATATTCTACACTTTCTCTTTCCTGTTCATGCAGCCAGTTAGCTGCTGTATGTATATGTGTGCAATGTGTATGTTTGAGAGAGTGAGCCAGGCGTAGCATTTTGTAGGCCCCAGCATACGCAGGAATAATTCAAGTGCTGGGAGACCTGGTGGGATAAAGTGAGAAGACTCGCTTTTAAAGGTTATTATTTTTAAAACAACCTTTAAAATGCGGAAAAGTAGCAGTGAATGTTTTCACTGCACTAACCACAGAGCAACACCACTCGCATTGGAAGGCTAAAGATAGTGACACAAGTCATGGCAGAGAGCTGCCTGAGGCCAGAGACTCGGAGAGAGTGGCGCCCTGGAGCTGGCTACAGGGAGCAGCATTGCGGATGCAGAAAAAAAAAATTAAAACAGCCTTTATAAAAGTTCTCGCTCAAAAAACAGTCTTTTAAAAGGCTCAATTGAACATGAAAGCAACAGAAAGAGGTCACAGTACATCTAGACAAGGAAGTCAGTCGGAAGGCTTTTTTTAAAAATGGGAATGAAACACATGCAATCACATTAGATACTGGCTCAGAGAAATATTCCTCAGGATAGCCTAAGGCATTAAGGTATTGGCCAACAGCTGTGGTATGTGCGTTTTAAAGAGTTACAGCTACCAATGTTGACCCCAAGAGAGGCTAATAAGACTAGGTGAAGAGAGGGAGAGGGAAAGAAGAATAAAAAGACATTCTTTCCATTGTCACACAGCATCCAAAAGCTTTCTAGTGGAATACAGGATGCTGCTGCTAGAGGCATACTATGCAGTACCCACAGCTGTCCAAAACATCAAAATCATTGATATTGTTACTACCAGCTCAACTTATATATGTGTGTGTGTGTGTGTGTGTGTGTGTGTGTGTGTGTGCGTGTGTGTGTGTGTGTGTGTGTAAGAGAGAGAGAGAACATGTTAGTATGGAAAGAGCAAGCTGAAATATGAGAAGTTTTTTTTTAAAAAAAAAATCTGAACATTTTAATAGTTTGTTCAATTAAAAATAAACATGTAAGGGCCACTACACAGAGTGACAAACTCTAACATGGCATATTTGGCTATCAGCTCTCAGTTGTAGATGATGATCTGATTGAGGTGACAGTATAGAGGAACCATTCAAATAAAGAGGACAGTTGTGCAGAGGAAGAACAGAGGTGAGATATATAGGCAGCTCAAGATAGTGAAGTGTGACATTTAAAAGGGGATAAGACAAGAAAATAGCACATCAGCGCTAATGCAAGTACTTAAGATGCACAGAAAAGTACAATGTACTACGTGACAATACATGTAACAAACTGTGAGTGAGTCATATGTCCCATTTATAAAAAATGGATCAATAGAAGAGTAAAGAAGGAGGCTCTTGCTTTTTTCTGCAGCATTAAAACATCTGTAATCAACATATATATATATATATATATATTATAAATGGGACATATGACTATATTGGATATTTATATATATATATGGGATATTTTTGGAAGAAATCAATAACTGTGAAAGAGTCATGACTGCAGCAGTGTTGCTGCATCTCCACTAGTGTCCAGCTTCTCCATTAGACCTGCTAATCCTAGGAGTTTTCTAGTCAAAAGTCCTTCTCCACTTTCTGTCTCTCTCACCTTTCCTTCAAGCTTTATGAGGCCAAAATCATTTGCCAGACAGCAACTTGCTATTTCAAAGACATATGAAAAAGAAAAATAGTTTCAACCGTTCTGAAGCAGTTGCCATCGTAACATTGTACTGAAATGATTGTACTGGACTTGGTGTCTCAGCGCAAAGTAACACACATATGTTTTAGAGGGCTTTTAAACTATTTGGCACCAAAGCACCTTATGCCATCCAGAGAATATTTTTCAAGTGTAAGTGTTTCTGCAACATATGAAGCATTGGCTCTCAGACTGAACATGTCTTTCAAAGATACAGTTGGTGGTGTGGTACGTGCAACCTCAGACATCTGGAGTAGCTGTCAGCCAGGACCTATACTGGTTTTGGCAGCACACTGGGTCTCTTTCACATCTGATGGAAATGAAAAAAATCCCCAGATACTGGCTCTTCTCCAAATGTAGCACTTCTCTTGGATCACACCTCAGACTAAACCCTGGATGAGCTGAACAGAGAGAGACATTATTGGCTTATTTTGCAGAATCTGTCCATTGGTTTTATTGCTGACAACCCTTCCAACCTAGAAAAGGCATGACCGCTCAAGGGCTTTGTGCATAGATATTGTTTTAACCGCTGTTTGAATTTGGTTTTTGTACTCCTTCATTGAAGAATACAAGGTAAATCAAATCTTTCACTTGCATAACTAAAAGTATATGCACATTTCAGACATAGCAGAATTTACATAAAATACAGGGGAAATATAATCTGCTTGTATACTAGCAAATCAGAATGACATCAGAAGGTAAAAATACAGTCTTCAATTGCTGGAGAAAAAAGAGCCACTGAGTGGTGCACATGCTGAACAATAGTTCTGCTATTACTCTGCAGTGCATCCATGTTAGAATTTTTGCATCTAAGTCCTGTGGGCTTTTGAAGGAATTGTTGCAGAAGTGAGACACAGCTATCATTTTTCAAGTAATCCCCTTGGATAAGAGTCTCAGATACAGACTGAGTTTAATCAAGGACAGTGTGATATCACTGGAAAGTCAGCTTACTGGTAAAGCCTCTTTTGGTACCACTGAGTAGCCACAAAGGATGATTAAAAAAAAAGACTAGAGAAGTCAAGTATGTGTCAAACTGTGCTCAGATGTGAGCATCCCATAGCATAGTGATAAAACTGTGAGTCCCAGCAGCTCCCAAATCTATAACACCACCACCACAGAGGAAGTGAGCCTTTTAAGGGAGTTGGGCTCAGCCTGTCCTTGCCTGGTTAGCCCACCTATTTGGTGAGGGTATTGAGAGTCCTAGATCATGTGATTGACAGAAGTCGTCCGAGGAATTATAAGGAGCAACCTGTACTCAGTATGAAAGAGCAATTATATGAATTTGAAGAAATTTGGACCCTGTTACTAGATATGTTTGGATAAAAAATATTGAGATGGCTCAAAGAATGCCAGACCTCCATTCCACTGAACCTCTCCTCTTTTTCCCTCCTTCCCTTGGTCCTTTCCTTCCCCCCTTTACCTATTCATGTATGTCTACTCCTATTTCATTACTATTGCCCTCCCCCTAATATGTTATGTCTTTGTAGTGTAGTGTTTTGTATTGTCTGGTCTACTGGAGATCCCATGAAGTGTGCGGTATTCAGAAACATATACAAGCCATAGGTCAATTATGGTTTTTGTACTTTGCATTATCTATTTATTTGTGAAAATCAATAAAAAAATTAATCACACAAAAAGAGGAGGCTATAGCATTGTTGTGAGAGCTGCATGAGCTAAAGCCTATAACTGGAGCCACAGAAAGACCCTGGAAGGAGTTTGTAAACTAGAGAGAGGTCCTAAGAAGGAGGCAAGGTAGGAAGTGGCTTTGTGAGGAGTGAAGCAGAGTTTGAGGACAGGCAGCCTGTTTGTGGTATATGGTCTCAGCGCTAGAGCCCAGAGAAGAAAGAGCCCCCCTGGAGATGGTGTGGAAGAAACCGCCATATACCTTCTGTTGCACCATGAGATAGGGAGCTGAGTCTTGCAAGGTACTGAATGGTCTGGGGAGGGCAGTGAAAAGGCTATTTAATAAGTGGCAGAAGGCTTATTGAGCCTGCTGGTGTGTGTGTGAATTCTTACATTAGTAGTGTTTGTGTTTTGGCTGATTCCCAAAAGGGGCTGGACTCCTGTAGTGCCTTAGCCAGAGGGCCAAATCCCCAGTGCCCATATCACTTCTCCACCGGGGAAAACAGTGGACTAACTTCAAAGGGAAAATGGAGGTGTAGAAATGCAATTTCATGATGGGAGAGGTAGACACGTCTAAAGCTAGAAAATGACTTAATGATAGTGACAAACCCAAGAACGACATGTCATAAATACTTGAGGCTGTTACAGTTCTATCTTCCCTTTTAGTAACTCCTGCCCCTAATAGGTTGCCAGGATATTCAGAATCAGGCCTCTACCACTAGAGGTAAAGGAGTAACTTCATTAGCTTGTAGAAGTAGTAGGCTCTTATTGTCGAGGTGGGCAGCTGCTAATGGAGTGGATGACACATTTGGCCTGTGTGTTAAACTCTCTTGTATTGTTCCTTTACTTTTCATATTCTCTAGTCACAGGCAGGAGACTTAGTAATATCCGTGTAACACTTCTGCTAGGTGGGGCCGGCAGCAACCAGGGCCGGGTTCAATATCTAGGGGTTCCTTTTCAACAATACAACACTGAACCAGATCGAGCCCCTCACCCAGTAACCTGGGAAAATTACACACCACCACCGGGCTCCTCTGAGAGGCAGTACTTCCCCACTCGCAAGCACAGAGTCTGAGTGTAGAAAAGAAACGTTTAATGAAAGGAGGGAAGTCACAAACGGGAGTCAGAGTCCACAAGAGGATTCATAATCATAAAACTGTGAGCAGGACACCCACCCCAGAGTGCGTGGGGCAGTGCCTTCCGCCTCATGTTCTTGAGTTCTGCAACCAAAAATTACTTTTCTGTGCCCTTGTCTGCTCCCTCACCATCCCCCACTCACAGTGATTGTCCTTAGCCTGAGAGGACCCAGGGTTCAGAGGCGCATCTATGTGAGTTCACCTCCCACCTGGGGAAGAAGGCACCTTGCTTGCTCCGCCATCTGAGCACTTGCTTTGGCTGGCTGTCCCACCAACTGCTCCGCCTGATTGTCCTGCCAGCAGCGGTTCCTCGCCGCTGGCCATCCTACCAGCCACAGTTCCTCTCTGCTGGCTTGCCAGCCAACTGTCAGTTACCTTTTGCTGCCACCTTCCTCTCTGCTGTGACCTCTGCACATCAGTCTCTCAGTAATTTTTAGCTCTTAGAAGGCTGGGCAGAAACACAGTCCCACCACAACTGACTGAGCATTTAAAATAACAAAGAGGCTCCTAATGAAGCCTATTTAGCTCTTTCTTTGAACAGTGGGGAGGAACAGATTAAACCAGACCAGGGACCCTGGAGGAGAGTCCACACCTCGTGGCTGGGACACCTGTCGCCACCCCTCTTACTTTCACAGGGCTCTGGCATTCGAGCCCCTGGCTTAACGAGGTCCTTTCAGCTGAGGGTGATCCCCTCATTTGGGTCAGGTTAAGCACAGTTCTGCTCCTCTTTATTCATAAAATAATGATAACAATATTGGTAACAGCACATGGGCAGCACGTATCAAAAGCAGGGGAAGGCTGAGCCTCCCCAAACTGCCTGCATAGCCCTGCCCACACTCCACCCCCAGGCCCCTCCTGCTTCCCGCCGCACTCTGCTGTGGCTCTTCCTTTCCCTGTGGCCGAGGCCTGGGCCTGGGGCACTGGAACTGGGGGGAGCAAGGGGGCCAAGGCCTTCCCACTTTTTGAAAGTGGGGGGCCTGGCCCATCCTCTTTTCACCGGGGCGGACCCTGCCCCCTTCCCCTCCTCTTCCCCCCAAGGCCCCACTTCCGGCCAGGCCAGCATGGAGACATGTGGGGGAGCCTTGGCAGCTGTGCGGAGCCACGGTGGACCCTCCACCTGCCCAGGGTGTGGGAGGCTGAGAGCAGCCCACAGCCTGTGTCCCCACCCCCTGGGCTCCCCACCCATCTGGGGCAGATGGAGGGTCTGTGACTCCACGTCGGCTCCCCACAGCTGCCTGTGCTGCTCTCCCTGACCCGGCTCCAGCCCGGGGGGAGGGAGGGCTCAGAGCTGCATCCTGGCCATGGAAAGAGCTGCGGGGGCAGCTGTGAGGAGCCACGGAGTTGCAGATCCTCCACCTGCCCTGGGTGGGGGACCCGGGAGCTGGGGACAGAGGCCGGGGGCTTCTCGGCCCCCCCGCACTGTGGACAGGTGTAAGGTCCACTGTGGCTCCCCACAACTCCCCCCCTGGCTCTTATCATGGCTGGGCTGTGGCTCCGAGCCCCCCGCCCTGCCAGAGCCAAGAGCCTGGGACCCTCCACATGCCTGGGCGGGGGGCCTGGGATACAGGAAGGGGGCTGCTTTTGCCTCCACTGCAGGAGGGGCAGGGGCCCCGGCCCCCCCATTTTTGGGAGGGCTCCGGCACCCTTGCCATGAGCTGGAGGTAGTGGGGGCGGGCTTGCAGCCAGGGAGTCCGGGCAGCTGGAGCCAGTGCTCACGCTGCCTGCCTGCCTGGTGTTTGAGGCCTGGGGATACTGAGGTCTGCACCACCCACCGTGCTAGGGTTAGGGGCTGCACTCAGCTGTCTGCCCGCCTGGCGCTCTGTGTTTGGGTGGGGGGGGACTGTGCTCTGGTGGCCTGGGGCTGGCGGGGGGGGGGGAGAAGCTCTGGCCTCTGGTGGGAGTGGGGGTGGGAGGGGTGGGGCCCTGGACAAAAGGGGCCGGCCAGCTGGGGGCTAGCCTCCCCAAGCCCCCAGTTCACCCGCGGCCCATGTAACAGCATTTCACTATCCCTGTATTCAGTACTAAAGTGGTTTGTAACCCAACACCAGCCAAAGTTGATTACTTTGAGCAACACAGCTCTATCTGCTGGATATCTAAGCAGAGTAGGTGTGTTCATGTAAATACAATTTGCTCCTGAAGTTTGTTCCCTCACCCCCAGCTAGCTGTCAGTGGAGAATTCATTCAGATCCTGTTTACATCCGTATGTATGGTAGCATCATTTGGCTGTTGTCATGAAAAATAATGGCAGTGACAGTGTTGAATCTCTTTTGTCATTTGCTTTAGCACAGGCTTTATGACTGTTGCTTTGAGGGTAATAGCACTTAGTGGAAACAAGAATATACAGGATAACGACAGCAAAAGTCAACTCTGGCAGGTATAAATGGCTTTCAAATGTACTTCAGGTGATGTACATTCAGAGGGATTATTCAGAACTGCAGACAATATATTTGCAAGCCTACTGTGATGATCAGTCTGTCCATGAAAACAGTTTTGTGTGCCTCCCTTCAGCAGTGTCAGAAGGGGTTATGAAGACACATACGATTATCACTAACCTCCATTAGATGTCTATCAATAATTCTAGTCACACAGCTGTGCAGCACACACATGGGCTAAGACATACAAGAACAATCCCTTTGCCTCTTTTGTGTCTTATATGCAGATAAGCAGTACTTAGTGACAAGAGACACTGAAAACTTCTAATGAGAATTTAAAAACAGCTTTCCAGAAAGAAATGTCTTGGTCACTCTTTATGTTAAGGATCCACTCTATAAAGGGCAAATTATTAAGAGATTGTTGGTGTCCCAACAGGATGACAAGTTGCTAATAGTGATGCTATATACTAATGCTATGCTAATACTAATGCTATATACTGCAATGGAGCTAAACTAATGACTTTAATCTAAAAGGTATATTTATTGATAGTTTATAAAGTGTGCAATGTTTCTTGTCATCTGATAGAGGCAGGAGATGGGAACACTGAATTACCAAGCCAGAATCTCTACACCACAATTAAACAGCCCTGCAGCCCGAGTCCCGTAAGTCCAAGTCACCTGGCACAGGGCAGTCACAGGTTTTTAATTGGAGTGTCAACATACTCAGGCTGGCTAATAAGACCATGTGCTGCTCCTGTGTTTCTCCAGTGGCTGGGCTGCATGTGATAGTCAGCATCAGAGACAGAAGTTGCATATTCTAGCTGTTCTATGCTCTTCTTTCCACTTCCTATGTTTATCTTAAAGGAAGCTGGATTGGATTTCAACAGCTCAGACCATCTAAATCAATGGTGGGCAACCTGTGGCCCATGGGCTATACACAGCCCATCAGGGTAATCCACTGGCGGGCTGTGAGACTGTTTAGAATCATAGAATATCAGGGTTGGAAGGGACCTCAGGAGGTCATCTAGTCCTACTCCCTGCTCAAAGCAGGACCAATCCCCAGACAGATTTTTACCCCAGTTCCTTAAATGGCCCCCTCAATGATTGAACTCCCAACCCTGGGTTTAGCAGGTCAATGCTCAAACTACTGAGCTATCCATTGGCCGTCCACAGGCACGGCTGCCCGCAGTTCCTTTTGGCCGCGGTTCGCCGTTCTCAGCCAATGGGAGCTGCAGGAAGCGGCCCAGGCCACAAGGATATGCTGGCTGCTGGTCAATGTAAACAAACTGTCTCGCGGCCTGCCAGTGGATTACCCTGACGAGCTGCGTGTGGCCCGCAGGCTGCAGGTTGCTCACCACTGATCTAAATGAATGTTTTCTTTTAGAACAGTTCATGACATTTAAAAAGATTGTCAGGGGGATTTCTCACTGTAAGACAATACATGACAAAAGTGACAGGGAAACTGTTGCAATGAAAGCCTTATTTATTTAGTAAAGGAGGATAGAGAGCTCAACTCCCCACCTAAGACAGGTACTTTATATCTCTGCTTGGAGCTCTAAATCTGCCTTAGTTCTGGCATGAACAATCTCTACACATGGCCTCCAAACTCTGAACTCATGCAATGAATCTTTTCTGAATTCTGGCTAGCTCCTTCAATGGAACTCTGTTTTGTTTTGGGGATGGTTATTTTGAATATGATTTATGGGGGGGGGGGGGAATCCTGCTTTGAGAAACTTTGTAAAAGGATACTAAGAGCAGTAGAGAAAATATGTGCCAAATGAGTCAGGGCAATGGAGAGAGTTTTAATCCTTGCTCTTTCCAGAATCTGGCTGTGCCCAGGGTTCCTGGTATTTCTCCCTCTGGCCTTGGCCTAGCTATTCATTCTGCATTTCTCCGGCAGCCAGAGCATTTAGGAGTTTCATTTTCCATTAAGGAGATATTTTCAATTCTCTTTTGATAGAAAATGAAATTTCTAAGTGACCCAGCCACCAGAGAGCCTGAGAGCAGCAATATCTGGGTCGACCGTCTCTTTTTTTAAATGCATTCGCTCAAGACCTTTTTTTTTCCCCTTCAGAATTTTCAGCCCAGCTGCCTCTTCTTTCCAACTTGCTTCTCTTGTAACCAGGCCTTTGTAAGCTTTCAGCTTCTACTTTAAAAAGAGCAGATTGGAAATATTGAATACTATCTATTTCCTTTAATAGAAAATGAAGGTTCAAAATGACCTCCCTATCATAGAAATGTGTTGGAATGTGGCAGCTGGGCCAAGCTTGGAGGGATGGGGTTTGGACCAGGATTAGCTGCATGAGATGACACAAGGGCTAAAAGCAAATGACTAATGTGTATCTTACTAATCACCCTCAAGCTAGGCATATTACTTTGATCTTCATTTGTAACAGCAACTCTACCAAAAAAGAGGAAAATCATAATGTTCCAACTGCCCTGCCCCATATTCAGTCATACTCATTCACTTTTATTGATTTATGGATATGCTGTAAGAGCGTGTGACTTGCAATGCTGCAGCATGAGTCACAATTGTTATTGTGTTTGAAAAAAAAAATTGCAATGCTGGTGAAACTGACCAAAAAATCCAAATCTGGATTTTCAAGAAGCCAAAAAGGTGGCTTCTTGTACCAAATCCTTAATTGTGATGAAGGGGAGTTTTCAAAGGTCACATTTTGTACTGGGACTCACAAGCTTATGTTACAACACCTGGGAGCTGATTCAGCACTGTCTTGTGGCCCTTCTGGTGTTAGTTCCTCCCAGAGAATGCCCATAGACCCAGGGACCTCTGTCTCCTCCTAGATGGCATTCTGGAAAGGCTGTGAGCAGGACAAAGACAGGGTGAGGGTATCCCACATGAGAAAGGGGGCCCTATTTATAAATACTGGGCCCAGTGAAACAGGAGCACAAGCTAGGAAAGCCCTCAGGACTACCCTAGTGGGCCATGCTGGCTCCTGCTAGCCCTTTCATAGAGGAGGCACAAGCTTCTTCCTCTCTCTCCATATGATTATGTGTATTAGTGTAGGAATGAATCTGGCCCCAGTTACACCCAAATTTAGCAGCTATCAGGTGGCATCTTTAATCTGAACACATTTAAAATAACACTTATAACAAAACTTTATTGTAGTGCTATGAGTTAATTCACATCTGAAGAACAGTCAATTTAGGATGAAGGTTGCTCAGAATGGACTGCAGTTTTGCAGAACTAAGTAAAGGTCATCAAACTCACTGAAAACTTTGGGCTAGATTATTAAGTATAGTATTAAGAATAAAAAATTCCTTACATCATACCGTACCATGTATCTTAATCTTGGAGATTAATCCCTCAAACTCTTATTCCACATCATACAGACGTGTGATTGATGTGACAACAGCAGATTGCTATCAAAATAATCTTGGAAAGCACTTAAGGAAAGGCTTCTTATATTAAACCCTTTTAATTAATGAACACTAGACAAGGCTTCATAGATTTCTGAAGAAATAGTAAATGCTTTATATCAATGCATTGGAACTGTGTTCATGAGACAAAATGGCCACTCCATGTACATTTCAATAACTTTTCTTATTTTCTTAACAAAGAAATTTCAGTTAATAAACAGAAAAACAGCAGAGATTATTCTTTGCAGAAATAGGATTACAAAAAGCAATAATTTCATAGAGATGGCTTGTCCCAGGTCTTCAGATCTTTTCCAAAAATTAGGCTGATTTTGTCTGTTTTAGACCTTCTGCCAACTCTCAACCCCACACCTATCGATTCATAGGTTCCAAAGCCAATAGGGACTATTACTCTCAATGGTAAAAGTTTACGCCTTATTTCCAGTCTGAATTTGTCTAGCTTCAGCGTCCAGCCATTGGATTATGTTAGACCTTTCTCGGATAGATTGAAGAACCAATTGTTAAATACAGCAGAACTCCAATTATCTGATCCAATTGGGGCTGGGGCCAGTTCAGATAACCAAAAATCCAGATAAACCAGAGAATGGGCAGCCAGGGCTCCAGCTGTCAGAGGGAGCCACAGCTGCCCTGGGCTGTCAATGGGAGCCCTGGCCACCTGGGGCTGTCAGCAGGAGCTTTGGTTAATATGGAGAGCCGGATAATGGAGGCTCAGTTAAACAGGGCTCTGCTGTGTTTGTTCTCCATGTAGATACATATAGATTGTAATGAAATCATCCCTTAACCGTCTCTTTGTTAAGCTCAATAGATTGAGGTCTTTGAGTCTTTCTAAGGCAAGTTTTATAATCCTTTTCATGTCTCTTCTCTGGACTCTCTTCAATATATCAACATCCTTCTTGAATTGTGGGCACCAGAACTTGACCAGCAATCGTCATATCAGAGCCAAATACAGAGGTAAAATAACTTCTCTACTCCTACTTGAGATTCCCCTGTTTACGCGTCCCATCCTGTTTTATATATCAATTTGTTCACACTGGTTGGTGTAGTGACACTACCACTCAAGGAGTCCTAAAGTAACTGGCAAACCAAGCTGCTTCTTTGTTAGTAACCAATAACAATGTAATGCCAAGTATATTCTTTCTTTAGTTATATATTCTCTCATTTTTAGCAAGCACAGACAGTCATGGGGTGCAAGTACAGGACTGGGCATCTGGAGACTTCCACTTTGTGTGGGACTGTGCACAAACCACTTAATACAGTGTTCTACCTTCAAAAGCAGCTATGTAAAAATGGCACCTTCTTAGTCAACAGATCTGCTCCCTGTGTGTATGCAGAATTTTATCCATTAAGTTTGGAATAAAAATACATTTTTATTCTTTTTAACCCCACACAGGCAGCACGGATATAAGGCTGTGAACTGTATTCTAGTTCTCCTTATGTATAGTCAATAAAATTGTTTACTATGTTCCAATAAGTCCAGTTGTGGGAAAAAATGAGGCTGCACAGGGCTCAAAGGACTTCGAATATAAAGGACCTCTCATGGCCTTCAGGGCTTATATTGTTGTTTCTAATATACTAAAAGGAAAGCATCACACTTGACTCTCAAATCCCAGGTTGAGTTTGCAGGGATGGCAGTTAGAAAAACATGTTTTTATTTGTAAACTGAGCACATTTGATATGGAAATCACTGGACAGATAACTACAGAACCCATGGATACCATTTTTACAGACTCAGAACAGACCTGCATTGTAGCTTTGTATATGTTTCTTTCTCTGTAAAATAGGACTAATATTATACATCAGACGGGTCAGTGAGCTACATTCATGAATGAATATTAAGTACTTTAAGATCATTGGAGAGAAGGTGCTATAGAAATTCCAAATATTAGTATTCAATGTAGTGCTGTTTAGGGCTGTCCGGTTCTAGCTCCTGTTGGGATGATCCACTGTAGATTGCACAAATTTTTACATATGAACACAACTGCATGCAAGAAGGGATTCCTAATAGTCCTCTGTCTGTCAGGCAGGTCAGGCTACGGTAGATCTGGCTCTGAGAGGCCAATGTCTGGAAGCTTTCCAGACCTGCACAATATCTGCACGTGGGCAGTATTCAACCAATAGTTAGCCCCATGTTTGAGGCTAAATGAGCTGCTGTAAGTTGTTATTATTATTTATTTGTATACAAGGGCATTGGAACAGTTTTTGTAGTGGGGGTGCTGAGAGCCATTGAACCAAATTGTAAACCCTGTATATGATGGAAACCACGTCAAGCCAGGGGGTGCAGCAGCATTCCCAGCACTCTTAGTTCTAGCACCTGTGTTTGTATAATCATAGCCCCTACAAGCCCCAGTCATGGGCCAGGATGCTATTGTGCTACACAATGTACAAACACAAAACAAAAAGACAGTCACTGACTCCAGGAGCTTATGGTCTAAGAGCAGTGACAACAGATGGATACAGACAGACTGACGGGGGAGTAAATGGAAACAATGAGACAATCTTGGTCAGTATGATAGGCAATGGTCTTGACACACCAGCAGCCTATCTGTGTGTTGCATTGCCAAACACAGACCTCAGTCCTTAGTTCCTCCTCACATCTGAACATAAACTATTTATAATTGTACTTGACACAACGTGCCTGAGTCTCCTCTGACTTTCAGTGGTTTTATGCCAGTGAAACTACATTGATTTCAGTAGCATAACTCCTCATTTATATAGGGGTAAATAAGAGGATAATTAGGCTCAAAGACTCTGTATCCTTTTTATTTATGCTTAAATAATAGGGTGAAAAAATATACTCTGATACATGATGCCTGGCTGGGTCATTTCATTGACTACTATGAGGCCCCTCCAAATCAGACCACTTATAAAATATTGTTGGGACCAGTCATGTCCTCACTCACTGAAGCAAAACTATTTGAAGTCCTTCAGAGTTTGCCTGAGTGAGGACTTCATCATGCTGTATTACCTTTAGTATGGAACTCCCTCTGTGTTGGGTAAGTGGGAAGGGTTCTAGGAACAGGCTTGGGAAGGAGAAGCTTTGGCAGTATGGTTGCAATGGAGCCAAATTGTCAGGGACCCAGACGGGGGGGGGGGACGACTACCTCTAGGGTTGCCAGTTTTGGTTGGACGTATTCCTGGAGATTTCATCACATGACATAATCTTTAATTAAAAATTAATCTTTAATTCCTGGAGACTCCAGGCCAATCCTGGAGGGTTGGCAACCCTAGCCTGCCCCACCCTGATTCATCACAGAGGCCTATGGCCTAGGAGTGCCTTCTGTGATCTCTCCTGAGGTGAATGGGGCTTAGGGGTATAGTGAATCTCCTGTTCACGCCAAATACGGACAACCACCACCCTGACAGAATGAGCTGGGGGAAACTCTGCAAGATGATCCTCCCTGCTTTACCTCTTCCTGTGAGTATTACTGTGGGAGAGGGTAATCCAGGCCTGTGTGTTTTGATGTTTCTCTTTACAGGAACAGAACAGCACTAGATTTATTCTTCATGCAAATTGATCATTATATCTTTATTACCTGGGAATCATCAGATAATACAAGGGGCTGTGGGAACAACACCATGGGTGGGATGGCAGAGGTGGTGAGCTCCAGAATCTATTTAAATTGACAGTCTCTCAAATCCAAGTGGCTTATTATCTGGAAAGCCTATGCCTATCAGCCACCGCAGGCGTAAGCAATAAAGTATCAGAGGGGTAGCCGTGTTAGTCTGAAGTCCGATATCAGGAATGGCAATATACAAAAACCTGTAGGAGAACACTTCAACCTCCCTGGCCACACAATAGCAGATGTAAAGGTAGCCATCTTACAGCAAAAAAGCTTCAGGACCAGACTCCAAAGAGAAACTGCTGAGCTCCAGTTCATTTGCAAATTTGACACCATCAGATCACAAAGACTGTGAATGGCTATCCAACTACAGAAGCAGTTTCTCCTCCCTTGGTGTTCACACCTCAACTGCTAGCAGAGCACCTCACCCTCCCTGATTGAACTAACCTCATTATCTCCATACTGATTTATACCTGCCTCTGGAAATTTCCATTACTTGCATCTGAAGAAGTGAGGTTCTTACCCACGAAAGCTTATGCTCCCAATACTTCTGTTAGTCTCAAAGGTGCCACAGGACCCTCTGTAAGCAATAAAGGTTCACATAGAAATGACCACCATCATTCCACTGTAGTCAACGTCATTATACCATAATAAAATCAGTTTCAGAGATCAGTCTCAGGCCACATATGTAGTAGTGCTAGGCACCCAGGATGTATTTGCTCACTCTGCATCCATTCGTATCAAAAAGAGGGTGTCAGCACATGTAGCTTATCTCTGCACACAAATCTATCCATAAAACATGTACACGAGGTGAAACATCACAACAGACAGAGTGACTAAACTAGCTTCACCAACATTGTTCTGGTTTGTTTACTCTCTTGTTGGTTTGCAACATGCCCATGAATAGAGCTCAGTGACTAATTGGAAGTAAATAATTTAATTGAAGAATTTAGCCTCTTGCTGCTTGTTTGTCTGCAACCAGATCACAATTTCCTTCAACACATTAATTATCCAGAGTTAATCAATAGGCCCTAACCCCTGGATTATGGGGTATGGGCTTTTCTCAATCTCTCCTGTTGATGCTATTATACTTTGTATTAAATAATTAAATATTAAGTGGGCTAGAGAAAGAATAACTCTATTGGCCAGTGGTTAGGGCACTGAACTGAGAGGTAGGAAACCATGTTTGAATCCTTTCCCTTCATCAGGCAGAGAGAATAATTTAATTGGGGTCTCTCACATCCAGGTGATCAACCTAATCACTGGGCTAAAGGTTACAAGGGAGTCTGCTGCCTCCTTCTGCTTCTGACCATTTTGTGTGGAGCTAGGATCACGCTAGGGATTAGGCATGAAATAGGCATTTAGACATCTAGAGTGAGGCACCAGAGGCAGAAACTTAGGTGCCATGGGGACTTTTACAGCAAAAAGCTTGGTGCCAAGTGAGTTTAGGCATCTACAGGATTAGGAGGCAATCAAGGAGGGTTTTGTGGATTATGGTAGCACATAAATCTGAGATGTAGGTGCCTAGGTTCCTTAGTGGATATGGTTCTAAAATCCTTACTAGGCATCCAATTAAGTAGTATGAATTTTGGATGTGCTGAACACCCAAACTTCACATTGAAGACTATGGTAACTGTTGGTACTCAGTACCTCGGGGGGAAAAAAATCTGCTTTACTTAGTTGCCTAAATATGGATTCACATGCCTGTGACATAGTGCCTTGAGACACAGAAACAACCCCTCTCCCCAAGTACACCTGCTGCTGACTTCAAGCCCTTTGCCTCCTCTCCCCCTCCCCAAGCAGGAAGCCTACCCCCTTGCCTGACTTTTCTCCCAGGCTTCCTTCCTGGGGCAGTAGTCCTTCTCCTCTGGGAGTAGCCACCCCTGTTAGGGGAATCTCTGTGGAGGCCAGTCGGTCTCTCTCTCTCTCTCTCTCTCTCTCTCTCTCTCTCTCTCACACACACACACACACACACACACACACACACACACACACACACACACACACACACAAACTTGGTTACAGTACTAAGTTTAGGGTTTTTAAAAAAGGCAGCTGCCATGGTTACAGGGTGAGTGGTGCTTTAGGCTTCCTTGGTATTCCTGCTTGAATGCACCCCTCAGGTGACAGGCCTGGCTTCTTTCGCCTCTCTAAAGGGTGGAGCCCTGCAGTTCAACTGTTCTTAGATCAGATCTCTGGGTTGCTGTTTGATAACCATGGCACCGCTAGTAAGTCCAGTTGGGCTTGGAGGTATCTTCTCTCTATCGTTTTATTTCTTGTTTGCTCTTCCTAACAGTCCCTTTAGAATGATTTAAATCCATGCAGTCAGACACAATAATATCAAGCAGGTAAACTGAGGTACATATATTCATTACAAATACAGATATCGTCCTCATTCTCCACAGCTGTATCCTGCTATAGCTCTGAATGTGATGTACTGGTACACCATATTAACCTGCATCATTGGTTCCTAAATTCACAGCTCAACCTCTTAGAGCCTATGAGGACTAAGATGTTTGCCATAGCTACTGATGGATCTACAGCCACCATCCAGTATAATTATGTGAACAAGAAGCCATGCAGTAATTGATGGACGACCATGCAGGTCCTCAATGAATCTAGGAAGATGCTAGCACATAAACAAGAACTCAGGCCAGTCAGATAGTCAGTAGAAAGGAAATGCATTCTGCACAGCGTTGCTAAACACAGCGCAGAAGCCTTCCAGGAGGGGTCAGCATGGTACTGGCCCTCACCTTGCAGGTAACAGAGCATAACCACTCTAATTCTATGCACTAAACTGTCCCTTGTAAATGCTGCTTGTATTATTGATGGGAAAAGTTTCACCATTTGTTTGAGTTACTTGGTATTATTTAATAGATTACTCTGTCATACTGTTTGTAATAAGTTTGTATACTATAATGTAACATACACAGCCTACTGCATTAATTTGTATATTTCCATTTTGCATTATTTGGTATCAGTAAATTCTACTGATGCAATGAAGAGTTAAGCCCTCTTATTGTTTTACATCCATTTCCTTATCAATGCATACTACAATCATGCACCTTTATAAAACCTGCAATAATAATTATGTTCCTTTGTGACTTTTGCAATCAACTGTTGATGAGAGGGAAAACGTTTAACCATAAAACATACTTTGGTTGCCTGCCATCACTAGCCAGCTAATAATGAGAACAAATATGGTTACACAACACTCCTTTATACTAGATACATTGCAACATTTAAAATCACCTTTTGCCCATGAGATTGAACAAGACTGTATTTGCATGCCTCTTCTTATATTGTTAGATTTTTATGCAAATTTTAATTCCGAATAAGTAGTTATCCTCAGATCAAGTAAACCGCGGGGTCATGCTGCTAGATTTGCTTCCTGGTGGGTGCTGCAGCAAGGTCAATCCTATGACATTTCAATTTGTAGTAGAGATGACCTTATAAATGCTAACTGCCAAATCTGGGGAGATGCTGAGCACAGTCAGCTTCCATTGACTTCATAGTTTGAGGACATTCAAATATGAAATAACTCAGTGGAGTTACTTTTAGCAAGGGGTTAGATATTCCCTAGCATATTCAATGGCACTGACACACACAGCCAATAGACAATATGCTACAGTTGTTACCACAAGGACTCTGTGTGCTGTTGTTTGCATAAATTAAATTACTGAAACCAAGATGATTAGGATTGCTGTGAGGGGTCTCAGGATGAGGCACAAATCCATCCATAGAGAATATTATGTTAACACAAACCACTGTAAAAGAATAACACTTATCTAACAGAGGCAATGGGTCAGCTGTAACCAAAACAATTGTAGCAAAAGGATGCTGTTACAGTTCATGGGGAACGCTAGGGAAGCAATGCATTTACAAATTAAAGGCAAATGAGGGAGCCATAACATTCTGCCTGTTCTCTGGGGGATTTCCTGAAATTGAGGGGTTAACTTCACTATGCTCCTATTCAAACAAACAAACAAAATTCAACTTTGCTGAAAGACTGGTGGTTAAGGTTTCAGGACTGTAGATTACTAGGTAAGGGACAGAGTTACTGTAAACTCTTTACTCTAGTAAAAGGAATTTTGGGTGTCCTTTTCATTGGTTAAAGTTTCAAACATCCAATCCAGGACTAAAATCAGCTATTTGTTTGTGGCTTTAGCACTTGTGATTTTTAAAAAGTTGTACCTGTTGGTGAGAGTGTGCCCTAAAACTACCTCAGCAACCAATCTGTCAGCTTCAATAACTATCAACAAACCAATTAATGTATGCATGCTTTGTTTACTACAATACAAGTGCCATGCCTTTCAAAAGGTGTTAGATAGCATGGTAATTTTTATAAATGAGCTCCACATTCTGAATAGTATGGGAAACTCAAAATACATCTCTAGCCTCAGTGATGCTCTGGAAACTACGGTCCAAATTTTCAAGTCTGGGTGCCTAAAGTGAACACCTCTGAAAATATGGCTATTTATATTTAAAAACCTAAATAAGGATTTAGATGCCTAACATTAAGAACTCATCTTTTAACATTTCAGCCTAAAAACACCAGTATAACTGACTTTTAAACGTATCATTGTTTATACCTCTTGCTCTACTCAGTTGCAGTGCAAACTGAGACCACAACATTTTTACATGCAGTAGCACTGTTTCTCCATTCAATTATACTGATTTTACACTGGTGTGACTTCAATGACGTTACCCCTGATTTACACCACTGTGCATGAGAGGAGAATGAAGTCAAGTGACTAAAGAAAAAAGCACATATTACCAAATTTCTATGCTGTACCCATCATAATAGACATTCCCACAATTTGAAGATTCCAATCTTGTCAGTGATTGACATATTACCATAGAGCAGCGACTTTATCTAGGCTTCCACTTGAATGACCAACGTTTGCATACAGGAGCAAATCCATGCCTGCTGTAACTACACTGAAACCAGTGGAGTTACACCAGATATGGATTTGGTTCACTACATGCAGCTCTGTCTTCAGTTCTTATATAATATCACTGTATTCAAAGGTCACTGATCATAACTTCTTCAGCAACACTGCTTCTAACAGTAATTTGGGGGGAATTGGATAGTGTTTGATACAGTTTTTCCCTTATACAAAAAAAATCAGTCATTTAAGTTATCACATTCCTTTCAGTGACAGTAATAGATTTAGTAAGCACTGTGCAGTCAGTTTGATTGGAGAGAAGACACAGCATTTTTATTAACTTAACAAGCATTCTGAGTCTCCTAAGGTTTCTGGAAATGTCTACTTCACATTGTGCATATTCAGCTTACCACAGGTATTAACATAGCACTCCCTTACTAGGAATGTGATAGCTATGATTACATAAAAGCATTTAAGCTCCCTTAAGCTCCATTGAAAGTCCTAACCTTAATTGATGTCATTGTTGAGCTTATTAACAATGCCAAACTCTGTAATGATTTTCTGTTATGAAACATACACCTAATGAAATGATATGTGCAACTGTCACAGCATAACATGTCTGCCATATCAACCAAAATACAGTCTTCTGAGCTGCATTGGCCTTTGCAAACAATACGCTTACTGTGAAACATGCCTTAGATAGTTAGGGTACTCAAAGCACCTCATAAAGGAGGATACTGGGGCTGTAGTCATATTGTAATGAACCTGCTGGCACTCTTATTCCACATCCAAGCAGCAAAGGGCTCCATGGGCCTTCCAGCACAGGAAAGGGAAGTACAACCTGAGGTCTGAGGGGACGGGGCTCAGGCAGGCCTCACAGTTTGCTGGAGTAGCAGGCTAGAGGCAGCAGTCTTGGGAGCAGGGGTTGGGGCTTGAGAAGGAGGGCCTGAAAGCTGGATAGAGGCACGCATTGTTGCTGGCAGGTGGCCAGTAGTAGCTGCTGCAACAAGAGCACATAGCTGTGGCCTGCAGGTGGGAGGACAGCATGGAGTAGTTACACTGGGATGTAGTTACCTTCATCCACCTGGATGGGACTGCTCCTAGGCATTGGGTTGGGAACTGTTGTGATGATCTTTTTTCTTTCTTTTTTTGTGTGTGTGTAAGCCAATAAAACAAATGTGTCTAGGATATTTGCACCATTTACTTATTTGAAATTTGTGACTCTTTTTACTGGGAGGACCTGCTGTGCTTGCCTCTGAGTTCAGCCAAACATCTAGGAAACTGGTTTACCACAGCATGGCAGAAATGCCCTGCAGTTGGGTACATTTGTAGAGCGGCTTATATTGCATTGCTTTTCTGTCCCCTGAGGTGCAGTATCCAACTCCAGTCAGCACTTTTCACACTTTGGGGCTATAGAAAGTTCCTTGAAGATAGCTAGACAACAGTACAGCATCCCTTGCATAAGAAGGATGCATGAGCCATTTAGACAGAGAAGGTGACCCCTTGTGACTTGTGTAGTGGGGATGGTGATACTAGCACTAAACAGCTGGTATCAGGGTCCCTGCTGTGATTATGGAAGGAGGCAGTTTTTTAATGTAATTGATGATTTTGAAATGTGACAGTGATATTGATGCCTGGAGAGCCTAAGGCCTCTAAGGGTGTTCTTAGTTTGCCTAATAATATCCTGAGTTGTCAGGACAGATGCAGATGCTGACAAACACAAGGACAGAAAATGGAGCCAATGATGAACATGGTAACACTCCTCATATTTGAGCAAGGCATCTGCTATGAAATGCAAGTGTGCATTTTTTTCATCAGTAGGACTAATATACTATGTAATGCCTATATGGTACAAGGATTGTCTGTGTGGTCTCCTGTTACATCGTTTACAATAAGGAAGTACAGGGCTTTATCTTATATTTTAAGAAAATTCTGTGGGATATTTCCATCATCAGAAACTGTTTAAATGAAATATACGCTCTTACACTCTGAACTTTGGCCCCAGTCAGTCAGCTTTTCCCCATGCAACACCCAGTCTGGACTATTGATCATATCAGTGTGAATGTGAAGTCTGTGTAAGATAGATAATGTCTATGTCTCCTTATCTAATGTATACCAATGAATGGCAGCTTGGTGTCTCCTGTTACATTTGTTCCCACATAATGCTGTTTAAATGTTTGATCTTGTATTGTGGTAAGGGTAATTAATAATGAGAGAGTTCAGTATTTAGTGAGTGTTGCTTTAGCTTCATTAATATGCTTCCTTTCAGTTCATTTGATTCAATATTTGCTTGCAATGTTTGCAGTGTTCTCTCTCCCTTTGAGGCAATGATTTGGCTTATAAGCTCTGTCCTTTTTTTCTTTCTATTATGTTACCTGCACCAGGACTTGCTAGACTTGTTTTGCAACAACATAGTTTTGTTTTTTTAGTAAAGACTTTTAATATAAATGTGTTAGATCCTTAATGTTTTAATTACAAATGTTTTATCCTACTCCAATTCAACCAGTTTTCATCCCTTACCTGAAAACGTACCCTGGATCTGCAAAGTGATCTCTGCAGGACCCAGAAGAAGTGGGGATGGATGATGGTGCAGTAGTATCTGGCAATACAGGAATGGGGAGATTAGCGTTGGGGCCTCATGACAATGATTCTGTCCACCATAATTTTAATAAAAGCATATATACTTGAGACCTAGGGATAATTTCAATTTAATGTAAATGTCTTAGATGGGAGTAAAGTCTTTATTATAGCAGGGATTTCAATCTCTGGCCGCAATGACTATAAAAGCCATTTCACTGTATTTATTACTGGTTCCAGATGCATTAACTGAAGCCTAATCTCTGAAACTGAATTGATGGTCTCAGTTGCCTAGAGTCAACAAATTACCAAGGCTCATTGTTTAGTATACCTAAATAGTTTATATGCTATCTAATGCCAATAGCACTTGGCCTTTTGCTCCAGTTTAGTGAACTATAACTGCATCAGCATTTCACAGTGATGAGGTCACAGTTAACAGTATATTGGTGGTAAAAAGAGTTAACTTTGTTTAAAAGGTTTGAAAGGATGAAGAACATTTTATCAGTTTTAGATAATGGTAGAGAGAAACGTCTTTCATAATGGAAAACTGCACCGGTTTTGTTCAAAACATTGGCAGAGTGCATAAGATGTGAAGCATTTCTTTCTGGCTATTTGGAACTAAGATTTCAGTAGACTTAATATTTCTGAGGGTCCCAATATTTGGATATTGGAATTTATAAAAATATGCATTGGTATTCCTCCTGTGATCCAAGGGTGAAATCCTGGTCCCATTAAATTCAATGGCCATTGAATCTGAATTGAAGTGAATTGGCAACTGTTTTATAGTACCTTATAAATGCCTGACCGCATAAGAGGCTGGGATAAAAAAAAAAATCATGTTCCTCATTGGAGATGATCTGGTCTGGCTCCTATTGAAGTTAATAGCTTCCAGCTTCATGATGCCCCAATGTCATTGAAGGACCCTTATTCTTAACCTTATAATGATTTTAAAAATATTTATAGCTATGTATCTAGCAGACCATACATATCAATTATGCATTCAGATGATAACATGGAGTTGTTAGAAGAAAAAAACAATATTGTATTCTTGACAATAATCTGAAAATCCTGAGATGCAAATCAGTCACTAAAATTTTGGTTTTCCTTTGTTTTTTTCCCACCTAATTGCAATGAGTGAATCACCTTATAGCACAATTTCAAGACTTAGCAAGAAGGGACTCTGTCCGTTGTACTTGCGTATTGCAGAAGAGTCTGAAAGTAATGGGGGGGGGGGGAGGTGATAGAGTACTAGGCACAAGCTGAGATAAAGACAGAGGGTAAAATCCTGGCTCCACTGACCTCAATGGCAAAACTCCTATTGACTTCATTGGGGCCAGGATTTCAGCCAGAAAGAGCCATATGTCTTGTAGTAAGTTAGTACAGAAATAGACTTGGGTGGATGAAAAATGAGTAAGTGGTAAACAAATTAAGGGCAAAAGCAGCTGCTTGAGCACACCCACTATATGAATGAAAACACCTAAATGGTGTGCTCCTATCACTCAACCTATGGCAGTAAGCCTGCATAGAAAACAATCACGGGAGGCTTAGAAGATGCTGAAGGCAGAATGTGGGAGAAGTTGAGGCCAAATGCAGTTAATTTTCTTGCTACCCACACATCAGATGTCTCTACTCTATTGAAAAACACATTGCAAATTACTGCTATGCTTGGCAGCACTAACTTGCAAAAGCAGGCTATACACCTCATTGTGGGTCCAGTTCTGGTGCCACATAAATCAATGGGAGTTTGCTATTGACTTCATCTGGAGCATGACTGAGGCTGTCTGATCAAGATTTCACCATCTCCTGTAGTATACAGACCTTTATACAATTGTTATATATTCTGTTAATTATTTATTCAATCATTTATTTTCTCTACTGCCTCTCTAAAGTTCTCTCTTCTCCAAAAATATAAAACACACTATTGAAATAATTTATTTTTTCAGTACAGTATTTCATACAATAGGATAGCTAGAATTACTACATAGCAGTTACAGTGGTTTTCTTCAGTCAATCTCAAAGCACTTTATAAAGGAGAGTAAGTACAATTACTCCATTTTAAAGATGAGGAATCTGAGGCACAGGGAACTGAAATTAATTGTCCATGATTGGTCAGTAATGGGGCTGGGAATAGACTGTAAGTATTTTGTTTCTTAGTCCAATACCCTCTCCGTGGGACATGCTGCTTCCCATGTGTAGAGGTGAATGTACATCCAAGAATTAGGGATATTTTGCTTCTAAATCACCTGTTTCTGGCTCCCTGGTCCCGGAGAGGTACTGTGTGCTAGAGCTCTAGGCTATGTGGCTTTTCTGATGGCATCACCGCAGGCATTGGCCTGACACAGTATGCTTTTTAACCATGCTTGTTGTACATTCATAGATTCTAAGGTCAGAAGGGACCATTGTGATCATGTAGTCTGGCCTCCTGTATAATACAGCCCATAGATCTTCCCCAAAATGATTCCCAGAGCATATCTTTTAGAAAAACATCCAAGCTTGATTTAAAAAATTGTCAGTGATGGAGAATACACCACAATCCTTGGTAAATGGTTCCAGTGGTTAATTATTCTCACCAGTAAAATTGTATGCCTTATTGCCAATCTGAATTTGTCCAGCTTCAGCTTCCAGCCATTGGATCGGGTTACACCTTTCTTTGCTAGATTGAAGAGCCGATTATTAAATATTTGTTTCCCATGTAGGTAATCAACTCACCCCTTAACCTTCTCTTTGTTAAGCTAAGTAGATTGAGCTCTTTGAGTCCATCAGCATAAGGAAAGTTTTCTAATCTTTTAATGATTCATGTGGCTCTTCTCTGAATCCTCTACAATTTATCAACATTCTTCTTGAATTATGGACACCAGGACTGGACACAGAATCCCTCCAGCGGTTGCACCAGATATATTCAAGTTGATAGGGTGTGTTTAAATTCATCCTGGGGTACTTGAGGAACTTGCTGAAACAATCTTGAAATGGTTAGTAATTGTCTTTGAGCACTCATGGAGGAGGGGTGAGGTCCCTGAGGACTGAAGAAAGGCAAACATAATACCCATCTATAGTAAGTCAAAGTGGTCTCCCTCTGGAAAGCGAGGCACCTTTATATGCCCTCTGGTGGGCGGAGCCGAATACGCCCCACCCTCAGCACAAGAAGTCCTGGGACAGGACAGGAAGTATAAAAGGCGAGCCCTGAAGCTCAGTTGGGGCTGGACCACTGGAGGGAGCAGACGTCTCTTCCAGGGAGCAGAGACCTTTGCAGGATTCCAGACTAACCCCCAAGTGGAGCCGCGTCCTGCAGTTAGAGGAGACGGACGAGTATCCTGAGGAGCTGCCAGGACCATCGTCAGACGAATGCCCTGAAGAGTTGTGGGGACTGCTGGCGGCTGAGTATCCTGAGGAGACAGAAGATCTTTGGACTATGGAGCCCTACACCCAGACTGTGGTAGGAAGTAGCCAAGGGGAACCAGACTTTAGTCCAGTTCTGCTGCTGGAGAGTGAGTCAGCGTGTTTTGGGAGGATCCCCGCTGACCCAGTGGCAGACCCATCTGCCACTGTTAGGGCCCTGGGCTGGGACCCGGTGGAGTATGGTGAGCCAGGTCCCTCTGCCTGCTCTGCCACTGACCCCACCCCTGGGGTGGCGGCCAACCCCCCTCTTTTTGGCCAGAAGGCCTGGGATGTGTTCTGGGCTTACTCCCAGCCAGAAGGCTGTGGAGCCATAGACTGTGATCTGCCCCGCCCAGAGGGACAGAGCTCCCTTACAGACTGTTAATTACTGTTTCCCCCAGCCAGGTGGCTGCGGGCTAAAGACTTTTCCTGGCTCTGCGCCTCCCAGAGGGCAAGAGTTTCCCCTATAGACTGTTACTAGCTGTCTGCCTGTAGTGAGGCAGAGTGGCTTCCCTCCCCAGTTCAGAGTGAGGAACCACGACACCATCTTTAATAAGGGCAACAAAGAGGTCCCGAGGAATTAGAGACCAATCAGCCTAACTTTGGTACCTGGGAAAATACTGGAACAAATTATTAAATAGTCAATTTGGAAGCACCTATAAGATAATAGGGTTATAAGAAATAGCCAGAATGGATTTGTCAAGAACAAATCATGCCAAACCAACCTAATTTACTTCTTTGACAGGCTTACTGACCTAGTGGATGGAGGGAAGCAGCAGACAAGATTTATCTTGATTGTAGTAAAGCTTTTGACACTGTTACACGTGACATTCTGATAAGCAAACTAGGGAAATGTGGTCTAGATGAAATTACTATAAGGTGGGTGCACAACTGATTGAAAGACCACGCTCAAAGAGTAGTTATCAATGGTTCACTGTCAAGATGAGAGTGCATATCTAGTGACATCCCACAAGGGTCAGTCCTCAGTCCGGTGCTATTCAATATTTTCATTATTGATTTGAATAATGGAGTGAAGAGTGTGCTTATAAAATTTGCAGATGATACCAAGCTGGGAGGGGTTGAAAGTACTTTGGAGGACAGGATTAGAATTCAAAACAACCTTGACCAATAGGAGAATTGGGTCTGAATTCAACAAGATAAAATTCAATAAAGATGAGTGCGAATTACTACACTTAGAAAGGAAAAATCAAATGCACAGCTACAAAATGAGAAATAACTGGTAGTACTTCTGAAAAGGATCTGGGGGTCATAGCAGATCATAAATTCAATATGAGTCAACAATGTGATGCATTTGCAAAAAAGGCTAATATCATTCTGGGGTGTTTTAACAGGAGTGTCACATGTAAGACAAGGGAGGTAATTGTCTCTCTCTACTCAGCACTGGTGAGGCCTCAGCTGGAGTACTGTGTCCAATTTTGGGAGCCTCACTTTAGGAAAGATGTAGACAAATTGGAGAGAGTCCCAAGGACATCAACAAAAATAATATAAAGTTTAAAAAACCTGACCTATGGGGAACAGTTAAAAACGCTGAGCATGTTTAGTCTTGAGAAAAGAAGATTGAGAGGGGACCTGATCTTCAGACATGTTAAGGGCTGTTATGAAGAGGACAGGGACCATTTGTGCTCCATGTTCACTGAAGGTAGGACAAGAAATAATTGACTTAATCTGCAGCAAGAGAGATGTAGGGTTTGATATTAGGAAAAACTTTCTAACTATAAGGGTAATTAAGCTCTGGAACAGACTTCCAAGGGAGGTTGTGGAATCCCCATCTCTGGAGATTTTAAGAACAGGTTAGACAAACACCTGTCAGGGATGGCCTAGATTTACTTGGTCCTGCCTCAGCACGGGGAGGGGGGGATGGACTTGATGACCTCTCACGGTCCCTTTCAGCCCTATACTTCTATGATTCTATGTTGTATCAGTTGCTTCCACACTAATGAGTAAAAAGTACAAATTATTTCTGAAAGTATAAGATTAAGGTAATCTCACATATAATCAGGTGCAACTGCTTTAAAGTTGATGGAGTTGCAGACATTTATATCCAGGGATTTTCCCCATCATTCACAATAAATGCTGCTTCATTTAAAAAACTAAACTTTCTGATATTTAGGAAAATTCTTTTTTCTCAAATTACAGCTAAAGTGCCTGATTTTTCTATTTCACTTCATCCTGTTTATCCAGCTACATCGGAGGAAAATGAGTGGAAAACAGTACCATTCTGATTTGGCATTGTGCACAGGTATAAATGACTACTTCAGCTGATTGGAAAATAGAAAAAAGTTCACAAAACTGTTCACAAGCGTTGAAATCCAACTCCGTGCCACAGGCCAGCACAAGCTGTGGAACTTGTTGTGAGGGGATATTGTGAAGGCCAAAACTATAACAGATAAGTTCATGGAGGATAGGTCCATCAATGACTATTAGCTAGGATGGTCAGGGATGCAACATCATGCTCTGAGTGCCCCTAGCCTCTGTTTGCCATAAGCTGGGAGTGGACGACAGGGGATGGATCATTCGATGATTGCCTGTTCTATTCATTCCCCCTTATGCATCTGGCATTGGCCACCATCAGAAGACAGGATACTGGGCTAGACTGATCATTGGTCTGACCGAGTATGACCGTTCTTATGTTCTTACAGAGTCTGGGTTTCATTTAGCCCAATTTTGAAAATCTATGTGGACTGAAATGTGGCATAGACCTCGTACTGGCCCTGTGCACAAATTTTTCACACACATTTTGTTCCTCCTTTGCATCAAAATTTCATTTTTGTTTAAATTTTCCAATCAGCTCTACTAACTACACAAAGTAAAAGGCAATGGAGAATCAGGCCACTCGGATGTAACATACCTAGCACTTCCATTATCCATTGTATCACATATCCTCTCTCTCTTAACCTGATGAGTCAAGAAGACTCACCTCATTCTTTAGATTCGATTTTCTACGAAGGAAGCCTCATTCATGTTCTGATACCTTTATTGGATTCTCTTAATTTTATATCCCAGAGAAAGCACTCCATCTGCATTGTAGTATATGGAAACTCTCTGCTTACGCTTCAATTACAAATGTCAATTTAATTTGCAGGGTCTGTTTTTGCAGCTCCCATGAACAATCATGCTGAGTCAGAGCATCACACAGGCTTTAAGTTATTGGGATGTCTCTAATACTTCTTCTTAAAAAGGAAACTGACTATGCTTGAATTGATATCCAGTTGTGTGTTACAACTATTCCTAAGTTGACCAAAAAGTAAAAAATGGGTTAATTTAGAGCCACCTAATTGCTAAGATTTTCCCCTGACTTTTTCACTTTACACTCACATTTGCATGAGGGGACTATGATTGAAGATTTAAATGAAGCTATTTTCTTAATAAAATTTCACATAGACAGATGTTTGCCCCTAGGAACTGTTCAAACAACAGAACTTATATAAGAAGTACACTTAACATCATGAGCACCCAAAATAGAGTACTGCGTTAATTATCAAGTTTTTTGTCTCATTTCTGAAGACAGATTATTACATTCTGGTTATTGTTCTGTTTCATATTCTGTTTTCCAGTGTATAATTTCTGAAATAGAGGAATTGACCTTTGATAATAAATGTTTCACTGAACGGACCTGGAAAACTGTAAATGTTTACCCAGAAAATCACCTGAGAATATCCAAGGCTTTAAAAAATGTTAATTTATACAGATCTGAAATACTCCATTAGGCTCATGCTCAGAACTGTTTCCTCTGACAAGAACTGCGTAACATCTGTTAAGTCAACTATTTCTATTGCCAGGGATACTAAGTTCGTCATTTATGCTTCTGTGATTGAAATTCGTAGTCACTCATAAATATCATCTGTTCTTCTTGCTCCCTATCCTCCTCCTTTTCCTTTGGGTCATGACTTTTACTGGACTGGAGCTTTTACTAATCAGCAGTTTCTCAGTAAGACAGGAAGTAAAACAGTTTATTTTTTGTTGTCTACTGGTTTTCAACGGTGTCTTGATGTCCAAGGGTGTGTTAATCCATTTGCATGTTCCCTCCACTTGATCTGCTGCCATTAGCAATAAGGAGAGTAACTAAAATTTCCATTAATCTGCTCATTCCTTTTCTGTGTGACAGCATTTGTAGGTCAGGCTAGGAGCTTTTAATTTTCATTAGGGGAAACAGTTCCCGGAAGAAGCATTAGAGACATATGTAAGAGACCAGTTGGCCCCCTACTAAAATTTCTGGGATAGTTCATTGTTCCCTTCGCCATATCAGGAGAAAGGGGAAGGGGCAAAGAGGAGTCTGTAGTTAGACTGACAGGACCTCTGGCCAATCAGAGAGCTACAGAACAGTGCCTTTGGGAAGTAGCCAGTACCCTAAGTCAAACTAATTGACCAGTCAGCCAGGTCAAATCAGGGAGCCCCAGCTCAGGTGCTGGCCTTGGTATCTGCTGGGGAAAGGGGGACAGGGAGAGCAGCACCAAGTGGGGTGAGGGAGCAGTGGCTGGAAGCCAGGAGTAGAAAAACAGCGTGAGAGGCCGGAGGAGAGCTGCATACAGACACAGTAACAAGTATAAATGAGAGACCAAGAGTGGAGCAAAGGGAAAGGTCAGTGGAAAATTCACTGTGAACAAGGAGACAGACCCAGCAGGGAAGAACCCTGAAGAAGGGAGTGAACAACCACACTAGAGAAAGGAGGGGCCTATAGAGAATGGTTACAGAGACCCCAGTTAAGGAGCGTAAGAGGAGCAGCAGGGAAGGAGATGAACTACGAGAGCTTAGTAACACCCACCATCACCACCATACTGCCCTGAGACCAGCCATGCAGGGAGCCGTGACTAGCAGCGACCTGGAGGGGTTCATAGCAAGCCCTGAGTCCAAAGAGAAGGCGGTGAGTCCTGTGCGGTAACTTCAGCTGGTTCTAGAGAGGCTTGTCCAGTCCAGTCCTGAGGCAAAGATTTGCATGGGCTGTCCATAGCCTTAGACAAAGGCAGCCCCATCCTTGCTGTAGGCTGGGGAGGCCAGTGCTCAGAGGAGATCTTTTTTTCTTTCTCTCCTTTTCAATTGACCCTTCAGTATGGGGTGGAGGGGGAGGCGTGAGTTGGCTACTCCCCTGGTGAGTACTCAACCAGCGCATTCACCCGCTTGGGAGGTGGGTCTTCTTTGTTCACTAAAGTCCACTGTGGAACAACATCTAGTGACCTTTTGAACCAAGGTCTTTGTTGTAGGGGAAGATTTGGGGCTTACTCAATAAAGAAGAAAAGGGGTGGTCTGGACACTCCTTTGATAATTTGTGTGGAACTCTAAGTGAAGCCATAATCCAGGGAGCGGGGCATTATCCTCATCACACACCCCTGCTGACACTACCAACCTGAAGAGCCAACTTTCACCACCGAAAGGAAGAGAGAGTTACTGTTTAAAGTATGTGTGGGGGAAGGAGAGGGGGCGGGGGTTATATAGACAGATAGAGTAAATAGTTTAGTATGTCTTTTCATCTAGGAACTAGTGTCAGGATTGCTTTAGTATATTTTAAAACCTTTCAACTGCTTAGTATATTTTGAAACCTGCTAACAAGTTTTCTTCCATTTTTAGGCTGTTCCTGAAAAAGATAAGTTGTTTTTTTTAATTTGGTGTTTTCACAGGAGCCGACTTTTCAAAGTGCTGGGGGGTGCTTCACCCCATGCTCTGCTCCAGACTCCATCCCTTCCCCAATGCCCCACCCACGCCCTATCCCTACCCTCCAGCGTATCTACCACGCCTCCCAGTTTAGTGTCATCTGCAAACTTGCTGAGGGTGCAGTTCACACCATCCTCTAGATCATTAATGAAGATATTGAACAAAACGGGCCCCAGGACTGACTCTTGGGGCACTCCGTTTGATACAGTCTGCCAACTAGACATGGAGCCATTGATCACTACCTGTTGAGCCCGACGATCTAGCCAGCTTTCTATCCACCTTATAGTCCACTCATCCAGCCCATACCTCTTCAACTTGCCGGCAAGAATACTGTGGGAGACCGTATCAAAAGCTTTGCTAAAGTCAAGGAATAACACGTCCACTGCTTTCCCCTCATCCACAGAGCCAGTTATCTTGCCATAGAAGGCAATTAGGTTAGTCAGGCATGACTTGCCCTTGGTGAATCCATGCTGACTGTTCCTAATCACTTTCCTCTCCTCTAAGTGCTTCAGAATTGATTCCTTGAGGACCTGCTCCATGATTTTTCCAGGGACTGAGGTGAGGCTGACTGGCTTGTAGTTCCCCGGATCTTCCTTCTTCCCTTTTTTAAAGATAGGCACTACATTAGCCTTTTTCCAGTCATCTGGGACCTCCCCCGATCGCCATGAGTTTTCAAAGATAATGGCCAATGGCTCTGCAATCACAACCGCCAACTCCTTTAGCACCCTCGGATGCAGCGCATCCGGCCCCATGGACTTGTGCTCATCCAGCTTTTCTAAATAGTCCTGAACCAGTTCTTTCTCCACAGAGGGCTGGTCACCTCCTCCCCATACTGTGCTGCCCAGTGCAGTAGTCTGGGAGCTGACCTTGTTTGTGAAGTCAGGGGCAAAAAAAGCATTGAGTACATTAGCTTTTTCCACATCCTCTGTTACTAGGTTGCCTCCCTCATTCAGTAAGGGGCCCACACTTTCCTTGACTTTCTTCTTGTTGCTAACATACCTGAAGAAACCCTTCTTGTTACTCTTAACATCTCTTGCTAGCTGCAACTCCAAGTGTGATTTGGCCTTCCTGATTTCACTCCTGCATGCCTGGGCAATATTTTTATACTCCTCCCTGGTCATTTGTCCAGTCTTCCACTTCTTGTAAGCTTCTTTTTTGCGTTTAAGATCAGCAAGGATTTCACTGTTAAGCCAAGCTGGTTGTCTGCCATATTTACTATTCTTTCTACACATTGGGATGGTTTGTTCCTGCAACCTCAATAAGGATTCTTTAAAATACAGCCAGCTCTCCTGGACTCCTTTGCCTCTCATGTTATTCTCCCAGGGGATCCTGCCCATCATTTCCCTGAGGGAGTCAAAGTCTGCTTTTCTGAAGTCAGGGTCCGTATTCTGCTGCTCGCCTTTCTTCCTTGTGTCAGGATCCTGAACTTGACTATCTCATGGTCACTGCCTCCCAAATTCCCATCCACTTTTGCTTCCCCTACCAATTCTTCCCTGTTTCTGAGCAGCAGGTCAAGAAGAGCTCTGCTCTTAGTTGGTTCCTCCAGCACTTGCACCAGGAAATTGTTCCCTACACTTTCCAAAAACTTCCTTTTATGTGTGTGCCCTTTTTAACAGTTTAGTTGAAGATAAAACTACTACCCCAGTTAGGGATATGTTACTTATTGGGAATCTATCTACTAAGTGGGTGGGAGCACTTCACCTCACAGATGGATCTGACGCGGGCAAAAGGAGCAACTGGGGAGGAGGTACCATGACGTGATTTGGAAGCTCCCTTGCCATAGTCTCCAGTGTTCAGGCCCAATCCTGATGTCTCTAGAGCAGCTGTGACATCCCTCAAGAGGCAGGAGTAATTGGGTTGCGACTTTAAACCCAATCCCCAAGTATTCTGGGGACCTAGCAGGCAATGCCTTGCTGATGTAGCCTCACTAGGTAGATGAGGGGGAGGGAAGTCCCCTGGAATTACTAGTGTGGCACCCTTTCCCACTGGTGGGAAACCATGCCCAGTCTGTTCCTCTGGGTCATGCTAGGGATGGTGAGAAATGGTTTGCTTCTTGTCCCACTGAGATAATTTAGGGTGGGGTAGGGTCCCACTTTACAATCACCTCCCCTCAACCCTGTTACACATAGGACCAGCAATGTTTGCTTCAGTAACCCCTCCCGGCAAAAACTTATGTTACCAGTTCCTGCCAGGGAATTGTTGCTTATATGGGTCTCTGATATTCTGTGAATAACTTTTTTATCCCCCAACAAATACTTATCTTCAGTAAAGTATAAATAAGACACTATTTCAAATAAATGAAATAAGAGGAGATTGCCGTGAACCCTGGTATTGCTTTGGGGAAGTGTGTGATAAAATATATGAGCAAAGGGTTGATTGCAGTGTTGTTGTAGCTGTGTTTGTTCCAGGATGTTTGAGAGAGACAAGGTTGGTGAAATAATATTTTTTATTGGATCAACTTTGGTTGGTGAAAGATATAAGCTTTCAAGCTATATAAAGCTCTTCTTTATGTCTGGAAGAAAGCAGAGTGGCACCAGACCTGCCAGAACAACAGATACAAAATCGGCAGACATATCTCCACTGCTATGATGATGCATACCCTACACAACACACCTTTTAAAATTCAGGGGTCCTCCACATGCTTTTCACAACAGGTTGTATACCTCATCCAGTGCATCAAAAGCCCCAATAACAACTATGTGGGTGAACCCAGACAATCACTATGCTCTCAAATGAATTCACACAGAAAAATGATAAAAGACAAAAACACCATATCACCCATGGGCAAACACTTTTCACAGAGCAATCACTCTATATCTGATCTTTCAATACTTGTCCTCAAGTTCTCAAGGGTAACCGCAAAAACACCTTCAAAAGGCAACCCTGAGAACTTAAATTCGTAATTCTGCTAAACATCAAAAGCCAATGACTTAACAGGGACATTGGTTTTATATCTCATTAAAACAATTTGTAACAACACACCAGGCTGCCTGCCTCGCTTAATTGCCCACTTCAAACCTTTTATGCATAGCAATCTAACCCCCAATTGCCCACTTCATTTCAAGTGACCTCTTCTGCTTAACAATCTGTCCCACCTTGTATTTAGCTCAGACACGCTGCTTCCTTCCCCAGACCCGAAGAAGAGCTCCATGTACCTCAAAAGTTGGTACCTTCCACCAACAGAAGTTGGTCCAACAAAAGATATTATACCTTGTCCATTCCAAAGGATTGATGTCATTTTCTTCTGTATAACAATAACTTGCTGTTTCTGTTTTTCTGGTATATATGTACTTATATAATCAGTTATTTTTTCAGCTGTTTCCACAACTCCACTCCCTCTTACTTACCTGTGCAAACATAGAGCTCAGCTGTGCCCAGCCACTGCATGAATGCACAAGGCAGGGGAAGAGTAGGCAAGGAGCTTTCTCTTTCCACGCTGCCTCACTGAACAGCTGCACAACCGGCGCTGGACACATTCTTCTTGTTCCCCTCAGGCTATATCTACCCTTAAAATGCTACAGTAACACAGCTGCAGTGGCGCCACTGTGGCACTTCAGTGTAGACAGTACAGTGACAGGAGGGGTTTTCCCATCACTGTAGTTAATCCATCTCCCCGAGAGGACCTAGCACTGTCTATACCAGGAATTAGGTTGGCATAGCAACACCTCTCAGGGATGTGGATTTTTCACACCCCTGAAAGACATAGCTATGCCAATATCAGTGCAGGGCCTGGCTTGAGCCAGAGGAGGAAGGATGGTGTTCCTGGCTGGCTGAGGAAGCTGCAGCAGCTGGACAGAGCAGTCGCTGGCTGAGACCAAAAGGAGTAGAAGGCTGGGAGACTCCACAGGTACAGAGACTGAGGCAAAACACTGCCTAAGTAAGGATAGGACTGTGAAGTTCTCCAGGCACAGAGACCTGGGAGAGAAAGCCTTGACAAGAAGGGCCAGAGACTGTTATAAGCTCTGTAGGTGAAGGGGCCTGTGAGAGAGAACCCTGAGAGAACAGGACAGAGAAACTGTTACAGACTCTTTAGGCAAGGAGGCCTGGTAGAGACCCTGCATAAACAGAGAACAGGCCAGATGGGACAGAGTGGGAAAAGCTGATGGGACAAAGTGGGAAGAAGCCCAGTCATAGACAATAGTAAAGGAAACAGCAGGTGGCTGCTAGTTGTAGACTCCCTGTGTTGGGACCCAGAATAGTGGACGGGCCTGGGTCCCCCCCACTGGCTACAGCCAGAGTGGCCAAACGCTGAGGAGGCAACAAGTTTCTTTTGGAGCCCTAGAAGGGGGCAAGTGCTTAACCAAGCCCAGAGATGGGACTGAGGAACTCGGGGAGGGGCCAGTCATTTTTTGGATTGTGTTACCCCGGAAGGGGTTTGTTCTCTGTTTGTTTTACATACAGACTGTGAGTGTCTCAGCTGGAGGCACGTACCCGGCCAGTAGGAAGCACTTACAAGAGGTGAGTGGCCACAACTTTACAGTGTTCCTATATGTCTGACTGCCAGAAGCTGGGAATGGATGTTAGAGGATAAACTGTCAATAAATTGTCCTGTTCTGTTCATTCCCTCTGAAACATCTGACACCAGAGACTGTCAGAAGACAGGATACCGGGTTAGAGGGACACAGTATTTGGAATTTGCAGTTTTGGAGTGTATTCGTATTTGCATGTTATGTTACATTTCCAGGAAGGAATTCATCCTTCTGACTGCACTGTGCAATATTCTAAAGTCATTTTTACACCTGTTCATAATTTATGTTTACCTAGAATATGTGTTAAAACATCAAAAATACATCTGAGTAGTACTGATGTTCTGACCTCAACCCCAAAGGAACAACAGAGAAAGAACTGTTTGACAGATCTTTAACAGGATTCTCCATAGGATGCTGTATTGAATTTAATGATATGACACTGTTACAAGGAAAGTTCATAGAATAAAATGTTATGGAAAAGGAACCATACCACATGTAGAAGCTAGATTAGCCCTTAAGAACCGAACCAATAATATAAAAGCTATCCACAGGATAGATTTGAAATGTATGGTCTGGCAGGGAAGGATGCTTCTTGTGACATACTGAGTGACCTCAACTCCTGAAGGACTATGCACCTTCCAAGACATGGCCCTAAGGGTCTGTAAGGTTAGCTGAAGAACAAAAAACACCCAGCACAAGTAAATATGATTGTCTTTACTTTGGCACTTCTAGATTCTAGAAGCATATTAAAAGATTTCCTTATATTTTTGTGTGGGGGGGAAATTGCTGAGAGGCTGGGGATTGTATGGTAAATTACAGCCAGCAGTGATTTCTTTGTGGCTGGATTCATAGATTCATAGATTCTAGGACTGGAAGGGACCTCGAGAGGTCATCGAGTCCAGTCCCCTGCCCGCATGGCAGGACCAAATACTGTCTAGACCATCCCTGATAGACATTTATCTAACCTACTCTTAAATATCTCCAGAGATGGAGATTCCACAACCTCCCTAGGCAATCTATTCCAGTGTTTAACCACCCTGACAGTTAGGAACTTTTTCCTAATGTCCAACCTAGACCTCCCTTGCTGCAGTTTAAACCCATTGCTTCTTGTTCTATCCTTAGAGGCTAAGGTGAACAAGTTTTCTCCCTCCTCCTTATGACACCCTTTTAAATACCTGAAAACTGCTATCATGTCCCCTCTCAGTCTTCTCTTTTCCAAACTAAACAAACCCAATTCTTTCAGCCTTCCTTCATAGGTCATGTTCTCAAGACCTTTAATCATTCTTGTTGCTCTTCTCTGGACCCTTTCCAATTTCTCCACATCTTTTTTGAAATGCGGTGCCCAGAACTGGACACAATACTCCAGCTGAGGCCTAACCAGAGCAGAGTAGAGCGGAAGAATGACTTCTCGTGTCTTGCTCACAACACACCTGTTAATACATCCCAGAATCATGTTTGCTTTTTTTGCAACAGCATCACACTGTTGACTCATATTTAGCTTGTGGTCCACTATAACCCCTAGATCCCTTTCTGCTGTACTCCTTCCTAGACAGTCTCTTCCCATTCTGTATGTGTGAAACTGATTTTTTCTTCCTAAGCGGAGCACTTTGCATTTGTCTTTGTTAAACTTCATCCTGTTTAACTCAGATCATTTCTCCAATTTGTCCAGATCATTTTGAATTATGACCCTGTCCTCCAAAGCAGTTGCAATCCCTCCCAGTTTGGTATCATCCGCAAACTTAATAAGCGTACTTTCTATGCCAATATCTAAGTTGTTGATGAAGATATTGAACAGAGCCGGTCCCAAAACAGACCCCTGCGGTACCCCACTCGTTATGCCTTTCCAGCAGGATTGGGAACCATTAATAACAACTCTCTGAGTACGGTTATCCAGCCAGTTATGCACCCACCTTATAGTAGCCCCATCTAAATTGTATTTGCCTAGTTTATCGATAAGAATATCATGCGAGACCGTATCAAATGCCTTACTAAAGTCTAGGTATACCACATCCACAGCTTCACCCTTATCCACAAGACTCGTTATCCTATCAAAGAAAGCTATCAGATTGGTTTGACATGATTTGTTCTTTACAAATCCATGCTGGCTGTTCCCTATCACCTTACCACCTTCCAAGTGTTTGCAGATGATTTCCTTAATTACTTGCTCCATTATCTTCCCTGGCACAGAAGTTAAACTAACTGGTCTGTAGTTTCCTGGGTTGTTTTTATTTCCCTTTTTATAGATGGGCACTATATTTGCCCTTTTCCAGTCTTCTGGAATCTCTCCCGTCTCCCATGATTTTCCAAAGATAATAGCTAGAGGCTCAGATACCTCCTCTATTAGCTCCTTGAGTATTCTAGGATGCATTTCATCAGGCCCTGGTGACTTGCAGACATCTAACTCTTCTAAGTGATTTTTAACTTGTTCTTTTTTTATTTTATCTGCTAAACCTACCCCCTTCCCATTAGCATTCACTATGTTAGGCATTCCTTCAGACTTCTTGGTGAAGACCGAAACAAAGAAGTCATTAAGCATCTCTGCCATTTCCAAGTTTCCTGTTACTGTTTCTCCCTCTTCACTAAGCAGTGGGCCTATCCTGTCTTTGGTCTTCCTCTTGCTTCTAATGTATTGATAAAAAGTCTTCTTGTTTCCCTTTATTCCTGTAGCTAGTTTGAGCTCATTTTGTGCCTTTGCCTTTCTAATCTTGCCCCTGCATTCCTGTGTTGTTTGCCTATATTCATCCTTTGTAATCTGTCCTAGTTTCCATTTTTTATATGACTCCTTTTTATTTTTTAGATCATGCAAGATCTCGTGGTTAAGCCAAGGTGGTCTTTTGCCACATTTTCTATCTTTCCTAACCAGCGGAACAGCTTGCTTTTGGGCCCTTAATAGTGTCCCTTTGAAAAACTGCCAACTCTCCTCAGTTGTTTTTCCCCTCAGTCTTGATTCCCATGGGACCTTACCTATCAGCTCTCTGAGCTTACCAAAATCTGCCTTCCTGAAATCCATTGTCTCTATTTTGCTGTTCTCCCTTCTACCCTTCCTTAGAATTGCAAACTCTATGATTTCATGATCACTTTCACCGAGGCTGCCTTCTACTTTCAAATTCTCAACGAGTTCCTCCCTATTTGTTAAAATCAAGTCTAGAACAGCTTCCCCCCTAGTAGCTTTTTCAACCTTCTGAAATAAAAAGTTGTCTGCAATGCAGTCCAAGAATTTGTTGGATAGTCTGTGCCCCGCTGTGTTATTTTCCCAACATATATCCGGATAGTTGAAGTCCCCCATCACCACCAAATCTTGGGCTTTGGATGATTTTGTTAGTTACTTAAAAAAGCCTCATCCACCTCTTCCACCTGGTTAGGTGGCCTGTAGTAGACTCCTAGCATGACATCTCCCTTGTTTTTTACCCCTTTTAGCCTAACCCAGAGACTCTCAACACTTCCATCTCCTATGTCCATCTCTACCTCAGTCCAAGTGTGTACATTTTTAATATATAAGGCAACACCCCCTCCCTTTTTCCCCTGTCTATCCTTCCTGAGCAAGCTGTACCCATCCACACCAACATTCCAATCATGTGTATTATCCCACCAAGTTTCAGTGATGCCAACAATGTCATAGTTGTATTTATTTATTAGCACTTCCAGTTCTTCCTGCTTATTACCCATACTTCTTGCATTTGTATATAGGCATCTAAGATACTGGTTTCATCTTTCCTCCCAGTTTTGTCCTGACCCTCCTTTCTGCCAATATAGCCCACACTCCCTCTCGTTTCCGACCCATCTCCCAGGTCTCCATGTTCCCCACTTACCTGTGGGCTTTGCTCACCTGTCCCCGTCGAGGGGATAATCCCCGTTGTGGATTATAGAAACATAGTTTATAATGGAAATGCAAATTGGCCTGTAACTACATTGATGTTATGAGGCATATTCCTTTTTTTTTTTTCCTGGTTTATTTACCCTAAAAAGTTCAACTCAGATTCTATTTGTGGTTTTCAGTGAAAATGTGCATTTAAAAAAAAATCTAATTTCATAGCTAGAAGTTTACTGAGACCCTGGAAAGTCATGCACAGTTATCTGTCTCAGGTCATAGAATGGGAGAAGTAGCTCATACTGAATTTAAACCTACAACCTTTCTGTCTCCCAGGTTTCTGACTGCAGTCTCTTTGGCTCACAGTGACAACTTTGGCTCCTATGCTTGGATATAAAATATACTTATTAAATCTCTAGACAAGTCACCATAAAGATTATCTATCTATCTATCTATCTATCTATCTATCTATCTATCTATCTATCTATCTATCTATCTATCTATCTATCTAATCACATACCAAAAAACTACATGAAAAGAACATTTATGCAATTTCTGTGTCCCCTTCTTCAGTTCCATGTCCCAGTCTTTTTTGTCCAGCCAGTCCCAGTTCTCCCCTTGCACCCCAGTGACTCAACAGATCTCCCTCCCTTTCTTTACCTGATGGTTCTCAGTCCCAGTCTCCTTGCCCAGCCAGCCTCGGTATCGCCCCCCAGATCCTCATCCAATCTGTCTTACTCCCACCAACTGGCTTGCAGTGCTCCCCCCATTGCCTTCCTCAGCTTCCAGTTCTGATCTCCCTCAACCCAACTGACTGTCCCCCAGTTTCTGCCACCCACTCTCCTCCTGCATAGGCTCTTTGTGCCAATCTACTTCCTTCTCTCCCACTCACAGGTCCAGCTGTTGCCCCCTCTGCATTCAAATCAGGCAGCTTCCTGCTTCCTACATCCACTAGGAAGGTCTTTGAGACCATAGGAGAGACAGGCTGCCTGCTCTCAGTTCAGGTACCCAGACCCAGCATGGCCTGCAGCAGCCCAAGCTGCAATTGCAGGGAAAATCCTCTTCAGTGGCCAGCTAGAGTATCCAGTATGGCTGGAATCTTTGGGCAATTTAGCTGCTAAAATCTAAGAAGTTTCTACTGAGCATGTGCAAATTGCAATTTTTCAAAGGCTTTTAACTTGGCCAAATTTGGGCAGATTTTCCCTGGAATAGCAAATGGCACATCCCAGACACCAAGGCTGTCAAATATGAAGTCCCTGGTCAAAAGCATGGGAATGCTACATCTTTTGCTAAATGTTTTTAACATGGGCAAAACAATGTTTTTTCCCTAGACTTATTCTTGGAAACAGCTAAACCCTTTTGCTGAAATTTCCTCCCCCCCCCCCAAAATTCAGCCTGAGACAGACACCCTGCATGGAAAATTTCAGCCCAACAGTTAAAGTTTGGCAAAGCTATGAGCAACCAAAAACACAATCTTATAACAGGAAGCATTGGACAATGTTAATAATAGGTGGTGCTACCAGCCCCTACCATAATAGATCTAGACATATACATGAGTAGATATGTAGGCGGCAAGAGAGAGAGAGAAATTCAATCTTTGTTTGAAAAGCATGTAGGCAGAAACAAATTACCGCTTAGTTGTGTTCATAATAATAGAGTGTCTTGTGGACAAATATAGAAAAAGTCAGAAAGAAGAATGTGAAATATTCTATTTTTACAGATTTGAATAAATAGGAGAATGTGGACTATGTCTATGTGTTGCAGTATATACAATCAAAGGCCTAATTCGGTAATTCTGTCTGCAGAAAGGGGTAAGGGCCTAACTTTGCAGGCATTACACATGCAAAAGTCTCATTAAACTTAGTGGGAGTTTTGTATGAATAAGGAATGTAACCACGGGTCCGTCTGTGTTGTCAGACCTCCAGGTGTGCAGAGGAGTAGAAGTTAGTCTTACTCCATATTCTGAATGACCCGGGAAGGCAAGTAATTGCTTTACCCAGTGTAGTGGCAGAGTCTTGTTGCTGGTGGGAGTGGCAAATCCTCACAGCATGTGATGTGATATAGGAGCAACTCATCCACTCCCCACACCTACTGTTAGTCACTCCTCAGCAGAATGTAGTTGGGGCACACAGTTATGCTACTGAACTGTATAACTCATCATGTAGCTGGTAGCCTTTGTGTCCAGGGATGGTTGGCAACTCTGCGTATTTTATGTAGACATTAACAAGTCTGGTGCCTCTATATCATTGGAGATCCTTTCACACAATACCTTCTCATAGAGGAGATGCCACTAAAGATCTGAGCTAGGATTTGCCAGTCTAATGATATCTGTTTCTCCTAAACCTCCCTCTGACAGGGAGTGTGGCTACCAGGGCACCAGGGGGCCATGTCATGATTACTTTTTTTTTTTTTTTTTTTTTACAGTGGTATGACATTTAAAATTGTAACAGAAAACATATGTGTTAGCATCTGTCCTCAGCTCTTATTGTTACAGGTGCTTTCCTGGCTATGCCTGAAGTGTGTTAAATACAGACTAATAGGAGAATACTTTTTTCTACCAAACGAGTGCTATTGCTGCCCAGCAATCTAGAGCGGAACTGGTTAGTTGAAATAATCTCTGATTTGGTATTCAATCCTAACAGAGATTCTGCAACAAAATGTGCTGCTGTGAAGTGTCCGCTGCTCTAAATCAGTGCCGGGATTAACCTGTGAGGCCTGCAGTGCCCATTGACACATTGTCTACTAGATAGGGCATGTGGAGTAATGGAGCAGGAGGTGGGCTCTTTCCATTTCCAACCCTTGCCCAGCCCTACTTCCCTCCTGCAAAAGCAAGACAACTCACTCCTGCATATGTCTATGTTATGGGGATTGATGGCCAGGTAGGGATTGTGGAGTTGCATTTGTTCCTGGCAAACTACTGAAAGTAATGTGCAGTGGATCATCCCTGGAAATCAGGGTATGTCTTCACTACAGAGTTAGCCCAGGCTTCCCCTTGTGTTTTGCCTCTAACCCTCCTCTCATCCACACACAAAAACTTCTCAACCAAGTTTAATGATGCTCTCAACTCAGCCTAGCTGGACCAGCTGGGGGTGAGGGTTAGATCTCAGGTTCTACTTTCACTTGAACAGATAACCCACTCACTTTGCAGGGAAGACAAGGCTAAATCTCTCAAGTGCTAATAGACTTCCAGTGCCTTGCCACAATTTCACCTGTGTGCCCAGATGGACAGACAAGTTCTCCCACAATTCACTGCAGCACAAAGAACCATGGGATGTGCCCTAGTGAGTGCAGCACCAATGAGGACACAGTAACTAGGGAGGACACACCTAGGGAGGTAGTGGAATCTCCATCCTTAGAGATTTCTAAGGCCTGGCTTGACAAAGCCCTGGCTGGGATGATTTAGTTGGTGCTGGTCCTGCTTTGAGCAGGGTGTTGGACAGATGACCTCCTGAGATCTCTTCCAACCCTAATATTCTATGATTCTAACTCAGGTCAGGCTTTGCAGTGTGGCTGTTCTCACCAGGACTAGGCCAACCTGCGGTGAAGACACACCTGTGATGAAGACACACCATCATTGCCATGTTTTTCACTGCCAAATTGAGCCCTACTGTACATTATATTTAAAGGGTAAATTAGTCATTGCACCTTAAATCATGACTAAGAGAGACACTCAGAAAATTTCCCTGGAATGGCAAATTTGGCATAGTCTGACAATAAATATGCTACATAATCCAAGACATAAAGCAAATGGTGGATAAAGTGCAATGAGGAGATAACTCTTTTTTGGTGGAAATTAATATTAGGGAGCTGTGTTATAACCTTATCAAAATGTCTAAATGTGGGTGATCAACTTCTAAATATTACATAAAAATTACAGCCTGTCACTTTGTAACCTATCCAGAAGATTAATTATTAGGAGAGGGCAATAAAGTCACAAGGAGACGGTATTTCATTAGTAAATTATACAGTCCATATGACATAGCTTATCATCATGATAGTAACAAATTCTTGCTGGTAATTATGAATTCACTAGAGCAAATCCTTAATGGAATTTTTTTTAATTGACTTATGAAGTCTTTCGAAAGTAGTTTTATAGATAAAGCTATGGTCCCAATCTGGTCCCACTGAAGTCAAAGGCAAAACTCGCATTCACTTAAATAGAAAAGGATCAGTCCCTTTGGCTAAGGCCTTTCTTTCCCTATCGACTTCGGCCTAGTTCCTCAAAGGCATTTAGGCACCCAGCTCCTATGGGGCCTTTGAAATTACTTCTTACTGCTCTGAAAGTAACAAGTTGTATTCTTGAAAGTAGTTGTTGGGGTTAGATCCTAAATCAGTTCGCGGATGACACTAAACTGGGGGGAGAGGTAGATATGCTGGAGGGTAGGGATAGGGTCCAGAGTGACCTAGACAAATTGGAGGATTGGGCCAAAAGAAATCTGATGAGGTTCAACAAGGACAAGTGCAGAGTCCTGCACTTAGGACAGAAGAATCCCATGCACCGCTACAGGTTGGGGACTGACTGGCTAAGCAGGAATTCGGCAGAAAAGGACCTGCGGATTACAGTGGATGAGAAGCTGGATATGAGTCAGCAGTGTGCCCTTGTTGCCAAGAAGGCTAACGGCACACTGGGCTGCATTAGTGGGAGCATTGCCAACAGATCGAGGGAAGTGATTATTCCCTTCTATTTGGCACAGGTGAGGCCACATCTGGAGTATTGCGTCCAGTTTTGGGCCCCCCACTACAGAAAGGATGTGGACAAATTGGAGAGAATCCAACGGAGGGCAACAAAAATGATCAGGGAGCTGGGCACATGACTTGTGAGGAGAGGCTGAGGGAACTGGGCTTGTTTAGTCTGCAGAAGAGAAGAGTGAGAAGGGATTTGATAGCAGCCTTCAACTACCTGAAGGGGGGTTCCAAAGAGGATGGAGTTTGGCTGTTCTCAGTAGTGGCAGATGACAGAATAAGGAGCAATGGTCTCAAGTAGCCGTGGGGGAGATCTAGGTTGGCTATTAGGAAACACTGTTTCACTAGGAGGGTGGTGAAGCACTGGAATGGGTTACCTAGGGAGATGGTGGAATCTCCATCCTTAGAGGTTTTTAAGGCCCGGCTTGACAAAGCCCTGGCGGGGATGATTTAGTTGGGGTTGGTCCTGTTTTGAGCAGGGGGTTGGTCTAGATGACTTCCTGAAGTCTCTTCAAACCCAAATCTTCTAATCTTCTTCTAATCTTTTTATTTTTTTGGCAGTCAGTTCACTACTTCCTTCACATAATTTAGAAATTTCTCAAAAGAGGTACATATTTAGTTTCAAATTTAGATGCAGTCTTACAGCTCTCATTTATCGCTGATTGAACTCAATGGGAGTTTTTTCTTTGATTTGAATGAGAGTTAGGGCCCTAACATAGTAGACTGGTCTGTCCAGTTTGGGCAATGGACAATTATATTTTGGTAGTGTAGCAATATAGGTTTCCATTAATCATCTTTAACAAATTATTAAACATTCCAGAGCAATAAATAGCTAGTGTCACTTACCAATTATATTTCAAATAAATCTTTGATTATCTGTAATATCTCTTGCTCTTTGCCAGTTGATCTTACTGTTTCCTTTATGCCAGTTACCATTGTGTTTCCATATTTGACTGCCCATAAAACATAATTGTATTATTTGTTTGCTGAAACTTGAGGTTGCTAGTATGCTAAGCCTCTCAGCTAAATTGCCTTAGTTATTACTATTCTTACTTAGTTGACTTTTGTCAGTTATTTATTTCAAGCAAGTCTTCCTAATCTAATCAATTTCCACATATTTTTCTTCTGTACTTAGGCTTGGAAGTAGAGAAAGCCCTTCTCTTTCCCTGTCACTGAGAGACCTCCATCTGTAACAAGAAAATTTACTTTCTGCAGATATAAACCCTTTTTTTCAAAAAAGCCTTTTACCTTTTCAAAAACAATTTCTCCTGTGGTGTAGGTTTCTAATGGTATTAAGCACAAAAAATTTTCCTTGAAAATTTCACCATCATAAAATCTAACAAACAGCGTGTGTCACTTAAATCACTTGATTCCTTCATGGCAAGAGACATGTATTTGGTGTTTTTTAAATCGGAAAGAAGTGCTGACAAATGATCTTCATAAATTACCTCCAATCTTCACACTGCTGTGGAATCAGACAGTGGAACTTTCTTACACGTTCACAATGTCATCTTTGTTTTTAATCTCCCGCAAAAAGCTCCTCCAGCATTTCCAACGTGTACTCCTTCACAAGCGCGGCATACAGGAAAGGCTTTTTCTTTTTAGCTAGTACCAACATTAGCTAAAGAGATGCAGTTGTTGCTTTTTCCTGTACAGTCACTGATGTTGTGAGAATGACATTTGAAGTGTGATACAAAGACTTCAGATTTTCAATTTGGCCCCCTATTGCTACACTGCCAGGAGGATAGGCCATGTTGAAGTTACTGTGCTTTGATTCAACGTGGCGCCTCACATTGATGACCTTACAGACAGATTAAATTTGACATATTAAACACAAAGTTTTTTGTGTTTAAATGAGGTATCATAATAAAAAAAAAATCCACTATCCAGTTTGGGTTAAAAGCTCGGTTTTCTTGTCAACTTTCCGATGTTTACTCGCAGTCGCATTAATTTTTGGCTCCATTTCCATCACTAATGAAAAAATGGGTGGCATCCAAGCTCAATCGTAGCTGATGCTACTGCAAGAACTTAAAATCCAGTAAGCAGTGCTCAATTTGTGCCTGGGCTTGTGGGGGCTGAGCCAGGGCACCTGTATGCTTGGCAGTTCTTAGCCCCGGCACCTTTCGGCTCCCGGCCAGTTGCCGCTCTCCAGCCACCCTGTTCTGAAGGCAGTGGGATGTCAGCAGCAGCACAGAAGGAAGGGTGCCAATACACCATACCATGCAATAAATGGGTCTGTGTTATTTCTTTTCTTTTCTTTCTTTTTGCTTCTTGATAATCAGTGTGGGGGATCAGGAGTACAGTTTGTGACTGGTTGGTAATTCTAACTTTAGTGTTAGCCACCAGTCTTTGGGAGAATCTGCTTTCCTTTTTGCAGCCTGCCCTGACCTTGGCATTTTCACTGAGAACTATCACAGGCACCCCAGATCACAGTTCCTGCAACCCCTCTACATGGGTATTTGATCAGCCTCATTTTCAGTCTCAAATGCACAGCAGAATTGTCCAGAGGCCTATTAGGCCTTCCTTCCCTGAATAGAGATAGAATGAAAAAGATGTCTAGAGCCCATAAAGCAGATTAATGAAAAGATTAACCTCTCCTTGAACAGAATGTCTAACACAGATGTCTGCACTTGTTACAGGGATTGCAAAGGAACCTAAACCTGATAGGAATGTGACTGAGCGCTGTCAAAAAAGGCTATAAGTGGAGTGAATCTTTTCTTCTCATTCTCGCTGGGCTTTGGATTAATGTGAGAGCTGGATTTTGCTGAGGGATCAGGGAAGTGTTGGGTTGTGAGAAACCTTTTGGACCTAATTATTTGAGCTCTTGATGCAGGAAGTTTTTTTTGCCTTCATTTAGCTGATCCCTATCTTGCTTGGTTATTTCTCATTCTGTCAGCTCTCTGCTGACCTGATGGGCAAACACCTGCCATCCTGAATCTTTGCCCAAAATTCAAGTCATTTGTGTGGCTTGATAAATTCAGTTAACTTTTTTGTTGTTAATAATTTTTTATTATTTTATATTAGAAGCTCTAGAACTCCAACAATATGGGTTAGGTACTTAAAGAGGCATATAACAGACCATATTGTGAAAGGACCAGAGCCTGTTTAGTTACGGGATACTAACCTATTGAAATGGATATGTCATAAAGATATGCAGTAATAATATTACTCTCTCACCTTTTTTTGGAAGTAAAATAAGAAAAAATAACCAGAAAATTAGATACAGTCTGTGTGCTGAGGAGCTCTGTTTTTACTAGGTCTAGCAAAAATCACAATGCCTGGGCACAAAGGCAAAATAGACACACTCTTGTACAAATACAAGAGTGCTTATGCTGATTAATTTGAAGTGCATTGCTGTTTTAAATATATGAGCTGGTGCATCACTGAAACTGATGTGGGAGTAGTTCAAGTAAGCCTAGCCCACTACCCTGTAAAAACATCCCTGTGTATTCTGTTCTATATAGATTTGTATACTGTTCTCATCACTGTAGTATCTGAGCAGATCCATGCTGTTTGAGAAACCTTCCTGAATGTGCGTGATCTTTATGGCAAGGTAGGACAATCATTCTTCTCATTGCTTGCTGCCCAGTTCTGCTGCAGGTTGTGATGTCATCTATCTTGACATCTAGCCAAAAATCAGATCCAGGGTGTGACTGGCTATGTGGGTTGGACCACAGATGACCAATGAAAATCCTAGGGACACAAGTGAGAAGGTGAGTTTTTGGGCTTTTGCATCTGTGGCCTTCTCAATATGCATGTTGAAAACTCCCAGGCTGACAAGCCTGAGGTATTTCACCACCATTGCTAACAAGGTATCAGTGAGCTCCCTTATGAATCCTTTTATCTTCGATGGTCTATACATGAACATAAAATCTCTGTTGACTTTGTCTCTGGTTTCTATATAAGGGGAGCTAATTGGGACACCTTCACCTTTGGGTGACACCTATGGAACATCTCCACCTAATTGGGACATCTTCGCCTAGAATGCTATGTGTTACAATAGATGCAGCAGAAATAAAAAAGGGATTCAGAGATGGGCAATGAAAATGAATAAAGGCAAAATACCTTCATATGAAGAGTGACTGGAAAGATGAAGACTGTTTAGAGAGGAAGTAAGAAGTACGTGAGAGTGATTAAACAAAATAATGAATGGCGTAGACAAGGTAAAGAAGGCATTCCTATTTCCTGGCATTTCATACAAGAAAAAAGAGACATTCAGTAAAATTAAAAAATAAAATGGATTAAAAATATTGTTTTTAAACCATGGATCATTAACCCCTGTAACTCATTTCCACAAGTTCTCATTGAAGTCAGTCTTTAGTAGGATCCAAATGAGGATTAGACATTTAGAAATAAATAGGATGAAATTCAATAAGGACAAATGCAAAGTACTCCACTTAGGAAGGAACAATCAGTTGCACACATACAAAATGGGAAATGACTGCCTAGGAAGAAGTACTGTGGAAAGGGATCTGGGGGTCATAGTGGATCACAAGCTAAATATGAGTCAACAGTGTAACACTGTTGCAAAAAAAAAAAAAAAGCAAACATCATTCTAGGATGTATTAGCAGGAAGATTGTAAGCAAGACGTGAGACGTAATTCTTCCGCAATACTCTGCGCTGATTAGGCCTCAACTGGAATTATTGTTTCCAGTTCTGGGCGCCACATTTCAGGAAAGATCTGGACAAATTGGAGAAAGTCAAGAGAAGAGCAACAAAAATGACTAAAGGTCTAGAAAACATGACCTATGAGGGACGATTGAAAGAACTGGCTTTGTTTAGTCTGGAGAAGAGAAGACTGAGAGTTGATAACAGTTTTCAAGTATATAAAAGATTGTTACAAGGAGGAGGGAGAAAAATTGTTCTCCTTAACCTCTGAGGATAGGACAAGAAGCAATGGGCTTAAATTGCAGCAAGGGCAGTTTAGGTTGGACATAGGAAAAACTTCCTAACTGTCAGAGTGGTTAAGCACTGGAATAAATTGCCTAGGGAGGTGGTGGAATCTCCATCATTGGGGATTTTTAAGAGCAGGTTGGACAAACACCTATCAGGGATGGTCTAGATAATGCTTAGTCCTGCACTGAGTGCAGGGGACTGGACTAGATGACCTCTCGAGGTCCCTTCCAGTTCTGTGATTCTATGATTTACATGAATAAGGAGAGTAACCACAGTTACATTAGTTAGGATAAATACATATTTTAGAAGGGATACAATATCTTCTGCTTCAGGATATAAGCCAATCATTAATTTATGGCGAGTAGGGAGACTCTTTCCTTGTAGGCAGATTATGCTATAGTTATCCACTATAGGGTTTCCTTACACCTTTCTCTGAAGTGCCTGGCCACTGTAAAAGACAAGATACTGGATGATACAGACCACAGGTCTGATCTTGTATAGCAATTCCTATGTTAGCACACTAACCTTGCAGCTCTGTAGAATCAAGTTCATACTTTTACTTAAGTCATACAAGACAATTGGTTGATTAATAGTCATTCTGGACTACTATTATGCTACCCTTCCAAAAAGCTACACGAATGAGCATGATTGACATTACGCATTTGTCATGTACTTGTGTAGTTTGTTGATTATAAAAATGATTTAAAAAATTAAGAGAGTTTCAGAACTGGCAGGGCAGAATTGAAATGCACTTGAAGGAGTTTGGTGGCAGCAAGCATGTTGTCTGCCGGCATTACTACTACCCCAGCGTGCTCAGCATTTGAATTAACTCAAAATGTGATTTTAACTATGTATTTTCTTCCTGGGATCAAAACACTGATGTGAGATGGGTTTGCAAAATGATGGCTTGGGGGAGAAATGAAGAGTTAACAATGTCGACATTTAAATTATCAGCGGGCATCTGAGTTAACACTTCACTGAGATAAATGGGGAAGTAGAAACCTCTCAGATCTGTTGTTCCAGACTCTCTGCAGACTCAGATAGACATCTGCACATCAGCTACACTCAGTTCACACTTACAGAATTTTGTTGGTGGTGGGTTTTTTCACAACTATAACACCTAGAGACTTACTTTTGTTTTTAAACAAAAGCTGAAATTCTGTATAACAAGATAACAGCTTTAGACAGGGGCTGCTACATCCTACTATTTTGTACCAGCCTTGGTTATATAACTTCCATGTTGATTATGTATGTTTTATTATGTATTATATGTTTCCTTTTGATATTTAAGGGAAATAGGCAAAATTCTGATCCACATCTCCAAATCAGTGTAATTGTTAAGATGTGAGCATTGTGGCTCATGTGCAAGGCAAAGTAAATGACATTGCATCCTGCCATATCAGAATCATATATCTCCACATGATTATTGACTCATTGACTACAATAGCAAAACATAACCAAAATCTCAAATCCCCACCAATTATGCCTCTCTTGACCCTGTAGTACTACACAATCACTGACTCATTTACTCAGTGGGTCAAAAATCTTTGTACATCTCTTTGCAGAGGGTGCCAATTTTTTTTAGGTTTTATATCACTTTTGGAGAAAAAAGAAGATATTATCACACTGAATAGATGTGTGGTAAGTAGTTTTCATTATAGTCACCTGAGTATAGTAGTTGCTGCCATGTTTACCTGTGTTTTTGTAGTTCCTAATGGTTAGCTAATTCGTAGATTTTTAAGGCCAGAAGAAACCATTATGATAATCTAATCTGATTTACTGTATAAAATAGGCCAAAGAATTTCACCTAATACTTCTTGTATCAAGCCCATATCTTGTGTTTGAGCTAAAGCATATATATTAATTTTGATTGAATCAGTCGAATGTGGCTGGCAATGTAGGGGAGGAGGCAGTGAATGCTGTATGGAATATGTGCTTGCAAATGGACATTTGAGGAGCTAAAGATTATAGTCAGTGGCTTGGAGTTGTTAGGAAGATAATATTCTATTCTCGAGTGTGAACCCACAAAGAATAGGTTTTACAACTAGCCAACAACTAAGGAAACTACAAAACAGTTACTTAAGCAGAATGCTTTTTGTTCAAATTCCCCTGCATTCTAGACTCATATTTATGATCTGAAAAATGAAATGTTAGAGTGTGTAGCTTATGGTAACTCAAAAAAGGATTTGTTTTTCTCTCTAAGGTTTTCTTACTGTAAATATATTACTTACCAGAAGTATGGGCCTCAGTAATGCATCCTGTGACCAACCATGTAACAAGTATTTTATAAATAACCATTCCAATTTTCCTTTCTTATGGTCTAGGTTTGATATCTTACACTGGTATTAGTCAGTATTAATTATTTTGATGTCACTTGCATTAAGCTAGTATGAGATCAGAATGAGACCCTAAGCTAATTAATTTCAACTGATAGCAGTCATGTATCTAAATGAATTTTTCCATAAAATTCTTACTTTTAATATTTTACAGAGGGATTTGGGTGTAATTAATGTTCAATATCCTATAAATTTTCACATGTTTTATTGAAAATTTACCCCTAAATGTCTGTTCATGAAATGAAGTGACCCAGAACCAATATTCATTATCATGTAGTTACATCAGATATACTTGTAGTCTGTTCATTTATACATTTCTAAACCATATTTAACCTGTAATCATTTCTTTTCTGCTTAGATAATAAATTTAATGTGTAGGATGTCTGCATGTTATTGAAGAGTTCCTTACTGCTTCAAAATAAAATAAATATACAAAATTTGTTGTAAAATATTTGTAATACATCCAACATCTTAACTGCAGTCATTTGATTTATTATATCACCATATAACACTGGTAAGTAATTTGACAAGTTTTAATTCCAGACAATAATTCAAACTTTCTTTTTCAATAGGGCGTGAGACTTCAATTTCTGATTAGTGACCTTAATAATATTTCCTAAATGTTCTTCAAACAGCTGAGATGGATTGACCTATACTCCTAAATACGCTGTAAATTCTGCTCGTCATGGCTCATAAGCTAAGGAGACTACAGTAACAAGGAGTCTCGAAGCTGTTAGGAGGCTAGAAAATATATCTTTATAACTGCTGGGAGAGAGAACAACAGCACCACAGAGTTTGTCTCTTTATTCTATACATTTATAATCAAGAAGAACTGTAGTCCAAACAGCGATATTAATATGTCAGAATAAAAGTATGTCTAATGCATCTAGCAAACACCCAAGAGAATAGCAAAGTTACAATTTGGCTTAGTATCCCTCTGAACAGACACCAGAGTGTTGTGAATGGACCCAGTCACTGGGTCCCACATTCAGCTTCCAATTCAGCTGAGTCTGGGTATAGTTTAATCCAGACATCCTAGACCCTGAAACCAAAGCCTCAGATTTCCTGAGCCCAAGTCACTTACACACACTTTCCCAGAGCTCCACTCAGGCTGTGGGAACCCTGGGTTTCCAGTTTAACTCCTTCGGGAACAATGTGGAGGAAAGCAAGGAAGGAACACAGGCTTAGCAAAGGAATTTCTTAACTACAGTTACTGTTCTCTTGGAAGCACTCAGGAATTACAAACTTTTGTAAAACACCAAGGAGCCATGAAACGTTCGGACCCCTGTCTGATCTCACCCCTCCTGTAAGTCCAAGATTTGTCAGCATTCCAGGCTAGGCAGAGTCCCTCATGTCCCCCTGTCCTGAAAGACCTCTTTACATGTGGCGATGGTTGATCCCTCTGCTCAAAGTAACACCCCACTCTCAAATGGGCCATGGGCTCAGCTGGAAAACTCCAGTCCCCTCCCACCATGGGCCACTGTAGAAAAACCATTATTACAGTGGATGATCCAATAACTGAGAGAGAATCAAATCCAATGGTTCTAGCTTGCCATCTTGATGGGTTTTCAGTGATAGTCTCTCAGTGAGATGTCAAGCTGTCAGGACTGCAATCCAATAGGCTTGCCTTGGGCAAATTGAGATGTGTTCAACACATAATATAAAAAGTAGTTCATAATTTGATACAAACCTATCCCACTCTGTCACTATCAGCACCATAGCATTCTGTATGGTGCTAAAGTCATGGCCAATCCAGTTAAGAAAACGTGTGCCAGACAGGATTCGGATTGTATACAGGCTGCATTCTTGTTTCTTCTTTGAGAGATGTCCCAGTGGGTGCTCTGCTTCAGGCGATGGTGGGTCCCTGCGCCTTTTCTCAGAGAGTTTTGCTGCAGTGCCCCTACGGGTTGCGCATGTGTGGTGCCTGCTTCATCTAGTGTGCGCGCGACCCGGAAGCCTCAGTTATTCTCAACCATCCCCGCCTGAGACAGAGCTCAACAGTCCCATTGAACACCTTTGTTTCAAATAGATAAATTAGCGAGTTAGGATAGTTTAGACAAGTTAAGTTTCAGATATTAGAGTTATGTCCCCTATTTTAAAAAAAGTTTTATTTTTCCATCCCTTAGTACAGTTAGTATTAGGTTAAGAAAATGCCTCGTTCACCAGGATTGAAAAGATGCACAATGTGCAGAGAGGCAATGCCTGTGTCAGATGGACACACTCAATGTGTCTGTTGCCTGGGGGAAGCTCACATTCCTCAGAAACGTGCCCACTTTAACAAACTGAAGGCTGTAGCACGAAGGGATAAAGACCTGAGACTTAAACTCATCTTGATGGAGAAGTCCTTAAAACCAGCCTCTGACCCAGGGCTGGAATCCTCTTCCCGGCATAGGTCACTGGTCTTCTCACCGCCAAGGTCCCTGAAGGCCAAAACCCCCACAAAAATGGCCATCTTCTTCACCTCATAGAGAGCAGACCAGAAAAAAAAAAAAAACAGTCGCCGACCAAATTGTTCTGATCGGTGCCGGCTGCACTGTGGCTCAGCACCTACGCTACTCTGGGCACCTCTGGCTCCGTCTGTGCAGCGGACGCCACTGGAACCTAGTGCTGAGGTGCCGAGGCTAACGGCTCTAAGCTGCCCACCTCCACCACGGCACTGTTGGCAGCACCAAAGGAGAAAGCACTGGCAACCATGCCAGTCTCCATGCAGAAGCCCAATGCTGCTAGTGCAACAGCGCCAACACAAACTGCACCGGCACCAGCTCAGCACAATGCACTCCTGATGCAATCGTCACCTGGCCCTCCGGCTCCAAGGCTCTCGGCACCATGCCATTTTCTGCACCACAAGGATTAGTTGGGCTTCTCAACTCCGGAGTCCCCTCTCTTAGGCACAGATGTCTCACCAGGGCCAGTGGTACCATGCCAACATTTATTTCCAATAGTTCTCGAGCGATGAAGATGAGGAGGTTGACGGGGTAGTCTCCTCTCACCATTCCTCCCCAATCAGGACACCTATTGCTAGTGGACCCATACGACCATGACCCTCATACACTCAGGACATGCCACCATGGTATGGCCACCCATGGATGGCATCATCCATGCCCTATCCTGGTCACTGGCCATATTGAACCCCCTGGGGGTCTTAGAAAAGACACCACAGCAGGTGCCACAGCCCACGTAGGGAAGACACCAGATCCCCACCACTACCTTCTGAGACTGTAGTGACCGAGACAGGGGATGAACCCACGGCAGAGCAGGAAGAGGACACTGCTCCTGACACCTCGCCAACCAACAACAATTTATCCTCCTCACCGGACAAGGCTATTATGCCTCCACCACCAACCACAGCAAATAACTTTACCCACTTCCAAGACTTATTCAAAAGAGTGGCCAATGAGCACAAAATTGCTCTGGAAGAAAGTACTATTGGAGCTACGAAATCAGGGGGAACCATGATAGTTTCAACATTATCTTTGCTCCAGGTAAGGTTTATAGATATTGGCCACTCAAGACATGCAGGGAGGAGAGAAAAAAGGGATGAGTCTTAGGTTGTATTAGTCCTTTTAAATAACATGTAGGAGAAGGCTTAACATGCATTGAATTATCAGTTATTTCATGAATTATATAGTACAATTAGTATATACACCATTTTCCAAGGTTATTTTACTAATAGGCACATTAAGCAATAAGTGAAGATGTGATAAATAGTAGGGCTGTCAAGCAATTAAAGAAATTAATCGCGATTAATCACTCTGTTAAACAATAATAGAATACCATTTATTTAAATATTTTTGGATGTTTTCTACATTTTCAAATATATTGATTTCAATTACAACACAGAATACAAAGTGTACAATGCTCACTTTATATTTATTTTGGATTACAAGTATTTGCACTGTAAAAACCCCCAAAAGAAATAGTATTTTTCAGTTCACCTAATACAAGTACTGTAGTGCAATCTGTTTATCATGAAAGTTGTACTTACAAATGTAGAATTATGTAAAAAAAAAACTGCATTCAAAAATAAAATAACAATAACCAATCAGAAATATGAATTAGAATGCATCCCCACCGGAAATGAAGGTGGTCAACTCTGCTTTTTTCTGTATATACTGCTCTTCTTTGCCTCTCACTTATCTCTCTCTCTCTTGTATTCTGTTCCACTTTCACTAGCTGTTTCCTCTTCATGAATGAACAGACTATTTCAATAGAAGAGATCATGTCATATCATGTAGCTGGTATGTGACTCCAAAAGCCTGGCATTTTCTCTCGGGAAGGAGTTGTAAAACTCTGACAGGATTGTATATGCCTATGAAACAAATTTGAATGATTCCGAGAGGTTTTTCATTGATACCGTAAATCACTTTCTGCATTTCGTTATGTCTTTGTTGCCCTTCATCTTCATTATTCTCATAAGGCATCAGCAAATAAGGTTTAAATTGAAATCCATTTGCCTGAACAGAAATTTCTATCTTAATTTATTAGTGACAAGTTTAATGAAGTCATATGGGTGACACGGTACTTGTGTATCAATTGGCCAGCCAGCCCTGGAGAGCTATGACATGAGGAACTTTTACATAGCAGGATTTTGAAGAGTCAAGATACCTGGTTAATACATTGAGAATCTGAGTTGCAGCATACTATAGAAGTGCTTTCTGTTCCTATACCCTCTGCACTGTCTGCTGGCATGCACTATCACCCACAGAACATCAGGGGAACCTGCAGTCACGTAAAACTTCCTTCATTTTCTCTCCTTTGGAAAACGCCATGCCTAATAGAAGGGCACGGGTATTTTTTAGAAAGAGTGAAAGGAATGGCTTTCCCTTGATTAAAGGATAATTTTTCAGAGAGCAAATTTCAAAAGTTCAAGATGGCACTATCTTGTAGCTGTACACATTGTACTCATCTATCATTCCTAGGGCCCTACCAAATTCACAGTCCATTTTGGTCAATTTCATGGTCATGGGATTTTAAAATCGTAAATTTCATTATTTCAGCTATTTAAATCTGAAATTTCATGGTGTTGTAATTGTAAAGGACCCAAAAAGGAGATTTGGGTAGGTCGCAAGGTTATTGTAGGGGCAGCTGGAGAGTGGCGGCTGCTGGCTGGGACCCCAGCTCTGAAGGCAGAGCTGCCGCCAGCAGCAGCACACAAGTAAGGATGGCATGGTATGGTATCGCCACCCTTACTTCTGTGCAGAGCTGGGCCCTCAGTCAGCAGCTGCCGTTCTCTGGCCACTCAGCGCTGAAGGTAGCCTTGCAGGAGTAAGGGTGGCATGGTATGGTATTGTCACCCTTACTTCTGCACTGCTGCTGGCAGGACACTGCCTTCAGATGTGGGTGCCCAGCCAACAGCGCTGCTCTCTGGATGCCCAGCTCTGAAGACAGCATAGACGTAAGGTGGCAATGCTGCGACCCCCCTAAAATAACTTTGTGATCCCCCAGAACTTCCTTTTGGGTCAGGACCCCCAATTTGAGAAATGCTGGTCTCCACCCTGAAATCAGTATCGTATAGGGTAAAAGCACACAAAAGACCAGATTTCACGGGAGGAGACAAGATTTCACGGTCCGTGATGCATTTTTTATGGCTGTGAATTTGGTAGAGCCCTAATCATTCCTAATCCATACACTGGAGTTATATATAACATACCCTGTCTATTACCCCTCTGCTTCTGCTAAGGTTTGCCAAAGTGCACATCAACAAAAGCTTGATCACTCTGTTCTCTCACCCACACTGTAACTAGGTAACAATGTAAATGCCATTGATTTTTGCAATGTATGGAGTTTTTTTCAATTTTTTTTTGCTGTTAAAGGTTAATGCCTGGTTAGGCTTATAAATGCATGAGTTACCCATGCAAATTAATGTACCTTTATTTAGAGAACACAATTGTAATGTCAAGAGATTCCTGTGATTGTGTATATGCATTTAATGATCATGGGGTTATGATTAGGTCAAGTTGAACAGATGAGAGTAAGAGTGAATGGTCAAGACATAAGTTAATGTTGCCTTAGGGTCTTTTATTATGGGACTGATAATTCGTGTTCATTGGAAGAGAAGACTAGATACTGTAAATTGCTCACTTTTGAAATATTTACCTTTACAATACCTTTTCCACTTCTTTTTTTAGAATGCCCATTCTATGATATATAATTTTCTGAAAGAACACAGTTTATGTGTGTGTGTGTGTTCTTGCATACTACTTCTATAAGAGGACTATCTCTGAATGATCATTTTGTAATCAATGATCTCTGAGATGACCTTTGTAAACCAGAATTATTGCTTCAACATATACCATGTAAGAAAAGCTGAACAGATGTCATCTTTATACTACTTTCTACAAACAGAGAAACCATGGGTTAGATTCTGATCTCACTTACACTAATCTAAATCTGGAGTCACTTCCGTGACTTCAATAGATTTTATACAATTTTACAATAGTATAACTTGGAATTTGGCTCTCTACTTTTAAATGAGCTAGAAGAGCACATATGTTGGAATGGGTCCCAATCACTATACCTGGTATGTACATACACATATCACTGGGTGAAAAGAACTGTTTGTGTCCTTGTAAATGGTACCCCAGCCTGGAAGCCTGGAAGCCTTTCTAACCCTCCAATTTCTTTAAATGAATAAAGGGTTGTTCCTCTGAGTTGAAAGCAGATCATCACAATAGGCAACAGCCTTGGGTTAGAGATCTAATGATCTTTCAATAGCCATTCTCTGCAGCTGCGATTTTCTTTATAAATATTCAGGAATTGGTAAGGTAAGAGACAGTTGAAGTTCATTATCTTCTCAAGAGGAGTGTGGTTGAAACCTGGATAAAATTCAAGGGGCCAAATTCAGAGGTGATACATAAGGGTAGGCCTCCTTATACTAACTTGTATCCTCCAGCACTCAGACAATCTCAATCCCTTAGATCATCTTACATCCCTTCTAAGGAAATTAGTGTAACCACCTTCTATCTTCTTACAACTTCTTCTAGCTTCTCAATAATTTGTTTTAACCAACTTAGACTTCTCTACGCAGTGATAGAATTGCTGTCAGCACTTAAATGAGCATAAGGGAGTCCAAATTACCAGTACATGTTTGAATAGAAACAAGGGAAAGGAAACCAGTTAGAATGCTAAGGTATTCATAGATGCAAGGCTGTATTATTCAGTACTGTTGATCTACATTAATCAAACCTAAATGCACTCCTCAAACTTATTGAAAATTCATAATTAGGTAATGCCACCCTAATAAATCCATCCAAATAACTTAGAATTTACATGGTAGTCTACTTCATGCTAACAAAAGCCTCCCATTTATTATAGGAAAATAATTTTTAATTAGAATTTGAATAAATATTCCTTATGGATTTTTTGGCTAACAGAAGAACTCCCATCAGTCATTATAAGAGATAATTCTGTGTGTAATAATTTATTATGCAGATTGAAGATTAGAGGGGGGGAAACAATTGCAACAAATGTGTAGTCTTTTAAAGAGAATAGTATACTATGACAAAGACTAATTGGCAGGAAATTATGACAAGAAAGTAATGAGTGCCTCCTAGTACACACTTTGGCCCTTATAAGAATGGATATGGAATAGAAATAGAATAGAACACTTGGATGCCTCATTCCACCCCCATAAAAATAGTGATAAGACTGAATTTGCTTTAATTAAGGAAGATGATGATGTCAGACCAAGGGAAACCAAGACCTCTTGCCAAAACCCAAAACACTTTAATTAGTAGTTTCACTTCAGCCAGTTTCAAGCCAAGAAAACAAATATCTTTAAAGTATTCAGATTCTAAAGGAAAAAAGACATAATTGGATTTATTCTACTTTCACACCATTTTTTCATTGACTTCAAGGGGAGCATGAATCAACGTTCATGACGCACTTCCCATCAGTACCCAGCCCAAGCCAGGGAACCTAATGATCCAACCAGCAGACCAAATTCGGTGACAAATCCTGGTCACATGCCACCTGAGGCACGTTGCGCATACACTAAGAAAAAGATTGACTTGAATAGAATTAGACCTGATTTACACCAGTGTAAGTAAGAGGAGAAGCAGACCTTCACTCCTTTGTTCTATTGGAAAGAAGCAGCAGATAAAAACTTTCATCAGACTGATAGGGCCTAATGAGATTAGTGTTTGACTTTACTATTGCAGAGGAAAATGGGTATGAGTGATCACAAGTTTGAAACATCTACAAATTATGCAGGTAGATTGGGAGTTTGAAGGTTTGCATTTATTTTTTAAATGCATTTTGGTACGAATTTGATGGGGCTTTTTGTATTCTTTTAAAAGTTTAGTTGAAAAACGTTAGTGTGATTCAAAGAAACATTACATATATACATACCTTCAGCTAATGTAAATCAGCATTGCATCACTGAAGACACTGTGCTTTGGTTTAGGCTCCTGGAGCTCAGTCAATAGCGTTACATGAAAGCTACAGCCTATATTCTGTCTCCCTGCACTGTGCTACTGTATTTTAGTGCCCAATTCTGGAAGCATGCCGTGTGCAAAATGGCTGTTTAATTCAATGGGAGCACTGCACATCAAGGACTTGAAGTTTGGGGCCCTGTGTGTGCAGTTCCGAGTTAAAAGTTGTGACAGCCAGGGTATACAGATCCCACGTGCACGTTGTGATGGGTGTTATAGTCCTCTCACAGTGGCTGCCAGGGATAGGATTCAAAATAGAACACTGCTCCTTAAGTTGGGGCTTGAGCCAAAGCCCATTGAAATCAGTGAAAAGTTTCCCATTGATTTCAGTAGCATTTGGATCAAGCTTTTGGTGCTCAAGCACCATAGTGATGAATGTGGCATAAATGCCAATAGTTAGGATCCAGGTTACACAGCTAAATGAATGAATTCATTTTCCAAATCTGTGAATGCTTATTTGAAACCAAAATTGCTAATTTTTCCCCAGGGTTTGTTACCTTAAATTTGGCTCAGCTCAACAGATATTGGCCAAAGTGGACCAAATAATAGTACATATTGTGAATGGCATTCATGTATGTGGTGTGAAAAGCTACGGGCAATAACGTGGCATGGAATTTTTTTTATATCCACCATATTGGGTACACATGGGGCTATTTCAAAGTTTCACACTGACAGGCCTACCCATGGAATGGAAATACTTCTGTACCAGAAAGGCAGCACACAGAGATTTCAAATGTTCATCCATGCTCAGAAAACTTGAGGGCGTATCTATATGGAGACTTCATGCATGGCAAGCACACCAGCTTGCCACACATTAAGTGGTCGTGTGGACCCTGCTGCGGCACACTAAAAGTGCCATAGGACTCTTTAGGTGCACTTCAGAACTTTTCATGTGTGGTAACAGAGTCCACATGGTCACTTACTGTGTGGGCTTGGGCTGGAGCTCAATCTCTAAAGCCTGGGGAGAGAGGTGAGACTTGCTCTGAGACTTGCTGCCAGAGGTTTTAAAATGCAGTTTAGACATCTCCTTAGATGGCAGCCTGGTGCAGTGTGTATTCACATTCCAGCGTTCTGTGCTCAATGTCTCTGTTGTATAGACAAGCCCTAAGTGGAAGACTGACATCAACAATTTAAATTAACAAAATGTAATCGGTCCCTTTTCCCTATAATTTTTTACCCTTTTGCACTAGGAATTGTTACTGACTGTGTCATGACTGGTATTTTGATACCTTAGAGCAACTGTGTATATTGAAATTGTTTTGGGAGAAAGGATAATGGCCATTGCATGTGACCTCTTGAAAGCTGGCAGCACCAATTAGGCATAACTAAGTTATGACACCAGCTCCAGTTGCCATTACAGAGATGATGCCACAAACCGAACCCATGCATTGCCGAGCACTGCCTGGTAGATTAGCTGTGACATTTGTACTGAGTGAAGTTTCTCTCTATAGACTTTATCCAATCTGCTCTTTCTGCAACTTTGTATACTGTTGTATTTATGTAAAAAATAAATCTTATTGAAGAAAACCTCCATGTGTTAGAATCCAGGGTGTTGACTTGTGCACAGATACGCATTCCTCTGTGCATGATAAGCATAGTGTGTTAACATTTATGTGAGAGGTGTAAGATAGCCTCAATTGTTCATTTCCTTGCTTTTAAATGTTTGGGGTTTGGAAATGATGTAATAAGTGACAGTGATGCACTTACCTATCAATCTTAACTAGATTTTTAAACATTGTTTTATTGTTAGAATAAGTCCTGTGGGTACTTTTGCAGAACTGATAATGGATTGCTGATCTTTGTGAATATAAAACTCAGAAAAAAAGCGGAACTAAAATTGTTCTCACTTTGTCAAATTTCCACTAGATAAAATGTATCCAGTTTTCATACACTTATTTAATATATCAGAAAAAATGTTTCTTTGTTCAGTGACTTCACATGTTTTCTGTACATCCTAGTGTACTGACAGTTTGAAATAAATGGACCGTGAGTTATATATAACCCTGAATTGTGAAAAGCATGAGCTCTTTACATCTCTATTCTTAACAGTGAATTCTAAGGGTGCGGAAAAGTACACTCCTACATGTTGTTTTATCAGTCCCACAGAAGACAGGCTCATGGAAAAGAATTGTTAACTTTTTTTTTGTTTCACATTCTCCAAGTAACTGAGTTAGAAATTTATGCAAAATTCCTCGGGGCGTTGAATGCAGACTGAACCCTGCAGTGTGGTTCACAGGGCTTGCACATCAATCAATCCCTTCAGGTTCACTTGGAGGTTTGTGTTAGATAAACTCTCTGAAATACCACTCCAAATGTACTGTCACCATACTTGGGGTACAGATAAAATAACAGTTCCACACCTTCAGAATCCATTGTCAAAGCCAGAAATCTAGGAGCCCAGGTTTTTCAATTGCACGTGAAAGATCTAGTAATGTTGAAATGGCCCTTGCTCCGTTCTCAGAAGGACCTTAAATGTTTGGCTGAATCTCAGGGTTCATTGTGGGGAAGAGGTGGTTTCTGATGGAAAAGTGAGTGTGTCTGACTGGGAAAAGAGAGCTCCAGCACAGCCAATTTTCAGGGATCGTTCAAGTGTATAAACCATGGCTTGCCAGTGTACCACCCAAGGCTAAATTCTAGTGGAGCTGAGGTTTGAAGTGACCCTCTAAACATCTCTACTAATCTGCATTTAACTTGTTTCTCCTTTTTCATCTACTATCAAAAATTCTACTTTGTTGATCTAATCGTCATTTCCCTTGCTCTAATCTTCACTTGATGCCAGGTCAAGACAGGCAATTTAATAGCAAGTGGCTGTTGCTTCTGAAGAACCAACCTTTGTTTTTTAAACTAGCTCAGGGGTGGCCAATCTGTGGCTCCGGAGCCACATGCGGCTCTTCAGAGGTTAATATGTGGCTCCTTGCATAGGCGCCAACTCCGGGGCTGGAGCTACAGGCGCCAACTTTCCAGTGTGCTACAGGGTGCTCACTGCTCAACCGCTGGCTCTGCCCCAGGCCCTGGCCCCACTCCAGTCCTTCCCCCAAGGCCCCCGCCCCTGCTGTGCTCTTGCTCCTCCCCCTCCCCCCCGAGCCTCCTGTACACCACAAAACAGCGGATCGGGGCAGGCAGGAGGCGCAGGGATGGAGGGTTAGGTGCTGATCGGCTGTGCTGCTGGCAGGTGGGAGACACTGGGGGCAAAGGGCGGAGCTGGCGGGGGGCTGCTGATGTGTTACTGTGGCTCTTTGGCAATGCACATTGGTAAATTCTGGCTCTTTCTCAGGTGCAGGTTGGCCACCCCTGAACTAGCTCATTGGCAATATTTAATTCTTTGGCCCAATTATAATCAAAAGCTTCCTACTGTATGACAGAGACATAGCTTGCCAACCAATATCCAAACGGCTATATTGGAGCCACTAACAAAGTCAATTTATACTTTCCTTATTAGCCTTCAATTTACCATGCTTTATTTGCCAGTCATTTTTCTGCTCTACCATTCTACTAGGGGTCCCATAGCTGGAAGTAAATGAAAGGCAATAGATCTCCCAGCAATCACTGACAGAGAAGACTAATGTGAACTCCAGACTAACTAATCCCAGTGGCATTCAGCATCTCCTGTCCTGCCATTTCTCCTTGTTTGTTACAAAGTCATGCTATATCTTTTTCTAAGAGTATGTTTACATTATTGAGTTGTATGCATAGGCAGTGTGTCTGCTTTTATTTTCAGCAATGTATACCACATTAGGGAACAGCCATCGTCAGTAAACAATGCATGAAAGTAATTGGGACAAAATCTCATGATCTACATATATTGGACAGATATGTAAAGGATATGGAGAAGAGATTGGAGAGTTGATTAATCAAAAATTTCAGAGGGAAAAGTACAGGGGTATAATTTCAGAAAATTTCAGTGGGGGAGGGAAAACGTTTTCTCAGCATGCCCACCTCTGCGTCCCCTCGGCAAATTGGGTTGGTGGACTGGTCCCATTCCAGTGGGCGACAGGGAGGTGGTGTGCTGGTCCTATCCCAGGGAATGCAGAGATGAGGGGAAGAAGGCCAGAGGGTTATCACACCGATTGCCAGCTCCAGGTCAGGGATTGGGGTCTGGCTCGCTCTACACTGAGCTCTGGCCCAGGCTGCTGCTGCTCGCTCTCCAGCTAGTGGGGAGAAAAGGGCAGCACTGATAACATGAAAATTAGAAGCCCCAGTTTGGCCTGCCCAGCAGCCTCTGCAGGCCTGGGGACACAACATAGTGCTGGTTGGTGAGGAGCTATGAAAAGTAAGGGAGGGAGCAAACCAAGAGAGTGGGGGGGAACTGCCCGTCTATACCATAGCAAATGATACCCCTGGAAAAGTATAAAAAACCCCACAGCTGTTGAGAATGAAAGTTAACAGAGGCTCAACAAAATAAAGTAAGAAAACAAATATCAAAGACTTTAATAACAAATAGCAATGCATATTAGGACTAAAGAAGACCTACAACAGCCATACACAAATAGCAGGGCTTCTGAGCACAGTTGAAATTATCCCTATTCTTCCCTTAAACCATCAGTTAATTTCTTTTTAGTAGGAATAGTACAATACTGGCAGGTCTGTGTCTAACCCACATCCTCGTAGCCAGACAAAAAATGAAAACTCTAAAACCTGCAACACAAAAGACGCAGCTGCCTGAAAACATAAATCAGTGCCAAAGTGTTCAGAGAGTCAATACAAACACCAGCAAGGTAAATACCATCAGATGAGACAAACACCAAATGATGCAACTGATATTCAATCCCCCCAGTACTGGGTAGCAACAGCCAGTTCCTCTGCTCCTTAAATTACTTTCATTTGTGGAGGGTGGAGGCAGTCCTGCTACTCGTGGGCCCTGGACAGGGCCGCCCGGGGAGAGGGGGGGGCAAGTGGGGCAATTTGCCCCAGGCCCCCACGAGAATATAGTATTCTATAGTATTGCAACTTTTTTTTAAGGAAGGGGCCCCCAAAATTGCTTTGCCCCAGGCCCCCTGAATCCTCTGGGCGGCCCTGGCCCTGGAAATGATCCTGCTCTGTGAAATCCTCCCAGTAGTGCTTCCATAAGAAGAGAAACATACAACAGACATTTTCCCATTTCAATTTGCTGGTATTCCCTGCCTTGGTTCTTTAGCACTGTTTCTTAATGCTGTTTCTTCTATTCCTTTATTACTATTGGACTGCGTCATTCCACTCCAGATGTTGTAGCAGGGTAAATTGCCTAAATTACTTATTATTTTAGTGGCAGTTCTTGTGGGCAATGAGCATAGCTTTTGCCTACCCGGTTTTGAATCAAATATATTAGGATTTTTACCTAAGTTGCAAATTCTCTCAATGTCAGTTTTGCCTAGCCACTTTCATGTCACCTTAGCCTCCATTGCAGGAATATCTAGCTATAGAGTTTAGGGTTTTCTACAGCTGCATCATCATTTTCTCTTGCTATTCAGATTGCACTGCCATATCCTCCTCAATAGTCCACTTATTCTGGGCTACTCTAAATTATAAGGATTTTTTACTACAGTGAATGCGTTGGGTAATACACATTCTGTTGCTGACTTCCACTATCTCACTGTGGATAAATTGAAAAATAAAACACCTGTTCCACCAATTATTTTCCTAAGTGGCCATTTGAATTATTTTGCTATCTACAAAATAGAGGTCGAAAAAGAATGAATAAGTTGGAAAGTATAAAAAAGTAACATCTGTGCTTATTAACACATTTAATTCTTGGATGCATATTGGCAAGCTTTTGATATCCATGCCCACACAACTGCTGCAGACAGAGAACACAGTCATTGGCAAGATGGTACAGAGACTAAAGGTGGAGAAACTGATCAGGTAGGAATATGCAGTGTAGTTGCAGCCGTGTCAGATGACGGAGCTCTGGCTGTCACCCATGGGGTGGCAGGGCTCTGGCTGTCCCCCTTATCCCCACCTCCCGGGTGTGCATAGCCCTTCTGCATGAGCTCCAGCCACCTGGGGCTGACAGCCAGAGCTCTTCAGATAAACAAACAAAAAAGCACACAGCTCGTGCCTTCCTTGACGCATTCCCACGCCTCTCTTGACACATTCCCTTGGGAGGCCTGCCCCATAGTTTGAGAACTGCTGCCTTAGAGGAACCTCTAGAGCCCTTCACCCTCTCCCCTGTTTTTTGTCCCCAGGCTCTTTCCTATGCCCTCTCCTTGCTAGCATAGCACATTTATCATTGCCACTAAATATCTTAGTTTTTCTGCAAAAATATTGCCATTTATAGCATGTTACAACTATTAAATTGAGTTATAAAATATTTAGCATGTTCATATGTTATTTTTTTCTCCTCTAGTAGAAGTTAAATTTTGCCAGGTCCCATAGTCCTCTGATACCTTTTTCACATTTAAAAAGATCTGCCTTGGTACATCCAAGGTATAAATGTTTAAGGAGAGGATACTGCCATGCACAGTAATTATGTTTTCTTAGTGTTTCCACTAGTGTTATATTTATCTTGGTGTACTGATAGCTGGTCTACTTCCCTCTTGCTCTGAAGGTGGGACTGTGGTTGGTGGAACATGCAGCAGGGGAGTGTCCTGTTTATGACTAAGCTCAAAGAATTAGTCTGGTATAGCAGGAGAATGCAGAGAGAGACACCTACTATCCTTCACGTAGGGGACAAGCAGCCAGAGTGGTTGTCTTACGAATGGACGGCCACAGAAGGCCTGGCTGTTAAATGCTGGTGTAATGAGAGATTTTGCTTTTAGCTGTTTTGAAAAACTTTGCAGCACCTTGATAAAGATTGGCAAAGAAAAACTTCAGAAGGGGTTCATAAAAATTTGACCTCTCCCAATTGACATAATTGAGGTGGTGACAGTATCAGGACACTTTGACTTGCATAAAACAGCAGTTAGTTTTAAGATTAAGGCTTTTGATAAATAGTAATTAGTAATAGTTTATAGTTAGAAATCCAAAATGGCGGAGGCAATAATCCTCTATGAAAGACACAGGGTTAAGGTATGGAAAATTCCATCAACTAATAGGGAATGACTCAACATTTCTCCCAAGACCTCAAGGGGAGGAGCTAAAGCTAAAGATGATGTCATAGGGAGGAGCTCTACCAAGATGGCATCAGGGGAGGAGCTCTACCCAAGATGGTGCCAGGGGACGAACTTTGCTAGCTAAAAACAGGATGACATAATGGGTAGGAGCTATACAGAAATAGCAATTATGCTAATATCTGGAATCTGATTGGCTCAGACAGACTAATTATCTATGCTAATGAGCTGGACTTGAGAGAGTAACCAGTATATAAGGCCAACATCCAGGTGTGTGTGTGTGTGTGTGAAAAGCCAGGCGGAGAAGATCAAGCAGCAACTACCTGGAGAAACAGCAGTAGAAGCTTCTGAGGCAGCAACAAAGAAGCTTCCAGATTCAGCAGCTTTTGGAACACACTTGAAACGAAAGCCTCACAGGCAGCAGTTTGAGGTGGCAATTGAAGAGAAGGCAGGAGCAACCAGATGCCCTGCAGCCCTGCCAACCGTTTTCACTTGACGGAGCAGAAGGACCCCAGAGACGACACAGGGATTTAGAGAAGAGTGAGAGTAGTGTTATTTTAGTTCTAGCAAGAAGGAATGACTGGGTGTGTTTGTCAATAAAGCTGGATGTCTGGTTTTGTGTGAGACCCACCACACTCATCCTGTGACCATCGATAGTGTGCCCTTGTTGCCAAGAAGGCTGACAGCATTTTGGGCTGTATAAATAGGGGCATTGCCAGCAGATTGAGGGACATGATCATTCCCCTCTATTTGACATTGGTGAGGCCTCACCTGGAGTACTGTGTCCAGTTTTGGGCCCCACACTACAAGAAGGATGTGGAAAAATTGGAAAGAGTCCAGCGGAGGGCAACAAAAATGATTAGGGGTCTGGAGCACATGACTTATGAGGAGAGGCTGAGGGAACTGGGATAGTTTAGTCTGCAGAAGAGAAGAATGAGGGGGGATTTGATAGCTGCTTTCAACTACCTGAAAGGGGGTTCCAAAGAGGATGGATCTAGACTGTTCTCAGTGGTACCAGATGACAGAACAAGGAGTAATGGTCTCAAGTTGCAGTGGGGGAGATTTAAGTTGAATATTAGGAAAAACTTTTTCACTAGGAGGGTGGTGAAGCACTGGAATGCGTTACCTAGGGAGGTGGTGGAATCTCCTTCCTTAGAGGTTTTTAAGGTCAGGCTTGACAAAGCCCTGGCTGGGATGATTTAGTTGGGGATTGGTCCTGCTTTGAGCAGGGGTTTGGACTAGATGACCTCCTGAGGTCCCTTCCAACCCTGATATTCTATGATTCTATGATTCTATGATCTGGCCCACGTGAACAGAATGATAGTGTTAAGTGGTAATTGTTTTTCTTGTCTTATAATATTGTAATGTTCTTTTCTATGTATGTGTAAGGGTTTTTATTGCATTGTATCAAGTATAGTAATGTATTATAACATCAGGTTAACATTGTAGCAGCCATATGGCCTTTGTTTATTTTACTAGGCTGTTCTAATGTATGATCTTTAAATGTAATTGTGCCTTACTACATACTATATAGTGTATGCTGTAATGCTTTTTCTTGCTTAATGAAGTACACTGTAATTGTTCATTTCTTTTTCAATAAATAATTATTTTGTTTTTGAAGAATTATTGCTTGTGTGTCCATCCTTGAGTGAAAGGCTGTATCCGTGTCCTTTCAAGAGTTAGCAAGATTAGCTTGATCTGGGGAGCCCTCTGCGGGTTGGAGACAAGCCCCCTGGCAATTACCCCCTGGTAACACCCTGGCAATTCCTATAAGGCGGACCACTACCTCATTACCCCTTTGAATAAAGCAAATTGCATAGTCTTAGGCAAGCCATTACTGGAATGCTGGTGTTACGGGTTCTTCGGTAACAGGGCCAGGTTCTTGGACTGGCAAACCAGTATCTCTATTGCCTGGGGAGTAAGTAACCAACAATCCTCCCACAGCCCGCCAGGTAAGTAACAGAAGGCTCAACAGAATGATCTACTTTGAAAACAAAACTGGGATTTATTGAGGAAATGTTGACAATATAAGGGAGGGGGTGGAAAAGCAGATAAACAGTAAAACAACTTTGTGGTTGCCCCAAAATGGGCCTGAAGCCTGGTCCCCAAATGATCCTTGGCAAATACAAAGTAAAACCCTAAAAGTGTACTTGTAGGTTTCCTCTGGACCTTTGCGAGATGAACAGATTAACTGGATATGAACACAGCTGCTGACGGTAGGTAACTGTCTGTCCTTTTGCTGCCAGTGTGCATTGGATCCTGGACCTGCAACTGCCTTCCAGCGGCTGCTGGGGACAGGAGGAACACAGGACCTTCATGGCTGGAACCAGGAACCGATGATATAGGCAAGTCACTGGAACCAGGAACCGGTAAGTAGACTCAGGTGTTAGATGTCTCAATCAATGATATGGATCAGGTGGCTGGTGAAGGAATCCTCCGAAGCCCGTGCAAAGTGCCTCTCTGATGGACTGCCTGACTGGCAGCGTGCACAGTCCTTTTGTAGTCTCTATGGCACGAAAGTTCCAATTCCAACTGGTTTGCGCCAGTCTCCTCAGAGGTAGTCTCTGCTTCCCGCCAAAGGAAAAAAAGGGTGCGAAAGTCTGTGAAGGAGGGTAGCAAAGATGGAGTCTATGTTGTTGTTCACTCCTTCAGGCCAGACACCATCTTGGAAAATGAAGTTCATTAACCACAACATTATACAACCAACTACATTATTACAAACACAACACTATAAAACACAGTAAATTCAATGTAAGCCAAGACACAAACATGAATAGGCATACATATAGGGAAAACTTCCCTACACTGGAGGTCCAAATTTTGGGGTAACACTGGGAGAAAGATTTTGGGTGAGACAGAAGAATGTCTTGTTAGTAAAGTCTAGGTTCTCGAAGGTGTATTGTGATTTTGTTTTAGATATAACCAGTGCTTCCAATACTTCTGCCTACTTGCTATTATTTGAATCTAGTGAATAAACTTAGATTTGTTTATAGTGAAAACAAATCTAAGTGCTATGTGTTAAGCGCAGCAGTGGTCTGAGGTGAAACTGGTAAGCTGGAATACTTCTCCTTTGGGAGCAACAGATCTGTGCATGCAGTGAGTGTCCAGTGGACCAGGGCCTGGACAGCTCAGATGGACACTCGGCGGGCTCAGGGGTTGGACCGTGCCTATCACTGACCTGCAGAGGGGCAACGGAGGCTATATAGACTGAGGGGGAAGTGCTTGTGTTGCTTGTGCCTGGTGGAATCAGGAAGGGAGCCCAGGCAGGCATGGACAATGCCCCCTTATGGTAAGGGCAGATGTTAGTGAGGGGACTCAGAACCCTGGTTACCGCCAGAAGTGTCATATCCACCCCGTCCAGCTACTGGGCACAATCACAGCCCATGAGGGGCAAGACATACCCAAGAGAGAACAAAAAGGGAGGATGGTGATAAAACCATGCCCCTCCTCACCCACAAGCATTTGCAGGAGGGTTATACTGCCTTGTCTAATTGGGTGTTGCTGTGGACCCCGTGTGCTTGGGAGCTGCAGAAGGAGACCTACCCTATGAATCAGTTTCACAAGTTAATTGTATTTTGAAAGGAATTGTGAAATACTTGCCCCTTTAAATTCTGTTTCATATGGGCTAGACTGTCCTCTGCTCACAGTGCTTGGTAAGAGATGGCACGGAGCTGCAGTAGCTCTCTGGAAGCACCAGGATGAATTCTGTCTGAGAGCACCTGCCCGCACAGCCTAGGTCTGCCTGCTATGACATTGCTCTGTGGGGTTCAGTATCCCCTGCCCAGCAGGCCAGCCCTGCTTACTGGGGCAGCGCTACGGCCCAGCCTCCTCCTGATCCCATGGGGTGCCATGCTGCCTGAAGAAAGGAAGAAGAGAGGTAACCGTACACTCCCTAGAACACAGCACTGTGCATCTTCTGGCTCTTGGGGAAGAGGAGCGTTTCCATATACCATCTTTCACCACTGTCCACCCATGTAAGGGCCAAGCAATCTGCCTTTCTATTTTTTAACCTGTATTTTATACACACTGCTGAGGAAATTCAACCTGTTGAAATCAAGGCACTCACTTATACCAAGGCTGAGTTTGTCTTCAGGACACTCTGAAAAATGATAATGCAGATAAAATCCTTCCTCCCCACACACTTCCGTAGCTCTGATGTATTTTTATGCCTGCTCTATTGTAAAAAGCTGAATACCTAATTGTGACTAATATGCTTTTAATTGTTCTCCTGTATCAGAGATGTTCTGTTAACCAAAGTACGTGAAATGAAAAAGCATGCATTAAGAAATGAATGATACAGCATGCATTAAGAAATGTTCTTTTATGCAGTTTAGAATGTAAGTAAAAGGACAATAACTGACAGGAATATTTGAAAGTCCTTTTTGATCAGGAATGTTTTACATTGTTAGTTCCTGGCTCCCAGACGAAATGAGATTTACATGACCATAGTACAGAGTGTAGTGTTCGCAAATTACTCTTCTCCTTCCAGAAGAAGACAACTAACAGACATGGGCCTGAACCAAAATCCTGGATCAGAAAACACTGAAAATTGGGTGAGATCTGGGTCCAAATCTAACTCCTGATCTTAACTGCTGGGCTCTCCCACCTGTATAATGGGCTGAACCAAAATGCCTGATCTAAACACCTGTGGTGAAGTGCTGGCCCAATGAGAGTTTTGCCATTGACCTTAACAGAGCCAAGATTTCACTCCATGACTTTGGGAAAATTCATCATTTTCTGGATCCCAGCTCTGTGTCTTGGACCTGGCTCTAATCATTAATAAATCGTGGTAGTTCTAGTGATCAGGTTTCGGTGACTCTTAATCTTGAGAGTCTGTGCCTATAGCGCTATTTGAAATGACTATCCTAGCATAAGAATACTAACAAATCAGGACAAACTACCTAACCAAGACATAAAGGTCTAGCTCCCAGCCCAGCCTAAATCAATTTCCGTGGAAACAAAAAGCTTTGGTGTAGGATTGTTCCTCTTATTGCTGTTAGATGTGCCTCAAAGCTTCAAGACCATAAGCAACATGCATTTAACTCCCTGACATGTTTAGGGAAAAACAAATTACTTTTCTTCACACCAGATGGGGATTATGGACGTGAGAGTTGTGCACAATGCAACAACATCTATAAATCTAGTATTTTATCATCCTATTTTAGGCTATACAATTAAAAGATTAATCAGTTATAATACCACTCATGATACATACCTGCTGAAGTATCCCTTTGGGAAGATCAATGTGGTTAGCATAGCCTGAGACATACATAATAGAACATTACAGTACTATCAGGAGCCATAAACTAGGTTGCCTGGCAGCAATTGTGTTGGAGCCTAACAGGATATTGAAATTATGTTAGGACACAGGGAGTCATCTATGACCTACACATTACAGTGTCTGCAACCCACAGGTCTTAATGAGAAGATCTTTGTGCTCATTTTTATAAGGTTGATTATTTGCAGTCTTATGGATTATATTTTTAAAGAACTGCACTTCCAATAGATTTTTCTGACACATCCTCTTCTCTCTAGGTTTTTTGACAGTTTTTCCTTCATGGAAAAGAAAATTAATTTTCATTCCACTTCTCCCTTTGTTTGTTTTTATTTAAATAACATTTGTTCTTATCTCAAATTATGTTTCTGAGCTACACAAAGATTTTATTAACATAAAAGACTTGTTTTAGCCATGTGTTTTGTTTTCAGTTTTTTTATGATTGTGCTACACATGAATGTGATGAACTAGATGCACTGGCTACAGATAGGCAGAAGGGAGTGTGGTCAGCTGTCGCATTACCTTCCCACGTAACACTGCTAATGCGCTGCTACACTGACCTTCAAAACCCTACTCATGCTCCTTCTGAGCAGAAAATAAGAATTGTGCTACAGTGGTGAGTTGTGTCAGGTTCAGAAATAGCCCCAAAGTGAAATAACCAAAGCTTCCACAAGAGGTGACAAATTAATGGAACCACCTAATACTAATTTTTCTAATTTATTTACTTAGTCTGCTTTTTTAGTAATTCATCTATATTTATGTATGTAGATGAAATACTTGTTTCTCTTAACTGTAGCAAGAATCCCCATATCATGAAAGATAATAGTTGAGGGGAAGTATTGTTGTGGGGAATGATGCTGCTAGTGCACTGGAGAGACAACGTGGCAGAAGTAATATCTTTTATTGGACCAACTTCTGTTGCTGAGAGACACAAGCTTTCAAGCCACACAGAGCTCTTCTTCAGGTCTGCTAGTTAATGCATTGTCTAAAGAAGTGTTCTGAGCTGCAGGCTTGTACCAGCATATACTATCTGCTGAGAAGTATTCAGACTTTTGTGAAGTGATTTGGTTGATTTCTAACCTGGATACAAGTGAAAGAAAAGGCTATAAAGAGTTAACTGCTCAAACATTGCTATCCGTACAGTCACTGTTACTACAGACGCAAATTCCACTGTGTTTCTATGGGAAGCAAAATCTAGATGATATATGTGCCACTTTAAAATGATTTTTCAGAGATGGATGCTTCTCGCATCGTCATTTCTCAGTCTGAGATCACTACCAGCTTGCAGGAACTTTACAGATGTCTACCCCTCTTTGACAAACAGCCACTAAGGCAGGCACTGCTGACCAGGAGACATATTAAAAGTGCTGTCAACGTCTGGTATAGAATGGATTTTCTTTATCCATGATCTCATTGTATTAATTAGTAGTTGGCTTTAAAAGGCCGGAAGTAGATCCTTTTAAAAAATCACTGTAGACTTTTATTTAAGGTTGCCAGACATGAAGGGATATATAATTATTTCTCATGTGACCCTCTATCCAGAATAAAATGGAAGGATTTTTATCTGGTTGTGCTTCACACTTGCCACCTAGTAGTATATCGGTCCTCTTCAATGAACATGGAACTGTGATCTGCCCATTTTGATTAGTTTAACTCCTTGAGATGCTGAGGGCAATGGATAAAAGTTTGGGGCACAGTTGCCAACTTTCATGTGGCAAATAAGCACACCGACTTTCACAATAAGCCAAAAATCAAACTAATCCCATTTCAAAACAAGGCCAAAACAAGCCAATCCCTAAGAACCCCAACACTCTATGTGACTAGATCCCCCCGGCGTGCAGTCTGGGACTGTGGTGGGCCCACTGTGCACCCCTGACTCTCTCCCCCTCCTTGCCCCTGCTTGCCCCCCCTTGCCCCTGCTTGCTGCCCCCCCCCCCCCCCCCCCCCGCTCTCCTGCTTGCCAGGAGCTGATCAAAAAAAAAGAAGCAACAAGCTACAAGCCAAAAACTAGCCAACAAGCAACACAAGTCAATTAAGCCAAAAACAAGCCCAATTTCTGCATTTTTTCCATAGGTTTGGCATGTCTCATTTTGGGGGTTTGTGAGTTTAAATTAGTTCCCTTACTCTTCTGCATTTCCCAAACAGGTGAGTGCGGAGTCTGAATTCAGCCAAATCTCCACACCCAATCCACCAGTCAGAGCATTGCAGCTAAGGCCTGATCCAAAGTCCTTCCACTGACTCCACTGGACTTTGAATTAGGCTGCATGGATGGAGGAGGAACTACTCTGCACCAAGTATAGGACTGGAACGGATTACTTCTCTCCCACTGAAGCAAAGGGGGGAACCGTTAATTATTAGTCATATTTATTATGGTGGGTCCTAGGGACCAACCAAGATCGGGGCCCCATTGTGCTAGACACTGTGGAAACACAAGAGTAGATGGTCCCTGCCCTGAAGAACTTACAAACTAAATAGACAAGACAGACACAGAAACAAAAAAGATATAATATTCGAGCGGAACCTTCTGAGTCATCTGCTGATTCTTGCTCTGCTCCTGGGGCAGCACAGCTATGCAGTGCCCTGTTCACAGAGCTGCGGCAAAGCCACAATTGCTCCTTTATTTAGAAACCGACCTCCTAATTCTGAAACTCTCCTGATCGATTTAATTAAAACATTCCTGTTCTCAGATCTGTAATGTTTCATTTGGTGATTCGCACATTCTTGTCTTTATTGATTTCACGTTGATTTACACATCATTCATAACCTTCCAGTGGTCTGTATTTCAGATGAATAGGACACTAAACTGGACTGACACTATAACAAACTTCTAATACATAGTCTAAGAACATTTGGCCAGATGTACTGATTTAAATGGAATTGCATAGCTGCAACACAACACAATTTGGTACATTGTAGAAATATTTATGGACCATTGTGTAAACCAGCTGAATGAAACTGTTTTGGTAGTTAAATAGACTAATATTCTAATTATTTTGCAGGTACATACTATACAGAAAAAAAATGCTTTTTTTCAGTATTTATGAGACAGACCAGAATCAGTCCAGAGGCCTTTACAAGCTCTAGGACAAATGAATATACATCTTTGAAAGCTGCCAGCATACTGAACAAATTCAAATACAGATAAATAATTGACTATTCAGAAATATTTTTGCTTTAAGTACATTTAAATACAACATTTGTCTACATTCAAAATGTTAATTAAGGCTACAATACAAACCTACAAGGAATTTTAAATCTTGCATCAGAGTCCAGCAAGCATAGAATGAATCTTTTCAAACTTTGGATACATCCATTCAAAACTGAGGCACACTCTCAGGGTACGTCTACACTACCCGCCATATCGGCGGGTAGTGATCGATCTATTGGGGATCGATTTATCGCGTCTAGTGTAGACGCGATAAAATTGATCCCCAATCGCTCTGCCGTCGACTCCGGAACTCCACCGTGGCGAGAGGCGGAAGTGGAGTCGACGGGGGAGCGGCAGCGGTCGACTCGCCGCCGTCCTCACGGCCAGGTAAATCGACCTAAGATACGCCGACTTCAGCTACGCTATTCGTGTAGCTGAAGTTGCGTATCTTAGGTCGACACCCCCCCCCCAGTGTAGACCTAGCCTCAGTCTATCCAGTACGTGAAAGTCGGTCTTCTGCTACAGAATGCTTCATGACCAAAGGGAGCCTGGACTGGTAGTCTGCAACTGATTGCTTCTGATTGCTTAATGCTTCAAGCCTACAACTCTGCATTATTGTTGTTTTCATATAAATCAAATGTTTTTGACTTTTGTTTATATAATACTGAAAAATGAAAAGAGTTGTGACATGTATTCCTTCCTTAAGAAAATACTGAACCAAAATATATACAGACATTCTGATGTCCAATATTATAATTACATATATTAGTATTACAGCCACTGCAATTTTGCTTTGTATTTGTACTATCCGAAATTAATCTATGAATCTACTTATGCAACCAAAATTTGAATGTGTAACTTAAACTAAGAGTAATGTGTGCATTAATAAAACAGTTTGTTTAAAACAGAAATTACTTTAAACTGGGACTAACTAGTTTTTCTCATGGGGGTAAAAGCCATGATATTACCTGGTAAATACCATGCCTCCCTGCACACGTGGGCATTAACAGCTGTCTTAGATGGGCCCAAGAGTGTGTTTACTGGCTGGAAATGAATACCCAACTCTGCTCTTTGACAGAAGGGCAGGACACCTGCCAGGCATGTGTAACTGTCAGCAGAAAGAGACTCTATTACCTCATGAGTGGCCCACCCAACCATGGGAAAAGGTGGGAGTGGATTTATTTACCTTCAAGGAAAAGCAGTACTTGATTACAGTGGACAGCTACTAAACTGTTTGGGAGGTCGATGCCCTGCCTAATATAAGAAGCAAGTCAATGATTGTCACACTGAGGGTCCACTTTTCAAGATATGCTATTCCAGACACTGTGTTTACTGACAATGGACCCCCAGTTTGCCTGGGAAGAATTCAAGAAATTTGAACGCAAATGGGAGTTTGTCCACCACACCTCCTCCCCAGCCTACCCACAGAGTAATGGCAAGGTGAAATCAGCTAAGAGGCTGTTACACAAGGCTGTTTCTTCTGGTTCAGACCCCTTGTTAGCATTTTTGGCACACAGGAATACTCCATCCCAGCGGTGCCAAACCAATCCAGCTCAGGCGCTGATGGGACGAAGGATCAAAACCCTGTGACAATGAGGGGAGACCTGTTGCACCCAGAAAGATGGAGACATCACTGAGAGGAGAAGGCAAACAAACATGTCAGCCAAATACCTACTGGCCCTGGAGGGAGGCATTCCTGTGAAAATCCAGCCATTAGAGACACACCAGAAGGAGTGGATTAAAGGAGTCATGAGAGGTGCAGTGGCACCCAGGTTATATGAGTTGACTACACAAGAGGGATGAGTGATCCAAAGTAACAGGAGGCACTTACAAGCCAGCAGACACAACACCAGAGACTATAGCGATATAGAGCTCATCACAGAATGGAGAGATAGAGGACTGTCTGGAGGCCAGCCCAACAGGGAGGGAGGAGACTCCACAAAAAGATAGTTTGCTAGACTCTGAGACGGGTGACAGAGACACGTCACTCCTGATGTGGTCACCTTTTGAGGAGACCAAACTGTCCCAAAGATTAGATAACCAGCTGAGTGTATGGTAAAGGCAAGACTCCAGTTCAGCTATGTGCTAGCATATCCAAAGGGACATAGGGTGGGCATCTGGACATCAATTATTTGTTTTAAAATGTTTATATTAAAACATTTGTAAAGTAGGGAAGATGTATCATGATCAGTGGAACTGGGGTCCATGTTCCGGAGAAGGACACCAGGAAAACAGGGAAGGCAGGGAGTTAGGCTGGAAGCAACTCAGCCACATAGACAGAGCAATACACTGGGTTTAATAAAGTTCCATTTCTTCATCTTAACCTGCATTCATCCTTACTCTTCGCATATGAAATAAAAGGTGAACTGTATGTCAGGTTCAGCCTGGCTTCATTGGGAACCATCACCAAAGGTAAATCGCATGCTCCCTGTATCCCTGATTGGCTGAACCTAATCCATATGATCAGAAGGTCATTTTAGCAGAATCACTCTGCTCCAGCAAGGTCAGAAAAATAATCCCCTAGTCTGTCTGCAGCAGACACTTTGCACAATTGGAGAGGATGCCGGGGACCCTTTCCCCACTTGCACTCTCTCAGTTGCGGGACACAACCAGGATCCTTCATAGTGCTCATCCTGAGCAGAAGCGGAATTGAGTTGAAGGGCAGCACCAGCAGTGGTGACAGACACCCAAAAGAAGGCAAGGGTTAATGGTCTTATCCAGCTTCTGCACTAGCTGTCAATCCAAGCTAGTGGTGCGGGAACATGCCATGCACCCTGTTAGATAGACATAATCTGGGTTTATGTCTGGTTTTGGCAGGTGCCCTAATACATTAATTTGCTACCCACTTAGCAACCAGCTATGACTCAGATAATTCTCTTCTCTTCTTGCATGTTAGAAGGGCTTCTGTGTTTCCATAGCTTTGGGTGGAAAATAAATTGAAAAATCCTCAAAGATTTTAAAAAAAAATTATACATAAATGCAGATTTTAAAGACTTCGAGCCAAACTGTCAAAATAAGTTCTTATAAGAAAAACTCAGAGTCTATCATTAAACACCGCAAGAAAACTAGCTGTAAAAGGCACAAACAGAATTCATTTTTGCTTTGCAATTCCTATATTCAGGCAGTGCCAGAGGCTAAGTGAGATTGAGTAGTGGCAGCGCAAGAGGAGATAGCATGTTAATGTCCATTTCCTGTTGCAGCACAATAGAACTGTATGAACTGGGAGAGGGTCCTGTTGCAACTGCTGACAGAGAGCCCAGAGTAGCTGGTAAGGAGAGTGGGAGCGATGCTGTTACTAGCCCCTCACATGCTTCCCCTAGGCAGCTGGTAGCAGTAGTAGCCTCTGCTGTGGTAGGAGGTGGTGCACGTCCCTATCCCACCAGCAGTACATTGTTTAATTTGGCAAAGACAGAAAAGCATTGCACTTGGGAGCTTTTGTAGCTGACACCAGTGACATCGCCTACACAGTTTGTATCATACGTTGGCAGAAAGCTAGCGGGGTAATTGATGCGAAAATGTCAGGGCATCTCGTCTCTACTGGCACTCAGTGAAAGCAAACAGCCTTAGCTATATTCATGATGCCCATGAATAGTCTGTAATTATAATTAAATTAAAGACCTGCAATTGAGCCATCCAATGCACATTCACTGTCTCCACATTCCTTCCCTAACTGTTAGCCCCACTCATCATGTCTCAGCTAAAATTAGATTGTTAGATCTTCAAAGCAGGGATCTTGGACAACATTCTGTCACTTGCTTCTGAAAGACTCAGTATTAATTCCATGGAAGTCAATGGTAATTACCCCTGGTATTACCCCTGGTAATAATGAGTGGAGTATCAGACTTTCTATTGTCTTTGTCCTATTATGCTGATTTTCTGTTGTCTTACAATTATCTTTCCCTATGTCCATGAAAAGGGCAGAAATCCAGGAGTAGGAAGTGGGACCAAGTACATGACTCAGCCACTTGGGGAAACTCTACTGAATGCTCCACTAAGTACCATCAGATCCATCCCACTTTTGCTACTCTGTTACATGGTTGCAAGAATATTGGACATTGTTATTTTTGTGTATGGAAGAAGATATGCTTCTGCATGTGGATGTTGGTTCCATTTCCTCAGCAACAGCTGCCAAAGCTACTCTAAGTTCTGCTAAAGCTTTTCCAAACATGTCTGACAAGACGGTCCATGCTTTTGGAGTGGAAAACAACTGAGTGATTATTTGATCAGCTTTGGAGAAGATATTAGCAGCTCCTGACAGGATGACTCTGTGAATATGTGGTTTGGGTCTGTGTACAGTACACAATCTGTTGAACAAGCTGATTGATTGACTAGCTAATTTCTGGGTTCATAAGGGTGCCAATAAGTGCATACAGAGAATGACAAGAGGTTTGTTCATCTTCTTTGTCTCACACACTGGCTGATATTAATTGTGGGGGTGTACCTGAGAAGCAACAATACAGTCAGGATACTCACAGTGGGACATAAGCTCTGCAGCCATTTTAGTTGTTCCTAGCACAAATCTTAAGGTATTGTAGGTGCAGAATGGTCCCCTTCCCTGCCACCAGAAACAACAAGAGGTACTGATTCATTTGAATTCTACTCTGCACCTGCTGGAGTGGCTGCATGAGCAGCACACAGCAATCCCAACTTGTCACATATGTTCTAAAGTGAACACCAGCCTGCACCTGACAGCTGGAGAGTTTGCCAACTTGCTGTAATTTGAGGATGCGACCAATCTCCCGGGCTCCAGCTGAGTGCTTCAGCAATAGCAGTGGGGAGCAGGAAGATTTTCTGCCTCACTAATGTCAATTGCAAGAGGATTGAGGAACAGCAAGACATCCACCTCTGAAGACACTTTCAGGATCAGCAAGACAGCAGGCATATCAGGCAGCCTTCAAAAGACTGATGATAGGGGAGCAGGCAGCTGGTGGACTCCTGAAAATCCTAGGAAGAAGCAGCCTCTTGACTAACCTAAAGGACATGCAGAAAAATAGAGAGGAAATGTGCTCTAACATACCTTTATTCTGCTTGTAATGTTCTATTCAATTATAAACAAACAGAACTCTATAGCCCCTCCCAGCATCATATATATTATTACTTGGTCACACTTTCTATTAAGGTTCTATTTATAAATGATTAATAGATATTATAAGTGTGAACTGTATGTGTTAAAGATGGTGACAGCTACCTTAACAGGGCATGCCTGACTTGCAGCACCCCATTCTAGTCAAGCATGGCATTGCAGGCATTGCTTGCCTCAGTTTCTTGACTAGTCCTATGCCTGTCAGAACCAAGGTTCCACAACTGGCTGGGCATCACCTGTGAATCTTTGTTGGCAAATGGGGTGAATCAACTGTCTGCCAGCCACAAGGTGAACGGTTCTCACCGGGGTCCTGGTTCCTGTTCACTGAGATCTCCTTGTCCAATCTGTTCCTCAAACTGGGATGGAGCAGCTATCTTCCAGCTCCCCTCCTCAGCATCACTGCCTTGCCAGCAGGCCACCTCTGTTGCAAAGTTCTTTGGAAACTATCACTCTCTCTCCTTACTATGTGACAATCCTTGATTCCTTGACAATGATGTGTAAAGAAAACCTCACCCATCTCTGAGGCCACCACTCATAATGCATCCATGGAGATGGCACTGGGACCTCAAGGGCACAAGAGGTGATACCCCTTCTACAGTCCATGGCCACTCCTGTGCACCTCCTTCCCCCAGCAGTGCCAACCCCTGCTGTAGCTAAAAAGGGAGGGGTTGCCTCCCCTCCAAAGCAAGGGATGGGAGCAGGTCTCTATGCTGTCCATGCAATGGCTCCACTACCATGTGGGCCCTGGCACTCTCTCCCGTGAGCCAATGGTGGTGTAGGGAGGGGATCCAGCATTTTGTCAATTCCCAAACAAATGGCTATGGGAGTGGATGCTTGACATGCCCCCTGCCACACCCATCAATCGCAGCAACCCCATGTCTCTCTTGCCCTTCTTCCCCATGTGTAGAAAGATGGGGGAGGGTATTTTTCTCTCAACTGTACAAAGTAAACAAACTGAAAAGGATCCCCTTTTTTCTATGTCTCTTTCAGTTATAGCAAGTTAATTGTTACTTGTAATAATTACAAGTAGAAGATGTCCAGAGAGAGAACGTTTTTTAATATTGCCAATGTCCCTTTAAAAGTATATATATATATATACATATGTCCTCTCATGCCTCAGCAGAAAGGGGTGAATTGTAAAGGCACTAGTTAAGGCCAAATACACAATCTGTTTTGGTCTGGGAAAAGTAATAGCATATTTTGCTTTCAGTGTTTGTGACTTAAAATAAGACCATTACCATTGCTTTATAATTGATTTTTGTGGTTATTTAATCTTCACTTAAAAGAACAAAGCAATATCACTCTATCCCAAGCATATGAGTCAGTCCCTCATAATGCACTCAGATACTTAGTGTATGAGACACTTGGTTATGCTACAGTTATTCTATTGAGATCTCAGTGGAAGTGCTTGAGACAGCCCATTTCATTATGTTACAGTTTAATGGGTTGATTGTTCCATTTAAATAGTTAGTTTCAATATACTCATTTCAGACCAGTGGTTTCAACTGAGTCGAACCATTGACATAGCAAAACATTGTATACAGTGTACCTGTGTCAGCCCCAGGATATTAGGGAGACAAGGTGGGTGAGGTAATATCTTTTATTGGACCAACTTCTGTTGGTGAGAGAGACAAGCTTTTGAGCTTACACAGAGCTCTTCTTCGGGTCAAGAAGAAGCTGTGCAAGCTCCAAAGCTTGTCTCTTTAATGAACTGAAGTTGTTCCAATAAAAGATATTGTCTCACCCACCTTGTTTCTCTCATAGCAAAACATTATCAATCTTCCCAGTGCTTTATCTTGCAGTCTTTGCAAATATTTTTCTCCAAGTTGCAAGGGCCAAATTCAGACCTGAAGAGTAAATTGTGTGCAACTTCTGAATTAGGTTCTAAGAATAGATCTGTGAGAGAAGTTAGTTCATAAGGTGAATACATTCACAATCCGCCTGGGTTTGAATTTTGTGAATTCATCGTTTAGGCTCCATCTATGCTACCAATAACTCAGTATTTGAACTGGGGCAAGTCACTTTACTTCTCATAGCCTCAGTTTACCCAGGTTTAACATAGAGATATAATTATTCACCTACATCACAGAGCATCGAGGTTTAATTAATATTCAGAAGGTGCTTTCAGAGACTCAAACGAAAAGTGCTATAGAAGTGCCAAATACCATCATATTATTATTAACCTTTGAATTTTAATGACATCCTCTATACATATATTCAGGAATTTGGCTCACATCTATGCACATTTAATTAAACTTAACCCTACTTTACTAACCCTACTTTACTAATCATTTCAATTTGCATTTTCTCAGTTTTTCTAGCCCGAGTTTGCTGAAACTCTCTACCCCATAATATTCAAGCAGCAAATGTTTGGGATGGTTTGAAAAGGCAGTTCAAGATTTTTTTGCTATTAACGTTTTGGAGTGATGTTATTGTTTGATTCATTTGTGTTAGTGGATTAAAGCACTATTATAGGCAACTGAAAACATAAGCTAATAGTGAAAAATAAAATAGTTATAAACTTTGAGAATAAGAGTACATAAAAAAAGAATTGGCTTTAGGAAGGAATAGTGGCTGTTTCTTCTCAAGTGCTGGTCCCTATTTGTATTCCACACGTGGGCATGTGTGCACACCCTGAGCCTGAGTCTGGAAATTCTTCAAAGTAGTTTCCGTTGGCCCGCACATGCGCAGTAGATCTCCTTGTGCAAGTGGCAGTGAGGGTCGGCACCTCTCCAGTTCCTTCTTATGGCTGCATGGCCTGAGTCAGAATCGTGCCCTCTGTCACTTAGTTGTATAACCTGCAAAGAAAGAAAATATTTGTAAATGGTTATATATTTTAGCTTAGTAGTTAAAGTTATAGTTAGCACAGAGAATTTCTTTCCCTCAGTTGGGGAACCCCTCCCCAGCTCCAGGACTATGCCCAGAGTCCCAGGATTCAAGGCTTGCATCTCCTGCCCTTGCTCCTTCTCCATCAGTGGCAAACATCAACAGTGCCTGTACTGTCTGGGTGAGGCACATAGATTGTGCACTTTGCAGAAATGTCACTCCTTCCCACCCAGAACTCAAGCAGCCTGGGAGCTATGCATATGAAAGCACCTGATGGACAAGGCTATGAGGCCCCTCTCCAGTCCAGGCCAAGGAGACCTCCCTATACATCAGCCTCAGCTGACCAGCAATGCCCCTCCAAGCACATGCCTTGGAGCAGAGCCTTCAACATCTAAGCCTAAGGACTCTTCTTCTAGGGTCCCCATGAGAATAGAGGGCATTTTCAGGGGTGCAAGGATAGATCTCCTTCAAGAGCTGTCCATAAGAAACATGCTTCCTCTCTGAGCCTATCCAGGTCAGGTGAGACATCACATATGGAACCAAAGGAGCCAGCTCTACTGAAGATCCCCAGACTAGAAGGCAAGATACATAAAAAGAAAGATCTGCCAGTTCCGTCAGTCACCTTGGTACTGAAACATAAGGATAGACATTCATTGGTTCCATCTACCAGTGCTGGTCCAGACCCATTGTCGGTACCACCTCATTCAGCTAAAGAATGTCCGTCTGCCACAGATGTGCCAGGTCCTTCACACGTGACTGCTGGAACCCCTCGGACACCAGGGCATATAGAAATATACATAACACCGGAGGATATGTTCCTTCCTTATCCACAGTCTCCACTTCTTTCCAATGCTGCCTTCCTGAGGGATGTCCTTCCTCTGAAACAAGAGTCTATATCAATGTCCCAGGAGCCATCCTATCTCCAGCCATTTGGCAGGAGTGTCCCAGTACCAACAGCCCCACTGCTACCACTGGAACAGTTTTCAGACTTGGATGAATTAGAGGAGATGGCTGCACCAGTATCTCCATGGAGACACTCGACCCCCAACAGACAGTCAAGGGGTTATGATTGCCATTTCTCTGGGTATGGCTCCCCCCCCCCCCCCCGGGACCACTGGTACTGATTCTCTTGGGGTCCCCAGCAACCGATTGATCCATCTTTCTGGCCTTATTGGGGTCTGTGAGATACATATGGCAAGAGTCCATGCCCTTCTCAGGAGTCGTACCACTTCTCCTCCTCTCGACAACTGGTTCTGTTGGTGTATAAAGAGGAATAGCCAGAACTGGAGCCAAAGGTACTGACGGATCCCTCTTCATCAACCCCAGATGACGTGGTCAGTCTTTCTTTGCCTGTTCCCCAGATCACCACCAGCAGTACCAGGAGCCTGACCTTTGGCAACTCAACATCTTTATTCGAAAGCTGAAATTCTGGATGATTATGTTGGCATCAATAATCTCCTCCCTTCAGGAAGGGATGTGGTTTTGCAGCTCTTGACATGAAGGATATGTATTTCCATGTGGACATTCACCCATCATACAGGAACTTCCTGTGTTTTACAGTTGGCCAAGAATATTTCCAATTTCAGGTCCTCCCCTTTGGGCTCACAATAGCACCCAAAGTATTTACGAAGGTTTTCTCTGTGGTAGCAGACAATAAACTTTATAGGGGTGAGGACAGACTTGGTTTCTGCCAGAGCATTCCTCTTTGCATATGGGTTTCATACAATGAGCAACCTGATTTCACGCATTACCCACAGACCATAAACTACTTTCCACAGGTGTCTTTCACTGTAAGGCCACCTGGCTGCATGCACCTACATTATGCCGTTTGCCAGATGCCACTTGCTGTGTCTGCAAGCTTGGCTCCAGTCAATCTGTCAAATGAACAAGGACCACATCAACTCCACAGTGTCAGTTCCCACCAGAATTAACTCCTTCCTCGCTTGGTGGTCAAATCCGGAAAGGGTCATGGTGGGGGTTCTCTTCAGCCCTCCCATGCCCATGGCCACCATAGTGACAGATGCCTCCCTCCTGTGGTGGGGTGCTCACCTGGACAATTACACTGGTCAGGATACCTGGACCCCATGAGAGGCCAGGGTACATACTGGAACTAAGGGCCATCTGACTTGCTTGCAAGGCCCTCCTTCCACTTATATGCTCACTCCATATACAGATAATGTCAGACAATATCACCACGGTGGTCTATATAAATAAACAGGGAGGAGCAAGATCTCGCCCCCTCTGCCTCAAGCCAACAGACTTTGGAACTGGCACATCAGGAATGGCATCACGAGACAGGCCACATAGGGGGGCAGGGATAGCTCAGTGGTTTGAGCATTGGCCTGCTAAACCCAGGGTTGTGAGTTCACTCCTTGAGGGGGGCCACTTAGGGATCTGGGGCAAAAATCTGTCTGGGGATTGGTGCTGGACAACCCTGATATTCTATGATTCCCTGGTATTCCCAACTCCTTTGCAAACAAACTAAGCAGAAACTTCTTGGCAGACCATGAGTGGGAAATTCCAGATACAGTCCTAAGTGAAATATTTACACAATAAGGATCTCCACTATGGGACCTCTTTGTGTCCCAAACAAACAGAAAGCTCCCTCTATATTGTCCCAGGAGCCATGGGTCAGGACTCCCAGGGTGATGCTCTCCTGCTGTCTTGGATGAATAGCCTCAGATATGCCTTTCCTCCCATTCCCCTACTTCCACAAGTCATAGGGAAGATACATTGAAACAGTGCCAACATCCTTCTCCTAGCACCCTACTGGCCAAGACAGTTTTGCTTCATGGAACTTCTAATGATGTCTGCCTGCCTACCAATCAGGATCCTCCCATTCCCAAATCTGCTAATCCAGGAAGGGGAGAGGGGGTGGGAAATAAGGCATCCCAACCTGAGCTCACTCCACCTCACAGCCTGATGGATGTCGGAAGTAGAACACTCATGCTTGGCACCACTTTGGAACAGCCTTAACCAAAGTAGAAAGGACTCGACTAGAACCTGCTATCTGGCCAAATGGAGATTTTTTTAGCCTGGCACAACTCCACCAACATTCTACAGAGTATCCCAATTGTCCTAGACTATCTCCTCTCCCTGAAGACGTCAGGTCTTGCTATTAGTTCACTGCAAGTACAGCTAGCAACAGTAAGTGCCTTCCTCCCCCAGTGGAAGGATGTTCCATCTTTACTCACCATACTAACACATGGTTTATGAAAGGTCAAATCAGGACCTTCCCACTTGTGCTTAAACCTACACCTCAATGGAGCCTTAACCTCATCTTGTTGACACTCACAGGCCCACCTTTTGAACCCATGTCAACATGTGCCATGACGCACCTGTCCATGAAGGTGGTGTTCTTAGTGGCTATCACAGGAGGGTCAGCGAGCTTAGATTCATCATGGCGGATCCTCCTTATACAATGTTTCATAAAGAAAACATCCCAACTACACTCCAAATTTCTTTCCAAGATTGTATCTGAATTCCACATTAATCAAACACTGCCTGTATTTTTTTTCCAAAAGCCCATGCCTCCTCTAAAGACAAAGACTTCATTCCCTCAAAGTTTAGCATGCCCTGGCATTCTACCCACAAAGAACCAAACCTATTAGAAAATCACTGAGACTGTTTATTGCCATAACAGAGAGATCGTGTGGGCTAGCTTTATCTTCCCAGAGGATTTCTAAGTGGGTTTTGGGATGCATCTTACTGTGCGACAAGATAGCAAGTGTCACAGCTCACTCCATATGAGCACAAGCTGCTTCCACAGCATCCTTATCTGAGGTTCTGCTGCAGGACACCTGCAGGGTGGCCACTTGGAGTTCTATCCACATGTTCGTGACACAGTACACTCTAGTTCATGCCTTGGCTGCGGACACAGCAGGGGCATCAGCAGCATATTTGTTACTGGCTTCCTTCCAGTTTGAACACCGCTTGCTAATCGCCCATGTGTGGAATAAACATAGGGACCAGCACTTGAAGAAGAAGTGGAGTTACATACTGTAACTAGAAGTTCTTTGAGATGTGTGGTACCTATCTGTATTCAACTACCTGCCCTCCATCCCCTCTGCTTTGGAACCTGTTGGATTTGTTGTAAGACGAGGAACTGGAGGGGTGTCAAACCACACTGCCTCTTATAACCTCAGTCAGGAGAACAAGGAGAGCTACTGAGCATGTGTGGGCCAACAGACACTGCTTTGAAGAATTTCAGGACTTGGGCACATGGTGTGCATGCATACTCATATGTGAAATACAGATAGGGACCACACATCTTGAAGAATCTCCAGTTACAGTAAGTAAACTCCTTTTAAAATTGTTAATGGAGATGTAGAGATCAAATGAAGATGGGATTTCATTAGACCTTGCCTATTATTTGTACAGAAAGTGCATTAGTGGCTCTGGTTACTGTAAATTAGGCCCTGCAAAGTCAAGAAAATATAAAAAAAAATGAAGAAGAATGAGGGCTGGTGGCTAAACATGTTTGATTTTAGCATTATGATACAGTAGGCAGGCACAAACAAACTATGTGTAGGACCAAATCCTTTTGTTCTTATTCATGTAACAGGATACTAACTAGGCATACTTCAATGAATATAGCAAAGAGAATTGGGCCTATTACCTATAAGAAAGAAGTGTAGCCTGGTGAATTATAAGAATTTCAAATTATACTTGTTACTAACACAGGTCCTTCCCATGCAGCTTCATAGAAGATTGTTGTTGAGTAAAGGATTGGTGAGACACACAACAGATATAGATAAAAACTTTACTTAACATCCAAATAAGTCCACTCATTAATATAACCAAACATCACAAACAGTGAAATAGCTCTTAGGATTATTGGCATACTCACACATTCCTAAGATTCATGGAAAACAAAGATAGCGGATGCAGTGTACACTGTTTCAGGGACCCAATGCACCCAATTTTCAGGGCAAATATTCAGATCTTTTATCTTATTCTACCTACACATATTTGACCATTTCAGTTACCATAATAAACCTTGGTCCTGCCCTTTGTCCATGTGTGGTTGTGACATCTTGCTCAGGACACCCAGACCTGTGAGCCAATGAGTGCCCACTCTGTCTTCCAGACACATTTTAAGAATGTATTTCCAGGACACATCCATAACTCATTCTCTACAGCCTGTACATACATCACACCATGACTTTCAGGACCAGCATGTCACCAGTTTACATATGATACCTTACATGATACCTTTGGGATATATATTATGACAACAATGTTTTGGGGCAATGAGTCCTGATGTGAGCTACAATATGGGGGGCTCTCTGCCAGTTGGCATGGGGGGGATTTCTGGGGTCACAGTGTTATGCAGGTTGACCGCAATCCTATTTGCAATTGTTAACATGGGCTATTTGTGTCAATTAATTTCCTAATAAATTCTATGCATCAATGCGGTTATCTCTATAGTTACAGTACTTGCAAAAATACCTAAAAATACTCTATTTCAAGCTTATTTGTGCAATTATGCAGTTACCTATTTTTATTGCACTTAACTTGTTTGTCACATAGCATGAAAGTGCACCATTTATGACCTTATGTCAAACCCTTAGGCCTACTTCAGCTAACTAATTATCAAGCCTACCTCATTAGGCCTCGCACTAATTACTTTATGCTATAGCAAAGCCCATTATTATTCATCATTTGAGTTCTTTTACTTACATTTCAGCTCACATTATTTTACAAAGCATTTTAATATAATCTGTCAGTATTATACCTCTTAGCAGCGTTATATATATCTTGTCAGCAATATACCCTATAACATAATAGCAAGCTAATTAAATCCTTTTTTCTGAAGTCAAGACCGGATCACAGGTCAACAGATGACAAGGTATTATTATTTATTACTATTTAAATACCAGAAGTCTGCTCTGAACAGGACACGACACAAATAACAATAGATGGCCCAAATTCTGCTCAGTGTTCTCCTGGTCGTCACAGGTCCCAGTCGAGTGCCCTCTCTTGGACTCTCACTAGATTTCTGTGAGGAGATCCTGTGGTGGGATCACCAGGTGTTTTAAGCCTCCAGTAGCTGAACAGAGCCCAGCCACTGCGCCAAACTTGGGGTCCCCAGGCACACCCTCAGGTACAGACCCTCTAGTGTGAGAGCTGGAACCTGCTGGCCAGCTACCCACTCCTGGGCTCAGTGTTGACCCTACTGACTCCCCTGTTACTTAAACACAGAACTCCACCCCAGGTGTGAGCCTTGGGGTTACAGTGTAATTCTCTCAGGATGCAAATAGTGATTGTAAAGCCTATTACACACTGCACAGAGTTCTAACATCATTGCTTTTTTACATAACAGATAAAGCACAAGACAGTACAGATCTCTTAGAAAACAATAAATATTCTAAACACATGCCCCTCATTAGTTCACCCTTCCCTTGGTTGGTGGTGGGGGACCATCAGGAAGATAGGCAGGGTCCTCTGCCTCATCAGGCCCCTACTTGTTGGGTTGTTTCTTCCTCCTCTTCAGTGGGAGAAAAATGGGACTGTGAGTAAAGCAGCTCATGTCTTTTTATAACTTTTATAAAGTGATAAACTTTTATAATTTTTGTCAGGTGATGTCCTGCTCAGCCCACTCAGGGGATCATAGACCTCTGCCAGGTGACTTTGTTGCCAAGGTGACCTCTTCCCTGACAAAACAGAGAAGACAAAAGGCTACACCTTCAAAATGGAGTGTGCAGTTTGGTAAAGACACATACAGAGAGTTCATAATCTCACACAGAATCCATAAATTGCACAGGCAGATTCCTCAATTATACCTCACGGGTGTAAATCTAGAGTAACATCATGGAAGTCAGTAGTTATTTGAGATTTATACCCATGTAACTAAACAGAATTGAATCTTACTCTTTGTCTCTAGGAACTTACTATCTAAAAGACGTACCACTAGTAGTGAACAGTAGATGTGTTATAAAAGAATAAGAAGAAAGGAAAAATTTAAAGTGAAATTATACAGTAGGGTTTATGTTGCTATTTACCAGTTTTAGAGCATTTTCAGTAGTTAATAACCAGTTGCCAATCAAATGCAGATTTGATTTTTCACCCTTTGCTGTCACAAATGATGCAGTGATGGTCCAAATGGGCTACAAAGAATAGTTGTTGTTTTTAAAAAAATGTTTTCCATAATTTCAATTCTGATCCTTTTTTAAGGGTATGAGTTGCAGTACATTGGTATTACCTACTAATTTCATGGTCCATGGTTGAACATAAGGCTATAATTCAATTGCGGGTTTTTTCTGATACTATAAACAGCAAGAGCAGTGCTGATTTACATTCTTAGTATTCACTGAGGACTACATATTGTTATTTATAACACAGGCAAAGGGATTTTGCAGGCACCTAGTCATTAGGTTATTTAAAGTCTGTCACGCTGGAGGAGAAGTCTTAATCCATGAGATGTAGGAAGAAAGGGATTATTGAGCATGAGATCTCAAAAGGCAGAGATTGGTGAGAACAAAATGTGCACAATGTGCTCATTTACCGAGGAACAGTCATTTTTACACAAATGAATAACGAGTGTATATATATCGTATTTCTTAAAAAATAAAAAAGCTCATTCCTCAGAATGTGTGTGAGTGTATTCAAACATTTAAATAATTGCTTTGTAATTTATTTATAACCGAATATAATTTCCTTTTGAGAATACTAACGAATAAAGATGACAAAAAATGAGTATTTCTTCTATTTTGCTTGTGTTGATTCTGGTGGATACCTGAATATTGATTGCAGTTGGAATTCAGGAAAATAAGAAAACAGGTTAAAAATTACTGTAGGAAAAGGTAGGGAGAGATATGAAACCAATAACTCTCCTGAAATCAGTATCTGAGAGGAGGCATTTGCAACTTACAACTATTGCAGTAGTTTTACAACCTATCTCAATGTCATAGGGCTTGATTCTGCAAAATGCTGAGAGTTCTGGTCCTGATCTCACAAAGCACTTAAGCATGTAATCTCACTGAAGTAAATGGGGTTACTCATGTGCTTCTAGTTAAGCTTTTACTTAAGTGCTGGATCTGAGCTGGAGTATTCAGCACCTTGCAGGATCAAGCCATTAGTGAATGTCAGCCAACCAGGACAAGGGCAGTCTAGCCTAGTGATCGGAACAGGCATCAGCCGTTGTGGTCAGAGCAGGCTTCAGGTACCAAGGATTGAGGTCAGAGTCAAGTAGTTGGAAGCCATAGTCAAGGGTCAAACCAGAGGGAAGGAACTGGAGCAAGCAGGGCAGCAGGCAAGGAGGGGTTCAAGGCAGGGACAGGGCAGAGGCCAGGCCAGGCCAGTAACAAAGTAAAACATTGCTGGTGCAGTGGTGGGCATGAGCATTGCGCAGCCAGTGAGCTGCTGCTGCTGATAATGATGATTTAAGAGCTGGCCTGCTTCCCCCACCCCACAGCCAGCCAATCACATGGTGCGGCCATTCAGGCAGCCTGCTGCAGGCCAACTGTACTGATGAGGCTGCCTGGAGACTAGCTCTGTTGCAGGCCCTGATTCCTGACAGTGAGTGGGCCAAACTATGCACTCCTCAAACTCAAGGGAGGTTTTGCTCAGTCACAGACTTTAGCTCACCCTGAGTTGAGTATTTAGACAATCATTACCCCATAGTCTGCTCAAAAGCAAAATTTCCTTTAGTCAAACTACAGATGCAGACATATTAAATCCATAGGAAAGGTCCTAGGTCCCAATCCAGCCTCTTTACACCAAATGCAGCAGAATCAGTGTGGTTCTTCTGCATGTGGTGGGGACAGTTAGGATTTGGGGAGCTCCTAGGTGGGATTTACACCATCGCTACACCAAAAAGCCAGCTGTGCAGGTTTTCAGGGCTTTGTGGGGGAGCACAGGTCAGAAAAGGAGCTGGTGGAGGGCTCATGGATCCATCACCACACAGGTTACTTGCTATTGTCTTCTGCAGAGCAGGGGTTCAGAAATGACAAGTACCACTCACCATGAAGCAGCTCTATCAGTTTGAGGGATAAGATTCTTACCATCTTAGTCCCTGCAGAAACCTAATGAGAGGAGCCTGGCTAGTTTGACATGACGAGGGAGAACATAAATGACTGAAAATAGGTGGTTAGATGGAAGACGCCACTTCTACCATATAGCAGCATTATTGTGGTGCTAGTGGAGGGTAATATAATTAATGCCACTCAACATGTGTTTGTAGAAATTAGACCTTATTGAACTAACTTGATAACTTTTTTGATATGATTATGAGTTTGCTTGATAAAGGTAATAGTGTTGATGTAATATACTTAAATGGCTGTACGTCATTTGACTTAATACCACACAACATTTTGATTAAGAAACTAGAACAATATAAAATTAACATGGCACACATTAAATGGATTAAAAATGGGCTAACTGACAGGTATCAAAATGTAACTGTAAATGATCGTCAAGCATATTTGTCTCTAGGGTGGGGTCACAGCAATTGGTTCTTGGTCCTATGCTATTCAAAATTTTTATCGCTCGCCTTGAAAAATCTTGACTGATAAAGTTTTCAGATGACAAAGATTGAGAGAGTGGTAAATAATGAAGAGGACAAGTCACTGATACAGAGTGATCTGGATTGCTTGGTAAGCTAGTGCTCAAGCAAAAGTGTTTTAATACAGCCAAATGCAAAGCTGTACATTTAGGAAAAAATAATGTAGTCCATATATACATGACAGGGGACTCTATCCTGGAAAGCAGTGACTCTGAAAAAGACCTAGGGTTCATGGTGGATAATCAGCCAAACATGCATTCCCAGTATGACAGTGTGGCCAAAAGGGCTAATGCGTCCCTGGATGTTGGGCAATATTTTTGGCCCTGGTATGAATGGTACTGAAATACTGTGTCCACTTTTGGTATCCACAATTCAAGAAGGATGTTGAAAAATTGGAGAAAATTCAGAGCTGAGCCATGAGAATGATTAAAGGATAGGAAAACAAGCCTTATAGCTCAATTTATTTAGCTTATCAAAGAGAATGTTAAGGACCAGCTTGATCACAGGAAGTACTGACATAGGGAACAGCAATTGGATAATAGAGGGCTCTTCAATCTAGTAGACAAAGTTGAAGTTAGCTAAAATTTGACTAGAAATATGATGCAAAATTTTAACAGGGAGAGTAATTAACCACTGGAACATTTTATCAAGGGTTGTGGTGAATTTTTTATATCTGGAAACTTTTAAATCAAGATTGGATATTTTTCTAAAAGATATGCTACAGTTCAAACAGGAATACATCCAGGGAAGTTCTATTACAATATAATCAACCTCTCGCCTTGCTTTTGCCCTGGCCTACATTAAAACTGTTGCCTGCTAACCCACTTCACCTAATAACAGGAAGTAAAAATATTGCCTAACCCTGGTGGACTGAGGGCACTATGTTTGACAAACAGCCAAAATCTGTAGTATCCATTAAAAAGCTGTTTAGGATAGTCCACTGCTTTCACTACTACCACACCTCTCCTCTTGCGGTCCACCATTCCAACCACAATTGTCCAGAACTGTGATGGGGTTAGGTTTTCCTTTAAAGGTAGTAAGGCCAAGGGTCAGCAATCCCGTCCCATAGTCATGGTTCTTTAAGAATTGAGGAAGTCTGATATAGGCAAAGATCTGAGAAATAGGAGATATGGGTAGAGAGGAAGCAGTTGTGGGGGCGAGTAGTACTTTATGGAGAGAAATTCATTACTGTTCCTTTAAGGACCTGGGATCAGGAGCCTTACAGAGTGGGGCAGGGCAAGACTCCCTTCTCACCCAACCAATAGGGGATGAGCTGGGGAAGGGGACTAGCATATATGCTGCCTTCTCCCTCAGATACCAGCAGGAGAAGGCTGCCTGCGCAACTCTATCAGCTTGAGGACTACTGGGGAAAAGGGGCCAGCTGAAGGAGGAGCTGGTTAAGGCCTTGCTGCTGACCTATATTACAGCCCCAGATCAAGGAGGAGAGCTGGGAGATGCATATCTTAAAGGGAGAGACACAGGGGGCTGTCTGGAATACAGCCCCAGCTCCTGGAGGAGGCAGGGGATGCATTGCTCTTGTAAGGAGGGAAACTCAGAAGGGCTGTTTGAAATACAGCCCAGCATCTGTTACCTCCTGCCTGAAAAGAGCCTTTCCAAGGCATGTCACCTTATGGTGAGTTGTCTTACCTTTAAGACCTTGAGAACATGAACTTTTAGTACAGATACATAACTCAATTATTATCCATACCTACATTTCACAATGATTATGATGACCAGTGAGCAACTGGCTCTCAGTAGAGACCTCACATGCCACCTTTTGGTGAACTAATATGCATATATCTTACCCAGGGAATCCCCGTGCACCCTTGGTGCCCTCTGCCAGGAACTAAGTCCCTTTGCCAAGCACTTCAAAGACCCCTGACCTAATCTGACACTACAGGAAGGAGCAATTATAACACTAGTTATTGTGTGTTAGCTATTTCTTGGGAAACTAAGTGTAGGATGAGATTTGACAATCTTTTTTCCTGGTTTTACTCTGATTTTTTTGATCACTATCATCAAATATGGAGTCAACAACTATGTACTGAAGTGAGCTGAAAGATCTGAAATCACATGCACCTGCCAAGAAAAATGTAAATAAAATTCCCTCCACCTAATGGTTACTCTTTGGGTCCTTATTCAGTAAAGCATCTAAGCTCATGCTTAAGTCCATCCCTGTTAGTACTTTAACACATGTTTAGGTCCCAATGCTTTAATGAGATATAATAATGTGTTTAAAGTGAAATATATGCTTAAGTTCTTTGCTGAATAGGGATGTTTCAGTGAATCGGGGCTTCAGTTAATGCTGATAGTATAGAGAGCCAAATTGTGGCTCTGGATACATGGGGATAGCTCTCACCCAGGAGTCAGATTCTGATCCCCTTGAATAGTATCTTCCCTGCTCCACAGAAGACATTTGACTATTTATGATTTCAGATTTCAAAATCAGCACAAGACTTCAATTTGAGTAGCACACATGTATGCAAGAGCAGAATTTGGCCTATAATGATACAGATGACAAAAAAAACCCCATGTTTAACTTGCTTTTTAACATAAACAACTATTAGATGCATTTTAGAGGCTGTTTTAGATCTACTCCTGAATGCAGTTCAGTTATTTCTTTGCTTTTATAAAAATATTAAAATTACCTTTTGTTAATAATTTAACAAACCCTGACTGCCGCAAAATGTCTGCTAACTAAAGAAATGCAATTTTATTCTAATGAAATGTACAATAGCCTGAATTCAAACTGAACTTACACACATTTTTTTTTAAATCAGCTTGCCATTAAATAAAGGATATAGTTATTAAATGTGGGCGTTAGATAATCAGAATTGCAGAATGGTTGCAAGCTGTGCTTTTTCATCCTAGATATTTACACCAACTCATTTTAGCTTCACAGCAACTGGGAAAGGAGTTCAATCAATAAAAATTAGTTTGGTGTAAAACTTGCACTTTTCAGACACACTTTTGATTTGAGATTTTTATATTTGCTATATTGCAGGCAACATTCAAACGTAAACAGCCCAAATACCCACCTGAGTAAACTGTAAATGTCTTTCTGTCATGCCACAATAATGATTACTTTCAAGGGTTGGCAGTTGACAGTCCGACACGGTGTAGGCGGGATGAGTGAAAGCTGCTTCTCCCGCCTTCAGGCTGCAATGTACAGCAGGTTAGCATGATAAACAAGAGCTGAGAGGACAGATACAGAACATTAAGTTATTGTCATTGGCTACAGAAGCCTTAAGTTGTTCTTAGGTGTGCTTTTATTTTTCAGTAGGGTTTCAACAGGAGCAAACCTAGATTCATACACATGTAGGGCTGGAAGGGACCTTGAGAGACCGACCAGTCCATCCCCTCACCCTGAGGCAGGATTAAGTATCGGTAAATCATCCCAGACAAATGTTTGTCCACACAGTTCTTTAAAATCTCCAGTGACAGGGAATCCACATCCTCCCTAGGTAACCTGTTCCAGAGCTTAACTACCCTTATGGTTAGAAATCTATTCTAAATCTGCCTTGCTAAATCATTGCCTTCTAACTAATCCCAATGAGGCTGAAGTTTTAACTACTCACTTCTTTTTTTCTTTTATTTTTTAAACTGATATTTCAGTGAACACATAAAACACAAAGAACAATATATTGTAAAATCAAACAATATTCAGTTAGATTGGAATTCACCCTCCTGCAGACAGCCTGCACAAAGACTATCCAGAGACGCTACTTAAATCCCAATTAATCCATAGGGGCCCAATCATAAACTCTGTTGAGCTATGACAGTTTGCACCAGTTGACAATCAGCTCCTAAGTGATGAGCTAATTGGGTACATAAAAGCTTAAGAATTTCACCCCAAATACATTACTTGGCTAGAGCATTTAGGCCTGATCCTGCAACAATGGCTTATGCAGTGCCTAAACTTTAGGCACATGAGCAATCCCACTGAAATCACAACAAAACCCTCTCAACTCAGATCTGGGAAGGTAACACGCCAAATCCGTTCACCCACTGTATTATTTGTAGTATTTCTTCTACCCAAATTACCCTGTTAATTATTTGGGATTTCCAAAATTATTTATTATGTTATAATTATATGGAATGACCCCAGTCTTACTTCCACTGAAGTCACATAGGTCCAGATCCTGAAAGGTATTTAGATGCCTAACTTCCATTGAAATCTATGGGAATTAGGACCGGATGATCTTCATCCGAGAATATTAAAGGAACTGGTGAGAGAAATTGCAAGCCTGTTAGCGATAATTTTTAATGAATCTGTAAACTCGGGGGTGGTACCGTTGGACTGGAGAATAGCTAATGTGGTTCCTATTTTCAAGAAGGGGGAAAAAAGTGACCCGGGTAACTACAGGCCTGTTAGTTTAACATCTGTAATAGGTAAGGTCTTGGAAAAAATTTTGAAGGAGAAAGTGGTTAAGGACCTTGAGGTCAATGGCAATTGGGACAAATTACAACATGGTTTTACAAAAGGCAGATCGTGCCAAACCAACCTGATCTCCTTCTTTGAGAAAGTAACAGATTTTTTAGATAAAGGAAGTGCGGTGGATCTAATATACCTCGATTTCAGTAAAGCGTTTGATACGGTACTGCATGAGGAATTATTGGTTAAATTGGAAAAGATGGGGATCGATATGAAAATCCAGGGGTGGATAAAGAACTGGTTAAAGGGGAGACTGCAGCGGGTCGTACTGAAAGGTGAACTGTCAGGTTGGAGGGAGGTGACCAGTGGAGTTCCTCAAGGTTCGGTTTTGGGTCCGATTTTATTTAATCTATTTATTACTGACCTCGGAACCGAATGTAGAAGTGGGCTGATAAAGTTTGCGGATGACACAAAGTTGGGAGGTATTGCCAATTCGGAGAAGGATCGGGATATCCTGCAGGGAGACTTGGATGACCTGGTAAACTGGAGTAATAGTAATAGGATGAAATTTAATAGTGAGAAGTGTAAGGTGATGCATTTAGGGATGACTAACAAGAATTTTAGTTATAAGCTAGGGACGCATCGGTTGGAAGTAACGGAGGAGGAGAAGGACCTCGGAGTCCTGGTTGATCGCAGGATGACTATGAGTCGGCAATGCAACGTGGCCGTGAAAAAAGCTAATGCGGTCTTGGGATGCATTAGGCGAGGTATTTCTAGTAGGGATAAGGAGGTGCTGCTTCCGTTATACAAGGCACTGGTGAGACCTCATTTGGAGTACTGTGTGCAGTTCTGGTCTCCCATGTTTAAGAAGGATGAACTCAAACTGGAACGGGTACAGAGAAGGGCTACTAGGATGATCCGAGGAATGGAAAACCTGTCATATGAAAGGAGACTCGAGGAGCTCGGTTTGTTTACCCTAACCAAAAGGAGGCTGAGGGGGGATATGATTGCTCTCTTTAAATATATCAGAGGGATAAATACCAGGGAGGGAGAGGAATTATTTCAGCTTAGTACTAATGTGGACACGAGAACAAATGGATATAAACTGGCCGTCGGGAAGTTTAGGCTTGAAATTAGACGACGGTTTCTAACCGTCAGAGGGGTGAAGTTCTGGAATAGCCTTCCGAGGGAAACGGTGGGGGCGAAAGACCTCTCTGGCTTTAAGATTAAGCTTGATAAGTTTATGGAGGGGATGGTTTGATGGGATAATGTGATTTTAGTCAATAAGTCAATAACGTGCCATCGCTGGTAATTAGTATCAATGGTCAATGTGGGTCTGGCTGGAGAATCTTGCCCACATGCTCGGGGTTCTGCTGATCGCCATATTTGGGGTCGGGAAGGAATTTTCCTCCAGGGTAGATTGGCAGAGGCCCTGGAGGTTTTTCGCCTTCCTCCGCAGCATGGGGCAGGGGTCGCTTGCTGGAGGATTCTCTGCGACTTAAAGTCTTTAAATCATGATTTGGGGACTTCAACAGCTGAGTCATGGGAGAGAATTATTCGAGGAGTGGGTGGGTCAGATTTTGTGGCCTGCATCATGCGGGAGGTCAGACTAGATGATCATAATGGTCCCTTCTGACCTTAAAGTCTGAGTCTGAGTCTAATTACTTTTGAGAATCTAGGCCTTAGAGTTTTCCCATTGACTTCAATATGGACAGGACTGAGCCCTTGCCTCCATAACACTTTCAGTTTGGGCCTGATCCTCTTCTCATTGTTCTGGTTTCACATGTTTCTGTGCTCGCTTAAATTGAATTATTCTTGATTTACACCAGTTTAAAGTGGGCCTACAATCAGGCTCTGTGGGTATGATAATCACTACATGGAGTTTCCTCCAATTCCATCCGAGACTCTTTCCAATCTTGCTTCTGCCCTTTGCACTCCACTGAAACCACTCTCTCCAAGGTGTCAAATGATCTTGTTCTAGCTAAAGCTCGGAACCAGTACTACATTCTCATCCTCCTTGACCTCTCAACCATCCTTTTCTTCAAATCTTGTCTTCTCCCTTGGCTTCTGTGACTGTGTCCTCTCCTGGTTCTCCTCCCACCTCTGTAATCGCTCCTTCAGTGTGCCCTTTGAAGAGTCCTCCTTGTCTCCCCTCCAACTTCTGTGGGGTTTCCAGAAGGTTCTGTCCTTTTCTCCTTCTCTTTAACTGCCACACCTTAACTCTGAGTAATCTCATTCTCAAAACACAAATTTGGCTACCCTCTCTATGCTGAAGGCTCACAGATCTGCCTGTCTACTCCAAAACTGTCTCTTCTGTCCAAACTAAAATCTCAACCTGTCTCTCTGATTTTCCTCATGGACATGTAGCAATCGGTACATCAATCAATATGGCTAAAACAGAGAAACTAATCTTCCCTCACACCCCAAGCCCTCCCTGCTCTTGATCATTGCGGACAACAATGGTGACATCCTGCCTGTCTCTCAGGCCTGTAACCTGGGCATCATCTCTGATTTGGACCCCTCTCTAGTCCTAGCATTCAGGCTATGGCTAAATCTTGCAGATTATTTCTTCAAAACATCTCTAAAACAAGGCCTTTCTTATTAATGCAGAATGCTAAAACTCTTGTCCAAAGTGTGATCATATCTCATTGACAACTGCAATTGTGCCCCATTCATATCCATTCAGAACCACTGGTTCTGAGCTAGTTCCATCCATCCTACTCATCTAAGTCTCTTGAAAATGAGACAACAGTCTTCTAAATTACTTGGGCTGTCCTTCAAACTTTTAAAACTAGTAGATCTCATTCTCTCCCTCTTCATTTTTAATCATAGACTAGAAGAGAGACACATTTTCCTGTTTTTTCACCTCCCAATAGATTTCTCAACTTTGAATGAATTAGTTCAAATGAAGAAAATATTCTCTCTGTGCCTGCAGAAGGGGCTACCGCTGACAAAAGCTGGTTTAGCACATTCCTAGCCCATTATTTTGACCATGTCATCCCTGTTTTTGCTTCTCTCCACTGGCTCCCCCTTGTAAGCCTAACTTGACAAGAGTAACTTGACATAAGTAAGACCTCTTTTCTCAGTGGGCATAATTGGGAAGGTGTAAGGAAGATAAAGTTGTAAATAAGGGCATAATAAGCATTAAGCTGGAGTCAGTCTAGTGAAGACAGGCAGGAACAGGTCAATGGACAAGATAAACCTGGAACGTAGAGATTAGGTTATACATGGACAGAGCATATAGCATCAGGAATTGGTTCCTGAAAAGTAAACGCAGACATGAAGTGTGTAATGCAGTCTATAGTCAGGAATGCAGGTGTTAGTAAAGATGTATATAAGGAAAAGTTTTGCTGGGTAACTTTGGATTTATGATGTACCCTGCATTTGAGCCTGGCCAGCTTGGGCAGAGTGTTGCGGCATGCCAAATAAAGGTACCTGAATGAGGAATTCTGGAATCAAACTGAGTTTTTGGAAACCGAAGAGGAAGAAGATCTTGGGGATCCCAACATCCTGTCTCTAGCTCATCAAATACAGGCTGCTTGTCTTCACTTTCAAGGCCCTTCATGGGATATTCCCTCTCAATCTATCATCTCCCATTTGCTATCAAGCTGCCAGTGTTTGCCTCTGATCAGCCCATGATGCCAGCCTCCATCACCCACTTGCTAAATTTTCAAACAAGTACCTTCATGCTTTCTCCAAAGCTACCCTTCCCACTTGGGAGAAGCTTCCTGTAAACATTTGCAAAGCTACCTTGTGATGTACCATCAACACTCTCCTCAAAAATTTCCTTTGCTGTGATGCCCACAAAAACCTTAACAAGAGTTAGGCTGTTGGTGTGCTGAAACCACTGCCTAGCATGCTGACCAATATTATCTCAAAAAGAACAGGAGTACTTGTGGCACCTTAGAGACTAACACATTTATTTGAGCATAAGCTTTCGTGGGCCTACGAAAGCTTATGCTCAAATAAATGTGTTAGTCTCTGAGGGTAAGTCTATACTTACCTCCGGGTCCGGCGGTAAGCAATCGATCTTCTGGGATCGATCCCGGAAGTGCTCGCCGTCAACGCCGGTACTCCTGCTCCGCGAGAGGAGTACGCGGAGTCGACAGGGGAGCTTGCCTGCCGCGTGTGGACCCACGGTAAGTTCGAACTAAGATAGTTCGACTTCAGCTACGTGAATAACGTAGCTGAAGTTGCATATCTTAGTTCGAAGTGGGGGGTTAGTGTGGACCAGCCCTAAGGTGCCACAAGTACTCCAGTTCTTTTTGCGGATACAGACTAACACGGCTGCTACTCTGAAACCTAATATTATCTCATTGTTTCCTTGTACTCCCCCATCGGTCGGTCTATATCCATCCCCTCCCTCCTCATTTTTATTCATAGACTAGAAGATAGACAAAATTTCCTGCTTTTTCAACTCCCAATAGATTTTTCAACTTTGAATTAGTCCAAATGAAGAAAATATTCTCTCTGTCCCTGCACAAGTGATTACTGTTGTCAAAAGCTGGTGTAGCACATCAACAAATTCTGGTTCCAAGTGCTTAGCTAGTGACTACCACCAATTGAGTGGTGGGACTGTCTTTAAAACATCAGCACCAAATATATACTGCTTTAACAGTTCATCTCCAACCCTGTTACTTATGATGGTTAGCATGACTGATGGGTGATTATTAGATGACCATGTCATAGCAGCATCTTCTTCTTCAGCAGTAAGGCATCTACCCTGGTACTCTGGGTTGATAATATTGGGAAGAAAGTGAGGTGGTGTAAGTGCATGATCCATCCGCTTCTTTACTGCCTGCACTTTAAGTTTGTTGGGTATTTCTTTCTTCAATTTCTCTTGAAGTTCTTTCCAAATTTCATCAGCTTCAGCAATACAGCACCAATCTTTCTTTAATTTGTCTGAGGCTATGGAAATAGATTTCAGCATATCATCTACTTCTCTTTAGTCCAATGTTGAGTATTTTGGCTGTGATAGTTCCATCGATTTTGTCATGGTTTACTTCACAAATTGTAATGAGAATAGGCCAGTTCTTAATAAATAGTTCAAAACACTCACCAACTGATTTCTATTGTGCATCCTGGGGGAGAATTAGGCCATGTCTACACTAAGTTTACAGTGGCACTGCTGTACCGATACAGCTGTGCCGCTGTAAGATCACTCGTGTAGTCGCATTATGCGGAGGGAAGAGAGCTCTCCCATCGACATAATAAAACCAACTCAATGAGTGGCAGTAGCTATGTTGTCGGGAGACACTCTCCTGCCGACATAGCACTGTGCACACAGGAGCTTATGCCAGCAAAACTTATGTCACTCAGGGGTGTGTTTTTATGTCACTCAGAGGTGTGTTTTTTCACACCCCTGAGTGACAAAAGTTTTGCCAGCATAAGTGCTAGTGTAGACATGGTCTTAGTTTGGATCCTTCCGTTCTCTTCAGTGAAGCTGACATGAAGTGGTTGTTACATAAGTATTTTGAAATTTCAACAACATTTTCCTTTATTCCTCGAGCTGTACTTAAGTCTTTGGTTAAAAGATGCATCAAATGAGCACTGCATCCATATGTTACAAGTTTCAAGTTCCCTTTATTATCTTTTTCTAGATTTCTTTATTCTCATCTTTGTACTTTTGCAGCATTGTCTGCAACAAAGCTATGTGCTTGAAACATGAATTTTTGTTCAGGTTGTTATAGCTTTTACTGCTACTTCCTTTAAGTATTCTGATGTATGAGCATTTTCTGATGTATCCAATTGTTTCTGTAAGATAAACAACCCCATCTTCTGTTGTCACACAAGGACATGTTACTAGATCATTGTGTGCATTGTTCCACCCATCAAAACTCAGATTAACAAATTTCCTGTCAATGTTCTTTGCTCACTGTTCAGTTTCCTTCTCATACGCAGCATACCGCAATCTTCCAGCAATGTCTGTTCTACCGGGTGGGTGTAGTCTGGTGATAATGATTGAATCTCATCAATGAAATGTTTGTTTTGAACAAGACAAAAGACAGATTTTTTTTTTAGTTGCAGCACTGCTGGTGGTACCAGCAGATGACTCTGAAGTTGTAGATATTGCACATAATGAATGTTCATAACCCCTGATGTCTAACCTGAACCCAGAAACAAAATGGTAAAAAAGTGGCTCTCACTCACTATTATTCAGTGTACTGCTTTAAAAAAAAGTAGATTGTAAATGAAAGATTCCTCCTACTGCAGCTGTTTGTACCACTGTTTAAATGATATAATTTATTCTAAACCCAGTTTTATAGGGAGAGTTAATAAATCACAAAGGTTTAAATAGATTTCGGTGATCCTTATCTCTAGCAACATACTAAAGAGCTTGAAAAAACATTCTTAAATGTTAAATTCATAAATGCCTAATAAAACTTTGCTTTTAAACAGGAAAACTTCACCTAGGATGTTTGAGTATATTGAGTAATAAAAAAATCATTTCAGAAGTCCAGCAGTAATAGTGAAAACATAGTTGATTAATACTCCCACAAGGATATCAGTTATATTTTGAACACAAACATTTTGAAATTCATAAGTAAGTAATCCACCCAAAACAGAAATTTATGACAATAATCTAAATGATCACCTACTAGCATAAAATGGCAAGGTAGGCAGTGCATAAGAATGATGCAAAAATAAGTTTACTAACCACGTGATCAAGATTGTTCACCCACATTCACCTCATCATGCTCAAAGTTATTGCCTTCTGAGGAGCGTTTTTCATAATGTTGGTTCATTCTGGCCTTGCATCTCTTTGTTGCCCTGGTTACATTTGGCACAAGTTCATTTTTTTTACCCAGGGGTACAGGAATTTCTTTTAAAAATATTCCCAAATAGGGTCTTTTTTATAACTTGCAGCTATGGCATCTTTTTTCCCTTCTCCAGAGCCCAGGTTTTGAAATCAACACAAGAGGCTGCACTCTGAGGAATGTTGTCCCTTCTTCCCACAGTGTCCTGCTTTGACACCAGTGTTGCTCCTTTCTGATTGTGCGTTCTGCTCCTTCTTCCTTGTTACATTACTCCCCCAGGAAAACATCAATCCAAGACTTCTGCTGTATAACCCACATGCCATTTGCACTGCGGTATTTTATTTAATTAGAGACAGAGAAGGAGGCAGTTGAGAAATTAATGGATTTCTCTTTTTTTTTTAATCTCTGTCTACATACACATGCAAGGAGACAGAGAAAGGCCATTTATTTGCGGTGCCCAGAACTATCCGGAAGCAAGGGCTGGTAATTACTGGGCAGATTAGTGTTTTTCCATGAGCTGGAGAGCAAATTTCCATGGTGAATTCATAAATATTCAAAATTTGAGAAGTAAGCCAATCAGAGCTCAGGTAAGGAGAAGCTATAAGAAATGAGTACGAGAGCATCCTGGTGGGCTCAGTGGATGATCCTGAGGAGAAACATGATGGTGTCTCCTAGAGTCAGGTGCTGGGTCCCAACACCTGTAATGACTTAGCTACTCTCTTGCACCAGTAGCGTATCACTGGGACACCACAGGTTCAAGCCCTTACATGACCTATTGTGCCATATTTATAAAGCTTGACTTCAAAAGTTAGTTATTTCTCCCCTGATTTTTTCTTTATATAGCAAAGCAGCCTGTAACTCAAAGTGTTTGACAGAGGCTCAGTCATGGAATCAACATATTTATTTTTATTTAAATGTTGTAAGAGATTTTATAAGAAATTCTGGTTTCATTTTAAACAGGTTTATTTTTAAAATGAGACACAACAATTTAAATAAAATCAAAACAATGTGATTTAAATTTTTAAAAAATGACTTACATTTTTAAAATCTTGGATTTTTTTAAAATCATTGATTTTTATCTACCCTGGAGACATAGGCCTAGCACATAATGAACATCAAAGCCATTCTAAGTAATAAAAGGGTAGATAACTTAAAAGATGATATAGCAGACTTAAATTTCCATCTCAGTTCAGAACCCTATATTTATCTATCAGCAGCTGAAAGACCCAGAATAGAAAACCATTCAAAAGTAGAAGCCAAAGAACCATGCAAGGTTTTATAAGTAACCCACTTCTAATAATATCATGGCAATAAAGCAAGCCAGTACAACTTCTCAGTATCACTTAACCGTTTGTTTGCCTGTTTGTAGAACTAATGGGTAATTACATCTTTCCTCCAGCATTTTTTTCTGGGAATGAACCATCAGCCACAGTGGCATTATCCAAAAATGTCATCGAGGCTAAAATCACTTCCCTCTTAAAATGAAAAATGTTGCTACATCAGCCTACAAAGCAGCTAGTCTTGGGCATATACAGGTATAACCCGGTTAGTATTTGGAAACAAATATTTATCTGACCCAAGAAATGATTTCAAATTCAAATTCTGAATGTTTTAATATATAAGAACACTGGTATTTGAAAGTTACTAGTTAGGAGAACTGCCACTCAGCTGCATAATTTACTACTAGAAAGAAGTTCAGTGTAGAGGAGACTGTCACTAAACAGAGGAGGTTCATTTATACTAATTCACAGAAATATTAAAATAAATGTTTTGTCTTCTGCATGTGTGTGCACTTTATCATATTTATGGAAGTGTAGCATTATCGTCCTATCACCCAGGTACCTGAGTGTCTTACAGTAAAATAAACTACTAGTTACAAATCAAAGACCCAATCTGGAACCATTGAAGCCATCAGGAGTTTTGCTGTTGACTTCAAGGATTGCAGGATTGAGCACCAAAAAAAAATACAGGATTATACTTCTTGTAAAGTTAGACCTAATAAGCAACCCCTGAAAATAGTGAATGAAGAGTCAGTTTCTAGGTTTCTTAAAGGGAAAACTGCATTGATCATTCTAACGTGAAAAAGCTCAGTCCAGCAGCCCTTACTCATAAGGGTCTTTCCATTTGTGGCTCATCAAAATCATCATGTGTAAGGCTGCAGACCTGGGCCCTGTGATGGGGTGGGCTCCCTCCTGTGATGGGGTGAGCTCAGGTGGGTTCCCTCCCCCTGGATTTCACTTTGCAAGCAGTCTTCACACTATTATGTAAGTTCACCACAACACACTTCCTTTACAATGTCTCATACAGCTTCGTGTCTGTCATGGAACCACAGGTCCGGTGCTCTCTCATGGCTTTGTAACGGTCCCTGGGAGGACCCCTTCAGTGTGTCAGCCCTCCTTGAAGGTTGCACTCTATTGCTGGGGTAAACCACTTGGTTTCACCACCTCTTGGGCCCACACTTCTGAGCCTTCAGCACACCTGCCTCACTCCATAAGCTCCACTCAGTGAGTCCACTTGAGCTGGACCCACGGGGGAGATTTGCACACACAAAGGGAACAATGCAAACCTGACCTCTTTAGACTGGAGTGATTCTCAGACCGCGATGTAAAACAGAACAATTTGCTAAATGTCTGGAACTCAGTGCAGGAAATCCTTGGGTTAGCATAGAGAGCAGAAAAGTTGCAGCCAAGTCCAACTGGGTCTAACTAGAGCCCAGGGCCCTCTCGCAGCTCACAGTCCACAAGTGTCCCTGCATCCAGCAGACCACACTCCACTAACAAAACTCCCTCCTCCATCCTTTGTTCCTCTTCTGGGGAAAACATCCTCACTTGACCATCCACCTTTTTCCTTTGTTCTCCAGCTGGTCCGAACTGGCTAGCTTCCTGCATGGGGGGGGAAAGGGATGGCAGGAGGTCGTCAGTCCATGGTCATTAGTTACTAGACAACCACATGTCTGGGGCATTGTCTTCTGGGTTCTCCATGGGCATGGGACCCTGGCAGCCAGGCAACAGTCACACCTGGATTGCTGGGACTCTGCCAATGGTGAACACCTTTTCCCCACCACCTGGTTAAACATGCAACACATAGGGGAAACTAGGCACATAGGCACATATGATTCTCATCCAAGGACCATGGAAATTCCCACTCTGTCACAATGTCCCATCACCATAATGCTTTCCCCAATTTTAGATGTACCCCCTTGTCACAGGGTGAAGGGTAGAGGAGAGAGCGGTCTCACTTCTATGAGATCCTGGGCTTCTTTGCCTAGCCTTCCCCTTTCCTTTCCTGTCTCCCTTTTAACCATTCCCAGTGGACGAGGAGGATACCCTTGTTAACTGGTTAATCACCCAGTCCTAATCAATTATCTCCCTTGTTTGGCCCCTGCAGGGAGGCTTACAGAGTACACAGGGCTGTGCGTCAGCTTGAGGCTACTCCCACTCTGCTGCAGCCCATCTGATTGCTACATGAACATTTCTTTCCTGAAAAGAATACCGCACATACTGAATGTTTGTCCCCGTGTAGTATCAGAGTGCTTCACAAACATTAGTGAATTTGTCTTCGCAACACCACTGTGAGATAAGGAAGTGCTATTATCCCATGTTACAGATGCAAACAAATGACCCCTAATTCTGGTGACTGAAATTTTTGGGTGCCCAACTTCAAAGACCTACATCCATGTGAGTTGTGAGGGCTCAGCACATCTGAAAGCTAGGTACCTCAAGCCAGGAATGCAAGAAATGAAGCACACACAATTAGTGAACATCACTGAAAATGTTGGTCTAAGTGGCTTGCCCAGTATCATATAAGAAATCTGTCACAGAGCCTAGAGTAGAGGCCAAGTTCCGTGAGTCCCAGGCCAGTACCTTAAGCACAAGACCATCCTTCTTGGAACCTCACTCTCCCAGTGAATAAGGAAGAGGTCCTTCTTTGGGAGGGGGCTGTGAAAGCACAAGTGGATCCATTCCTGGGATCCCCAGCTTTCATCCAGTCACATGCTCTCCTCCCCCTCCCTGAGAAGGCTGGTAACATGGGCATCTTCTTCAACTCAGACCTTTCCCAAGCTCCTCACATCCAGTTTATATCTAGAACTTACCGAAACTTTCTGCCTAACATCTCTAAATTACAGCTTTTCTGATGCACCTACACAGTTAAAACTCTTGTCCAAGCTCTCATCATCTCATGTCTTGATTACGGCAACATCCTTCTTTCTGGCCTTGACAAATACAGTTATGTCCCACTCAGATCCATTCACAATGCTGATGCAAAGATGGTTTTCCTATCCCATTGCGTCACCCATGTCACCCCACTCTCTGCATCCCGCTACTGGCTCCCCGTTCTCTATTGCATCAAACATAAGCTGGTTTTACTCACTTTCAAAGCCCTTCTCAGGCCTGGCCTACACTAAAAAGTGAGGTTGACCCAGCTACGATGCTCGGGGGGTGTAAAAAGGCCACACGCCTGAGAGATGTTGCTATGGTGACCTAACCCCTGATGCAGATAGCACAAGGTTGATGGAAGAATTCTTTCATTGCCCTACCTACTGCCTCTCAGGGAGGTGGATTAACCACAGTGATGAGTGAACCTCTCCCATAGGTAATGTCTACACTTAAATACTACAGTGGTGCAGTTGCAGTGCTGCCGCTGTGCCACTCTAATGTTTCAAATGTAGATAAGCCTTCAGTCAATCCCCACCCTACCTATCATCTCATTTGCTATGGAGCTGGTGATGCTCTCCTCCAATAAGCCCATGATGCCAGCCTCCATCGTCCACTTGTTAAGTTTTCAAACAAGCCCCTTTCTGCTTTCTGTCATGCTGCCCCTCACCCTTGGAAGGTGCTCCCCACAAACATCCGCAAAGCTACCTCATGATCCACCTTCAAATCCCTCCTCAATGCTCTCTTTTGCCATAATGCCTACAAAAAACTTGACAAAGTTGAAGCTGCTGGTGTGGTGTGACCACTGCCTCTCCTGATCACCAATATTGTCTCACTGTTTCCTGGTACTCCCTGTCTGTCTATATCCATCTGCTGTCTCTTGTCTTATAATTAGATTGTAAGCCCTGTGGGACAGGGACTATCTTCTTATTTTGTGCCTGTATAGCGCCTAGCACAATGGGGTCTTGGACCCTGAGATGCTACAGTACTACAAATAATTAATAATCAGTCGTATTTATTATTGTACATAACCCTGTCTTATTCATCATCCATCCACTGTACTGAATAAGGCAGGAAAGGGAAAATAGTATGATGGAGGGCAAAACAGCAGCAGGAAGAATCATCACTGTATCTGTGTCTGGTCTGAAGCTTAGTTCTGTGAGGCTGCTTCATAACAATGCCCAGAAGGATCTAGGATCATGTGCAGTGCAATTGTGATGTTGAGCAAGCCACAGTGTGTTGCAGTGAGTAGGGCACTGACCTGGGACTCAGGAGATGGGTTCTATTCCTGACTCTGCTACTAGCCTGCTGGTTGATACTGTGTAAGTCTCCGTGCCTAAGGGCTTGTCTGCCTGAGGATACTCAGGAAAGTTAAGCCAAATTAACGAAAGGTGGGAATTGAAAGTTGTCATGATTCAGGGGTGAGCTGCACCTGTGATCTCTCTCCCAGTCTCTCCGTGGGCACTCTTTCCAAGTGACAGGCCTCTACCTGCACTTCTTCCAAAGTGGAACTCTGCAGTTCACCACACTACAGCCCTCTCCCCCCTTTCACCAACCATCTTGTCATGGGTTACAGGGTGAGTGGTGCCTTAGACCCCTTTGTAGTCCTTCTTGAGTGCACTCCTCAGGTGATGTGTTTCTTTACCTTCACCTCTCTACAGATCTCTGGTAGACTGGATCCTTGGGTGGCAGCTCCCTGCTTCCATCTTTAATTCCCTCACCAGTCCCAACTATATCTGGCACCTGAAAGAATATTCCCTCCAGGAACTTGTGACCAGCAACTGATTAAAGTGACTCAAACAGCTTCATCAAAACAAACATATTCTTCTTTTGCCCAAAGGTACTTAGCAATCAGAGGCCTCTTTGCATCCAATCTTACTGTCATAACTATAAAGGGAAGGGTAACAGCCTTCCTGTGTACAATACTATAAAATCCCTCCTGGCCAGAGACTCCAAAATCCTTTTACCTTTTACCAGGTAACCTGGCTGACACCTAACCCAAAGGACCAATAAGGGGACAAGATACTTTCAAATCTTGGTGGGGGGGGGGGAAGGCTTTTGTTTGTGCTCTTTGTTTTGGTGGTAGTTCGCTCTTGGGACTGAGAGGGACCAGACATCAATCCATGCTCTCCAAATCTTTCTGAACAAGTCTCTCATATTTCAAACTTGTAAGTAAACAGCCAGGCAAGGCGTGTTAGTTTTATCTTTGTTTTCTCAACTTGTAAATGTACCTTTTACTAGGGTGTTTACCTCTGTTTGCTGTAACTTTGAACCTAAGGCTAGAGGGGGGTCCTCTGGGCTCTTTAAGTTTGTTTACCCTGTAAAGTTATTTTCCATCCTGATTTTACAGAAATAATTTTTACCTTTTTCTTTAATTAAAAGCCTTCTTTTTAAGAACCTGATTGATTTTCCTTGTTTTTAGATCCAAGGGGGTTGGATCTTGAGCCACCAGGAGTTGGTGGAAGAAAGGAGGGGGGATGGTTAATTTCTCCTTGTTTTAAGATCCAAGGGGTTTGGATCTGTATTCACCAGGAAATTGGTGAAGAGTCTCTCAAGGCTACCCAAGGAAGGGAATTAACACATTGGGAGTGGTGGCAGCGGACCAAATCTAAGCTGGTAGTTAAGCTTAGAAGTTTTCATGCAGGCCCCCACATCTGTACCCTAAAGTTCAGAGTGGGGAAGCAGCCTTGACACTTACCTAAACCTTATCCTTGATCTTCTGGCAATGCTTCTACTAATGCCCAATATGCCATTAGCCTTCTTGGCAACAAAGGCACACCGTTGACTCATATCCAGCTTCTCGTCCACTCTAATCCCCCGGTCCTTTTCTGCAGAACTGCCACATAGCTAGTCGGTCCCCAGCCTTGTGTGGTCCCTATCTGAATTCCACTACCCACTCTCCATCCTCTCTGCTGAGGATCATATCAAAATTCACTGTAAGAAAAATGAACTGGAGAGGTGTTGATTGTCACTCTTTAAAGGAAGACAATATGGATAGTGAGTGATCAGCTGTTGTGACCTGCACAGGATGTGCCATGTTTGTCTTTCTCCCACAGGACAGAAGTGACTTTGTCTGTATGAAGTGCAAGCTGGTCACCATATTGGAAGAGAAGGTTAAAGGACAAGAGACCCAAGTATCAACCCTGTGTTGATCAGAGAAAATGAAGACTTTCTGGATAGAAGTCAGCGTTTGATACTGCACGCACAGCATGCTGAAGAATCAGAGAGGGCAGTGCATAACGGGGAAGGAAATTGGCTGCATGTGACCTCCAGAAGAAGAAAGAGGGGAACCCATGTATCCTCAATGCAGATAGAGGTAAGAAACTGTTTTCAGGCTCTCTACACAGGTACTACGGCGGAGAATGGTTTGGAAGAATCATCTGAGGGAAGGGAACAGAAGGAGACCCCATCGACTGGAAGGCATGGGATGCATTGTCGTAGGGATGGGGGTTCCACAATCACCACTCCCAAGAGGGGGAGATGGGTGGTGGTTGGGGACTCCCTCCTAAGGGGGACTGAGTCATCCATCTGCCATCCAGACAGTGTGCTGCTTGCATGGAGCTAGAATTCAGGATGTGATGGAGTGTCTGCCGGGACTGATCAAGCCCTTGGACCACTACCTCTTCCTACTTCTCCACGTGGGCACCAATGATACTGCAAGAATGACCTTGAGCGGATCACTGCAGAAGATGCTCTTCCCTCTCTTCGTTAGGTGGATACAATCTCTTCCTAACAATCATTCTTCCTGGAACAACACCCCATGGTTGAAAAATCCAAAGCCCTCTCTCCGACACCACCTGCGCAACCATGTATTTACTTCCACAATTCGATGGTCCCTACCTGGGCCTTTTCCTTCAACACGGAGGATGGACGAGAACACGACTTGCACCTGAAACGCCTTTATCCTTCTTCCCAGAGCCACATAGTCTGGCTGATTATTCCCCTCTAGTCAGCACTGGTGAGACCACGTCTGCAGTATTGCGTCCAGTTTGGGGCCTCCCACTACAGAAAGGATGTGGACAAATTGGAGATAATCCAGCGGACGGCAACGAAAATGATTAGGGGGCTGGAGCACATGACTTATGAGGAGAGGCTGAGGGAACTGGGGTTATTTAGTCTGCAGAAAAGAAGAGCGAGGGGGGGGTTGATAGCAGACTTCAACTACCTGAAGGGGGGTTCCAAAGAGGATGGAGCTTGGCTGTTCTCAGTGGTGGCAGATGACAGAACAAGGAGCAATGGTCTCAAGTTGCAGTGGAGGTCGTCTAGGAAAAACTATTTCACTACGGGGGTGGTGAAGCACTGGAATGGATTATCTAGGGAGGTGTTGGAATCTCCATCCTTAGAGGTTTTTAGGGCCCGGCTTGACAAAGCCTTGGCTGGGATGATTTAGTTGGGGTTGGTCTTGCTTTGAGCAGGGGATTGGACTAGATGACGTCCTGAGGTCTCTTCCAACCCTAATCTATGATTCAGTGATCTCAAAGAACTTCCAGCTACAGATAAATAACCTTCATTTCTTCTTTGTTTGATGGTCCCAATGTATATTCCCCATGTGGGAGTTTAGTTTAAAGCAGGGGCCAAACAGAAGGTGTGTGCATAAATGCAGATGTTATCGTGGTCTGTAAGACTGCTGTCCACACAGCTGTATCTGTAGTAGAAGCCTGGATCACAGTGGACTCTGGAGATAACTGATGGTGTTGTGATCAAAAGGTGAAATGCTTCCATTTGGCTAAATAACATTTTCTGGTTGAATCCTTCCTTCTCTGGTTGAGGTTGGATTGAAATGCTATTGAGCACGAACACTCTGCACATAATGTCCATTCAAAAACCTTGAGTTGCTGTGGCCCCAGGTTAGGATGCTTGAGCGTGCCATTGTGTTGCATCAGCAGATCCAGAAATGGTTGGCTGTCAATAGGCAGATGGGTCGGAATCCTCAGGAGTTCTGAGAACCAGAACTGCCTTGGCCAGTTGGACTCAATGGGGAGGCCCCAAGTCCTGTTGTGATGGATCTTTTGCAGGAATTGTTGTATCAGTGGGATGGGAGGGAAGTCATATCTGAGGTGGTCCATCCTGGGGTAAAAGAAGGTCATTGTCCTTCAAGTCTCAGCCAAGAGTCACTCTGGAACAGTACAGGAGAAGTTTCCTGTTCTCTTGCAAAGCAAAGTGATCCCAGGATGGTGTTCCCTATCGGTTGAAGATGTCGTTGAGAACAGAATTGTGAATCTCCCATTCATGGTCTCTTGAAAACATCTGCTGAGACTGGTAGGGAGTTCTGTGTGCCTGGTAGATATACTTCAGAGAGAGTGATATGATATCTGATACACCAGTTCCAGAGGTCAACCATCTTTACACACAGGGGCCAGGGATCTTGTTCCCCCCCTGCTTGTTTATGCAGAAGACAGTTGTCATATTGTCCAACATTACTTGGATATGACAGAATCGGATGAGTGGGAAGAATGCGTTGCAGGCCCAATGGACCACCCTTAATTACAGTAAATTAATGTGCATCCTGGCCTCTCAAGGGGTCCAAGTAGCTTCTGTAGTGTGATTGTTCATATGAGCTCCCTAGCCAAATAGGGAGGTGTCTGTGACTAAAGTCACCTTAGGTGTAGGGGTGAGGAAAGGAAATCCCACTTCAACTTTTCCCAGCTTTGTCCAGCAGGTGAGTGAGACCAAAACCTTGGCTGGAATTGTTACTTTGGCATTTATGTTGCTTTTTTCTGGTGAGTAGATGGTCTGTAAGCAGTGGAGATGAAGCCTGGCAAATGATGTAACATGACCAAGGAGGGAAAAGCAAGTCCTGAGTATGGTTTGAGGCTCAAGGGTGACCTGTTTTATTATATAGCTCATGACATGGAATCTCTTGGTTGGAGATTCCGCTGCCACTACTGAAAGGAGCTTTGTGATGACCTTGGATGCCATAGCTAGTCTGAATAGAAGTACTCTGAACTGGAAGTGGTCCTGCCCAATGAGGAATCTCAGGAACCTTCTGTGGGATAGGTGAATATATATATGCAAATAAGTGTCTTTCATGTCAAGGGCTGCAAATCAAATGCCCTTTTTCAGAGAGGGAATTATTGATGCCAATGTGACCGTATGGAATTTGAATTTTCGGATTAATACATTCAGTTGGCATAGGTCAAAAATCAGTCTCCATCTTCCTGATTTCTTGGGGACCAAGAAATATGGGGAGTAGAAACTCTTCCTCCCATGTTGAGGGGACACTAATTCTGTGGCGCCTTTCTGAAGAAGAGAGTTTACCTCTTGATGCAGAATCTCCTGGTCAGAGAGGTCCCTGAAAAGGGGTCAGAAAGAGGATTTGTGGTGGGGAGGCGAGAAACTTGATTGAGTAGCCTTGGTGGATGATGTCTAGGACCCACTTACCTGTAGTTATTGCTGCCCAGATGAGAGCAAAGTGGGTAAGGCAACCATCAAAGGTATGGAAAGAAATGAGGCCTGTCATCATTGTCAGGACTAGTCTTTGAGCAGAGCATCAAAAGAACCCGTTGGATGGTGGGTGGAGTTGGGTGGTGGTTGTAGAGGCAGAAGCAGCTGCATAGCTGAGTCATTGAGTCCTTTGCTTCTTATATGGAGGTTCAGATGAGCATTGGTGATAGAATGCCTGAGGAGGTGGTCTGGATCAATAGGGTTGCTTATGGTGCTTCCTCTTCAGGGTCAGGGTGTAAATGCCCAGGGAGTATAAGGTTTTCTAGAGTCTGTTAGAGTGTGCTAAGACTTGTTGGTATTTGCATTAAAAAGTTAAACTCATCAAAGGGAAGGTCCTCAATGGTATTCTGGACCTCCCTGGGGAACCCCGAAAATTGCAACCACACCTCATGCCTCATGACTACAGCTGTGGCAAGAGCTCTAGAGGCAGTATCAGCTGTGTCAACTGCCGCTTGAAGAGATGTTTTGGCCACCAGCCTGCCTTCATCAATGAGGGCTTGGAACAGAGTTTTCCTGGGGAAGTTTGTTTTTAAAGTCTGTATACTTGGCATAATTAAGGAAATCATATTTTGTTACCAACACCTGGTAGTTAGTGACTATGAATTGGAGACTAGCCGATGAGAATACTTTCCTACCCCAAAGGGTGAGGCTTTTAGCACCCTTGTCTGGTGGGGTAGTCTTGGAGTACTATGCCCTGGACCATTCTGTACCTGCTTGCACTACTAAGGAGTATCAGATGGGAGAGTAAGAACTCTGCCCCTTTAGCTGATATGAAATACCATTTCTCAGATTTCTTTGGGGTAGTGACCCAAGAGGCAGGGGTGTGCTACACTGATCTGGCAGGTTCCAAGATGTCTTGGTTAACTGGAAGGGCCACCCTCGAAGGGCCAGAAGGCTGGAGAATGTCCAATAGACCCTGTTGTATATCTTGGACCTCTTTGAGAGGTATTTGCAACTTAGGGTACGTCTATACCCAGCCGCTAGTTCGGCGGCTGGCAATCGAACTTCTGGGTTCGACTTATCGCGTCTTGTCTGGACGCGATAAGTCGAACCCGGAAGTGTTCGCCGTCGACTGCGGTACTCCTGCTCGGCGAGAGGAGTACCGCGGAGTCGACGAGGGAGCCTGCCTGCCGCGTCTGGACCGAGGTAAGTTCGAACTAAGGTACTTCGAACTTCAGCTACGTTATTCACGTAGCTGAAGTTGCGTACCTTAGTTCGATTTGGGGGGTTAGTGTAGACCAAGCCTTAGTTGCCAACCCTCTGCAACAACTCCTGGTACTGTTTGTGGCATCGAGTGGATAGGGAAATGATGGATCCACCTCCTCATCCGGTGAGAAGGATGACATGCCAGTTGGATCCAGTGGATCTGACTTGATCGCTTCATCTTCCACAAATTCTGACAAATCTGGTTGGCATTGGCTGGGAGAGGAGGGTCAGTGTGATTCCTGCATGCAGCCCGGGCATCTGCTGTATGGCTCCCATGAACCCCAATAAGACCAGTAGAGTCTGACCAGAGAGGGAGGACCTCAGGGCTTTGGGTACTAGTGATCCCCTGCATAGCTGTATTCAGAAAGAGATGGGTGGCTTCAGTACCTTATTCGGTCTCTGACTGGGCTTGTTTCCCTTGGGGAGGATGCCTCATCTGGAGCATCAGATTCACTTGATGAGATGATAGGCTCCGTTTCTACCAGTGGCACCAACAGTACTGGTGGGGGATATTAGTTGTGGGCGTAATTGGGGGTGATATTCTCCACCTCAAGGTAGTTTCCGGGGGCATAGTGATGACTCTAAGAAGAGCTGGACCTGATAGCAGGGAAAATTGTGGGTAGGAAAAAGCAAAGATATCCTCCAGTGAGGTACCCTCCTCTGGGACACTCCTGAGGAGGGTACCAGCATATCTGAGTTATCTGACGATCTTGTGTTCAGGGAATACCACAGGGTGAATGTCAGAGCTGTCAAATGGGATCCCAGCATTGAACTCCCAGGCAGCACTGTTGGGTACTGCTCCTTAGGTTTGTAGGGTGGAGCCAGAACCGTTGGATCCTTCTTCTTTTGCACCTCTCCTTCTTGGACAGAAGGCTTATGCAGGCCTAATTCTTTAGGACCCACATGAAAGGGTTCACCTGACTTTGACCAAGATGAGGAGGGATGCTTTTCTTTAGAGACAGATCTAGACAGATTTCTGTCCTTATGCCTATGTTCACATCCCCTACTCTCATGAGAGGGTTTCTTAAACTTAAGAGTTTTTGCCTAGACTCCGAAGCTCATGCTCAGAGGGGCACTGCTCACTGTCTGAGGCCATTGTACAGAGGGGTGTGCCCAGCCTGAATCTGAATGGAGTTTCATAGTCTGCTCCATGAGGTGCTTCCACAGATGGAGCTCTCATCCTTCGTGATTTCAGGGAGGAAGGAGTGGCAGGTGTTGCGCTTGGTGGTAATATGAGCCTCCCCAAGGCAATAAAGGCAGCACTGTTGGTCATGACTGACGGGGAAGGAACAAGGGCAGAAGACACAGTTCTTGAACCCTGGACATCTTGGCATAGCCCCTCTTCAGAGGGAGAAGTGCCCCAGGGTGGAGAGAACTAAACTATGTTAACTATAAAACCACTAAAATACTAAACTATGAAACTATTTACAAATTATATTCATAGGTTCACAGAAGAGGAAGATCGAAGCAGACACGGAATTTCCACCCAGGCCAAGTGGCAGTAAAAAGGAACTGGAGAGGCTCTGGTCTGAACTGCCATTTTGGCCCTCGATTCAGAGCACGAGTGGAGATCTATTGTGCATGTGTTAATCAACGGACACTGCTTACTAAACATGTCCAAACTCCGGCGCCTGGGGTGCATGCGTACCCTTGTGTGAAATACACATAGGGACTATGAGTTGAAAAGCAGCCAATACATTCCCACACTTTCATAACCCTATATAGCCATGCATGGACCATCTTAATAGCCAGGTCCCATATTTATAAAATTATTACAGATTAATGCCACCTTCTCCACAAAAGTGTATTAGTTAAAGTGCATTAAACCCCTGTGTGGATGCTCTGATTCAGAAGTAAAGTGGCCTTAGTTTAGTTAGGCTTACCCTTCTTTGAAGGAGGATTAAGCTAAAATGAACTAAAGCCACATTACTCCTGAGTCAGAGCATCCACACAGTGTTTTAATGTGCTTTAACTTCACACCTGTAGTTAATTTGGCTTCACTTTCCTCATTGTCCTTGTGCAGACATGCCCTCAATTTCCCTATTTATAAAATGGGGATAATGATACATACCTCTTTTGAAAAGGACTTTGAGATCTATGGATGGAAAACCCTAAGGTTACATCTAGTCTACAGGCTAGGGGTGTGATCCCAGCTTGTGTACATATACTTGCCTAGCTCAAAGAGAGCTAGCACAAGTCTAAATAGCACCATAGCTGTGGTAGCATGGGCGGCAGCAGCACAGCTGAGGAAGGCTGAGGACATACCCACAGGGTTCAGGTGGGTTTGTACCTGGCCCACCTCAGTTGTGCCACCTCTGCCCATGCTACCACAGCTGCACTACTATTTATACTTGCACTAGCTCCCACAAAGCTAGTGCAAGTATGTGTATGCGAGCTGGGAATCACAACCCCAGCTAATAGTGTAGACATAGCCTGAAAGAACTACATATTCATTTTGCAATATCTGTTGTGCATGTGCAAATTGAGATTTGATTTGGCCAAATTGAGACGGAGTTGCCAGATGTGAAGCCTGACGCCAAATGAAAATGCTTGAGCTGTTCAAAGAACAGATGGAGGAGAGAGGGGGACAACACTACTTATTATTCACCAACTTAATTTTTTTAAATGGCTGAAAACTGTTTTTGCTGAAACTTTAAAAAAGGGAGCCAGAGATTAGCTAGGGCAAATGTCAGCCTACACAGGTAAAGTTTGTCAAAGCTGTAAGCAACTGAAAATGGAAAATGTTAGGCATTGTTAATAGAGAGGTGATGACCACTACACTGTCCTTTCTGTAACATTTCATGTTTACTATAATATAGTAGTATGAAAATGTGAAGAGGTATTTCTCACCGTCATTGAAATAAGCAGGTACCTTCATCTTTCTTCAGAGAAGCAGCATATTCCTTCCTGCTAGAGCTGCTAGTCATAACAAAGTCATTATGCCCCAAGTAGCCACTTCATTAAATGATATTGAAAATAGCTTCAGAGGGAGCTGAGTAAATCACTCTCCAGGATGGAAACAAACTGTAACACTAGCCAGTACATAAGAAATAGAGAAGAAAGCACTTACGTCCTGCAGTACTTTATCTTAGCACTTTCCAAGATACTACACGGACATTCTACCAGAGTGATAGCTGATGTCTGGTTTATACAGGGAGAGCTGGGCCTCCCTCACAGGGTGTACCAACTTCATGCACTGGCAGATGCTGCTTAGGAGCAGAGAAAGAAATTCAAGGCCAAAAAGCAATTTGAAATGATACAGCCCTAGAGAATTATCTGATAACAAAAGCCTGGAAGCCTGAATTACTTTGAGCCAGAAAAAACAGAAGCCCCTTTTTATATAATACATAGAAGATTCTAAAACTGTGAAACTTCACACTCTTATTAAATGTTCAGTATTTATGTCAGCACTGAACAGTTATAAAAAAGTTTAGAAAGATGCAATATAAAAATTGATATTTACTTTGTTATTACTCTTCAGTATGTCATAACAGGAAAGTAATGTCAGGAGAGTACATATAAGAAAGTGATAGCAAAGCACAAAATAAAAAAAATCTTATTATTCACTTCGGGGAATGTAAATAGCTCTCACCATGAAACTGTCAAGCCCCTGAATATGAGTGAAAAAGCTTTGATGGCTCAAATGCAGCAAAATATGCCAAAGACAGAATATGCCAATTAATAAACCACCAGAGCTTTGTGTTCATGTCATCAGAAGTCCTTGATGGCGTAACAGCCCTATCCTGTACAAGATGGTGTACTATACATTATTCTGCGGCTGCACATGGGCCAAAGTGACATGTATGAGAAGCCAATGGAAGGATGTGGCATCAGGAGGGTCAGGATTATAAAGGAATGATAATTACACAAGGAACCAAATCACAGAAGGGCTATTATCTGTTTAAATGGGCAGGTGAAAAAGATACAATTAGAGCTAACTTCTCTGTTCCTTCTCTCCCTTCCTTTGCATTTGGAATACCACACTTGAAAGCTCATGGGGGCCAAAATGAGCATTGATTGTGACTTCCTTGACAATTTAAAATGATTAATGTTAAAAAATAAGAATGTCCAAATTAAGCAACAATGAATGTCTTCTGGCAAAAAGGCACAAGCAGTGGCAGGCATAGCGCCTGCCACAATAAAAATACAACCATCTGCCAACATAAGATGCAGTGGAGGGATCCTTAAATACTATGTGGTATGACAGTGCACATCCCTCTCAATACAGGTTGAAGGAACAGGTCTAGAATCTATCCAGAGCCAAGTAATGGGATGTCAGCTTGGTTATTTTGTGATGGAGATAGTTTAAAAGTATGACAGAGGCAGAAGTTGGTGAGTTGGATGGAGATAGAAAGTGATGAAAGAGCTGAACCACTGTACATTTCTGTCATTGCCCTAGGTAAAAATGTGGAGTAGAGTCTCTTCCCCAGAGTTTAGAAGGACCTAAAAACCTGATAGCTGATCACCAAACCCACTACACTGGATATAATGGAATATTTAACATATGGAAAACAAAACAATGCACTATAAAATGGATGCATTTGACAACAAGTTTTTCTTGTGCAGTGGCGTCAATATCTTTTGAATTGGTAAGAAACATAGGGACCGATTGCTCTTACCTCTGCCGTGAGATTTCTGGGCAGAAAACTGTCAGATCATAGGAATCCTAGGACTATTTTTATCGCTTATGAGCCCTTTGCAGTAAGAAAAAAGATTTTATCTTGTGCAAGCGGGACTCCTCCTTCGAGGCTTGTTAATTCTAAAATTGGGATCTCTTCAGATTACTCTTCATATCTCGTGAAGAACCATCAAAGCTTCACTAGAAAAAAACAACAGATGTGGGACTTAAATTCGTTGTTATTCTCAGGGACATTTTGTTTGACCTTTGGTAATCAGACAACCCAGAGAAAGCCAAGACTCAAAGGCAACATAGGAAGTCAGAGGTCTCAGAAAATGCCCCAGAATCCTTACTTCAAGATTCAGTTTGGCAATAGACTAATACCTATGGACTTTCTTTACAAAGCTCACTTTTATGTGTAATCCCGACAACAAACTCTTTGCTTCACATTGCCTTGCTTGTACCCTCTCAGGTTTTTTCTATGTAGGAATCCTATTATTTTAATAGTGGAAATTACTACATTTTGAGCCTAATTATTTCTTTATAAACATGCATATTTTGAGAGACAGATCGTCTAGCTTAATCATCTAGTATGAGCCAGATAGACTGATATTGAGGCTGCCAGAGCAAAGTTTAACTTAATTATCTTCTTATCATTAGAACATCATTTTATACTGATTCATAATTTTAGTTTTCCTTGTTTGGCCTGTTTTATGAAGGTGAAGGCCATTGGCAAATCTGTGCATTGCAGGAGGTGTGGGAGTATTTTCACAGACTTCAATGGGCATCAAGTCCTAAATTGTAAAGTATTTTTCTTTAAAATTAGCTATTGGGTGTTTGGACTCTTTACTCTAAGCAGTTCTTAGAACAATAGGCCAGATCCTCAGCTGATGCAAATCAGCATAGTTCCACTGATGATGCAGCTATGGAAATTCACATCAGATGAAGATATGGCCCAATATTCAATTTCAGTAATGTATGATAACCCCTTACTAATGTATGATAACCCCTTACTAAATGGATATGTATATCTTAATTACAAATAGCTCTTTGCTTGCTGCTTTCTTCTCCCCCATTGACATACATATATTCACTTATTTTTTATATAATAGGTTTTATGAAGGAATGTAATGAACAATATTTTTAATGAAGGGCCAGATTCTGCTACCTATACTCATATCAGCATCAAAATTTAAATTAATGGGATTCCTTTTAATCACTGCTCAACCTGAGTAAGGGTGGTAGAATTGGACACAAAAAATTTTTAATAACCATCTTTTGTAAACTTTGAAAGAAGTTCAGCAATATGTCATTTCTCATGATATGTATCCATTTGTAATCCTGTCATGAAATTGTTTTCTATATATTAGACAGCAACATATCTACTATGGTTACACTTCAAAACACTCAATAAAACAAAGGCTTATTAAAAAAAAAAAAGGTGACCAAGAGGGCTGAAATAGATAGAATAGGATAGAGACAGTGACTGAATCTTAGTAAGGATCACTACATTCAGAGGCAGAGGAATGTCTGTTATTAGGTAAGAGTGAAAGCAAGCAAGCAAGATGCTGATACTCCAGCAAACTTTGCCGAGTAACTGAGAAGGATGGCATGCTGTAAATATCAGGTGTATGACGGGGTAAAGGAGGATGACGGATGACAGGGAAAGGAGTTTATATACATGAAAAATACTTTTTCTAAAAAACTGTTTAAGAATGAGATAGCCAAGATTTAAACAGTAGCTGATGATGTAAACAGAGCCTAAGTGGGAAGGATTTTGAGAAAAGAGTGATGCTGGCATTCTTGACGGTACCAGAGAAGCTACCCATGAGCAATGGTTAGGAGGCAAGAGATGAGGAGGTATCAAACATCACCATAACTTTTTCTATCATCTTTGAGTTTCACATTTCTTTAAATGCAAAAAGAATTAGGTTCATTCAAGGTTGTGCTAAACTATCCAGATAGTTTGCAAAGTTCAAATTCATTAAAATAGCAATGCCTGAAACTCCCTGAATGTAATTCAAACTGTTCCAAGCCTAGAGCAAAGCCATTTTAATACATTTAAGCAAATTGTACTTCAAAACTGTTATTAGCGCTGCCTAGCAACAGAACTAATTGCCTACCATAAACTCATTGCAAAACCTTAATAAATCAGGCTTTCATTTAACTACAAAAGAAATTCCTTTTCAACTAAAAACACCAAAAGCTTATGTCCATCAATAACACAACATAAAAGGCCTTTCTAGAATAGCTTGTTTTAGGTAACTCATTCATATTGGACTGCATATCATGGAGAAAGAATTACATTTATATCCAGCAAATAAGACGGTGCATGAGGCAAATCCAAATCTTTTTGTTTACATTTAAAATCCATCTCAAGTATCAGAATTTAGCTGATATAATTTGATTGGTTTAATTCCCTTTGAAAGTATGTGGATTCAGGTTTAGCTTGCAACTCTACAGCTCAAGTTTTTGTCAATATCAATAGTCATACACAGTGCAGCAGGGGCAACTTACATATGTCACTTCAAGCTGATGAAGCAGTCCTTAACCTTGCCATTTCAAGATTCAATCAGGTGTCCATTTTGTTTAGATAACAGGGGAAATCACAGTCAGTTCATTCTAGTTTACTTTGGGGATTGGGTAGACAAGTGCTTAGAGATATAACAAAAAAATCAATTCCCAGCACTTTACTGCAGTGATAAAGCATATTCATTTTGAAAGGGTTTATTTATTGTAATATTTATCTGTCTACACTAAAATATTTAACTGTCTATAAAGCTCAATTATTGGGCTGGATTTTAATATTCTCTTCAGCATTCTCACTTTTTATAATACTTTTTCATCATGGAAAGAGTTTTATAGGTATTTTTCCACCCGTTGCCCCTTTCTATTGCCCTCTAGAGATGTCTCCTGCATCCCACTTTTCTGGGAGTGCCCCTTCCACAGTAAGTTTAAAACCTCCTCCAGTCTTGGATCCACATCCTCAAGGAGAAACAAGTTTCTCAGTACCTGGGATCCTGCCATCACATCACTAGTTTTCTGATTCTGTTTCTTTAACCCAGGGAGACTGGACGGGACTTGTTTCAGATCATATTGTTCAGCTCTATATGAGAGAATGGTGATGTGTGGAATGAATGGAAGGTTGCTGAGTGATGCAAGATGTTCCTACCCCACAGACTGACTCAGCAGCACAGCCAGATTAAATAGTCCAGGTTTAAGGATAGAATCCAATTTTCCTACACAGCAGTGCAGGGCACACTGGCTCTGCACCATCCCCAAATGACAGCATATTAAAAAAAAAGGAATAATGCTGTAGGTTTTTTACAATATCTTTTATCTTTTTTTTTTTTTTTTTTTTTTTTTTTTTACTATTTTATCGGCAATACATAGAGGCACATACAGGTCTCTGACACAAGAAACCTCAACTCTGAGATCTCAAATTGCCAGAAAAATTATGTATGTTTTAACTTCACACTCATGTGTAAATTGAAGTATTTGAGTGACTGTTCGCAGAATCAGGGTCTGTATGATGAACAGGACAAATAAGGACATTATAAACCCCAAGGAGGGGTGTGATGAAGGATGTGGATTACAGATATTTCATCCTATAAATTTAAGCATCCCTGTATGTAGGTGATTCAAAAAAACCTGAATTATATATTATATATTTAAAATATATGCATGCATTTGTTGCAATAGGGCTTTTTATTGTGTATTGCAAAGCTTATATTAAAAACATTCTGAGTTAAGGCAAAGGTGGTTGGAAACCCATATATTGTGCCAGGCTGCATTGAGAATGAAAGATTTCTATGTTAATTCAGACAAACTTGTTATTTATAGTGAAAAGAAATGTGGAAGGCTGGAGTTTCATCAGATATTTTCCCTCACATTTCACATTTTGACCTGTTTGATTATTCATTTAGCATTCCCAAGCCTTTTTATGATATATGTAATCCTGTATGGGAGCAGCTATCTACAGGTTTTAAATTTATTATCTCAAGCCGCACAAAAGGACTATAAGATAACCTCTTCCCCTACCATTCTGTCATGACTGATAGTGGCTTTAAACATTCTATTAATGAAAAATAGTAGAGCTCTGCTGAATGAGACACAAGCTTTTTCTTAAGAGTATGTTGGTATTACAACAAACCAGAGGAGGGAGAGGGAGGGGAGAAGAGGAGAGCTAGGGGATGGGATGGAATAGGATGGAAGGAAGGGTCACTGTACTTTGGAAAATCAGCTAACAAAGTATGAAATGCAAAAAGCAAAAATTCTAAAATGTGAAGTTATTTTAAACCAAGTAGTGCCTTGGAAGGCATTCCAACATGACTCTTGCTGACAGTGACTGAAACTGGACTAGCTATGAGCTTCCCTGCAGCTACAGTTGTCCTATATAATCTGCTTCAAGGTCAGCAGTGAGTATCAAAAAGTACACACGTCTCCTTCAAAAAATACACTCTTTTTTTTCTAACGTACTAGACACATTTTTTTATTCATCTCTCAGCAAGTGAGAGGGATGCTTATGCCAGGTGAAAATTGTTCAACAGCAGTGAAGGTCAGGAGCTGAACAGATTTGTTTTAAAAAAAAATAATCTCAGCACCATCTTTGTAATCCACTGAGAGAAAAACAACGAGAATCGGAGTGCTGTGAAAATTCATTCTACTACATTATTAATTTGCCCTCCTCCCCACCATCAACATACATACTGTAACACCATCTTCACACGGACTCCGTGCACTTGCCTCTAAGATAGGCCTCTGGTTTCTGGGCAACAATTCTTGAGCTTTAAGCAGGAAATATGCATCTGTCTTGGGGGGGTTCTCCAGTAGGACAATTCTGGTACCAGACTGAATGTTTGGTATTTCCACCTGAGGGAACAGCTCTGGCACCCCGAATTACCTTCACATTTTTAGTCCTTTCCCACTCACATAAAGGAGATCAATCTTATAATTGAAGGAATCAACAAAACAACACACAAAACGAGCAGGAAAACACAGAAAGAGGCACCCCCACTTTGAATGGTTTTATATAAACTAACAAGAAACTGAAAATAATAGAAAATTGCAACAAAAAAGGGGTGGCTAAACCGCTCTATTGTAAGTAAATTAATAATAAAATCCACAATCCACACTCCCTAGTGAATGGATACACCTAAACAGTAATTCCCAATTCCTCTGAAGGGTTAGTGAAGAATACTGAGTAGCTTGTGGCTACAAACACTTCAGTCTTAAAAGCACAACTGTCAGCCATCTTGGAGATGGTGGAAACCAGGTGCTGAGGACTGTGGGACCTCAAGTCTTTTTTTTTTGAGGAAGGCAGGCTTGGGTGCCTCTGTCCTGAGAAGGGGGTCTCTTCCTTTGATCTCTAGAGCTCCCTTGGAAGTCCACACAGACAGTATGTAGGGCCCTGGGTCTCCTGTGCCAGCAGCAGGATCAGGAGCTTGCAGTAAAATGTGAGCTCTGCCTAAGCCTTTAATTCCCCTGAGTACTCTCCGGCTGACTTTTCCTATGTCTCCTTGATTAATTCATAATGTCCCTGGTGACCTCTCCCAGACACTCTTGGCTGATTTCTGAAGAGGGTGACTCATTGATATAGCAAATTAGAGCCACAAACTACTCCAAATCACATGATTTTGGAGGAAAAGATTGTTCTGGAGCCACTGCTACAAGTAGGACTGTATTTCATAGAATCATAGAAGATCCCATCCTCTTTGGAACCCCCCTTCAGATAGTTGAAGCATGCTATCAAATCCCCCCTCACTCTTCTCTTCTGCAGGCTAAACAGTCCCAGTTCCCTGAGCCGCTCCTCAGAAGTCATGTGCCCCAGCCCCCTAATCATTTTCGTTGCCCTCCCCTGGACTCTCTCCAATTTGTCCACATCCTTTCTGTAGTGGAAGGGGGGGGGGGCAAAACTGGACACAATACTCCAGATGTGACCTCACCAGTGCTGAATAGAGGGGAATAATCGCTTCCCTCGATCTGCTGGCAACGCTCCTACTAATGCAGCCTAATATGCCATTAGCCTTCTTGGCAACAAGGGCACACTGCTGACTCATATCCAGCTTCTCATCCACTATAATCCCCAGGTCCTTTTCTGCAGAACTGCTGCTGAGCCAGTAGCTCCCCAGCCTGTAGCTGTGCATGGGATTCTTCCATCCTAAATGCAGGACTCTGCACTTGTCCTTGTTGAACCTTATCTGAATTCTTTTGGCCCAATCCTCCAATTTGTCTAGGTCACTCTGGACCCTATCCCTACCCTCCAGCATATCTACCTCTCCCCCCAGCTTAGTGTCACCTGAAAACTTCCTGAGGGTGCAATCCATCCTATCATCCAGATCATTTCTCTGTTAATGAAGATGTTGAACAAAACCAGCCCCAGGACCGATCCCTGGGGCATTCTGCTTGGTACAGGCTGCCAACTAGAAATCGAGCTGTTGATCACTACGCATTGAGCCCAACGATCTAGCCAGCTTTCTATCCACTTTATAGTCCATTCATCCAATCCATACTTCTTTAACTTGCTGGCAAGAATACTGTGGGAGACCATATCAAAAGCTTTGCTAAAGTCAGGGTATATCATGTCCTCTGCTTTCCCTATATCCACAGAGCCATTTATCTCATCATAGAAGGCAATCAGGTTGGTCAGGCATGACTTGTCCTTGGTGAATCCATGTTGACTGTTCCTGATCACCTTCCTCTCCTCCAAGTGCTTCAAAATGGATTCCTTGAGGACCTGCTCCATGATTTTTCTGGGGATTGAGATGAGGCTGACGCATCTGTAGCTCCCCGGATTCTCCTTCTTCCCCTTTTTAAAGATGGGCACTATATTTGCCTTTTCCCCATCATCCGGGACCTCCCCCAATCGTCACAAATTTTCAAAGATAATGGTCAATGGCTCTTCAATCACATCAGCCAACTCCCTCAGCACCCTCGGATGCATTGCATCCGGCCCCATGGACTTGTGCATGTCCAGCTTTTCTAAATAGTCCTTAACCTGTTCTTTCACCACTGCGGGCTGCTCAACTCCTCCCCATACTGTGCTGCCCAGTGCAGCAGTCTGGGAGCTGACCTTGTCTGTGAAGACCAAGGCAAAAAAATCATTGAGTACTTCAGCTTTTTCCACATCATCTGTCACTAGGTTGCCTCCCCCATTCAGTAAGGGTCCCACACTTTCCCTGACCTTCTTGTTGCTAACATACCTGTAGAAACCCTTCTTGTTACCCTTCACATCCCTTGCTAGCTGCAGTTCCAATTGTGCTTTGGCCTTCCTGATTACACCCCTGCATGCTCGAGCAATATTTCTACACTCCTCCCTAGTCATCTGTCCAAGTTTCCACTTCTTGTAAGCTTCCTTTTTGTGTTTAAGCTCATTGAAAATTTCTCTGTTAAGCCAAGCTGGTCGCCTGCCATATTTGCTATTCTTTCTGTACATCGGGATGGTTTGTTCCTGCGCTCTCAATAAGCCTTCTTTAAAATACAGTCAGTTCTCCTGGACTCCTTTCCCTCATTTCCCTGAGATAGTCAAAGTCTGGTTTTCTGAAGTCCAAGGTTCATATTCTGCTGCTCTCCTTTCATCAGGATCCTGAACTTGACCATCTCATGGTCACTTCTGCCCAGGTTGCCACCCACTTATACATCCCCTACCAATTCTTCCCTGTTTGTGAGTAGCAGGTCAAGAGGAGCATGGCCCCTAGTTGGTTCCTCCAGCACTTTCACCAGGACGTTGTCCCCAACACTCTCCAAAAACTTTCTGGATTGTCTGTGCACAGCTGTATTGCTCTCCCAGCAGATGTCAGGGTGATTGAAGTCCCCCATGAGAACCAGGGCCTGTGATCTGGAAACTTCTGTTAGTTGTCCAAAGAAAGCCTCATCTACCTCATCCTCCTGGTCTGGTGGTCTATAGCAGATGGCCACCACGACATCACCCTTGTTGCTCTCGCCTCTGAACTTAATCCAAAGACTCTCAACAGGCTTTTCTCCAGTTTCATACTGGAGCTCTGAGCAATCATATTGCTCTCCTACACACAGTGCAACTCCTCCACCTTTTCTCCCCCACCTGTCCTTTCTGAATAGTTTATACCCATCCATGACAGTGCTCCAGTCATGTGAGTTACCCCACCAAGTCTCTGTTATTCCAATCACATCATAGTTCCTTGACTGTGCCAGGACTTCCAATTCTTCCTGCTTGTTTCCCAGGCTTCTTGTGCTCATATATGGAAGATAACTTACCAATAGCCCTACTTTCTCAGTATGAATTAGGAGGCCTCCCCTGTTGCACCTTCCTCCTTGTGTTTCCTCCTGGTATCCCACTTTCCCACTTACCTCATGGCTTAGGTCTTCATCCCCCAGCGAACCTAGTTTAAAGGCCTACTCACTAGGTTAGCAAGCCTGCCTGTGAAGATGCTCTTCTCTCTCTTTGTTAGGTGGATCCCATTTCTTCAGAGCAATGCTTCTTCCTGGAACAACATCCCATGATCGAAGAATCCAAAGCCCTCTCTCCAACACCACCTGCACAACCATGCATTCCACAATTCGATGGTCCTTACCTGGGCCTTTTCCTTCCACGGGGAGGATGGACGAGAACATGACTTTCACCTCAAACTCCTTTATCCTTCTTCCCAGAGCTACATAGTCTGCAGTGACCCATTCAAGGTCATTCTTGGCAGTATCAGTGGTGCCCACATGGAAAATTAGGAAGGGGTATCAGTCCGAGGGCTTGATCAGTCTCGGCAGACACCCCATCATATCCTGAATTCTATCTCCAAGCAAGCAGCACACTTCTCGAGTTTCCCGGTCTGGACGGCTTATGTTTATATGGACCTCCCATCAAAGCCAACTTCCCTAGGTCTCAAAGAAAGGCTACCAGGGTTCTCAAATGAAAGGCTAACCTCACAGGGGTTCCAGTACCTTCCCATGTACCCCACTCCCACTCGTTTCACCTAAACCAAGTTAATTTGACATAGTGACATTTAGGCATGGGAGAATATTTTGTTGTGAAATAAAAGGTTTTCTAGAGGATTTCACTAATGAAGGACAGCTATGCTGCCACGTTATTGTTCCTGTAATCAGAATCTCAGGTCACAAAAACATATACTGAGATTGAAGAGAGGTAATGGGATTTTGCTTAAGGAATATTGTATTTGTATTTTGTTTCCAGAGTTAGGGAAATGGAATATAAAACACAATGCTTTAAAAACAAAATCTCACCTCCCTTCAAATTACATTTGAGTCAGTGAAAATCCTTCTGACAGTTTATGAAAGCAGTGAAAAGTCTTCACAAAGTTAGAGAAAACTAAAGGTATCTTCCCCAAAATCAGTTATTTCCATTTTCCCCTCAGGTATGTTGTAAAATCTGTCCACTAAAGATCATATCACAGGCTTGAGAAGTTTCTCTAATCCAAATTACTGCCAATTTTCACTCAGAAACTTGGAATAAGCTCTTAGTACTTCCCTCTTGTTTATAGTAATCGATTCACTTTAGGACTCTGTTAACTATTTTTAATTCTCCTCCTCAATTACTACTTGTTTTGGGATACTGTAGCTTCTAACTAGGCACTACACACGGTGGCTATTTTAAATACTTTCTAATAGAGCCTAAATTCCAACTTATCTTTTTTATCCGATTTTCTTGAATCCTACTTTGGCAGTGTGCATGGCCATGCTGATGACCAAAGAATAGGAGTGAATCTTTCTAGAGCCAGTCCCAAAATGAAAAGACTTTTCTAAGGCTGCTGCTGTACCTTGTTAGCAAAGACGTCACAGACTTTTGCACAAAAAGTCTTATTAGAACTCAGACTTTGGTGAACTCTTGGCTCGATTGGGATCAATTTCTATTTCACTGTGTTGTGCTTAATTGAGGAAAGAGAAGAAGTCTCAGGCTATGTCTACACGACAGACCTTATAGCAGCACAGCAATCTTGCTGCAGCTGCGCCTCTGTAAGGTGTCCCGTGTAGCCACTCCCCTGACAGAAGAGAGCTCTCCCATCAGCATAATTAAATCACCCCTAATGAGTGACGATAGCTATGAGCATCTCCTGCCACCATAGCACTGTCCACACCGGCGCTTCTGTCGGTGAAACATATGTCTGTCAGGGGAGTGTTTTTTTCACACCCTGACCAACAAACATTTTACCAACAAATGTGGTAGTGTAGGCATAGCCTCTGATTAAACTAACAGAAGGTCTTTAATTTACATACTGTAATATCTGCTCAATCAAGAGGCCCCATTGGGTGACTTCTTGTTCTGATTAAGATGTATACCTGATAAAAGGGCTCAGTCCAACTCCCACTGAAATTAATGGGAGCCTATCCATCCACTTCAAAGGGAGTTAGTTCAGGCTAGCACAGAGGATGCCTTTTCGTATGTGAAATGGTGCTCAGATGGATTTACTTTTCACATAGCAAACCTATAAGCTCAGTTTTGGGGTATGGGGACAGGTTGAGGAGTTTTGGGGATGCACATCCCATAGTAGGGTTGAGGGGTGGGATTTATTTGTGAAGATTTTGGCAAAAGAATATGATGGAGTGTCCACCCCACACAAGACTTGAAGGGATTAAGGTGTCCAGGTGGGCCAATTAACTGCTCAGGCTGCACCCGGAGGAGGAACCAGGGAGCACGAATTATAAATAAAATAAATGGAGATATCCCATCTCCTAAAGCTGGAAGGGACCTTGAAAGGTCATCGAGTCCAGCCCCGTGCCTTCACTAGCAGGACCAAGTACTGATTTTGCCCCAGATCCCTAAGTGGCCCCCTCAAGGATTAAACTCACAACCCTGGGTTTAGCAGGCCAATGCTCAAACCACTGAGCTATCCCTCCCCCTGATTAAATAAGGCTCAGTTGGACTGGAACAAAAGAAGCTAGAGGTAGATAGGTAACCTACAGTTACTCCCTAAAAGGAAGGAGTTTGGGCTGGCAAACCCAGAGAAGGGGGACAGCCAGAAAGGTAGGAAAGGCAGCAAGATATGGGGTAGGGCAGACTTTGATTCCTGATGAAAGGGCCCCTTAGCTGGACCCCAGAGTAGAGGGTGGACCCAGATTCCCCTACAAGCCACTGGGGAAGTGGTGCAGGGCAGATGGTAGAAAGAAGTTCATGTTGGAACCCAGGAGCAGTGCCAGGGTTTTTGCCATCCTAGGCGGCAGCGCTCCTCCTCTGAGTATTCAGGGGGCCTGGGGTCTTCGGCGGCGGGGGTCCCGGAGCGAGTGAAGGACCCGCCGCCGAATTTCCGCCGAAGATCTGGAGCGGAAGGACCCCCTGCCTCCGAATTTCCGCCGAGGGCGGCAAAATGCCACCCCCCAAATCCTGCCGCCCTAGGCGACCGCCTAGGGTCGCCTAGTGGAAGCGCCGGCCCTGGTTATACCCCTGAAGAGGAGGACCATAGTGACCTAGCCGGAAGGCCAAGTCACAAACAAGAAGCTGCAGCTCCTAGAGCGAGAGGGGTTGCAGGGTGAGAGAAGAAGATGGGTGGAGAGACTGCCAGAGGAGGGCACAGCACCTGGAAAGAGCTAACCCCAGAGTGACCAGGAGGAGGTGCCAGTAGTGGTGAGTGGACCCCATGAGAGGGAGCAATTTATTTTAGTGGATATTATGAAGTTGTAAATTGCAGCTATCATAAACACACCCATAATAATCTAGATGGGCACTTATTGAAATAAATAAATAACAAAGACTTCAATGGTAGCAGAGGCCTGCTACCAACAAAGGCCCAGTGTGCTATTTCCAAAACTTCTGGCAAAATGCAATTGACTACAGACGTATAATGGAACCAAGTTTCTGAAAAGTCTGGTGATCCTGCCAGCCTGAAGAGAGTTAATTTTAAGGAACATTTGAAATGACCTGAAAGGGGACATTAAACCATGTTTGCTGTAGATTTCATTTAGCGGAGAGAAAACACCAACAGCTTCTTAGTATCATGAATATCGTAGATGAGTACCACTTCCAGGAGTCCTAACTCCTCAGAATAGCCATCTCAAGGAAGCAGCATTGTGGCATTCTAAATGTCTCATTGGGCTTAATTCAGTTCCCTAGGAAAGGTCTCAATCAAGTGGGATTTCCCAGTCTACTGCATCCTTGATAAGGCTTTGGGTAAAATTTTCAAAAACATGAAACTGAGTCTAAGTCCTGTTTACCTTTTTAAAGTATTTAGGCACCTAAAGATTCAGGTTCCAATGGCAGATGAGCACTTAGGTGCTTCTGTAAATCCCACTAGGTGCTTACCTGGATTTTTAGGACCTACATACCTTTAAAAAATCTGGCCCTTAGGCACTTCTGTAAATGTTACCATTTGTCCATGGTCAGGAATAGTCCCTATACAGAAACTGGTGATAAGCAATTGGTGTAGTTGTACCGGTGCTGACTCCTATCTGTAGAAAAGGGCATGCAGTACATGGAGTATGATATACCTATAGTAGCAAATTATTTGAGTAAGAGTGAAGGGTAGAGCTCCTAGTTTCCAATAGTTCTCGGTCTTCTCTCTCTTTAATTCAGTTATCAGCTACATTGTCTTATATTTCTCTCTCAGGGGGAGAATAGATTATGCAAAACACTGCATACAGACACAGGCATAAATATAAACTGCCAATTAACAAGGAGGCCATTCCAGCACACATATCCAAACAATGCACACGCCTCTTTCTAGATATAGTTGCTAAATGCTGCTTCTCTTTGCACATATCCTGTCTCCAACTGATCTGACTTAATTCTAACCATAGCTAGTTTTTTGTGCATCAAATGGCATAAGGTTAATGTAACCCACCATTGTGAATGCCCATGCTCTTGAATGAAGAACTAACTTGAACACTGAATAGGTTAAAGAATGCCAAGAAAACCAAGCAAATTAGTGAATAGATGTGAGGGGAAACCTTGATATCTCAGAGTCTTGCTCCACTTGGCTAAGCTCTTTTAACTATTTACCCACGGGTTGGACCACTGAAATCTTTCATTTGTCTGAGAATTGTAGTATAAAGTGATTATAATTGGTAACATGTAGTGCATTTCCTCACTTCTGCACTTCCACAGCCTGCAATACTTAGGCGTCATGGTTTTACTCACCCAATATTCTTATCCATTGGTGCTGAACGGGTTTTTTTTTTAATCCATTATTTCTTTATTGTATTTTCAATTTGTCATGATAACAGAGCTGTTCAGATCTGTTTCCTTTGTGCTCTCTCAGTGCACTTCCTTCCTTATTTGAGAAGGAATTTTTGCCATTTTCCCACTCTTAGACCCAGATCTGGGTAGAACACTCACTCCATGATAACCGCTTATTACCACGCAGGTCTGACTGGACATGGGGAACTCTTCAGGAGCTTCTGACAAATCTTATAGTGATGGACAGACTTAAAACAAGTAGATTGGTTTAATAAATGGAACAGAGCATTAAAGAAAATGATTTCAAAACAATAAACAGTCTTAACTCATATAATCTTACATTTCACTACCAGCTAAGATAGACAGGCTTCCCTCTTGAGTTATGGGAACAGAACAGACCTACCAGATGTTCTTTTAGCAAGCCCAGGAGCTGGTAGGACCCATCCTGATCTCAGTTTGCCTTCTAGAGAGTATGTTCCCTAAACTGTTTCCTCCCCTCACCCTGGTCAAGGATTCTCCAAGCCTCCCCCTCCCTGTGTGAACCTGAGCTCAGTATCATATATCTCAATGGCTCTTGTTACAGGGCCTAGGTGTGAAGGCTTCCTTTGCCTGAGGGTATGTCTTCACTGCGCAGTTAACCAGGGTGTCTAGCACCTAGAACTGATTGTCCAGGTTAGCCTAGCCCAGATTTGAGTGTTCCCACTGCATAGCCACATTACCGTCCTCACTGTTTCTTCAGTTAGCCACATATGTTTGGGGGGCATAGCCCATGGCTCTGAGATGTTCTGAGTTTCTTTCCCAGTTAATTGTATTAATAGTGGGACTGTGGGAGGAATTGTAGGAAGGGCATTGGAGGACTGTAAGAACTTGAGTGATTTGTTTTTCCTGCATCCTCACTGCAAAGTAGGTGGGTTTTTGCCCGAATGAAAGCAGCACCCAGGTTCCAACCTATACCCCCAGCCAGGTAAGCTAGCCCAGACTTAAAGCACCTCCTGAAGTTTTTGTGTATAGATGGTAGGGGGGTTGGGGTTAAAACCCCCATAAGAGCACAGGTTAACTGTGTAGTGAAGACATACACTGAGCCTGTTTGGGGTTCCCCGGTTTGCCAGCCCAGCCACCTAAAGTATTCCCCTGTGATGGCTGCTCCACTGTTTGGCGGTTAGACCTATTCAGCCGTACTAGCTTGTAATCCCAGGTCTTGCCTCTGGGGGGAGAGCGCTGAAAGTGTCTATTCCCCTGACAATCCAACACACTGCCTGAAGAATCCTATACACATTTTGGGATGTAGATCAATATTCAAGATCAAGCACCCCCACATTCATTACCTTACTGCTGCTAAATCCTTCCGCTGAGAGAATGCCTTTAATCATCATAGTTCAACAACTAACTTGGTAGTGCTGTGAATGGGGGCCCACCCAAGTTCTAACTAGTGAGGATGCAATTTTGGCCTCCTGATCCTCACATCCTACTCACTCTGGCTGTGTAAACATTGGCACCATTGTGCTTGCAAATGGACCATACCAGTCAGTGCTTCACTCTGTCCCTGGGCTCAGGCAGAGGCAACCGAGCACACCAATCAGAAAAGCACTCCTTAACCAATCAGATAGAATGGGGAATACTGAGCAAGCACTTTCATAGTGGGTGGGGGAATGAAGGGGTGTAGAGAGAAAATACCACAGGTAATCTTCTAGGGAAGGGAGGAGAGAAGGAGACTCTCATTAGGAATGGGAAGTGAGGAAATGCCTGAGGGTTGGAAGGCAGGGAATGAGTTTCTGCCTCATTTTTTCCCTCTCACCCCAGGCAATTAGTGTCAGATCCTTTCTCACTTCTAAGTCCAGTAGATTCAAATTTTAAAACTGAAAACTCCCTAAGGGACAAAAGTGCCACGGTCTATCTGACATTGAGGCCCCACTGACACGTACCCCATGCATCACTGATCTTGATTTTTGCCAGCAATTTATTTACTGTTCTTTCCCCCACTTATTTGAACAAGATGTAACTGTTTTATTTGCCATCTGTGAGCTCCATATGGTCACAGCTAATAAAAGCAAGAAGTAGGCTCAAAAGGTGACACCACTAAGTAACCACAGTTTCATTGAGTACCTAGGCTACTGCTCACAGACTATCCTCCTTGTCACTCAACATCAAGATAGATTGTGTCTTGTAATATCTGAAGACCACAGTGTATGTGATTGCTGGAAACATTTGGGCTCTCAAATTACTATTCCAATTAAATTTGTTAAAATGATTTCCAGAGTCTAAAATCCTCCTGGATCTTTTTTGCTTAGATGTGGACCATTCATAACACCATTTCTTTATCACTACTTAGTGTTTCATAAACACAGAATCCCCACAGTTCAGTATCCACTGGCCTTGTCAGCAAAAGGAAACTGACATTTCATCACTTTTTTTAGCCCTCCATAGTTTGATTCCTTTACGCATAAGACATTGCACAGATCTCTGGTTCCTGAGCTCATTTATGAATTTTCCATCTAAGAATGACAAGTATTGAATGAATGGAAATTGCCCTGGTGTGTTCTCAGGCACCACACATTCTGCCATATTTCTGAATGCTTCGTGTGGAATGAAAAAAAAAGAAACTGCAGTCCTTCCCACTGTATTACCCTCTCACTTGTCTTTCTCAGGGCTTGTCTACATGGGGAATTTGACTGGAATAGCTATTACAGAATAGCTCCCTGTGTGGACACTCTGTTTCAGAACAAAAGTCTATTTATTCCAGAATAATTAGTGCACTTCTAAAATGGAGTAATAGTTCTAGAATAAATGATTTTTATCCCAGAATAATGTCCACATGGGGAGCTATGCCAGAATAGTTATGGCAGAACAACTCATTCTGCAATGGCTAGTCTGGTCAATTTCCCCGTCCATTGATAACCTTCCCATCTAGTTGAGGATAAAAATATGTCTAGGCCTATATCTGCAGCAAGGAGGCCTTTAAGCACTGTGCATTCTGCCTTTCTTAAAGGACGTCCTAGACTGCTACCAGAATCACATCTGTCAAGGTGTCCCTGTGGAGCGCTCTGAGGAAGTTGCTTTCCCTGAAAGTTCTTGAAAGAAGATGATAAGCTGTGCTGTTGGTATAGCTTTAATTTTCCAGGACCAAATTGTGCCCTCACTTACTGCCATGGAATCCCATTGGATCCCTCACAGCCATTGGTGGAACCCTTTGGAACCAATGGCGTTCCTAGTTCCATCAGTGTCGCTGAAGGCAGAAATGAATGCCAGTGTTACACTATTGTGGTGCTTCTATTATATACATCACTTGCTGTTTTTATTATAAGTTAAAGTGCCTAGAGCCTATGACAGGGTGTGGTTATAAAATATTTTAAATCAAAATAAATAAATGTATTGCTTTTTTAGTGTTACATATTTTTAGACAATTCGAATGAGAGGTGAATATGCAATAGCTAATTGTGGCCCTGGCATTCTTTATAATGAATTTGAGTAATTAATTGGCTGGTGACTGCATACTTATTTAGTATGAGATTTGTATTCTAATTACACAAAACATCAATCACTGTTTCCCCAGAATAGCTGTTATGGCTTTCAACTGTTTCCCTATGACTGTGTTTGCACATTTTGTAGAAGATTTTTTCCATTTTGGATTAAAGTTTTCATTATCAGTGTAGAATGTTTATACAAGAGAGGCCAAACTCTGCTGTGACCTACATGATACAACACAAACGACTACTAAAAGGATTTCCCCCCTCATAATAAAACTCTGCATGTATAAAAAGCATGCTGCAAATGTGTCATTGTTAATGACATTGGGAGCTTTTTGTCCATTTGTTCATCTATAAGGTTTTTATACAACACCCATCATTGTGGAATATAGAACACAAAGACCTCAGTTTCTTCTTCTCTGGCCCTATCCAGAAGTAGATAGGTTTTCTTTAGGATATATTACTTATTTGTAGGGCCCTACCAAATTCATGGTCCATTTTGATCAATTTCACGGTCATAGGATTTTAAAAATTGTAAATTTAATTATTTCAGCTATTTAAATCTGAAATTTCATGGTGTTGTAATTGTAGGGGTCCTAATCCAAAAAGGAGTTGTGGGGGGGGGGGGGGTTTGCAAGGTTATTGTAGGGGGGGTTGTGGTACTGCTACCCTTACTTCTGCACTGCTGCTGGTGGTGGCACTGCCTTCAGAGCTGGGCAGAAGGAAAGCAGTGGCTGCCGCCAGCAGAGAAGTAAGGATGTCATAGTATGGCATTGCCTTACTTCTGCGCTGCTGCCTGCAGAGCTGGGCACTCAGTCAGCAGCCACCACTCTCCGGTCACTCAGCTATAAAGGCAGCACAGAAGTAAGGGTACCAATACCGTCACTCCCAATTTGAGAAACTCTGGTCTCCCTCGTGTAATCTGTATAGTATAGGGTAAAAGCACACCAAAGACCAGATTTCACAGAGGGAAACCAGATTTCATGGTCCGTGACACATTTTTAATGGCTGTGAATTTGGTAGGGCCCTACTTATTTGGGCTTGTATTCTTGTTCTCTCTTGTTCCTCAGGAGATCATGGTCATGGAACGAGAGGCAGTATTTGAGACAACTTGGCTATAGCCCATTTAAAGTCTTGAAGATCAAAACTAAGACTGTATTCAAGGAGCAGCCAGTGCTGCTGAAGTGCTCCTATTGACCTGTGTTTGTCATCAGGGAAACGACTCCACCTGTATTTCCTTTAGCATGCCTGGACTGTGCATAGTGTGCTACAATAAGGTCTGAAAGTCACTAATAAATGGATAACCAGAGCCAGGTCTGCGTATGACAGGATGGCTCTCCATCTTCTGGCCAGCCACAGGTAGGAGAAGGCTTTTCCTGCTGATTTTGCCATATGGGCATCTAGTATCACAGAGATATCCAGGAGCACAGCAACTCAAAGCTGTTTTGGTGATGGTGGAGCAGATGCCCACTATAAAAGCAATGGGATGGTGTTGAAAACTTCTTCAAATGTCTATCCAGTAGCATCACTTCTGTCTTTCCATACTGAGCTCCATACAGTTGCTCTTCATGCAGGAAGTGATCTCATCCAAGCATTACAATAGCTGGGGAATGGCATAGTTTGCATTTGAAGTGAATGAAATATATAGCAGAGTATTCTCTGAGTAATGCTGGCATTTAAGTACATAGCATATGTGTATGAGCCAGTCTCCCCAGGGACATTCAGGGGACACTGCTGCCAGCACTCTGAGTCCTGTATGGCCATGGAAAGAGAATTGCCATGTCCTTTTCCACCTCAGAGCATGTCAATGAAGTACAAGCCCAAATTTACCCCTTAGTAAAATAAACCCCAAAGACGCTCTATCAGCTGGAGCAAGTAAAAAAGTTCCATGGGGTGGTTTATCAAATGCAAAGGAGCATATTCTTATCTCAATGGATAGATATTATAAGACATGGCAGTGACAAAAGCTACAATAGAAATATGGCACCATGGTTACTATCTATATAGGATTCAGAGTAGCAGCCGTGTTAGTCTGTATCCGCAAAAAGAACAGGAGTACTTGTGGCACCTTAGAGACTAACAAATTTATTAGAGCATAAGCTTTCATGGGCTACAACCCACTTCTTCGGATGCATCCGAAGAAGTGGGTTGTAGCCCACGAAAGCTTATGCTCTAATAAATTTGTTAGTCTCTAAGGTGCCACAAATACTCCTGTTCTTTTTATCTATATAGGAATGACTCTTATGGGGAATCGGGGGATTGTGCTAACAATAACCAACCATCTATTTCAGGACACACAGCACACAAGCCTAATCATTCTAACACCATATTCTAAACAAAAAACATGGCAAAAAGTAACTTATTTATGGATAAATATGGAGCTAAAATATAGGAACCTCCTTATTCATTCTTTTCCCTCATTTTCCCTCATAGACAACGGCTCGATGACTAGTTGGCAGCTGGTATCAAGCGGAGTGCACCAGGGATCGGTCCTGGGGCCTGTTTTTTTTATCATCTTTATTAATGATCTGGATGATGGGATGAATTGCACCCTCAGCAAGTTCACAGATGACACTAAGGTATGGGGAGAGGTAGATACACTGGAGGGTAGGGATAGGGTCCAGAGTGACCTAGACAAATTGCAGGATTGGGCCAAAAGAAATCTGATGAGGTTCAACAAGGACAAGTGCAGAGTTCTGCACTTAGGATGGAAGAATGCCATGCACTGCTACAGGCTGGGGGCCGACTGGCTAAGCAGCAGTTCTGCAGAAAAGGACTTGGGGATTACAGTGGATGAGAAGCTGGATACGAGTCAGCAGTGTGCCCTTGTTGCCAAAAAGGCCAACGGCATATTGGGCTGTATTAGTAGGAGCACTGCCAGCAGATCGAGGGAAGTGATTATTCCCCTCTATTCGGCACTGGTGAGGCCACACCTGGAGTATTGTGTCCAGTTTTGGTTCCCGCACTACAGAAAGGATGTGGACAAATTGGAGAGAGTCCAGCGGAGGGCAACAAAAATGAGTAGGGGACTGGGGCACATGACTTATGAGTAGAGGCTGAGGGAACTGTGCTTATTTAGTCTGCAGAAGAGAAGAGTGAGGGGGGATTTGATAGCAGCCTTCAACTACATGAAGGGGGATTCCAAAGAGAATGGAGCTCGGCTGTTCTCAGTGGTGGCAGATGACAGAACAAGGAGCAATGGTCTCAAGTTGCAGTGGGGGAGGTCTAGGGTGGATATTAGGAAATACTATTTCACGAGGAGGGTGGTGAAGCACTGGAATGGGTTACCTAGGGAGGTGGTGGAATCTCCATCCTTAGAGGTTTTTAGGCCTGGCTTGACAAAGCCCTAGCTGGGATGATTTAGTTGGTGTTGGTCCTGCTTTGAGCAGGAGATTGGACTAGATGACCTCCTGAGGTCTCTTCCAACCTTAATATTCTATGATTCTATGATTTTTTTTCTGAAGAAGCAGTCAAAGTCTAGTTTTCATGAAAATAAATTTCTGTCTAAACTGTGTCATTTTAAAATCTCTTTCCTTCCTCTCCTCTCCCCCAGTTTCTTTATTATTATTATTAATAATGTTTCTTTGCTTTTCTCCTACACTCAATAAAGAATAAGGGAGCTCCCAGGACTCTAATTTACAAGTCAATATTCCCCTGTATGTGACCTGAGGTTGGTGAAGCATATTTGTATTATCTTCTCTATTTTAAAGGTAGTCTGTAATGGTAGTGGGTTTTATTTAAAACTCTCAATTTGTTGTCATTCAAATGAATCACTACATTTTTAACACATGGAGCCCCAATCCTGCTGTCATGTGTGCTTTTTCATAGAATCATTCATGAATTAATTCCACTGCCTTCAAGCTGATCCTATAAGGTGCTGAGTGTGCTCAATTCCTGTTGATTTAAAGTGGATTTAGGGCAGGAAAAATAAAAAGAGACTAATGAGATGAGAGGCAGAAGAGGTTGGGGAGGAAGGAGCCAGAAGGAACATTAGAAGAGAGGAGAGATCAAAACACAATGAAGGAAAGAGGATGGATTAAAAAGAAGGAAAAGGGGAACAAGAGACACTAAGAGGAATACATGCAATTGGCAGGAAATAAATTGGGTAAAGTGAAAGGGATAGTAAGAAAGAGCAAAACACTACGGTAAAACTAAACAAATTCACGTGTGTGGTATTACAATAATCTGATTACTGCCATTGCGGTATAGAACTAATGTGTAAACAGACTGGAAGGATCTGTTACCCTGAAACATTAAGAACTGTTTCTACCTCCATTCATTTTTAATCAAATGAACCAAAGTGTTTTGAAGTACCTGAAGTACCTGATTGCTTATATGCAAAGAAATGAAGCAGCTGTTATGTGCAAGGCTCACTTCACACACTGCTATAAGAATTTTCATTATTACCACTTCATCTGGGGAAGAAATGTCCCATAAGGTTGGTCAGGGCACTAAAACTAACTCTCTTCTTTTGCTTGTTGAATAGTGATAGTGGATTTTTTCTCTGCTGTCTTGCACCTTGTGTTTGCATTTACCACTGTGCAAAGTGAGTGTAAAATGCTACTATTCTGATTTGGTAACAATTTACATTCACTTTGACCAGGACAGTCTGCAAAATATCTTTGATGCCTGTATACAAATGCAAAGAGTATGAGGAACAAGTAGGATGAACTGGAAGTCATGGTATATGAAGAAAATTATGACCTACTTCACATTACAGAGACTTGGTGGGACAACTCCCATGACTGGAGTACCAGCATTGAGGAGGATAGCTTGTTCCAAAAGGATAGGTATGAGGGGAAAAAGGTGTTGCACTATACATTGAGAATATATACACTTGCTCTGAGGTCCAAGAGGAAGTGTGACGGACCTATTGAGAGTCTCTGGGTGAGGATAACAAGGGAAAAGAACAGTTGAATTGTTACGTGGAGGTCTATTACAGACCACCAAATCAGGAAGACGGAGTGGATGAGTCATTCTACAAGTGGGTAACAAGATTAGCTAACACACATGCGATAGTATTAATAGGGGATTTTAACTTCCCTGATATCAGTTGGAAGACTGTTACAGCAAAACATAATATGTCCTGCAAATTCTTAGCATGTGTAGGGGATAACTTTCTGATTCAGCAAGTTGAGGAAACAATTAGGGAGTCACATATTTTGGATCTGGTTTTGACCAACAGGGATGAATTAGTTGCAAACATGACGGTGATCAGGAACTTTGGAGGAAGTGATCATGATCTGATAGAATTCAAGATCCCATGGAAAGGAGGACATGAGAACAGCAAAACAAGGACACTGGACTCCAGAAAGGCAGATTTCAACCAACTCGGGGAAATAGTAGGCAAGGTCCCATGGAAAGACCAATTAGAAAAGGAGTTGAAAGGGGCTGGCAGTTCCTAAATGATGTAATACTAGAGGCTCAACATCAAGCTAGTCTGATGCAGAGGAAAGATAAGAAGAGCCTCAGAAGGCCAATGTGGCTGCACAAGGAGCTTTGGATACATACAGGAAATGGAAGGAGGGGCATGTCACTAAGGAAGTATACATGGGAACAGCACAAGCGTGTAGGGACAAAATCAGGAAAGCCACAGCAAAGAATGAGTTACAGCTGGCAAGGAATGTTAGAGATCATGAAAAGGGGTTCTTCAAATATGTCAGACAAAAAAAAAAAGAAAGATTAAGGATGGTGTGGGTCCTCTGCTCAATGGAGAAGGTGAGCTGGTAATGGAAGATGACAGGAAGACAGAGCTGCTCAGTGCCTACTTTGCTTCTGTCTTCTCACAAAAAATAACATGTGACTGGATGACTAGCGAAGTTACCATAGACAATAAAGGAGAAGGGCTGCAAATCAGGATAAATAAAGAACATGTCAGATCTTCTGACCAAATTGAATAAATCCAAGTCAGTGGGGTGTGATGCTATTCACCCGAGGGTACTGAAGGAATTAGCTGAAGAAATCTCAGAGCCACTGGCAATAATATTTGCAAATTCATGGATGACAAGGGAGTTCCCAGAAGACTGGAGAAGGGCTAAATTAAAGCCCATCTTTAAAAAAGGGGGGGAAAGGAGGAGCTGGGGAACTATAGACCAGTTAGCCTGACCTCAATACCTGGGAAGCTACTAGAGCAATGTATAAAACATTCAATTTGTGAATACCTGGAGGATGAAGGGCTAATCACTAGCAGCCAGCATAGATTTACCAAGAACAAATCATGCCAAACCAGCTTCATTTCCTTCTTTGACAGGTTAACTGGTTTGGTGGATAGGGAGAGTGCAGTGGATATAATATACCTGGACTTTAGCCAGGCTTTTGACACAGTACCACATGACATTCTGATAAGTAAGCTGGAGAAATGCAGGTTTGCTGGAACTACCATTAATTGGATACATAATTCGTTAAACAACTGCAAACAGCGTAATTATTAATGAATGATGTCAGATTGGAGGAAGGTCCCAAGTGGGGTTCCACAGGGAGCTGTTTTGGGTGTGATGTTTATTAATATCTTTATTAATTACCTATATGTATGAATAGAGAGCATAGTGATCAGGTTTACATATGACATAAAGCAGGGGGGGTTGCCAATACTTTGGAGGAGTGAGCTAAAATTCAGAGAGATTTTGATAAATTGGACAACTGGGCTATAGACAACAAAATGAAATTCAACAAAGACAAATGTAAGGTGCTACACTTAGGGAAGAAAAACCAAATGCATAAGTACAGGATGGGGGATAACCAGCTTAGCAGCAGCACTGCTGAGAAGGATCTGGGAGTTGTGATGAATCACAACCACAACATGAGTCAGCAATGTGATGCTGTTGCAAAAAAAAAAAATGCAATTTTAGATTGTATTAACAGAGGCAAAGCATACAAGTCGCAGGAGGTGATAGTACTGCTCTACTTGGCACTGGTTAGGCCTCACCTGGAGTACTGTCAAATTTTGGTCACCAATGTATAGAAAAGATGTGGAGAAACTGGAAAGGATTCAGAAGGGACTGATAAAGATGATCAAAGGGATGGAATGCAAGCCCTACGAGCAAAGGCTGAAGGAACTGGGTAAGTCTAGTTTGGAAAAGAGGAGATTGAGGGGGGACATGACAGTGGTCTTCAAATATTTGAAAGGCTGCCATAAAAAAGATGAAGAAAAGTTGGCAAAGGGCAGGACAAGAGGCAATAGATTCAAATTACAGCATAGCAGATTTAGATTGAAACTCAGGATAAACTTCCTAACTGTAAGAACAGTAGGACAATGGACCAGACTGCCTAAGGAAGTCATGGAAGCTCCTTCACTGGAGGTTTTCAAAGAGAGACTGGGTAGCCATCTGTCTTGGATGGTTTAAATCCACAAATCCTGCATCTTAGCAGGGGATTAGACTAGATGACCCTTGCGGCCCCTTCCAACCCTATGGTTCTATGATTCTAGGTGTACATAGCAAAATAAGCTGCAGGTCACTGGAGAATGTATCTTTGTCATCCATCTCAGTAAGCAGCAACAGATTACTTCAAGTAATTTGACATATTATTGATTTGCTTTGCTATAAGTCCTGCTCTTGCACCTGCACTGCTCTAGCTTATGCCTTGCCCTGCACCCAGCCAAACCCTGCTCTGCACCCAGCTTTGTTAAGTCCAGTCCTAACCTTGCTTCTGCCTTGGAACCAGCCCTACTTCTGCCTTCAGATAACCCGGTTCTGACCCTTGGCTCCAATTCCTGGCTTCGACTCTGTCTGAATCCTTGGCTCTGGCATGTGGACACTGACTATGGTTCTGATCCTTGGCCCTGATTTTGATTCTGCTTTGACCTTGGGCTTGGGCATTTGGACTCTGACCACTTGGCTTGACTGCCTACAAACCAGTCTTCTGACAGAAGCCTGATGAACCTGGGTCTTTAATTCCAAGCCCATGCTCTAATCAAATCCCTGAGCCACCTGATTCAGAGCGGAGTTTTTATCCCAAATCACTCTAAATCAGGTACAGCAGAGACTTGAATCTGGCTCTCATGTATCCCACCAGGCAAAAGGGAGAGTCTTTTACTCTGAAGAGACCTTCATCAAATTGACTTCTCCATGAAATGTTTGGCTTCAATGAAAAGAAATGTTGAAAATGTTCTGGCCAGTTCTAATAATCATATTCACCATATGCTTTTGTATTAACAATTAATTTTGAAGATATTATCTACTTCTTGATATTCCATGACCAGACAGAGAGGCCAACTTAATGCATTAAAGGTTTGTAGTGAGTTAGTATTTGCAGTGTTGGTGTAGTTGTGTTGCTCCCAGGATATTAAAGGAACTATTTAGCTCTGTGAAGCTCGAAAACTTGTCCCCTCCACCAATAGAAATTGATCCAATAAAAGATATTACCTCACCCACCTTGTCTCTGTTGTGAATTAGACACTTAGGTCTATTGATAGCTAGTGGAGATTCTTCTTTAACGCAGGTGATGGAGCTGTTCTTATGGATTCTGGACTCCCTAGTTCAAATCTCTAGAGGGGGAGATTTTCCACAGCTATATATCCTGTTTATAATGAGTCAATAAAATAGAAGTAGGTAGTGCTGGTGTCACTTTTCTCTGAATCATTTGTTCTTGAGTTTTAAATGTCATCCATGTTACTGTAATGAATTGGTTCTGTTTCATTCACCATATTATGAGCGCAGAGAAAATACTAATAGGTCTGTGGTTGATATTGAGTCAGTTAGATGCAAAAAGCAAGGCGCTTGTCATAGTGGGATTATAGCTTTATAACCTGTTTTTCAGATGAAGCTGATGTAGAAATTATCATGCTTTTGAAATTAAAAAGATAAGGTGTTTTGGATTCAAAAAGGCAACAATATCCCTTTTCTTCTAAATGAAGGGAAACATGTAAAGCAACTAATCGGTCAGGAAACCAGAATGTATTTACAGGATTTAAAATATATGTTGGACTAGAGTTATGTTATACCAGGGCCTGGACTTTTTTATTAACATTGCACAGAGTTGTGTGGGGAGGGTGGAAGAAATACATGCACCCAAGAGGAAAACAGACCTGCCCTGGGCCTATTGGTGGTTGCTTTGTCAATAGTTTCCTTTCAGGTAACAAGCATCATGTACTATTTCCCAATTTTGTTGAGTTAGGACATGATCCAAAGCCTATTGAATTCAATGGAAGGACTATCACCTACTTCAAATGGTTTTGGATCAGGCCCTTAGGGTGGGATTCACAAAAGTATTTAGGTACATAACTCCCACTGAAATCAATGGGAGCTAGGCACCCAGCTTAGGAATGCCAGGCATCCGGTTTCTGACCGGAATGCCCGATAAAAAAGGGACCCTGGCGGCTCTGGTCAGCACTGCTGACTGGGCCATTAAAAGTCCGGTCGGCAGCACAGCAGGGCTAAGGCAGGCTCCCTGCCCTGGCTCTGCGCAGCTCCCAGAAGCGGCCAGCATGTCCCTGCGGAACCTAGGCGCAGGGGCGGCCAGGGAAGCTCCGTGTGCTGCCCTTGCCTTGAACACCAGCTCTGCAGCTCCAATTAGCTGGGAATTGCAGCCAATGGGAGCTGCGGGGGCAGTGCCTGGAGGTGCAGACAGCATGCACCACGCAGAGCTGCCTGGCCATGCCTCTGCCTAGGGGCCGGACATGCCAGCCACTTCCGGGAGCCGCATGGAGCCAGTGCAGGCAGGGATCCTGCCTTAGCCCTGCTGCCCAGGAGCTACCTAAGGTAAGCTCTGCCTGGCCAGAGCCCGCTCCCTGAACCCCCTGCCCCAGGTCAGAACCCCCTCCTGTACCTTAACTCCCTCCCAGACCCTGCACCCGGCACGCCCACCCGTACCCCAACGCCCTGCCCCAGGTCGGAACCCCCTCCCACACCCAAACTCCCTCCCGGAGCCCACACCCTGCACTCCCTCCTGCACCCCAACTCCCAGCCCTGAGCTCCTCCCGCATGCAAACTCCCTCCCACAGCCCACACCCTCTCCTAGACCCCAACCCCCTGCAACAGCCCTGAGCCTCCTCCCACACTCCAAACTCCTCGGCCCCAGCCTGGAACCCCGTCCTGCACTCCAAAACCCCCAGCTCTACCCCAGAGCCTTCACCCCAGCCAGAGCCCTCACCCCCTCCCGCACCCCAATCCCCTGCCCCAGCCCAGTGAAAGTGAGTGAGGGGGGCTGGAGTGAGTGGGGGCAGGGCCTCAGAGAAGGGGCGGGGTAGGGGCAGGCCTCAGGGAAGGGGGCGGAGCAAGGGTGTTTGGTTTTGTGCAATTAGAAAGTTGGCAACCCTAACCCAGCCTTAATGCCCAATCTGAAATACCCCAAATCAAGCCTTATTCAGCAAAAATTGTTCCTTCAAGACATGGGGCTCAAAGCAAAGCTGACATCTCCAGTTCTTCACCAAGTGCTGACCACTTCAACCTCAAAGTGAAAGCAAATCTTGAGGCATTCAGGTACAATAAGGCAAGGAGTGTGGACTTAGTAGAAGTGACTATGCTAACATAAATAAAGGATATGGAAAATGATCATCCTTTATTCCAGAATAGATGGTGTAGCTGATGAGTTAGACATTAGAGATTTGCTGGAATCAAGGCACCTTGATACTTTTTATACATCTTCCTGAGAGTGCTGTGTACTCCTCAGCCAGATCTGGGAATCTAGGCCAAAGAGTTTCACTGTTTATTTTAGTAATTTGGTTCATTAGTTTGTATAAAAGTAAAACTGGCAAATATACCACTAAATATGTATGAAGAAAAATATAAAGATAAAGAAAAGACTTAGGATAGTGTGAGGTTGTGCATTGCATCATGCAATACCATGATCACTCAACTGTGCAATTACCGCTTATCGTTGCAATACGTTGTCTATCACCCTACGGAAGTTATCAGAAACGACATATTATTTACAGAAAAATAAACTTCATTACGCTGGAGTTTTAGAAGTAAAATCACTTACCAGAATATTGTATTTATTTTTTTAAAGGTTTGTAAATTCAGAGTTAATGTTAAATTAAAAGAAAACTAAACATTTGAAAAAGCTGAAAGTTGCAGTTAAGAATCCCAGCTATCCTGAACTCTGCCCCAACAACAATCATAGAATCATAGAATATCAGGGTTGGAAGAGACCTCAGGAGGTCATCGAGTCCAACCCCCTGCTCAAAGCAGGACCAACCCCAACTGTGTTTTAAGAAACTCTAAGAGTTTCCATATCATCCATAACAAATATTTTCACTTGTACAGCATGCAACTTGGCTGGACTCCAGATTCTGACCTAGTGAATGCATTTTCTCAGTATAGAATTATTTTACCCTTTAATGCATACATTGTATATATGATTAAGTACCCAGGGGGATTGATATAGATCGATTCAGAATATCATATTTTAGAACTAAGATTAAGAAGTGCTAATTCACAAAAAATCCAGTAACTCTTTAAAATAATGACATCATAATTAATTATTTATTGTATTAACATTAATCTTATTGTATTAACATTAATCATGATGACTGTGCAGCATTTGGTAATAACATAAGTGACACAAACACTTCTTCATAAATAGTTTGGTCACTTCCATTCAGTATTACTGAGCTATAATTTTGAATTGTTGCCAAAGAAGCAACCTAGTGTTATGCAGTAATAAACATATTAAAGAAATGTGAGTTCATTTTTAAGAAACTTTTCTTTTTTTACAACAGAAGTAGTACTAGTTCACTCAGAATACTAAATAGCAGTTTTGCAATTCTTAGCATATTTGTATAATTAAATAAAAAAATTTGGATTATGGAGATATTACATCTGAGTCCAAATACTGTAATAGAATAAATTGTCAAGAATCAGTTTCTGCAGCAGAGCCAGTCACCGGGTAACCTAATGAGCACAGCTGGCCTGTAGTAGGCTGCTTGATTGACTACATCGCCTGATTGTTTGGAAGAGTCAGCAGACCGTCTCTTAAGCCCAGCAGCAGCAGCTGCTCAAAGCATTCATCCACAGCTGTGATAATTTCTGTATCTGTTGTTCCCAGCCCTGTTCCTGCCTTGGACCCAGCCTTGCCTTACCTTGCTCCAGGTAACCTGGCCCTGATCCTTGGCTCCAGTTCCTGACTTCTTGGCTCTGGCCTCTGGCTCTGACACTTTGGCTCAGATTCTCAACTTCTGACTTTGGCTCTAATCCTGAGCTCCAATTCCTGGCTACCAACTCTGGCTCTAACGACTGGGTCTGACTCCTGTTCTAACTATTGGGCATGCCTGCCCACTTCCCAATTACTGACAGAAACCTAGCTGCAGGAAAAGTAGGTATATATAGCTACAATACTCATAATGAGTACTGAATATTGACTTCAAGAATGAAATACTGGCCCAGCCTACTACTGGTCCTCAGTTTGGGCCTGATTCATCTCCTCTTGAAGTCAGTGAAAGGATTCTTATTGACCTCAGTGGGAGTTGAATCAGGCCCTTTATCTGCCAATAAAGCACACATCAATTAAAACAGAGTTATTGGCACACTCCACTAGGATATCATCATCCAGTGACCTCAGTCCCAGTATGTCCAATAACTCCCACTATACAGCAGTGACAGTAAATAGCAAATCCAAAAGTTTGTCAATGAGTGTCAAAGGTTAATAGAGAGCTCAGCACTAAAAGCATGAAGGGACCATTCTTATTCACACAACATTTGGTTAGATCTTTTAGCAGTGAAACATTAGGAGTGATAATACAATGTAAATTGTCCCTTAACATTTTAACATACAAGAAATATTGAGTGTTTCCACTCACTTTTTCCCAGCAAGGAAATAGGTCACTCCAAGAGTCCAAACTGAGTACTCAGAAGCTTATGACAACTGGCATCAGCAATGTGGAATATTTCCAGGGAAGGAAATTGAGATGATGATGGTGTATAGTTCCTGCTCAAATAGAGACTGTAGCTGTCATCCTGGAAGAACTAAAATCGAGCCAAGATCCTTGTCCAAAGCAATTGAAAGCTGACATTCATGTTTCACAAAAGGAATTAAAAGATGACATGGAATGTGGCCAGAAGGAGATCAGCACAGCATTAGCAGTATGTGAGTCTCTAACTACCGTAGCTTGGTATTCTTTAGTTGGGATTTAATGGCTTGCTATACTGAGTCCTTAACTGCCTCAACCGGGATGGTAGAGATACATGCGACAGGAAGCACATATCACTGCCAGAATCTTTGTACAGCTTATGTGTATGAATGGATTTATGGGATTTACTCCTTTCGTTTACTAGGCAGCAGATTTGTCACTATTTTGATTTGAACAGGGTTAATATTGAAAAGTGTAAGCCTTGCCCTGAGACAGGAAATGCACTGGGGAAAGAGGGATATTTGAAGAGGTCATGTACCTTTAAAAAGCAATTTTGAGTCTAAAAGGAGATTTTTCTGGGGGAATGTAAACTACAAGGAGTCATCGTTTACACACGATACTGTAAAAGGGAATCATGTATTCATTGTTAAAACGTATCTCAACATTTTTTGTTGTAAGTTTGCATTAGGTTATGCAACAGAGTGGGCAGAGACAGCTAGAACATGACAGGCCAAATTCTCCTGCTAGTTACATTGTGTAACTCCACTGAAGTCCTTGCCAGTATGTGTTAGAGGGCTTATGTGTCAAAATGGGTTTGTGTGGCTTTATCTATTTTATCTTTTGCAAACCAGCAGTGGAATTACTTTGGATTAATGGCTACTAGCCATTAATGGCTATTAGCCAGGATGGGTAAGGAATGGTATCCCTAGTCTCTGTTTGTCAGAGGGTGGAGATGGATGGCAGGAGAGAGATCACTTGGTCATTACCTGTTAGGTTCACTCCCTCTGGGACACCTGGCATTGGTCACTGTCGGTAGACAGGATACTGGGCTGGATGGACCTTTGGTCTGACCCAAGATGGCCGTTCTTATGTTATGTTCTTACAACTGAGAGAAAAACTTAGTCACTTGTGTCTCATTGCAGCCACTGTAAAATCCCATTGAAGTCAATGGGAGCTGCTGGTGATCAACACCTCTTCAAATGAGATCACTTCTATTTAGAGGCCTAAATGTGGATTTCAGAGCCTAATTTTAGGCACCCCGGTTTGACCATTTTAGTCAGTGCAAACAAGGGGATCAGTTCTGTTAAGTATGCATACTGTGAAAAATTTGACTGGCCTTAGCATGAAAGAAAGAAAGAGGGATGTGATGTGAAGAGACATCAGGAAAGAACATCACTAGATGGCCATTTTGAATCATTTGTTGTAAACAATTAACACAATGAATTGAGCCCTTTCTTCTGTTTTTAATTTATACACACAGAGGTTGTGATTGTTATTAATTTGTCACTGTGTAATTGCTGTGTGAGAAAAAATTATAGCCTGTAAAAATTATAGTTTGTAAACAGATCCCTATAAGTTTTCACACCATATAATTGGCCATCAATGGTAAATTCTATGGCGTTGTTTCTGTTCCATGATTAAATTATTTAAGGCTTATTTAAGTTAAGATTTTATGTATTTATTTAATATAAAATTATTTAAGAAAACAGAATCCTTTTCCTGTTTGTAAATTATCCACAAACATTGTAAAATTAATCTATTTTGAGGATAATAAAAAGAGCTTTTCAAAATGGCTACAGGAGTTCTGCCGATGCAAACACTCTCATAAATATTTATTGGCACAGTAGAACCCCTATTGTGCTAACTAATTGGGGATTGAGACATTCATACAATAAAAAGGTGCATAACATTGAATATCTCAATTACAGTTTGTATGGTGCATAATTTAATTTGCTCAATGATACTGTATATAATGCATTGTAAAAAATATATAGTGTGCCTGATTTTTCTTTGTGTCAGAGAACTGCACCTCTTCTTTGCCACCAAATCTGCCTTTTCAAACCTGTTCAGCTGCTTGAAAGTTGGCTGAAGGACTGAAGATGCATTCAGCAGCAGAAAGCTAAATTCAGCAGCAGAAAAATGGTTCAAATAGTCAGCCATTCATAAGAATGATATTTACAACATTAGCATTCTACTAGTGCTAGTCATGGTGTTTTTTGCTTTGTGGAAAAAAGGTCACCTAAGGGGATGTTTATCAGTAAAGCAATATAAAGGGTTGTAAATTACAAAGAAGTACAGTAGAACCTCAGAGCTATGGACACCAGAGTTATGAACAGACAGACAACCACACACCTCATTTGGAACTGGAAATATGTAATCAGGCAGCAGCAGACAAAAGAATAATAATAATAAAGCAAACAGTACAGTACTGTGTTAAACATAAACAAATTTTTAAAAAAAGATTTGACAAGGTAAGGACACAGTTTCTGTGCTTGTTTAATTTAAATTAAGATGGTTAAAAGCAGCATTTTTCTTTTGCATAGTAAAGTTGTATTAAGCTGTATTAAGTCAATGTTCAGCTGTAAACTTTTGAAAGAACAACCATAATGTTTACAAACATTTCAGAGTTATGGACAATTTCCATTCCAGAGGTGTTTGTAACTCTTGGGTTCTACTGTAACTCTGGGGTTTTTATTTTCAAGAATATTTACTAATGCATTTTTGCTGTATTTGCCCAACTCTGATCACAAGTGCATAATGACAGCCCCTCACCCAGTCTAAGAAACGGACTGAAAATGCTTGGATTAACCTGGAGTAGCTTAACAGTTCTTGTTTAAATTTGGGGTAAACAGTATTAGAGAGAGTCTGGTTGTAGAATGGGAAAAAGAAAATAGGGAATTCACAGAAAATTTAGACAATGGCTCAACAACAACAATAACAACAAAAAACCCCTCACAAATAGTCATTAGGCCAGACCTGCTCTAAAAATATTGAGGGATAGAATGCAGATTCTAAAACAGTGCAGCCAAATTCTCAAATGGAAACTGTCATGGAAACTAGCACCAATCAAAAACCCTGGAAGATTGGTTTAACATTTTGAGCAGTTGAAAACTAAGCACAATGGATGCTTATATTGGATTTTGGATTTAATTTGCACCCAATAACTGTAGGCTGAATCTTGAAGTTCTTACTTGGGAAATTCCCATTGAAGTGAACAAGAGTTTGCCTGAACAAGAACAGATTTAATACAGAGGGCTTCATTTTCCCATGTGTAAGAACAATCCACATAAGTGAGAGAATTCATTTTCAACTCATGGAGTTTTCTATTCAAACTTCCCTCAGAGAAGAAGATTGGGAGGGCAAGGGCATGGCTTCCCACCACAGAAGAAGCTGGTGGCGGGGTAAGGGGGGGTGTTCAATCCCCTTAACTAAGAATTCTCCAAGATCAGCAGAATGTCAGAGCAACCACATGGATGCTCCATGCATCTTCTCTATCATCAAGCCCAGCTTGCTCAAGCCAGCCTCCTGAAAGCACAGTTCCTGCCAGAGACATACTTGCTGGGGTTCTTCCATACCCCAGTTGTCCATAAGACTCCCTTAAAAGGGGATTCCACAGCATGATGAGTGGGGGGAGGGAAAGAGCATATTCTAATATAGCCCTCACCTGTGAAGGTTGCATGGTAGTAAGAATCCTGAGACCAGCCAGTTCCTCAGTCCTTCAACTATGCTGAGCCAACCTTCAGAGGACTTTTGCAAGGTTAGAAGAAGAGGGTGAGCATGTCACAGAGGCAGAATTCCCCTTCTGTTGGCCCAATCTCCCTATCACCTCTTGATGTGGGAGGTGACATGGGACGCACAGTAGGCACCTAATGTAAGTGGGAACCTAAAGATTTGGCCCTATGTGAAAAATGCCAGTAAAAGGCAGTGTTTTGAAAGATAAGAGCTGGGTGGAATTTTCACTGCAAACATTCTTGCAGATATCCAGGGGGGAAGTGTTCCATTTAGGTAGCACAATGTTTCTAGCAGGCAACAGAGTTGAAGAAAAGGAACAACTGTGGCAAAATAAAATGTGAAGATAGTAGACTCAGGTGAAGGAAATCCTTAAGGGAGAAGGGGAATGAAGGTGAACTCCTGGCATTTTTAGTGGATTTGTTCCAGTGTGGTGCTGCATTGAAATTAACAGCAGCAAGGTTTGAAACAATTTCTGGTAATGAATCAGGATTTGTTCTTTCAAGCCCACAAATCTATAGACTATGCTCAGCTTATATGTCATGTTGATTTCCTGCATCACGCTAGTTAACAGTTTGGATTCTATAAGGGCCTTAAACACAAGTTGATTTTGATATCAGAGCCTTGATTATTTTATTCAGCAGTGGAGATTGAAAACACAAGTATGGAATCCTTCACAACTTAATGGAAATAAAAGCCTCCTTCATTCAGTTCATTACAACAATTGATTCAAGAACAGACCAGATAAACTAAAAGAAAATGAAAGGAAAGAAAGATACAGAGAAGAAAAGAGGAACTACAGGAATAATTTGGTGAACTCAAGTCTCTGATTGTTTATCAGACTTCTGTATTCTCCTCCCATTTCCTCTTGGCCATTAAGGCTCTCACAGGTGTGGACAGGACTGGTAAATTCAGTTAGCTCTTTAGGTTTCATGGCATTCATCTTTTCTTCAGGAACAATGCCAAGCATTTATAAACAACTATAAAGTGTACAGTTCATAAAAAGTTCCCAAACTGTTCATTTAAGCATACTCTCTTCCTTTAATTCAAATAAAGAATCTGAACTAAATGTTATTTAAATCCACAGCTGAAAGGAAATGTAAGAAGAAGGCCATTTCCCCTTCTTTATGACATATAAAGAAGACCTGCAATGTTGCTTTTTTTTAAGGGGGTCTTTTTTTTTTCTTCTCTTAAAATACTTGGACAGATCGTAGGCTCCGCTACAGCTCCTTTACACTGCAATAGTGAAGAAAAGGGCCCATAAAGCCCAGCAGAATCAACTTCCTTAGGATTCCTTCAGCATATGGGGACTCTTCAGGTGATTGCTCCTTTTTGCTGCTTTGTACTTCACCCTCATCTCATCCCCTGGAATAAGATGTCTGACTGGGGAAAAGGAGGCATGTCCAGACATCCCAGAGAGGGGACAATACAAATATTGCACACAGCAGGAAAACAACAAATTGATTGGACAGAAGCTGGAGTATACTAATAAAAGCATACCTAAGATCAACAGAAGTGCAAAGTCTCTGAATCACCTGTGGAACAATACTTCTATCATAGTAGGAATGGGGCTGAAAACTCTAATTACTGCCATGTAACAGTTCCCATTCAAGCTGTCTAATCTCAGAAACTGTCATCTACTAGGCTTTTCAGGCCTGGTTTCTATTCAATGGTAAAGTATTTTGGAAAGTTAATGCCAAACTAAACCTGTTATTTTTGAAATCTAGGAGAGTGAAAATATACTTTTCTCTTGATTAATAATAATGTTCTTAACAGCTCTAGTATCTAGGGGTAGAAAGGTGAAATAGGGTCTGGGAATAGCCTTCCATTGAGAAGTGTGTTTTGCTGTTCAGGTGAAGATTAGTTTTGATTTGACTGACTCATGAACATTTGAAAATTGCACAGTGAGCATGCACAGTAAATTTGTAACAATGCTCAGAACGGATCTAATATGCTCAGAACGGACCTAATACAACGTCCATTGAAGTGAATGGGAAGACTGATGTCAATGAGATTTGGATCCGGTCCCATACGTGCATCCGAGGAAGGGCATGTTATATGTACGTGGATATAGAGCTAACTTTCCTGCATAGTTAAGGTGTGCAGAGGATGAGCCAAGGGCCTCTTGAGGCAATGTTGTGCACACTCATCCCCCACAGCTCATATAAAGTTAAATACTACACTGCTCGTGAGATGCACAAAAGGCCTCCCTTCTGAATACCTTAACTAAAAAGGAACTAGCAGCATTTAGAGAACCACTGTCCTGTTGTTTCCAGCACTTCTGAGCTGAAATTATACTTCTTTTTCATGACATATCTGGAGGTTGCACTTTGACCCATCAACTGAGCATGTGCAAAGCCAACAGACAATTGCATTTGCACAATGGGGCCCTACTCTATGCCTGGGGTCCCTAGGCACAAATAATGAGTTAAGAGAGTGCAGAGGCAGCAGTTTCACAGAGAAAGAGGCCTTAAAAATAACATAAGACAATATCTGGCTCTCCCAAAGTGGTTTCCCGTGGTGAAATTTTCTTATCATGCCATGAAGCCAAACTGTTTCTTGCTGCCACATGCAGTTGTTAATTTTATACAACTAGGACATTTCAGAGGTGCTGAGCAGCCTCAACTCTCATTTAGTCCACATGGATATGTGGGTGCTCAGCACCTCTGAAACCCAGCCCCCTATTTACAAAGAGAGCAAAAGCTTACAGGAACTGAGGTGCTGCACTTTTTTCCTCCAGAAGTTGAATATCAGAAGTTCTCATGAATGAATATAAAGTTTCTCCTGACATGTATTTCACATTCAGAAAAAGAAAAATGGTGAAAGGATTTTTTTTTAATTAAATAGATAAAAGGAAATGCAATTTGGAAGAATGGGTTGATTGAACTTTACCTGCTGCCCTTAGTTAACATCACACCGAATTGACAGTTACAGGCAGTCACTGATGAATAGCACTAAAAATTAGCAACAAAATGTCCTGCTTGTCTTTTTCTATCCATTAGTAAGTTAGAAATCTTCCCACAACTATGTGTTTGTTGAAACTCCACCCACACATTGATGTGTCCAGTCCAACTGACAAATCTCCTAGAAGATAAGTAGAAAAATGATGTTACACCCACACAAAGTAAGTAAAATTAAGATGAATTGAGACCTTAGTGTCTCATGAAAAATGCTAGATGAAATCAGTAAACGTATTGAGATAAATGCTCCTTTTGGTATGAAATTCATTTCATGAAAGTGGGGTTTGGACAGTCATTAAAAAGGCAGTTACTTGGATCATGTATATGATTAAATATAGCAGATGTGCAACGAATTCCAACTGTATGGAAGTATTGCTGAAAACATAGAAAATTTTGTTAATAGAAATATTTTATTTCTTACACTGTATGAATCAGAGTTCTTATGAGGGTTTTGGAAGCCTGGTTTTGAGTGTGCACTTCCACATTATTGGCTAGTGCTGGAGAGTAGTTATGTTTTTGTTGGTTTTTTAAATATGTTTATTTTTGTGATAATTGAAGGTAATTTACTATGGGCTAGGTCCTGGTCTGTGTACAGGGGTGTAGTGTGGCAGTGCAGCCACTTGGGACCCCAGGAGAAGTTTTGGCACAACGGAGGGAAGCTCCTTGCAATGCATTATAACAGTTTTTGGGAGACAGCAGTTGGTCTTGAAAAGCTTCTTCCATTTTGAAACTTCTACTGGTCTGAGAAATTGCCTATGCTTTAAATGGAGAATACCACTGGAGCCAGTAATGTTCCTCAGTCTCAACCTCTGACAGTAGAATAAAGTTGCAAGGGTACTAATGTAATGTCACAAAATCTCAAGAATCTGTTTAAATCCATTTTGATTAAATGTGAAAAGAAGACATGAAATATTCAAAGTATTCTGTTTTTAAAGCTATCAGGTTTCAGATGATTGCATATAAAAATATTTTCCTGTGTGACCAGGGCCGGATTAATGCAGGGGCTTTAGGGGCTGCAGCCCAGGGCTTCGGGCTAAGGGGAGCCCCAGCGCAGCAGGGCTCAGGCAGGCTGCCTGCATGCCGTGGCCTTGCACCACTCCCGGAAGCAGCCAGCTGCTGGCACATCTCTGCGGCCCCTGGGTGGGGAGGCGGCTCCATGCGCCGCCCCCAGTACTCTCCCCACAGCTCCCATTGGCTAGGAACCGACCAATGGGAGCTGAGGGGGTGGCATTTGCAGGCACGGGCAGCGCATGGAGACACGCTGTCCCCCTCCCCACTCCATAGCTTGAACACCCCTCTTCCAGAACTGCAGTACGAGGGTGCTCTGGATTTACAGTTAACCTCTTCAGGAACATGTGATAGGTCTAATATACTCACAGACTTTGCACAGGATTCTAAAACATCATGGCTCTTTACTTAATAGCATAAGAAATACACAGATCTATAAAAAATAATGAACCCCTGTCTCTGTTTCCTCACCACTGTGGAATATTCTTTGAGCCGGGTCAGGGTTGTCTGAGGATGTCCAGGATCTTTCTACCACAGCTTATGGCTTGACTTCTGAGCCATTTGAGCCTCTCTCTTCCTAAATTAGCTTGTTTTCTTTGATCTTGTTTCATCCTGCTGCAAAAGCATGCCACCTGTTCCCCTCTCCTGCCCCAAACTTCCCGTGTCTCTCTAAAAAGCCTTTCCCAATGAGTCCCTTTTAAACCCCTATTTTGTCATCTCTATCTCTTTAACTTGTTTGGAAATTTTCCTCTCTCTAAATGACTGCTCCCTGTTGAGTGGTTGGAGTAAACTGGTTCTCCAAGCATCAGCCAACCTCCTTAGCATACCCATTGTGTGGTGACAGTGCAGTAGTTAAGGTTAACTACTCTCCATTGTCCTTAGTCTCCTGGGTATGTGATAGGCCCTGCCAAGGCCATGATGGATTCCACATTTACATAGAGGCATTCATTGACACAGCAGTTTTCATGGGAAAAGATCAAAATATCAACCACAATTCATAAGTTGTACAGACAGATCCCCAAATGATCACACAAGAATGATGGTCATTCTAAAGGAAAATATCTGTTTGCTCTTGAGGTATGGAAGAATATTAAAGGAAACATTATTCAAATGGGAGTTAGGTGCCTTGGGGATTTTCAGTTTGTACCTGGGCATTCCCATGTTGCTGGGCACTAGGAAACTTGAGAGATTCAAGGAAGAAAATCATGCTGTAATTGTGAAATATAGGCACCAAAGAGAATTTTCAGAAGCACCCAGAGATTCTCCAAGTACTCCAGAATTAGTCCCCTTTGAGGAGAATAAAGGTAAGAGATACAGCCTGCAGCAAGATATAACATGATTGTAATGGCTTTATGTAGTGCAAAGTTGATGTGCATGGCTGTGATGGCTAGATATATAGATTTTTAAGCTGATCTCGTGATTTTTGGGGGGCTTGACTAATGATTTTTTAATACCTGCGGTTGGCAATACTGAACATCTAGCGCAATGGGACACCAATGTTGGTTGGCCGGGGCCTAACATAAATAAACGGCCTGCTTTTACACTTCTCATCTAGGCCTAATTAGCTTACTAAATAAATAATTTACATATGCTAATGTGCACCGACTGGGCATTTCTGCCCTGCCCCATGCCCACAGAGAATTTGCTGAACACAGGGTGCTTTAAGCCCTGTGCACCCTTTGGGTGCCCTAAAAAATATGTGAGCTTATGCTAAGCGCATTCATTGGCCAGCAATGTGCTTAGCACGAGCTAGTCACAGAAGGTAAGTCACAGAGCATTTACTGGATACGTATTATGGGAAATAGCGGTATTCATTGTTACAACACAATCATTTATTTTTACCAGTGCTGCTCCTTTAAAGTTAGTGCTCTGGCAGTAACCAAAATTGTTTTCTCTGTCTGTGTGGATGGAATTTAAAAATGACAGGCTATGCATATTGGCTGTGCTGGTTGCAGTTCAAAGAAACTAAAGGGGCAGTGGAGGGTGAGTGACAGGAGATTACAGTGGCACAGTTCACTGCCTTTTCTAGATGGGGTCTGAAAAGTGGTTTGTCATTCCAGCTTGTTTAAATACCTCTGGACATTATTAAAGGTGTATGATACCGGGTGCTCAGACTCATCCACACTGTGAATCCACCTTAATGGCTTATTTGCATAATGCCACGGTTAAAGCAGACTCTGGAGTGGACACTCTGCACTTTCTGGACATAGATTCATTGATTTTAAGGCCAGAAGGGACTATTAGATCTTGTAGTCTGACCTGTGTATGTAAAACACTAGAATTTCACTCAAGTACCCCTATATGGAGACCCACAACTTGTGTTTGGTCAAAGCAAATCTCCAAGAAAGGTATCTAGTCTTATTCGAAGAGATGGAGAATCCACCACTTCTCTTGGGAATTTGTTCCCATGGTTAATCCCCCTCAATGTCACATATTTCTGGCAAATTTCTAATTTGAATTTCTCTAGCTTCAGCTCCCAGCCAGTGGTTTTTGTTATGCCTTTCTCTCTAGATGAAAAACCCAGTCACTTCTCAATCTTCTTTTTGATAAACTAAGCAGATTGAACTCTTCAAGTCTCACTGTAAGGCATTCTCTCCAGTCCTCAACATAAGGGGAGTTTGACTTCTGTATTTGTGGGGGGGCAGAGGGCTTAATAAGTATAGCTCTGATTTTTGAATTTACTGATTATTATCAGAGGTACTTAAATTACAATGTACTTAAAATCACAAACACAGTTTATTATTTAATCGCCCTTCATTTTTTGTTTTAATTTAATTATTTGACATTTACAAGCTACCACTAAACAGAATCAAGCACTTTCATGTAACTATGAATCATGTCTCCTTAGTTTTAGAGATACATAAACATTGTCTTAATGTAGAAATACTGTATTTACCTTAATGTAGATACAATCATTTTTCCCTTCAGGTAGCATAAACATCCACAAAGTTCTAAGGAATCAGCTTCGCAGTTAAATCAGCTTCTATGTGAAGAAGAGCCAGTGAAGAAAATCTCTTTCTTCTCCATCATTGAACACAACCCATTTCTAATTAATCTTATTGCAGAAAAGCTTTGTTCCAATGTGGCCGTCCCAACTGGCGATGTGAGAGCTAACTGAATGAGTTTGTAATAGTTTGAGTATGTAATCTGAGATATTTCTTCTTTAATTCTTTGAAAGGTAATAGGAGATTCAGTACTGTCAAAAATATCCATTTCTCCAGCTGCAAGGTGAGAATTTATGTTGAGTGGGAATGCATATTTCTTCAAGAGTGGCTGATTGCCATTTTTGTCACACCTTAACACTGAATCAGAAGCTTCAGAAATTGCCATTAATTCTTTTGAGAATCGTCTCTCTAACTCTGCAATTATGGGTTCCAAAACAGGAAGGGATAACTTCTGATGCCACCTGTTTTTTTCAGGTGCACTTACAGTCATGGGCATTTCACGCGCACTTGTTGCCTCTTCTACATACTTATTTTGACCCAAATTTATTGGGACATGAAGTCCATAAGAGTTGCCAAGGCTTTTTAAACTCTTCTTCTTTTTGTTGGTTGAAGTGTGTCTTCATCTGCACTGCAATGTTGTCTTGGAAGAATTCTGGGATTCCTTTCCATGTTTCATTCCAGTCTTCTTCACTAGTACACTTTCATTTTTCCTATGATAGACAAAGCATTTGCAAGTGTGGTACTGATGCCTTGGAGTGCTTTGTGAGAGGCATGAACAACTTTCATAATATGCTGAAAGATAATCAAGCATGCAATGAATTAAACTCCACACATGTGATGATAAAGGTCACTTGCTTCTAGAGAAACCACTTTTTGCCTTGTTCTCTGAGTTCTTTAAGATGCTGTATGATGGCAGTGTATTGCGTTTTTACTGCAAACACACTTTTCCATTTACATGCCCAATGCATGTCACTGGGCTGCGCAGTCTCTTGATGCTTAAGACCTGAAGCTGTCTGCATGTCGGGAAAACCGTGATGATTGCTTCACTCCACAAAAACTGAGTACAATTTCCCAATTATAATAAGAAAGCCCAAAGCACTTTGACTTACTTTACTTTACAGCATTCCACAAAGACAACATTGAATTTGTGTGCCACACAATGAACCATCTTTGTGCTCTTACACATAACATGTCATCTAATTCAACTGGAAATAGCTAGACGTCTGCGCAGTTGCATATTGTTGCATCACTCTCTGCATCATCTGCAAATCCTGTGATACCTGCTGTGAGGGGCAGAAATAGGAAAGTCACTTGGATTCCAGATGGCTTTGCCCTTCATATAAGAACTCGTGGGTGCGTAGAAAAAGTAATCGTTTATCAACATATACAGTTTGGGGGGAGGGGAGACAATGCCCCTGTATGCCTCCCTCCCCCCCCCCAATCTCTCACATGGTCTTCAAATAATTTTGTGGAACAATCAGGAGAGTTGTGCTGGAGTGTGCTCCAGTGTTAGGCTGTCTCCATGGCTGTGACTAGAGCCCTCAGAACCTGCCACGTTTTCAGAGCAGACCCCTTTCCAACTCCCTTTAATAAGAACCAAAAAGAAGAAGGGTTTATTTGGCAGTGCTAGTTATACTGGGAGAGCCTGCTGGTCCTAGCACACTGCAGTGATGGCCTCTGAGGTCTGGATAGCAAAATAAAATGCATTCCTTTCTAAGTGGTGGTGGTTCAAAATGCATCCACCTGGGTTATAAGATCACATCCTCAACTGGTGTAAATCAACTAATTTCCATTGACTTCGATGGAGTGATGCCAATTTATGCCAGCTGAGGAACAGGCTCATAGTGTATAGAAACTGCCCCTTGTCTGGTGTACAGTCTCTTTCTGCAAGTCAAAACCTGCTTTAATAGTACTGCTGAAAACTAGTGGATACGCCTGTCGAACCCTCTGACTCATTTAGGAGGAGAGGTCTGTGTGCTGTCCCAGCTTCTAGAGAGAATTACTGAAGTGTCTGCAGTGACCCTGAATGGTATGGAGGGCAGAAGAGAGCTGGGACATTGAGAAACAGTGAGACCAACCAACTCTGTCTGCATGGGATCCAACACTAAAGCTTTCAAAATCCCAGTAGCTAGGCAGGTAGCTGAGGCCTGAGCATCCAAACCCGCAAAAGAGGCCCAATTTTAAAAGAAAACAGGTGGCTAAGATCTGCTTTGAAGATTCCCCCTTGTTTTCTGAGTATCCTAAACTAGCCAGCCAAATCCCTGGGGAGTACTCAAAAGTAGTCTTTTGAAAATTCCTGCATAAGTGATTTTTCCAAGATATCACACAGTCTGGTCAGATTTCTGGTCCTTGCTGGGCCTTAACCCACGAGACTGTCCTAGAGGTTTAGCTCTGTCCGTATTTTCTCTAAATCCATTTGCCCATCCATAATTGTTTGTATTGTCTCTGAAAGTCTGTCTATAACAGAACTTCAGTTCTAAGTAAATAACATCTCAGCAGGTATGCTACTTATAACTGCAGCCACTTGAAAACACTATCAGTAGGAGAACAAAGTTAGATTATCATATGCTTTCAAGAACAGAACAAAAAGTCAAAGAAAACAAAAATCTCTCTGAAAAATAAATGCTAGGACAGGGGTGCAATTATAGAACAGAAACATCTTATGTTTCGTTTCCCTCTATAAACAAGTATAATGATGCTTCAAAAAAGAAGAAGGTTTTTGTTATTAAAAGACTGAATACAATACATTTAAATACGTTTTAATTGAAGCTGCTAAAAGAGGTACAGAAGTCTCAATGGCAATGGAATGATACGTGTAAATGGAGAAGAAAATATTACCTAGCACACCTAGTATGATAACAGATCTTACATCAATTAGATAACAAGGCGATATGTGCCTTATAAATACTGTACACACACAGGGGCTATGGCCAAAACATGGGTAACTAAAGTAAAAGTGACCTGATTTTCAGAAGCAATGCAAGCGTAAGTCAGTCCGAGCTGCAGATGCTCAGCACCCCTGAATATCAGACTACTTTTATATTAATTTAGGAACCAACTTTAGTCACTTAGGTTTGAACGTGTTGGCCCATTTTCTTTGGGTTCTCAATGGGAGATAGCCAAAAATATGTAATGGCCATGCAATGAATCACTGCATCTCATTCATCCCTATCAAACCAGGGGAAGACAGAAAGAGGCTACAATAGCAGCCGGAAACAACAAAAAGAAAGGAAGGATGATAATGGGGTTTGGGCAAATTACATTTCCTCAAGGAATCAAATGCATTCTATACAGCACTTCATGTATTGAAGTCTTTACTTAAGAGAGCCCATCTCAAGGTTCCCCTGGCTTAGGCTTTATTTCTCTCATTCTTTTTACTGAAATTGTCATGTTTTCTGTGTGATTTTTATATCAAAGGCTCTTCCTTTTATTTTCAAATCTTCGCTAACAAATGCATGGATTATAATGTATCTGCAATGTGCAAAGTATTTTGTTCTGTATCTGGAAATCCACAAGAGCTGGGCTAATCATTGGGGGAAATTATACCCAAACATGTTTGCCAGTTTTGAATTGTACTTTGACCTGATCAATAGTGATTTTGTGGATGTGGGTGTGGACGTTTGTGCAACCGCATTTTGTTTTCCTGAATGTTTTGGAGGAGTTTCATTTGTAAGAATGCACATACTGATGTTTGTGCTGGAAGTCTTCTCCTGGCCATCCTGTATATACACTGGCTTTATTTGTTGGGGAGTGAGGATGTTAAGACGCAAATGAGACTGAGGATAAGGGAGATCAAGGAAGTAGAAGTGGGAAGCCCAGAGAAGTAGAAAAGTTCTTTGCATAGAAATATTACACTTGTTCTAGTTCCAGAACATGAAAGAAGTTATCTGTAATGCAGACAAATACCAAAACAGGAGGAATAAACATCTCTGCACACTGCACAAGTCATGGATACCAAGGCTGGAAGGGACTATTGCAATCATCTAGTCCAGTGGTTTCAACCTTTTTTCATTTGTGGACTCCTAAAAAATTTCAAGTGGAGGCGCAGACCACTTTGAAAATCTTAGATATAATCTGTGGACCCCCATGTGGGGTCCGTGAACCACAGGTTGAAAACCACTATTCTATAGTAACAACAACCTTTTGTGGACCCCTGCGACATAGTCTGTGGACCCCCAGGGGTCCGCAGACCACAGGTTGAAAACCACTGATCTAGTCTGTGTAGCACAGGCCATAGAACTTCCCCAAAATAATTCCTAGACCATATCTTTTAGAAAATCATCCAATCTTGATTTAAAAATTGTCAGTGATGGAGAATACATCACAACCCTTGGTAAATTGTTCCACTGGTTAATTTCCCACACTATTAAAATTTTATGCCCTATTTCCTGTCTGAATTTGTCTAGGTTCAACTTCCAATCATTGGATTGTGTTATACCTTTCTCTGATAGATTGAAGAGCCCATTATTAAATATTTGTTCCCCATGTAGGTACTTATGGACTATACTCAACTCACCCTTTAACCTTCTCTTTGTTAAGCTAAATAGATTGAGCTCTTTGAGACTATCACTCTAAGGCATGTTTTCTAATCCTTTAATGATTCTCATGGCTCTTCTCTGAACCCTCTCCAATTTATCAATATCCTTTTTCAACTGTAGGTACCAGAACTGGATACAGTATTCCAGCAGTGGTGGTACCAGTGCCAAATATAAAGATTAAAATAATCTCTCTACTCCTACTCAAGATTCCCCTGTTTGTGCATCTCAGCACTGCATTAGTCCTGTGGCCACAGCATCACATTGGGAGCTCATGTTCAGCTGATTATCCACCATGACACCCAAATCTTTATCCACATACTGTATATAATCCTACATCCACATAGATTATTTACAGGGTGACACGGAAGGGCTGTTGACAAGGATAAGAGTCCTCAGCCCTACCACCATCAATGGGAGAAATAGGCAGCCAGCAAGAACCTGTACCATGCAGAGAGGAATGGACCACAGCAACATTTGGAGCAATTAGTTGTTAGAGTGTGTTATAAAGGCTGCTAAACAGCCAATAAATGGTCATGGCTGCCCTGGGGGTAGCGTTGGCTACACTCTTTTATAGGGTGTATCATCAGGTGCTTTCACCCTCCCTCCCACATGCCCAGAAGGCATTATACAAACAGTGCCATTCAGATGCCTCCTTCCACTCCTAGGCCTCAGAGGAGCAGGATTTGTCCCTTTGCATGTAAAGAAAAATGTAATAAACATATAAATTTAAGCTGTGTTGCATCATCCTGATACCAGATGTTCATATTAAGTTTTCACAAAGATCAGCAGGAGACCAGTAAGTAATTTGATTTTAAAATGCCTAGATTAGTCAATGTAACAAGCCAGAGATTTTAATGAAAAAAAACCTGACTCCTTCTCCAATGACAATAATTAAAATGATTTCAACTATATTATTGCTACATGCTCTCGGTTAAATGAGCTCAGTTCTGTTTCTAACACAGTAGCACACATCATAAATCCTCTATTCATTTTCTACAGTCAAACAAAGTGGAAAAACGTTGTTCCAGTAATGCTCAAAATCATATGAATCCAGAGAACACTATCTTGTCTTGTGTATTTTTTTCATGCATTTTGAGGGGTGAGTCATCTCTCTCTGGTTAAAGCAGCAGCTTATACATGAATGGTGCATGTGAAGAGATGCTCTTGAGTCTAAACGTGTGCAGTTGGCAAGTGCTCCCTTAACCTGGAAATTAACTGATATATTTTCAGTCATGTACTTGATACACACACTGTTGCCCATATTCTGCCAAGCTTACTCTTGTTAAGAAGTGCCTTAGCCTGCTAGTAGTTCGTTTGAAATCAATGAGAATCCTGGCATAGTGAGGTGCTACTCAATATGAAAAGGGGACACAGAACTTGGCCCTATATAATTACTTTAAAATAAAAGGCTGCAATTGCATTAAATACTGTGTTAGCATTCAGAACCATTTTCATAACATGGAGAAAAGAAACATGGGAAAGGATGGAGTGTATATAGATTAGCAAAATAACTAAAAACAAGAAGAGGTCATTGGAGACCTGGGTTGGGGACGTTTTGCTGGAGTGCTTTTCTTTGTATAAAAACAACAAGGAGTCCGGTGACACCTTAAAGACTAACAGATTTATTTGGGCATAAGCTTTCATGGGTAAAAAACCTCACTTCTTCAGATGCTCCTTAAGGTGCCACCGAACTCCTTGTTGTTTTTGTGGATACAGACTAACACGGCTACCTCCTGATACTTGACACCATGCAAGGCACTTTTCTTTGTATAGTGCTCTGAAACAGTACATCAAGGTTAAGTGTTATTAGCATTATCACGTATTATTATGTACAGTGGGTATATGAAAGGGAGAATATATTTGGAATATATATTGTAAAGCCAGAACTAAAGCTTTGCCTACACAATGCACATTCTGTACCCACTGCTGGCAACATACACAGTATGTGTTAGTGCAGGAAGGGTGATAGCATTTTCTAGACTACCCGAGACAAACAGTATATTGCCGAGGAGGAGGGGTAGGGAGAGAATTCAATGGGTTTCTCAGAATGGCAACGGTTATTGAATAAATGCTGTTCTTCCATTAGTGGTGTGTTATTCTGGACCATTGATGAATCGGTAATCTCACGCCTTTTCAACTGATGCTTACTGTTTTCACAAAACGGATACAGTTTTCCCTACTACCAGTACCAAAATTCCTTGTAACCTACCACTTTACTTCATGCCAGTGAAACTTTACTATGGCTTTGTTTGGTTGTTGTTTGTTTCTCTTCTTCTACATAGCGTTGTTCTAGGGATCCCCTGCTCTGCTGGCTCATCAGCACCAGAAATTGGATTGTGTTATTGGAAATCACTGTTCTGCTCTCATGGTTTTATGCAATGTTGTTTACAATATTTGACATAACATTTTGTTTGTCTGTAGATATCTCTACATAGACCTAAATTATGGCATTTAGAATGGAAGAATTTTAAACCCAAGTATTGACCAAAAGCAGTGCCTCTAGTTGGGCTGGATGAGCAGAAAAGGGGCCAATGCACTACTGCAAACACAGCGTTGGGATGTTAAGATCATGGTACGTGCCTATGATAAAGATGGTTGAGCTGGAAGGAGCTGCCAACCTCTCTAGTTATCTCCCAGTGACTAGTACAGTGTATCCTGAAAAATGCAAAATTCTCAGTAGTGCACAGCCCCATATTACCTTCCCCTGCTCTGCCAAAGCTGTGCTGGCCATTGTCCCAGGGGCACACCCAGTGACCAGGGTACATTGTACCAGAGAGTGTGCTAAAGGTGCTCTGTACATACCTATGAACTACTGCCATCTCCTGCATAGATAAGCTGCCTCAAGCAAACTCTGTGATTCCAGTGTTCTCCTACTCATGAAGGCAGAGGAGACCGTGTGTCTCTGTCTTGTGGAGCAGGAGACAGGACAGTATCTGTGAGCAACGTTATTTCTCTTTGTGTCAGGGCACTCCACCGTGCTGTACATACAATGTACATTTGCTAAGTGTATCTTTCTTCCCCTCAAACAAAAGGGTGTGTCCTTTGCTCTAATATACTGTATTTTCCCACCTTAGAGTGAGTTTGTTGTATCATCTATTTGTGGGTACCACTCTCAGGTCAGATGAGCTCTCTTTGAAAATCCACTATCCTGCACATGCAAATGAAGAAAATGGCAAAGAACAACCAAAATCTTTTCTTCCACAGAGCACTCATCTTGCTGCCTTTGAAAATGCCTCACTAAGTTTGTTCCTTCTAGTAGGTGTTTTGTACCAAAAATAGAATGCCTTATCCAGTCAGTCTCCATGGTAACTTTGTTTCTTATTAAATGGTAGGAGGAAAAAAGCATAATTAACTCCCATGACCTCCTATTTGCTGAAAAGTTCAGCTGTATCTTTGATGGACATGTCTGTTTTGCTCATTGGACAATGCATGCACTTACGACTAATTTTCTTTTTTAAAACTGCAGATTCTTCATATTAAAGTCAGGTGATCCCATGCAAACAGGGAAAAGGTATTTCAAGGGAGAGAGTGCTGCCTATCTTACATCCTGCCCTTTTTATACACCCTATTGAAACTTCTCTTAACATTCAGTTATAAAATTACTTTACCTTGAGTCGACTGGAAAACCCGTTATATTGATCACTGTCCTTATAAGGCCATGTCTACACGTACAGCGCTGCCGTTGTGCAGCTGTACCAATGCAGCTGCACTGCTGCAGCGCATCTGGTGAAGACACTCTGCCAATGGGAGAGAGCTCTCTGCGAATGGCAGAAGCGATGTCGGCGGGAGAAGCTCCCCGTTGACATAGCATGGTGCATATTGTGACATTACACTCCATATTCATTATGAAAATAGGCTTATGATATGGATATGACATAACTGGGATGTACTTTATGCAAGATGGCTCATGTAAGATATCATTGGAAAGGTTATGATTTCCTGAATGTAATTATCCAATTTGTATACCAGTATCATTTCTGTATCTGAAGTTAGAAATATTGACCATGTATCTGTATTTCAAATGTGCTATTTTGGGTGTCACCCACAACTAGCCCTTCAGGTACAACAATGAAAAGCCAGACAGGACTGATGGCCCATTAGCAAAGACAATGGACTGTGAAAGGGCTTAGTCTTCCTGTGGACATTCCAGACAGCCTGCAATTAATGGCTGCTGCAGCCCTGCAGAGACATGGGCCTGGGTCACCTGGTACTGGACCCTCATCCCTTGGAATGCCGGTGTTTTTCCACTGGAAGGCAAAGGGTTCCCGCCATATCCAAAAGCTATATAAGGAAGAGGAGTGACATCATCATGGTTCTCCTCTGCCTCCCCATCCAAAGAGACACTGAAAAACACCTGTAAACAAGAACTGAGCTGGGGGGAGAAGATCTGAACCCAAGTTAGAAGGGTGTCTAGCTTGTGAGTAATAATACCTGAAGTCTCAAGCTGCTGGTCAGTGCAGCTGCCTTTCAAGACTTTCTGTAATCTGCCTTTGACAGTATTTAGGTGAGAAATTACTATTTGTAGCCAATTTCTCTAGTGAATTGAGCTTAGTTTGCATGTTTTGTTTTAGTTATTTAGTAATCTGCTTTGTTCTGTTTGCTATCTCTTTAGCCACTTAAAATCTGCCTTTTATAGTCAATAAAATTTGTTTTGTTTATTATTAAACCCAGTTTATGTAATTTCTACCTGGGGGGGCAGGGGCAAGAAGTCATGCATATCTTCCTCCATATTGAGGGAGAGGGCGAATTTATGAGCTTACATTGTATAGATTACTCTACAGCGCAAGACAATATTATTTTGGGTTTATCTCCCAAAAGGGGTGTGCTCGTGAGTGCTGGGTGAGTCCTCTCACACAGAGCTGACTTCAGTCTGTGTCTGCAGCTGGGTGTGGCCCTACCTGTGTGTGTGTGCTGCAAGAGGCCGGAGAGCCTAATTCAGCAAAACAGGGAGAGAGAATCCAGGCTGGTGGAGTAGGAGAGGCTCAGTGGAACCCCAGTACATCAAGTTGCATCCCAGATGGGTGGTCCAACTCGTCACACACATATGCGCTTATGTCAGTGTAACTTATGTTGCTCAGGGAGGTGGTTTCTTCACCCCCTAAGGGACATAAGTTATGCCAACATAGGCTGTAGTGTAGACATAGCCTAAAACTCCAAGTGCTAGGCTGCCAACAACAGTATGTGAATGTGTGTATTACTTAACTGTGATTGCTAGACAATTAGTTTAACCGCTGAAACTAACAGGTGAACCAAGACACATACTTCTACTGAAGCCTTTAAAAGCAAATTAAAATATGAAACCTTCAGCAGTAAACAGTAACAGTAGCAAGGATTTTTTTAGAAGCAAAAGAGGACTCTGTGAGCCTCAGTTCTTATTTACACTAAGGGTCCGATGGCAGGGCAGATGCCCCACCACCAGCTAGGCAAGTGTTCAGGAACTCCTGTGGACACAATCAGCCCCAACCTGCCGCACCTGTGAGTTCTTCCCTTTTAAAAAAGAAGAAACTCAGTGCCGTAGAAGTGGCATGCAGAAGCAAGGAGAGTCAGGGCTCAGAGCCTCCAGACTGGCAGCCTGATGGCACTAACTGACCTGTGGTTTGCGTAAGCTATCTGCCCAAGCTGTCCGAGGAAGAAGATAGGCCGGGCTGGTTTTCTTTTTATAAATTCTTCCATGATTAAGCCCTGATATCTACTCTCTCTATGAAGCAGGAACTGATGCTGCCTGCAGGGCCTGAAAGACTGCTTACTTCTCCCTAGCACAAAGAATGGGGTCAGGGAAGTATTTTCCTTTTGTATGGACTGCTTTATATCCCCCCAGATAGGGTGGACTTACTAAAAGGCACAGCTGGAGGGCTATACTTCAGGACCAGACCACAGGGTTGCAGCTGCCCAGAGAATGACACAGGAGGTAAGCAATGTGCCTGCTCCGACCCTAAGGGGACGACCTCAAGACGTTAACCTTCGACGGGCCCTTTATAACTCTGAAATGTAACAGAGCCTTAATGTAGGCACAAGTGACCTGTACATCTGTCTTAAAACCCCTTCACTCTGCCAAAGCTGTGTTAAGAGACATTAATGGAGATATCCCATTGCATCTCCTAGAACTGGAAGGGACCTTGAAAGGTCATTGAGTCCAGCCCCCTGCCTTCACTAGCAGGACCAAGTACTGATTTTGCCCCAGATTCCCAAGTGGCCCCCTCAAGGATTGAACTCACAACCCTGGGTTTAGCAGGCCAATGCTCAAACCACTGAGCTATCCCCCCCGTGTTTTTAATATTATAATCTGTTTCACTTTTAATATAACATAACAAAAAAGTCAGACAAAAGATGAAACCACAAACACAGAATAATACTGAAATCAACTAAAATATTCCTTAGACTTTTCAAATGGTTTATTTGAATAGAGTTGAACGAACAATTTGCAATGAAATATTTATTCAGTGAATTGAATCCTGTTTTGTGTTCCTTAGTTTGACTGAATTTTACAAATTTGGGTCCAAATCCTGCAAACACTTCAGCACAAGCATTAAGTATTTGCAGGGTTGGGTCTCATTCACTATTTGCAATTGTTTGCATTTTGGTGGGGGAAAGAAAACAGATACAGTTTCCTTCTAAACCAAATTTTGTTTTGTAATTAAGTGACTCTTGGCAACAGGCTCAAAATGTAGCTTTATATGAACTTTCATCTCCACAGGACTCTGCTTAACAAAAAGAGAGCAAAAATAGATGAAACAGCAATCAAAATTAAAGTCTGTTTAGAAGTCACTGAAAAGTCAATTAATTATTTTTCTCATTATTCACAAATCTCCAGAATACTGTTTCCTTTTAAATAATAGGGTTTAAAGAGCTAAAGAATTACAGTAAAATTATCCTTAAAAACCATCCCCACAAATAACTGATAACATACATATAGTAAATGGATTTTGAAGGATACTCAGCTTATGTTCACAGAATGAAGTACAGATTGAAATGTAGGTTGCTTGTGAATCCCAATATGTTATGGAAAAATACTCCATAAAGAATAAGAATGCTTTTCTATCAGGCATGGAGGCAGGCACATGTGGTTGAGCTTAGTTGTAGTCTCCAAGAACAGCAGATAAAGGGTGTCCAGATGTTCTGATTTTATAGGGACAGTCCCGATATTTGGGGCTTTGTCTTATATAGGCACCTATTACCCCACCACCCTCAGTCTTCTGATGGTGAGAGAGACAAGCTTTCGATTTACACAGAGCTCTTCTTCAGGAGATGTGTCCCTTCTTACCCATTCCCCTGAGAACAAGGGGAAATGTTTAATATTCAATATACTGTGCAGACAAAGGAAATCACAAACTGTAATTCTTTCTTGGGGCATAACAATAAAAGGCTCCTTTAATTCTCTAGACTGATTGATGCTGTATTATTTCTGTAGCTTGACAGGTGACCAAATACTTGATGTGGTCCAACAGCCTGCTCACGGGCATACATTACAGCAAGCTAAACACGGGAGATATTCTTATCTTTGAGGAAGATGGTAATTGGCCAGAAGGATATAATGAAGCACTTCTCTAGTCCACTAGGGAGTTAGGGTGCCTCCAGAAGGACAAGGATGGATGATAGTAGCAGTGGGGAATTCTAAAGAAGGTGTTTACCATATATAATTTTTGTAAAGCCTGCATCCCTTCCAGTGTAGGAGGAAGGTCTTGACATAATGCTGCTTTATTATTTTACTGTTGGCTATTTATAAGAAATTGTATATTGAAATGGATGTATACTTACTTTGGACTAACTGCCCTTTTTGAGAGTCATTGTATCACTTGGAAATATGGAAGTAACATATCTTAAACAATACAATGAAAGAAGGTAATTGTTGGTGAAATCAGTGTCTGCAGAAAGAAACAAAGATTGAAATGACATACACATCAGGAGATGGATAATAAAGCTATGAAAGCTTACAGTCTTCATCAATCTACCCTGCAAATGTATCTGCAAAGGATACAGAAAAGAACTTGTCTCTTTGAAAACACACACCGTTTAGGCACAAGAACTGCTATGAAATAGCTAAGAACATGCTATGTATCATCAGGATGCAAAAGACCACTTACTTTGCATCATATTTTGTTTGCATCTTGAGCCAGAATGGTAGCTTGGATTGCTCATCTGCACACTACCAGAATGCTTGTCCAGCTCACAACTATTTCATAGCTATGCTAGTGCTTGAGGTCTGGGAGCAAAGTGAAAGGTGGGATGTACTTCTGGATGCAAGTTTTTTTCTTTAGAATTTAGGTCATCAAAGTACCTCATATATACAACTCCACAAGGAAATGCATTAAATTTGAGATGTGTGTAGGAAAAAAGCTATTTGAATAGTTATATTTACCCATTTTATAAAGAGATCAAGTGATGAAAAGTGCCATTAGAGCTGGAGGCATTACTAGTTAGTCGTGCCAAAGGATGATGAAACTGAGGTATTCTTATGTGGTGCCACAATCACTCCATCTACATATGAATCCCCTTGCAGTTGTATTGTTCCACATAGTGTAAAGTCTTAAAGTCAAGTGACTGTGGAGAGATCAGAAGAGTTTCTAGTATTTCTATCAATTTCTTATATAAAAGCCTGGTGCTTTTGAGAAGTTTTTCTCCTTAAAGCAGAGGTATTGTTTCTGTACTAGTGCATCAGACCTCTATTGGTTTCATTTATAAAGAGCAGCTATGCTTTGACACAGCACAAAACACCACATGTTGATAAAGGGAAACTTACTAATTGTTTTATTAGTGATATTCTGGCCAGGACAATGATCCTTAACATGAAGCTCAAGGAACGATATAGAAACAACAAAACTTTCATAGATTTTTATAGTGAGTTCTTTGTTAAATTACTGAAGCACTCCAAAATGTTCCCTACAACGCAGAGGAAACTGCAAGATCTTACCCCATGTGCTCATCAAAATGTGATATAGTTAATGATGTAACAAAAAACTAACAAATTTTCCCTACTTCAGTGCTTTGTTTTATTTAATTTAGTGTCCATTAAATGTGCTGGGCTGACAATGCTTGTCATTATCCATAGAATAGGTGCAGGACAGGCAGAGGCAGCAAGTATAAAAGAAAATCCTATTCTCAGGCTCTGATCCTATTTTATTTCCAGAACTTAGTCCTTATGTGGTAAAAGTTCTTTGAAATGCAGTCCTGAGCCATGATAATTTGTAACCTCTATTGTGCAATCTGTCAGATGGGAGATGTGACCGTTACATGTAATCTGACTGTGCTGTTCACTCTTTTTGTCAGTATCCTAGAAACTGACTTGAAGGTAATTTGTTGACAGAGTTCCAGAGCTGGTTTCTAGATATATGGAGATAAGTGTTCGGATCCCTTAAAAGATGTACAATAACTGTCTTCATCAATCTACCCTGCAAAGGTATCTGTTGCCTCTTAGTTCAACGTTTTGCACAAAATTGTATTTTAAAAATAATTAAGTGCAAGAAAATGTATTATTCAGGCCACTTCTGACAATAAAACACAAAAGATTCCTGTTTCCATTCTTGTAGGTGGGAGCTCTGCTCTTGATTTAAATGGGAGCAGGTTTGTATTTTTAACCCTTTATTTTGGGCTGCTGTTTATTAATAGCAAATATTTCTTGTGGGACTAAGGATATAACATTGAATCCAGTTCAATACGTAAGCATGAACCTGTTCTGTATTTGAGTAACTCCAACAGGGATAAGTAAAGTGATGAGCATGAATGAGATGAGTGGTAAATTCTGAAACTTCAAGGCTCCTCAGTCCAGTATTTCAAATCTATGTGAATGGTTTGCATAAAACCAGAAACCTGTCAAATCAGGATTTGTGGTTCTCTCACTTTAACAAAGTAACTGAACAAACTGATGTCATACTCAGGAAGCCATAGGTCAATAGAGATGTATTATTTAAGCATTCCTTCCTGCATGACGTCAAGCACCTAAAAATTAGTTTGTTTAGCAAGACTATCATTTAGGTGTTAACCATTTTGAGGCCAAATTTTCAAAATAGGTGTTTAAAAGTAGCCATGACCATGCAAGTAACTGTATGAGTTAAATGTATAATATTGCTCTCCTTCACCTATTTACTCATGCACTTACCCATTCATGCTACAATTACCTATCTGTGTGAACTTCTTAGGTGTTTGTTTTTTACAGTTTGGCCCCCTCACATAATGAACTGCCTGCTGCAGGAGTGTTTATTCCATAAATCGGTTTGTAAAATCACCAGCTAAATACAAAGCCCTTCCATCTGCACACAAACCCATCTATGGTTGGAACTTTGATGCTCCAAAAGCACAATGTTTTTCTGCAGGATGCAGCACTGCTACTAAATCTCACTGCACAGAGAGGCAAAGTGATTTGTTTAAGGTAACACAGTAGGTTAAAGGTAGATCTGGGAATAGAACATAGGGCTCTTGACTTCCAATCCAGTTGGCCACACTCACTCCAACAAGTGTGGGTACAACAAGGCTAGTAAATCTGCCTTTGTTAGATTTGTGCCCTGGTTCTGATGCTTCACTTTATCCATTTTGGGCTAGGCTTTGGCTTGAAGCCACAGACCACAATGGAAGGAGGTGTGGAGGCCCAGACTGCAACAGCAGGAATTCTGGACAGCTCAGCAGAAATTTCTCCAGGGGCGCTGGAGGAGCAAATATTAGAGGCTACGAGATATGCTTCAGCCTCCCACTTCAAACCAGCCCTGACTGATGAAGAGGAGGTGCAGCTCATTGCTTTGAGGTGGCTGGTACCCCTGGCAGCACTTAAGTGGGAGCAGTCCTGCTGCTAGGTTCTTGCACAAAGGTACCTCCCTCCTTCTTCATGCGTCTGTGCAGAGCTGGGCACAATTTGACCCAAGTGTAGGAAAGCACTTTCAAAAGAGACCATTATGGTCAGGAAACAAATCAAACGCATCAAAGCTGTTAGAACTCTTCTTTGAACATTTTGGAAGCTTCAGCATCAGCTACAATATATATATATATATATAGGTTTTGGGTTGGTTTGGTTTTCTCTGTATGCTACGCTCATAAATTCTATAATGAGATTTAATATGCATCAGTCAGGGTTGGCTTGCCACATATGGCTGGGTAATGCTCATGCTGCCCTGGAAATACTTAGCTCAATTATTTAGCATTGCTCCATTGAGTATAGAAACAGGACTTCCTTCAGCCCATTGCAGCTGGAGAGAGGTATACACAATAGGGGCCAAGACACTTAGCGAGGATTTATTCTTTGTTTTCCTTTTCCTTTTCATTGCTGAAATACCAAATGACCAGGAGAAGCTCTGTATCTTAAAGTTGCACACTATTTACAAGCTGTAGCTGCTTGCAGTTCTGTTTTTATAAGGAGACAATCGCTTTTCTTTAACCTCTATCTTTTGTTGCAATGGCAATGGACGCCCTTCTTCCTTGAATTTACTAGAGGAAGCAGAAGATAAAAGTCACTCCTCCATGTTGGTGTCCTGTAGATCTTTATAGGAATGATATTTTCCTTTTCTTTTCAGCAGTAAACAAGTTCAATGTAGGGATGTGTCAAGGCAAGCAGCTCAAATTAACAGTGTGATTCCTAAAGTGGGGGAACAGCAGACTGTAGTATGCAGGTTTTGTGCACAGTAGTTCACGGAATTTAAAATTCTGTACATCACTCTAATTTTAAAAACTATTAAAAACCCAAGATTTTTGAAAGGGATGCAGGTTCAGGATCTGTGTGTTAATGACTATTCTCAGCAATATGATGTTATGGGCAATCTATGGTACTCTGCTATATGGCATGCTTAGATTGAGACATGTTTCAGAACTGGTTTGTGCTAGCTGAGATTCTTTGATGGAAAGGGCAATTTTACTGCTAGCTGAAAGCAACAGAGAGTCCTGTGGCACCTTTAAGACTAACAGATGTATTGGAGCATAAGCTTTCGTGGGTGAATGCCCACTTCCAACGAAGTGGGCATTCACCCACGAAAGCTTATGCTCCAATACATCTGTTAGTCTTAAAGGTGCCACAGGACTCTCTGTTGCTTTTTACAGGTCCAGACTAACACAGCTACCCCTCTGATACTTACTGCTAGCTAACACTCCTTTGACAATCCCAGCGATTTGCAGAATGTAAACTGGTGCAGTGAGCCATATGCTCCACAGTATATTCCCAAGGTTTTATTCCTGAGGTTGCAATTGCAGTTTATACAAAAGAAACAAAAAGGGGTTGGGCTTTTTACGGGGGGTGTTGTTTGTTTTTACAGTAATAGAGATCAAACAGAAAAAGGATCCGTTCAGGCTACAACCCAGCCTTCTAACATGTAGATGTAGATCTCTGCCAGCTCAAAGAGTTTTCTGACGGCCTATGAGGGAGTTGATTTTCTAGAGGTGCCTGGCTGGTCTTTCAGTCACCAGCTCTGTTCGCATTTCTGCCCTGTACTTCTGTGGGAGCTCTGGATAGGCAGTTAATGTTGTGTCTTATGGTATTTGGCCAGGACTACTGCACTCTGTCACCCCCATGTATGGAATACAAGGCCAAAGTCATTCAAAAAATTTGGGTTTGCACATGACCAAAATGTGCCTTAATCCTCCTAATACACAATATACAGCCATGTCTAGATCCACAAAAGGACATAGGCTTTGCAAAGCCTAATTTCTGGGTGCCTAGAAAACCACTGAAACACCCCTGGAATCTACAAAGTCTGAGTTAGTGACTAGACTCTAGACAATGAATGGAGAGAGATCGGTGCCTAAGAATGGGATCCACAAAAGCTTCCACCCTACATGGGGAGCTCCCTAAGCTACCCAGTGGGAGATACTGAGAAGAGATATATCCCCACAGGGATTTCAGGGCCCAAGTCTGAGCTGATGGGAAGCATCTATCTCTGCTAGCAGAGCCAGGAACCCCTCTCCAGGAGTTAGGCAATTTAGGCACCTAAGTAATTTCTTGCAATAATGAGTAAGGCACCTGCCTCACTCCACACAAAATGGCTGGAGGAGAAGTAGGAGACCATATAACTTTTAGCCCAGTAGTTAGAGCACTCACCTGGAATGTGGGGACTCAAGTTCAATTCCCCCCTCTATTTGAGTGGAAGAAACTATTTGAATAGGGTCTCCCAACTGTCAGGAGAGTGCTCTAATCACTGAGCTATGGGATAGTCTTATATGGGGCTCCCTCAATCTCTCCTATTGACGCTCTTCCAGGATATATAAACACTTAAAGAGTCATTGGGCCAGAAAGAAAGAGTATGAGAATGATTCTGTAGTCCAGTGGTTAGGGCACCCACCTGCAAAGTGGGAGTCCCAAAGTGTAGTCCACTGGCTCCCATGACTGAGTGTGAAATTGAACCTGGGTTTCCCACCTCCCAGGTGAGTGCTCTAACTACTGGGCTAAAAGTTATAAGATGGTGTCAAGGCTGATTCCCCACTCTGGCACTTCGAGTGCAGAAGGTGGAGGCCCGCAAGGACTCCAAAAATTAATACGTGCCACTCCAGGCTTGTATTATTCCCAAGGTTACAATTTTTCTCTGACCTTGGATTGGTAGATGCTGCTGCCACCATCCAAGTGCAAACCCCTTTGAGAGCCCAGGAAGGTGCACTTGGGAATTCCTTCCCGTGGGGTACCCTCAAGCCCTTTCACCTCCCCCCCACCCCGGGAAGAGCTGAGAAAGAAAAAGAAAAAAAAGGAAATTCAGCTGTTGCCACCAGCTAATTAAACAACATTTGCACAAACCTCTTAAGACATAAAAATCCAATTCTGTTCTTAAAAAAGGTAAATTTTATTTTAAAAAAAAGGAAGAAAGAAAATACATCTGGGAACTCAGGCTATTGCTAGATTTTAAAAGAGCGACTACAAGGATTAAGCACCAAGAATAGCTTTCTTGAGGTCCAGCTTAAAGGTTACAAGCAAAACAAAAACACCTGGGGTTAACACAGGGGAATCCACAAACCATAAAGAAATAAAAGGGATAAACCTAATCGTGCCTTCCTAGACATTTTCTGATCTACTTACATATCTGGGGTTTTAAATTAGTAGTTTCTAGGTATGATACTGATGATTTTTTTATACCTGGCCCAAGATTCTTACAGCATAGCTGCTGCCCTGTCTGCCTCTCCCTGGGAGAACAACAGACAGACAAAAGGGGAGATTTTTCTCAATTTAAAAAAAGTTCTAGCCTTCCCATTGGCTCTTTTGGCCAGGTACCCACTCACTTACTTTGCATAGCAGTGAGACTTTTTAACCCTTTACAGATAGAGCAATTAGAGAACAGCTACTAAGAGGGATTTTATAGCTACTGGCTGGCTGGGTGTCCATAAAAGGGAGCTCCCCCCCACCCCTACATTTATCATAGATTGGCACCACCACCTCCTCAATTTGATTAGGGCATGATGCGGTAGGTGAGCTCAGAGCTTCTCCACCTATCTTCTCCTGGTTTGTGGATCACACTGGGGCTTAAGCGGCAGACAGGCAGCTAGACACCCCAGTGTGAGGGAGCAGTGCATATGTCCAGAAGCTGAAACTTAGATGCCATGGGGACTTTTACCCTGAAAATTTAGACACCTACCGAGTTAGGTGGCAGCCAAGTAGGGATTTTGTGGATTGCAGTGGTGCCTAAAACTGGGACTGAAGCACCTAAATCTGGAGTTTAAGCAGCTAAGTACCTTTGTGGATCTGGGCCTCAGCCTTGTAGCAATGAGGGAGGTTCACAATATTGACTTTTCATATTGGTTTCTGTCCTGCTTATTCTAGACTGTAAATATTGGACCCATCCTGCCTATCTATCTATTTCTAAACATGGACTGGATTTAGATTTTCCATTTCACATTAGTGGTACTTTGTTTTAATGCATATCCTTAAAGAACTGATTGTAAAAATTGCACACGTCCAAGCTACTTTGAACTAGGCGCATTTTGAAAAGCATTTGTAAACACAGGCCAGTGCAGTCTGAGCTTCCGAAGCTACTTCCAGCAAGTGCAAAAACCATCTCAAAAGTGAGCCAACGAATTCCAAGTCGAAACAAGTCATTATCACCTCTTTACAGTGATCCTATTCTACAGCTGACTTCAGTTCTGTTATTCTACCATCCCATGTTCAGTTGGAGCAAATGCAACACACTAAGGGTTTTCATATTGTTATTATTTCCCTCCCCAAACCGAAATGTATCTGAATGTTTTAAGATCAAATTCTATTCAGCTTTGATGACACTTAAAGTTGAACTTTTGATTCAAAATCTCTATGTCCTTAAAATGCCAGAGGAATATAAAATATTTCTCTTGCCTATTTGTGATAAGACTGTAAGTACAAGCCAACAGGAGAAATCTAGTAAGTAAAATACATGTCATACAGTATGAAAGCTTAGAAAAGTAACTATGATGTGATAAGCACTGCAAAACTAAAGAGAAGCATTAAGAATCTTCACTGGATTAGATACAAAAACCCATAGTGATCTTTTGATATGATGTCCCTTAGTTGTCCTCTGGCGGCTCTATCAAAAATATCCTAAGCATTTCATTAATGTAAATTATGCTTGTGCAAGATTCCTACCTGCCAATATTGAGTCATAACTCTCTGAGTCAACCACACAGATTTAAGAGATGTCGAAATTAACTACCTGAAGAGACACTAGTCATATAAAATGGAAGACATATTTATCTTATGATAATTGGACTAAACTGTAGAGAGTAGCACATATTTTGGTAATTGCGATTTAAATAATGGGATTTTTTTCCTTGATTTTCCTGAAGCAAAATTATTACTTGTGCAATAAGTTCAGTTTTAAAAGAAACTGTATAATACTGAGTGTATATACACACATTCAGTATCAGATACTTTCTTTAAAAACTGAAATACACATTTCTTCATCGTGTAATAATATGTGAAAAGACAGGAAATTTGACTGAACAAAACGCATAGTTTTGCTTCAGGAAAATGAAGAGAAAATAGAGAATTAAATCTAATTTTTATATTAATTTCTATGTGCTTGTACATGTATACAGAGAGAAAGATACCTACATTCTCTTCCATGCAGCATTTATAAAGTATTGTATAATCTCTTCGATTCAACCTACAAAATGACATTTTCAGTTTTATAGTAACCCATTTGCAATGTGTTTTCATTGCATTACTTTAGCTGTCATATGAAAACTAAATCCCAAGCAGGTAGTAGTGCTATCATTTTTAATCCTTGTCAATATTTTGTAAACTTCAAACTAAAAATTTCTTTTAAATGCTTTCCCTAGTGGTGAAGTGTTTAAGCCTTTGGTATTCTCACAACTTTGATTCAAATGTAAAGGAACATGCTTCAGGATAATTTTTTTTTAATTAACATTTTCTTAGACTTTTTAATTTGCTCTAATGACTTGACTGGTTTTTGCATCTCTTGCTAATTGTAGAATAGGACAAACACAAACTGGCTTGAGCTATAATAAAAGTAACAAGAGATCCTACGATGTGGTACATAAATAATTAGTGTTTGAAAAAAGAAAGCCTCTTGGAGCTAGAATGGTGACTCAGCAGGCTGAGAATCCCAAATCATAATTTGGGGAGTTTTTATATATTGATGCACTGTATAGGACATTTATCCAAATAATGCTGATCTCGCTAAGGAACAACTCAGAAAAAGAGACCAGTTCCAGCCAAATCTAGCCTGATGTATTGCACTAAACTGATGGCCAACATATGTGTGGAGTATTGTTCATCAAAAATAGTTGACATTTAGCCAGTCAGATAGCTCAAGAATTACTTTCTGCTGGCAAAGGCTAAAAACCCCAGTGTCATTCTCTCTCTCTCGCTCTCTCTGACCAGAAGGATATTACTGCTACACATCAGTACTAGAAGTTCTAAGGCACTTCAAGAATGTCACCAAGAAATGAGTGGATGTACCTCTGTAGTGTGAAAAGCTCTATAACTCCTATGATTTTGTGTTCTGTGTAGTATATCTTTACTTTACATTACTAATATTAGGCATGATTCTTCACTGCCTTTCACCTTGTATAGTCACATACACTTGTGCGAGCCATTACCTAATCAGAATGGTGTTTTGCGCTCACTTTGCACAGGTGTAAGAGACTGCACCAGGTGCAGGCAGTGGAGTATCGGGCCTAATGTGTTCAGCAGCAGATCATCAGACCCTTTATGCAGCAAGTTACAGACATAGAGTCTGAACCTGGTCCATATATTGTGTTCTTAGGTGGAGACTTTATTTTTATTCTTTTGATCTCTCTAATGTAACATGAATCATTCAACCTGAAAACATAGATGTCAGGCCCACCATTCCTAGACGTAGAGAGGGAAAGGAATCAGTGGACAAGGTGCCATCCCAAACGAGTAAGTCCTTTTTCTTTGTTAAACTTCATTGTTTGTGGTCTCCAGAGTACATTTCTCCATGATTTTATGGAAGCTACCATCAGTGATTTTTTGGTGGTGATAGTGGAGATGGCCTTATTTGAAGATGGAAGTGCCTACATCTCCACCTGGTCCCCTCCCTCTCACCCCCTCCACCTTCCCATTATGTGCCTAAAGGAGAACTAAGCTATGTTTGAAAATTTGTCCACAGTTGTGGGTGCTGAGCACTTGAAAATCTGTTCCCATATCTGCACAGAATTCAGGAAATGCAAGCTGCATGTCTAACCCCAATTTTATATACGGTCTGTAAAACCAAGCGAGCACTAGTACAGTTATCTTTGCAGTAAGCCCAAAATGACTGCTTTCACATGCCATGCACGGCAATTGGTTCTGACCCTCACACAAGAACTTTAACCCATAGTATGAATGGGCAGTGGGCCATACATAGTGCATACATGACAGACAAGGAACATGATTCTGGCAGTGTAAGTGAATTAATTGCACAGCAATCTTCAACCTCCTGCCCAGGCCCAACTGCCGAGGCCCAACCTCACCTCCCTGCTGCCACACATTCCAAAACACGGAGAACTCTGCATGGAGAACTTTGAGGTGGGCACTTTTACAATAGCAACCTTTCACAATCTTATCCTATGTACTCCACCCAATTCGGAGATGAGAAAAACAGAACTTGTACCCTGGGGAAATACAATTCCACTACCTCTGAGGCCTTGTATGCCTGAGCACTTTCTAAATCAATGACTCTCTTGTTTGCCAGATGTGTGTTATTGTTAAGCTAACACACCATGCAAACCTGAACTGATCATACATAGTTGGGGAAACCTGCAGTATTTCTACGAAGTTTTATCACTGTGCTGTTATGTTACACCAGCAGGCATTTCACATCTGTGGTGGGTTTAGATAGGTCTGATAGCACTGCTGTGTGGTTCATTGTAAGACTTGTGCACTGACAGTAGTTTTACAAAGTTGTGCTGTTATGTCATGGCAGCAAGCAATATGATGATTTGATGTGTTACTGACACTCCCAATAAGCAATTGTCTCAATGTTTTCAGAGACACCAGTAAAAAGAGAATAAGTAACTGCTAACAGCTAAGCAAAAACTAAACTAAGTTGTTTTAAGTACATTAAACTTGATGGTCTCAAAATGTTCAAAAACCAGAATTAGGAAACAAGAATCGCTTATAATAATGGCTCATTCACCTGATAAAAGGGGAAGAAGGCCATAACAAATCCCCAGTGTATGCCCACACAAAGTCACCAGCAGGTGAGAGCATAGGGCATCTCTTATGCATGACTGTTAGCAGTTCTGTTCCTAATCTGGGGTATGCATCTCTACTTGCTCTCTGCCTTCAGGCAGCTGGAAGTGACTTGTCCTCAAAGTCCATCCAGACTTGAAAAACCTTCCCTTTGCTTTCACAAGTGTTAAGGTTGCATCAGGCATCCATGATCAAAATGACATTGTTCACTGAGCAATTGTTACAAGGGAGCAGGCATCTTCATGGGGATTTCTACCTACAAAAGGCATACGTGGCTACCACCAAGCATCTGCTATGAGTGTAGTGGAACCATCTTCTACCTGACATCAAGCAATAACTTCATAACCCAAAGCAATAGTGGGTGTGCTGGATCCTCCCTCTGAACAGAGACTCTAAGTCAATATTGTTCTGTTGGGAGAAGAGTTCCTACATGCTTAGTCTCAGAGGGTGAGAGTTCCTGAAAACCTTCTTGCCATGCACTTTACCTGTGCACCCAATAGGTGTCCATGAATATCCATGGTGGTCCATCAAGGCCTACTTTCTATTAATGACTACTTATTAAGGGGGGGGGAATATGGGGGATACAGGACAGACAATGGGTACCAATGATTCACCAGCATGTTTCAGGAGCCTAGCTGCCAAAATGCCTCAATTTTTGAGATCTTGGCCACCTTTAATATGTACCCATGAAACACAATGTTTGTGGTGTCACAAACCTTAACTACCACCACTGCAAAGTGTACTGGCCAACACTGCACTGGTTCTTAATGGACCGATACCAGTCAAGGGTGGCCAATACACATAGTGCCATTGCCACATATTTTAGCACAGATATTGGGGCTCTCTTCCTACTATGGTGCTGCAGGCCCAATATTAACTCCTCACAGAGTTTCAAGAAAGTGGCCGTCCTAATCTGAAAATTCTGTAGGCACTGCTCATTATCCCAGCTCTGCAAAACAAAGTAGCTCCACTGCATTGTGTGTATGTGGGGGGGATGGGAGGGGGCTTGGCCCAGAACTGCTGCTTGACCATGCACATTGTGTCCAGCAGGAGATCATGCAGGCACTTGCTCATCTTACATTCGTGGGCCTTATCTGCTTGCTCACCTTCTTGCACTCAGGTTCTCCATTAGCAAAGCTAGAACACACACACACACTACGGATCTGCCACTTCAGATGACTTGTTGATCTGTGGCACAGTTTCATGACACCCAGAAAACGGTAAACCTGACATGACAATCCATGGTAGAGGAGATCAAAATTTTCCAAAAGAAGTTGGTGGGTGACAGAAGCAACTTGCAACTGGTACCCATTTAGCTTCCCAGCGATTTGTAGATACTAGAGGAATTATGGGACTATCCAGAGTAGGGGCTGTGGGAGGTTTGAGAGTCTGATCTTTCCTCCTGTAAGCCTCTATGAGGTCTTAAGAAGGCAGTCATCCATAATACACTGCAGTTTGGAGTGGAGCCAGAAACTCTAGGATGTGCACCTGAAAAGCATTATTATTAAATAAATTGAGCTGAGTGCTAGTATCTATGAAAAGCGTAATGGTGACTGTGCTGAATATATGTGAATGCTGTGTGTAGATGCACAATGAGACATGAAATGTACACTCAAGGCAACTACATGAAGTTAAGTATAATCAAGGTAACTCTAGCATAGAAAAATCCTAAGGGCCAAATATCCCTGCAGCTTTGTATCCAGAAAAGCTACCTGTCTTGCACTGCAGTCCTCTCTCTCTCTTCTGGGGTAAGAAATCTGCAGAGAAACATTTAGAAGACAGTCAAATGGGGTTATGAATCTGAAATCGATACTGCACGTTTTCAAGACAAAATTGGGAGGGCTACTTTCCAAAATGTGTTGTTTACTGATATTACTGTTAGCTGTGGTGGCTGTCAGAGTTATTGTTTTTTAACACGTTTGCACCCTATGTTCAGGCATGATAAGTGTTGGAAACAAAAATGCTCCTCCCATCTCCAACAAATGGGGACAAACAGATCTGAACAGTTATCTTGAATGTACTGGCCCTAATTTACAAGACTTTAAATCAGTTAGTATTCGAGACTGTGAAATCCTATCTCACTATATACAAACCACCATGTTACTATGCTCCATAGGAATAATGACCCTAGAAAACCCTGGTTTAGACTCCTGAGGTACTAGGAGCAGAGTTTTCTCAATGGCAGAACTCAAGCTGTTGAACGCTGTGCCAGAAGAAATCAGATGGAGACCTAGCTCGGTTTGGTTCAGATAGAGATTCAAACCCATCTCTTTGCCAAAGCCTTCCCCTGCAATTACCTCTTCTATTGGTTAGCACCTGAGTGTGACTGGGGGTGGGGGTGGGAAAAGAGAGAGCAAATGGGGAAGAAAATGGGGATTTAGGGTTGAAAATCATGAAACCATGTGTTGACCATATCAAACAAGATTATGCTGAATATTACTTGTATTTTGCTTAGACAACAAAGTGATAAGTGTTTTAAGAAACATATCAGTTATACAGACTTGTGTCCTCTGGGCTCAGCTGTTGTAATAGTAATGCACAGTAGTGGGGAATGCATCCATCAATTCTAAAGAAGCTGTAGCTACTGCTGCACCTGGTAGCCACATGCTTGCTGACAGGAGCATAGCACTTGAGCACTCAGATCTCTGCACTGGGTGACATATGATTTTTAAATAGGTTGGGACCAACCTATCTCAAAGATTGTCTCTCCCTCTGGAACCATGATTTACCAAGGAAGATGCTGTCTGAAGGGAGAATGAAACTGCCACAGACAGGATAAAATTGGTGCAAGCGGGTGACAGAGCCTTTTTTCAGTTGGTCCACAACTGTGGCACCTCCTGCCAGATGAACTGAAGATGGCAATAAAGCCACCATCAGGTTAAAACACAAGACAGCTTTTTGACAGACTTCACATCTCACACACACTCACACCTCCAATTAAAAAGAAACTTCGAAAGGGGAAAGAAAGAACAAGGAATAGCAAGAAAAGAATAAGGAAAAAAAGATAAATTTTGCATGAATCTAATCTGCACCTAGACAGGGAAGGAGAAGCAGATCTTTGTGTAAACCACTTATTTAGATTATATAAACTGTCAAACCCAGATTCCAGTACAGTTCATTTTGTTCTTTTTATTTATAGAGATTCTGCTATTCTGCTGCAAGCAATATGTTACCTGGTTTTCTCAGATCTGTAGTATCTTTACTCCATGTATATTTCTGTATAATGAAAGGCACAATATTTTGTGATATACATTGTTTATCATTTTGAAAGACAGCATTTAAAAAAGACGATGCATTTATGACCAGTTAAAAAAAAGTCATATGCATTTACTACAACTTCACCTTAAAAGATTATGGATTTACAACTTTTATCAAACCACACATGGTATTATTTACCATAAGTTTCTTTCTTATATCACTGGGTAGAGACCTGTAAATTTGGAATCAAACATTATGAATTCTATCCTTGATGCCACATTTTCAATTGGCTGCTGACTGTGGTGTCTCCATGTACAGCAGTCATAAATTGTTACCCTGCAGTCAGAAGAGCTGTTACTGCCAAGATCATCATTGACGCTGCCTACTTTCCTATCTGCAAGTATAAGAACTCATAGCTGCAGCCAACAGTGGCCTCAGGAACCAGTTTTGTGTGTGTGTGTGTGTGTGTGTGTGTGTGTGTGTGTGTGTGTGTGTGTGTGTGTGTATATATATATATATATATATAAACGTGTGTGTAGTATAAAATATACTTGTGATCTGTTTTTCCTCAGAGGTCCTCCAGGCTCCACAACACACCAGTGTCACAACAATTTCCTCCACATTTCTTATATGCTCTCTCCACCACACATTTATTCTAGTAACCCTTAGTCTGGTTTCCTTTCTGGTAGTTCCACAGTTTTGGTCAACAATATAGAAGAGATCTTCCCAGGCCATTATATATTACTCTGAAGATAATCGCAAAAAGAAATTCTCAGTATGTGTCAAATTCAGCCTTAGAAGTTGGTGATTCAGAAGCACAAAAACTAGCCAAATGATCACAAACATTTAATTAGTAGTTGCTGTTTGGCCCTTTGGATGACTTTGGGATACACTGGAGAGGTTCACTTTAGCCCAGTCATAAAATCTATTTTCAAGTGCTCGTTCTTCCAAATGGAGAAAAGGGTTTAAAGTCTACATAAGAGCAGTCTGATACATTGAACTGATCAATAGCTAAGTGATTCAATTCAAATCTTTCCCTGTCTTGTCACTTAATAATTAAAAGGTACTTGGACCCTTCATTAAGAGTGTTTCAAGAATTGTGAAATAACTGGTGGTAAAAACTATAGGGTTGCCAATTTTGGGTGGATGTATTCCTGGAGATTTCATCACATGACATAATCTTTAATTAAACATTAATCTTTAATTCCTGGATACTCCAGGCCAATCCTGGAGGGTTGGCAACCCTAACCTACTAAGATTAAGCAATTAAATTATTTTGTTAATACAAAAATACTTAGCATTTGTGGTATGCAGCACTTTCCATTTTCCAAGTTCTATGCAAATATTTCATCTTCACAATACTCTTGTGTGTTGTATGTAGCTATATGACTTACGATCTTGTTTTCAGTGTACTGCACCTTTATTAAGGCCTTATCCTCATACACATCCTGTGGTTGTAGAAAATGTATTTGAAAATATCGTTTTATCCTAGCAATATGAGAACTGATCGTTTTTTCTTGCCACCAACTTCAACAGCACTTTCATAAAAATACTGCTCAGTTGTTAGAAAACATCATCCAAATTCTTCCACTATTTAATTAAACTGGACACTTTCCATAGTTCCATAAGGGCCACTACTTTACTTTCCCTCCCCCGCAATTTTTATCAAGTTCTTTCTTCACTGCTTCTTCACTTTTTGTAAACTCTTTTGTTTTAGATCTGAACCTCAACAGCAGAATTCTGTTCTGTTGTCTATACACAAAGACCAAACCTATACTTCGAATAACTCATTTTAGATTAAGGTAAAACAAAGCAAGACAGAACAAGAGTAAAATTTCTATTAGAGAGTATGCTGTATATTTCCTCTGTAACATGCTGCACAACTCCAACAACATACATCTGATGAAGTGGGTTTTAGCCCACGAAAGCTTATGCTTAAATAAATTTGTTCGTCTCTAAGGTGCCACAAGTGCTCCTCGTTCTTCTTCCAACAACATAGTAGATGCCTTTACAACCCGGAGCACACTGAAAATAAGAGCATAATACAGGACACTGTGAAGAAGCTAAGTAGTATTCTCATTGAACAAATTAGGAAACGATCATATCACAGAGAGGAAATGTAACAGCTTTAAAATTCTTTTATTGTTTAACATAGTACAACAAAGGAAGACATCCTTTCTGAACTTAGTTACTAGTGTCTCACAGTTTAGTACCAAGGTGATTTACTGTGGTCCTAGAGTGAAATCCTGGCCCCACTGAAGTCAATGACAAAAGTCCCACAGAGCATAATGGGTCCAGGACTCCACCCTTAAACTCAATCTATGTTCTCTGTATTCAGCAAAGAAACTAAGGGTGTGATGCGCTTCACCTTGGAAATAACTTCATTAGGGGAGTAGAAATTCAATGAGTTTCCTTGTAATTCTTCCATTCTGGAGGATTTTGATATTTTGAAATTTGGTATTGTTCCAAGTCAGGGGATTTTTTTTTTAAATTCTCTAAATGAAATGGAACCTAGAAACCTGGGCTGCCAAGTAGCCACAAGCATGGAGGCCTGGGCTCTACAGAAGCCAATCAAGTGGGCTGAGAAGGAGCTGGATGAATGAGGTGGCAGGAAACCAGGCATGAAAACCTGCCTGTCAGGCAGAGTGTTGATGTACCTCTGCCTGTATTTTGTCAGAACTTCGTCAAAATCTGTCTCTGAAAAACTTTGATTTTGGGCAATTTCCAACAAACATTTTGCAGAATTTTTCCAAATAGCTCTACAGATTAGCCTCCCTTACCCAGCTGGAAGGATCCAAATGTTCCAAACCCCAAATCCTCCCAGATCTGTCAAGGGCTATCAATGGAGACACCTCATACTCATTATGTTGCCAACCCCACCTGGCTCCTTTCATCTCTGCACAGGAGCCATGTTACCAAGTCAATAGGTTCTCTCACTAGTATGGGAGAAGGGAGCAGGAGAATGCAGCAGTGACCTGCCAACCTCACCACCCTATCTCTGCCTCAGTCTCTCCAATTCATGATGCCATAATGCACACATAGAAAGGAGTTCACAGTACCAGGGTGAAAAGTGGAGCATGCTGTGAAGGTGGTACTTGTGCACTTCCACACACACCTAAGCTGAAATCCAAACAAGCAAGCTCAACCATGTGGGAACTTGCAAGGAGGCATAGTGGGCTAAGGCAGAGAGGCTCTGACTTACTAAAGGCCATTGATAGTAAGAGTACTCAAGATACAAGAGTAGTGTGTTACTCTTTCAGAATGACTCTTTTGTATAAGTAAAATACCCTGTCCCAGTTCCAGGGTAAGCAGTACCTCTGCCCTCTCCGTGGTCTGCTCAAGCACTTTAGGTCTCAGACCGCTAGCTATCATCACTACTCTGTGAGGTGGGAGGACCCACATCCTGCTCCCACCAGACCAGGGATTTAGGCTTACAGTCCCCCTGTAATTGACGGTGCTTATCCCAGTAGGTCTGACTTTAATCCATGGCCTGCCATTCTGCTCTCTCCCAGGGACTCTAACAGGGCTTAGCAATGAACAGCCAGCTTTCACAAAGCACTGTACATTGATACAGGATAAAAGCATTAGAGAAAACATATCATAAAACAACACTCTATGTGTGTTATCTTACCAGGTATCACCCATCTTCCCCCTGGAAACCCAAGTAGGTTTCCAGAAGATCAAACCCTTCTAGCAGGGTTTTGCCTGGGCAGTTACGATCACATGTCAATTTGAGGAGTAAATGAGTGTTGTTCTGGCTGATCCTTTATTCCAGAGATGCTGTATACCTGCTTGAAAACCCCTGCCTCGGTTAACTCACTACTGCACGAGGACTTTGGGATTTGGTCAGTGTCTTTTCAGGGGATCCAGGATTCCTTTTCTCTTCCTGCACAACCTTGTTTGCACCTGGTCCAAGTCTGCTCCCTGCCCTCTCTAAAATAGCCAGTCAAAGATCCTCTCTTTTATAAATTGCCAGTCTCCCCCGTCAGGTGATTCTCCTCAGTGACTTCAAGTTCCTTGTCAGGTGATCTATTGCTTGGTTACAAGCTCACCTAGTTTAACTAGTTCCTCAAATGGCAGCTAGCTCATTGGTTAGATTGCTTGAATTTCAGTGATAAACCCTGCAGGTTAACAACTCCAGCTAGTCAGAGAAATTCTGGCAAAACAATGTTTTGTTGTAATTTTGGCAATTTTGGTGAAATCTAAGTGCTCTGGAGACTGGTTGATTTTTGCCTGGTTTCCTGACAGCCCATCTACCTGGCTCTTCGGCTTCCTGCCGGTGTTTTATTGGGGAGCCTGGAATTCCAGAGTCCTCAGCAGGCTGACAGGCAGCTTGCTATGGCAAAACAAACCCCAGGGCTTCTAAGGTACATTGCCTTGGGGCAGTCTGCCATTTGAAGTGCCCCATTCTCTATGGTAGAGATTTTTGAATTTTTTAGTTTTTGTTCCAAAATAGAATTAAACCATATTTTCAAATATCAAAATTCTCCATGGAATGGAATTACTTTTCTCTGCCCAGCTATGATGGGCTGTACTTGCCCCACACTGGAGATGAAGGGGTTAATCTCACGCTCTTGGCAGCGGAAGCCACACCCCCTCATCCCTGCTGGGCATGCTCCAGCTGGAGCTGCAGTATAAAAGAGAGCAATTCGGCTCAGTCTGGGCTGACTGCCAGAGAGGAAGGAAGCATGTTGTGAGCTCCAGCCTGGGAGCAGCTGAAGCCCCAGACTGTGGGAACTAGAGGCACCAAGACCCAGGCAGAGGTCCAGATACCTACGGATGCCCAAGGGAGTTTGGAACTACTGGGAGCAGCACAGGCCAAGGAATCTGGAGACCCTGAAGATGCCCAGACCACAGCCGCAGGAGATATGGTAGGAAGTAGCCTGGGGGGGAACTAGCTATTGTCCTGATGGCTGTCAGCATGTTTTGGACAGTTCCCTGCCGACTCAGTGATGAACCACTTGCCACTACCAGGGACAGAGGCTGGGATTCAGTGAAGCAAGGAGGGCCCAGTTCCCCCTACCCTGGCTGCCACCCATCCCTGGGTGATCGTGCACTCCACCACTGGCCACTAGGCCATGAAGTCCCATACAGGAGAGTGAGCCAGATTGACTCTGGCCACCAGGCCATGCAGCCCCACTGTGGGGAACAGCCATATTGATGCTGGCCCCTGGGCCGTACTGCCCTGAAGGCAAGGGCTGCCATATTGATGCTGGCCACTGGGCTGTACTGCCCTAAAGGCAAGGGTGGCCATATTAATGCTGGCCACTGAGGCGAAAAGTAGTCAGGCAGGCTTAACCCTGGGGCTGCAATGACCTTGCCCTGCCCCAAAGGAGGATGGGGTGTACTTGCCCCATGACATGAGCTCTATTAATGACCCTTGATTGCACTGTATAGTTAGCCTTCTTCTAGGTGTCAGAATTCGTCCTGACACTTCCACAAAGGTTTCAGCACCAAATGGAGAGTAACAAGCAAACGTGTAGACACAGTGTATTCTTACTATCAAAATAGTGTCCACAAAACAAAATGGAATTTATAGTCTGATATAGATCATTTAGACATATTCTAATCTGCCACTGGAAGATAGTAGTTTGTTGTGGTGTTGAAAAATTAATGAAGAAAATTTTAAACAGAAAACAAAGTCCTTCCTAGTATAAAAGTGAAGCTCACTGTGGTGTACTGTATATACAAACACAAGCACTACTTTATTCAGAAGAAAATTCTGTAGTAGAGCAGTCAAATTATTTGTTGTGAATAATTGTCTTTTGAGAACTAACAAACAAATATGCAGAGGGCAAAAACCTTTCAGCTTCATTAACTGAACTCAACTCCCACACAAATAATATTTTTCACTTTAATTTTATAGTTCACTTAAATTTTGCTGCATGAAAAAGTGTAGTTGTCATTCTTTTTCTGATATTTATAAGATTTCCTAGTGTTAAAGTTCATGCCATTCTTTATACAATCACACAGCAAAATCTGAAACTGTTGGCTTTAAGAAACAGATTCCAAGCTTTCCTTACATGGTGCAGAGTTGGCACATGCTTTGTCTGGATATCACAAAAATGTAATTATAATGTCATGGGGTTTTATCATTCAGATACAGTCCCTATTAGCTTGTTTGATTCTAGTGTATGGGACTTTGAGACTAGACAAAACATAAAAGCAAAACATTGGCTGACATTGACTTTTGCTGTCTCAGATATCCTCATCAGTCATATATTAGTGTGTCTGTATCAGCTACCCTGATCCTCTACTTCATCACAAATAAAATGGATTTTCCAAATGACCAGTCTGTGGTACAATGCCAGACTTGAGAATTTACACTAATTCCTCATAATATATTTCTACCTCTTCCTTATGGATATGTGGGTAATATAAAAGAACAAGCCACAGAAGCTGTGTGTGTAAACATTATGAGAGAGAATATTTTTAAAAAGCATAGCCAGGGGAGGAGAGAGGAATACAATTTTACCTTTCATACCCATTGTGAAATCTCCATATCAAATATGAACAAAATATGGGCATTTGAATGTGACTTAATGAACAAAAAAATGTGGTATTACTAAAGCTGAAGGCCTGGGGGAAATGTTATAGAAAAATCATAGTAATAGTGTTCCACTTGTTATGGAAATCATGAGAAAAATTATGGAAAGTCACTGATATATTCTGCAGTAACCAAACTATATGTAGAGAACCAAGCCAATACACTTTTAATCTTTTTCAGAAGCCTTAAGGTTCCTTGGTGATTAATTGCCCTTCACTATGTGCACACACACAATTTAGTCATCCTTGTTCTGCACCTAGAAATCTTTCTTTCTCCCACCCAAACTTTGTGAAGTTATAAAGGTACAAGCTATTAAAGTTAGGCTTTGTCTACACTGGCAAGTTTCTGCACAGTAAAGTGTCTTTCTGCGCTGTAACTCCCAAGGTGTACACACTGCCAAGCCACTTAGTGCACAGAAACTGCACAGTTGCAGTGCTGTAAAAAAACCACCCCGACGAGAGGCGTACAGCTTTCTGCACCAGGGGTCAAGCACCACCGTGCCAGTGTAGACACCCTGGTAGATTACAGCGCTATGATTGGCTTCTAGGAGGTGCCCCACAATGGCTGTTCTTGCCTCTCTGGTCATACGTTTGAATTCTACTGCCCTGCCCTCAGGTGACCGACCGTCATCCCTACCCCGTAAATTCCTTTGGAATTTTGAAAATCCCCTTCCTGTTTGCTCAGTGATGCATGCAGTAGTCTCAGTGCATCTTTCCAGGTGGCCATGCCTGCTCCATGCACCATGCGATCCCCAACTTGGAGCAATGCTGAGCTGCTAGACCTCATCAACCTTTGGGGAGAGGAGGCTGTCCAGTCCTAGCTGCGCTCCAGCCGTCGGAATTATGATACCTATGGACAGATTTCACGATGCATGACAGAAAGGGGCCATGACCGGGACACACTGCAGTGCAGGGTCAAAGTAAAGGAGCTGCGGAACACCCACCACAAGGTGCGGAAGGCAAATCACCACTCCAGTGCTGCGCCCACGAGCTGCCGGTTCTACAAAGAGCTGGACGTGATACTCGGTGGCGACCCCACCTCCACTGCGACGGCCATTGTGCATAGTTCGGTGGCTCGCATGCCAGTCGAGAGTGGACCGAGCCAGGAGGAGGAAATCTTGGACGAGGATGTGGAGGAGGAGGGGAACCCAGAGGCAGATGACGACTCGGAGGTCAGAGATGCATGCAACCCGGAGCTCTTTTCTACCCCGGAGGAGGCTAGCCAGTTGCAGCAGTCGGAGCTTGGTGAAGTGCAAACAGGAGAGGACGCCGCTGGTAAGTGGATTTGATTTTGGGAATCGCTGAAGCAAGTTGTTGGGTGCAGGAGGGTTGCAGAAAGTAGGCTTGTGTCTATATGATGTGCGTACCACCACATGCCTAATCTGAACAACGGAACAGGCTGTTGATTGACTCCCTCACTTCATGGGAATCTGCCTCAGAGATCTCCAGGAAACTCTCATGGAGATACTGGGAAATCCGCTGCCATAGATTATTTGGCAGAGCTGCTTTGTTTCTTGCCCCATTAAGGGTAACTTTCCCGCGCCACTTTGCCATCACTGTGGGGGAGGGGGAACCATTGCTGCGCGCAGGCAAGCCACATAGGGGCCAGTGTGGAAGCCGCAGGCTTGGAAAAGACCCTCCCTTGATTCCCTGCTCACCCTCAGCAGTGAGATATCTTCCATAATGAACACAGCCTGTGGAAAATGTGGGGACAGGAATGATTCAGGCCCTCCCTACAGTGCTGGCTCTCCCCAAGAGCCATGTGCCCAGTGTACAGTAGGGTCCGGGAACACTGATTTCCTCTGCCCCTGCGGCTACTCACCATTTTTGGGGTCTTGTGGCTCATGTGTGCTTGCCTGGGGTCAGCCAGTTAGTGACAGGTATGTGAATAGTGTCTGTGTTTTAAATCACTGAATCAGTGTTCTGTGCGTTTCAAACAATACTGCTTCTGTAAAATGTTGCATTTTGGCTTCACAGAGATGACCTGGGGAGCCCAGCCTCCCTCTTTGTTATCGCCAGCTGAACGGCTGCGCAGAATTAGAAAGCGGCCACGAAAAACTAAGGAGGACTTTCTGCATGAGGTTATGCACTCGCAGCCGAAAACCAGGAATTGAATGAGTGGTGGGACAGTGAGAAGAAGGATCAAAAGGAGAATGCAGTGCACCAGAATGAAGCCACAGAGCGACTCTTAAACATTATGGCGCGCCAAGCAGACCCGCTCCAGGCAATACTAGCCCTGCAAAGCGAGCCGCTCCGCACCCGCCCTCCCCTGCAGCCACTGTCACAAAACTTTCCCATGCGCCCCACAGGCACCACCAACACACTCTTGTCAACCTCCTGGCTCCAGTCTGTACCCGCAGCATTCCACTCCTTCCCCCTCACGGTCCAGCACTGCGGACTTCCACTACCCACTGCACTCAACACTCATCCCTCTGCAGCTTAGCCCTTCTGAAGTACAGTACCCACTGCATTGTACTCCAAAGGAGAAGGTTGGATATGATCCCTGGACATACACAAATCTTTAACCATCCCGGACCCCACCTCCTCCTGGGACCTTCCCTTTCCCCATCCCCCTCAGTGCTGATATGGTTTTTTTGTTTGTCTCTGTCCTCTGGTGGTTGTTTTTAAATAAAAGAATTGTGTTGGTTTGAAAGCAATCTGTATTCTATTAATTGAAAGCAAACAGAGCCCTGCAAAGCAACAGACAATTATCTTACACCTTCATAGTACATCATCTGCACCAATCACAATCACCTCCTAGCATTACAAGCACTACACTTCCGAGCACATCAACAAATATTAGTGGATTCAGCTTCAAATTGCTGCCTCAAACCGTCCTTATGGCCCCACGCTGCACCCCTCTAATAGCCCTGGTCTCTGGCTGTTCAAATTCAGCCTCCAGGCGCTGAGCCTCAGCAGTCCAGCCCTGAATGAAGCTTTCACCCTTCCCTTCACAAATATTATGGAGCATATAGCACACGGCTATAAGCATAGGAATACTGTCATCGGCCAGGTCCAGCTTCCCATATAGGCAGTGCCAGCAGGCCTTTAAATGGCCAAAAGCACACTCAACAGTCATTCTGCACTTGCTCAGCCTGTTGTTGAACCACTCCTTGCTGCTGTCAAGGTGCCCCGTGTATGGGTTCATAAGCCATGGCATTAAGGGGTAGACAGGGTCTCCCAGTAACACAATGGGCATTTCGACTTCCCTTACAATGATCCTCTGGTCTGGGAAGAAAGTCCCTGTTTGCAGCTTCCTGAATAGGCCCGTGTTCCAAAAGATGCATGCGTCATGCACCTTTCCGGACCAGCCTGCATTAATGTCTGTGAAATGCCCTCTGTGATCCACAAGTGCCTGGAGAACCATAGAGAAATACCCCTTCCAATTAATGTGCTAGGTGGTCTGGTGCCAGAATTGGAATATGCGTGCCATTTATCGCCCCTCAGCAGTTAGGGAAGCCCATTTGTGCAAAGCCATCCACAATGTCACACACCTTGCCCAGAGTCACGGTCTTTCGGAGTAGGATGCGATTAATGGCTCTGTATACTTCCATCAACACGAGTTGAATGATCGACTTTCCCACTCTGAACTGGTTAGTGACCGATCGGTAGCAGTCTGGAGTAGGCAGCTTCCACAGTGCAATCACAACGCGCTTCTCCAACCGCAGGGCAGCGCTCATTCTTGTGTCCCTGCGCCACAGAGCTGGGGTGAGCTCATCACACAGTCCCATGAATGTGGCTTTCCTCATCCAAAAGTTCTGCAGCCACTGCTCGTCATCCCAGACGTGCATGACGATGTTATCCCACCACTCAGTGCTTGTTTCCTGAGCCCAAAAGCAGCATTACACTGTGGTCAGCACCTCCATGAATGCCACAAGCAATCTCGTGTCATAGCTAGTACATGTGGCGAGATCAATGTTGCACTCCTCTTGCCTTTGTAGTTTAAGGAATAATTCCACTGCCACTTCGTGACGTGTTAGTCAGAGTGAGCAGCATACTGGTCAATAGTTTGGGATCCGTTCCTGCAGACTGAAGAGGCAGAGCGCGCAGTACACAAACCATTGAAAGACGGCACCAAATGCGGACCAAAGCACAGGGATTGCTGGGATGTGAAACAATGCATCACAGGGCATTGGGACAGGACCCAGGATGCCCCGTGATCCCCTCCACCTTCCCACAACTCTTAGCAGCAGAAGAGGAAGAGATGCTCTGTGGGATAGCTGCCCAGAGTGCACCACTCCAAATACCGCTGCAAGTGTGAACACGCTATTGCGCAGGCAGCTGACAATGTGAACACACAACAGCAGTTTCCCTTCAGCACTCTCTGAGCAGCACTGGAACTGCCAGCGCTATAACTCTGCCAGTGTAGACATATCCTTAGTGTGGTAGTACAGGAATAAATGAAGGCAGAATGTTGCCCTAAATAAAGAGTAACTTTATCAAAGTCAGTGGACTTAAATTGGTGCATGTGAGATCAGAACTGTGTTCTGTTTCTTGCTGATCCCAGCTCCCTTTGAAATAAACAGACATCCTTGTCATATTCATTGCAATGGTCCTTGTCATTTGAGATCCAAACCCTTTATGGTGTTGAGTGACCACTCAGTGCTTATCGTGCTTGCAAGAGATCTGCTTTATTCTGTGTCTTGTTCCAACAGACCATGCATAACAATAGCTTTACAGCCATCCTGTCCAAACTCTCTGTCTGGGAAGCTCAGCCCCTTAAAAGTACAGACCACAATACCACATCTTCCCAAGTAAAAACTTAACACCTAAACAACCCAACATTAATATAACACAAAATTACAAATACTTATAACTAACCTAACAACTAAGGGTATGGCTACACTAGGCAGCTTTTAGCGACACGGCTGTGCCGCTATGGCCGTGTTACTAAAAGCAGCGCAGTGTAGCTGCCGTTTGTGGGCAGGAGAGAGAGCTCTCCTGCCGACAAAAAACTTCCACCCACCACGAGCGGCTTTGTTGGCAGGAGAGCACTCCTGCTGACAAAGCGCTGTTCACACTGGCACTTTTTGTCAGTAAAACTTTTGTCGTTTGGGGTGGGGTATTTTCTTAATGCCTGAATGACAAAAGTTTTGCCAATGAAGTGCCAGTGTAGACAAAGCCTAAACTTACCAGTAATGTTCAGGTTTCAGAGTAGTAGCTGTGTTAGTCTGTATCAGCAAAAAGAACGAGGAGTACTTGTGGCACCTTAGAGACTAACAAATTTATTTAAGCATAAGCTTTCGTGGGCTAAAACCCACTTCATCAGATGCATGCAGTGGAAAATACAGTAGGAAGATATATATATACACAGAGAACATGAAAAAATGGGTGTTGCCATACCAACTATAACGAGTGTAATCAGTTAAGGTGGGCTATTGTCAGCTGGAGAAAAAAACTTTTGTAGTGATAATCAGGATGGCCCATTTCCAACAATTGACAAGAAGGTGTGAGTAACAGTAGGGGGAATAGTTCTACTTTGTGTAATGACCCATCCACTCCCAGTCTTTATTCAAGCCTAATTTAATGGTGTCTAGTTTGCAAATTAATTCCAATTCAGCAGTTTCTCATTGGAGTCTGTTTTTGAAGTTTTTTGAATAGATATGTGGACAGAGTTGGCAACGGGCTTTGTTGCAAGGACTCCAACGAGAAACTGCTGAATTGGAATTAAGTTGCAAACTAATTTGCTTTTCCAGGTCATCCTGTCCTAATAGCAGCTCTAGCAATCAAAGTCTAAATTTCATCTGAGACTGGACAGGTGGTTTTTTTTATCAAATTGACATGTACAAAATCTAGCTCTGGGCTTTGCTTCACTCTCTTTTTTCAAATGTTCTAGAGCAGAGGTTCCCAAACTTTTCTTATTGTGTACTGCCTTCCAGATCTACCAGATGTGCACATACCCCTATCCTTCTCATTACTGATACTTTGTGTGTTCTTCTTAACACTACCTGTCTTTAGCCATCTGTCCATATTTCACTGTTACATACAGATATAGTTCTAGTGTGACGTATATAACGAAAACAAAAACCCTGATGAAGTTCTGAGATTAGTTAGACTGAACAGTTGCTGGGGAACTGAACCCATGCTGTATGGTGATTGGAGGTGAGGGCCCTGTACACCAGCATCTCTGTGTATCTGTGTTCTCACTGATACATCTTGTATGGTAAATTAACTACTATATTTTATATAACAAATTCCCATGGAGTTTTACAACTTTGTCTGAGTAGCCTATTATGAAAATGCATTAAATAAAATAATTGATAAATAAAATCCACCATTACACAATTTCTCCTGTGTATCCCCAGAAATGTCTCACGTCCCCCCAGAGGAGCAGTTTGGGAACCCCTGTTCTAGAGAGTTTCTCTGCAGCCAAATATCTCCCAGGTTTTATGCAATCTGCATTTTTTTCCAGTTACAAACATATGATTTGATGTCTGTATGCTAAGAGAGGCATTTGCCAGGCCCCTTTTGGCAATGGTAATACGCGATTTATGATCAGCTTCAGCTAACGCAGGCCTCCCATAAATAAACACACAAAACTTTTTACACCCATGGACTAAGGCCAAAGCTGCCTCCTCTACTTGACTGTATTAACACTTAGTTTTTGTTAGCCCCTGTGAGGCAGAAGCCACTGGTCTCCAATTTTCACCATGATGTTCTAAGCAGACTTGGCCAGTAACCGCCTTGGAAACATCTGTAGACAACTTAGTTTTGTACTTACTGTCGTAGTATCTCAGGACTGAGGGCTCTTTAATTAACTCCTTCCATTTCTCAAACCCCTGATTAACAGTTGCATCCTAGGCCCATTGGACATATTTCCACAGTAGAGGTCTCAGGTTGCTGCTTTGAGCTGCTAGATAGGGCACAAATTTCCCTCTACAGTTCACCGTTGCAAGGCCTGCCTCAACAGACAAGGAAGACATGGTAATGATGGCCTCAGCCTTACTGTGATCTACCAATATTCCTTGCTGTGTTAACTTCTCTCCCCAGTGTGCTATTTCTGTTACACATTATTTACATTTGTGTTTGTTTCGCTTTAGCCCATCAGCTCTGCTTCTTTCCGAAGCTGCTTGGAGCCTCTGGCCATGCTCTTGTACTGTTTTTCCCAGATCAAAACATCATCTATGCAAAACTTAGTAAACCCCCTCTCCTCCCTCGCCACCAAAATTTTGTTTTTTCACCAGAAAATACACCTTGGGTGCTGAACACAACTCAAACAACAGTCTGCCATTTCCCAAAGGGGGTGCTAAACGTGCACAAATATGTGCTTTTAAAAAAGGGGGGAGAGGGCACCTGCCAGTATCCTGCTGACATATCAAGTGTAGAAAAATATTTGGCATCAGCTAACTCCCCAAAAATGTCTCCCCTTGTAGATAGTGGGAAATGTTCCCTTTTCATATAGTTATTTAATTATTTTCGGTTTATACATAAGCAAGCGTCTCTCTCTTTTTGTTTGTTTGTTTTGTTTGGTTGTTGTTGTTGTATTTCTTCTACAGTGACTGAGTGTACCCACTTTCTTGGCTCTTCTGCTCACTCTATGATTCCCAGAGCAATGACCCTATCCAGCTGCACTTTTAGGAGCTGCCTTTGGGTGAGGGCAATTTTCCTAGGGGCATGATTTGTGGTGCAGTTGGGCTCTTTTAGCTCTATTCTGTATTCTGTTGAGAGCTTCCCTATCCCCTAGATGTCCTCAAACTCTTCCTCAATTGTTTTGATCCCCTTCCCCTCCAAACAGTGCACCCTACTGATAAGACCAAGAGCTTGACACACTTTTAATCCAATAATGGGTGCTCTTTTCCCCGGTACTACTACAAATTATATCTTTTCAATTTGTTACTTACCCATACATCTAGTTCACATATGCCTTCGGTGGGGATAAGCTCACTGCTGCAAGCCCTAAGTTTTCCCAATTTACTCTCCAATACTTTTCTTTTAGTGCTATTAACACTGCTTCTGGACACACATTGTCTTGTGCACCAGTGTCCAACTTAAAATTAATAAATGTCCCATTTGATTTCAGGTCGATAGTCCAATCATTGTCCATTGCTCCTATGAAGGATTCATCTGAGCTGTCTTAGTCCTCATTGGCCAAGCTTTGCATGTTTTGCTGGTGCTTACAAACTCTTGAAAAGTGATGTAATCCATTGCATTTCTTGCATCTTTTCCCATATGCTGGGCATTGTTTTGGCTTGCATTGATTGCCACAGTGTGTGCAGGCCCGTGTGCTGTTTTTGCTGGACTCGGACTTTGAACTCTGCATGCTTTTTTGCCTCAGATCTCTTTGCTTGTACATTTTGGATTCTCAATCGTATCTACAGTGTCAGAACCCCTCCATAAGCTTCATTCTGGACTAGGTGACTTTCTTTGCATGGCAAATTCTATTTGCTTTGTCAAGGGTTAATGCTGGGTCTTCCAGTAACCTCTCGGATTTTTGTTCCAGATTGCAATCACAATCTGGTCTCTTATACGGAACTAGTTAGCCCCCACCAAAATTGCAAGCTTGGTCCTTTGCACTTAGATCAATCACAGACTCTTCTGTGGTTTAACCTTCAGTTTGTACTCTGTTTTAAAAAATCTCTCTCATTTGGTTCTCTCTCATTATATAAGTGCAGTACCCTGACATTTCTATAATACAGTTTCATGGTTAGCCTTCTCTGCTGGAGTTAATTGAAGAGTGTTGAACACATCAAGTGCTTCAAAACTAGTTATTGTCAGAAATCAGGCTACCTTCAGACTGCCTTCCTTTTTGCTGGCATCCATTGTTTGCAGATACAGAGTGACGTGCAGTCTATACTTTCTCCAATTGTTTTCCACATTTCCAGATATTTTTCAATTCTGGTGGGGCGTTTAATTGCTTCACTCTTCCATTCAAGGTATTTTCTTAGTTCCTTTTTGCTCCTGGTACAATATGGTGTTCAGTGATCACTTGGTGCTTAAGGTGCTTGCAAGAGCTCTACTTTATTCTGTGTCCTGTTCCAACTGGCTGTGCATAACAACAAAAGCTTCTCAGTGCTGTGCCCAGAGTTTCTGTCTGGGAAGCTCAGCCCTTAAAAGCACAATCCCTAATACCACACACTGGACCCAAAATGTTTAGCAATATTTTGGGAAAACGATAAAGGGGGTAAGTAGGTAAATTTGATTTACATTCCAGAAGGTACCTGGATATATTCAGCTGTACCTGCAACATCTTTACTCTTCAAAACATTTTAGTACACATCATTTAACACTGAGGATGTTAACATAATACAAGTAGCGTCCAAATTATTTGTGTTATACTAATAAGAAACAGAAATAAATGAAATAGCATTCAGAGTTTTGAACTAAGCATTCATAATTTTTAACATTCTCAGGCTACGTCTACACTACCCGCCTGAATTGGCGGGTAGAAATCGATCTCTCGGGGATCGAATTATCGCGTCTCGTCGGGACGCGACATTCGATCCCCGAATCGACGCTTGTACTCCACCAGCGGAGGTAGGAGTAAGCGCCATCGACGGGGGAGCCGCGGAGGTCGATTTGCCGCCGTCCTCACAGCGGGGTAAGTCGGCTCCGATACGTCGAATTCAGCTATGCTATTCGCGTAGCTGAATTTGCGTATCTTAAATCGACCCCCCCCCCCCCCCCCCGTAGTGAGGACGTAGCCTCAGAAGCTGAATAGTTGCTGATTGCAGTGGACTGTATTCTACCTTATTTATAGTACCTAGTAACATCTTTGTTACTGGGAAACCTTTATCTAAAAAGTTAAATCCCCTAATAATCCATAATTTTGTTGTTTAGTGGACAGGAGAAGGGCATAATTTTGTTGTTTAGTTTTGCCTTTTGCATATGAAACCTTCAAAAATGGATACTTCTTACGCTGTTCTTAAGGGCATTTTATACAGATATACAAAAACAATTTCAGTACTTGTGAAAGGTACTAAATGTATAACATTGAAGGCAGAAATCCTCTATTTAGCCACATGGCTGATAAAGCATATCACTGGCACTGACCGTGCATGCTTCCTCATACTGTCCAATCAAGGTGCCTTTACTGATTTTGAGCAACCTTTTCTTGGCACGGAAGGATAGTTGTCTTCATGACACATTCCTCAGCCTTTCTGCTGAAACTACCAACAAAGCTACCATTTAGTAGTAATTACTGTGGTTTCTGTGATATGACCACACATCTGCTGGGAACTGATTCAGGATCACTAGTTTCCCATAATCAACTGAATAACAATTAGATGGTAATGATTTTTGCTCACTACCACCATAGATTGCAATGAAACCAGTATCCTAGAGGGGAAAGTCCTTTAATCCTATTTCCAATCTAGTCCAAAATCAATGTAAATTTTATTTTCACTGAAGCATGTGGTTCTTATATCTACAGAAAAGCTGCAGCACATTATGCCTGACTTTCCTTTTGTTACATCATTTTCATACTGGTGTTACTCAGTTGAGTTCAGTGGAATTACTTCATTGTGCACTGGTGTAAATGAGAGTAGAATCAGGACCCTAGTTCAGAATGACAATGTGGACCTATATAACAAATAAGGATTTAGAGGCATGTGATAGGACATGCCCTCACTCTGGTGTAGGGGTAACTAACAAGCTCTTCTGGGCCTGTTCAGCTCTAATGAGATGCATCTGCAAGGCTTGTTCTGTCTGAAGGGCGGGGACAGCTTAGAAAGGGAAGACGTGCCACAGGAAAGGGCGGTGGACAGGAGAAGGGCTGTTCCACCCCTGAGATGGCTGACAACAGAGACAGATCAGCCAAGAGAGAGACAGTTGCAGGCCTCTCTGCTCCCAAAGCTGTGCAGACCAGCTACAAAGCAACATGCCCAAAGAGGAAGGGCTGGAAGAAGACTCCACTAAAAGACAATGGACCCCGCTGATTAGACTCAGCCAAAGAGCTGAATCCAGAAAGACTGCCTGAGAGACAGGCTACTTTTCCTTTCCCTCGGATTCCCCTCTCTCATAAAAGAAAGGTCACCTTCCTGCTCTCTCCCTTATCTGTTTGTTTTACTCAGTGAACTCCTCGTATGCTATGAACTGGAGGGGGGGGGGCATTATAAATTACTAGAAGTGGGGTCTGGAAGGGACTTGAGGAAGAATGCATGCATAACCATGCCTGACGCAAAGGGTTTAAAAAACAACCGTAGAGGGGATAGAGCTCAGCTGCGCCACACAAGAGGGAACCAGAGCAGTGATATAAGTCAGTGGTTTTCAACATGTAGTCTGCAGACCCCCAGGGGTTGACAGACTATGTCTAAGATTTCCAAAGGGGTCCTCATTTCCATTTGAAATTTTTTAGGTGTCTGCAAATGAAAAAAGGTTGAAAACCACTGGTAGAAGTGATTAGCGGAGATGCAGCAGCAGCAGCAAGCTGCTCAGGAACACCAGTTCCAATAGCAATTGCTGCAACAGTGGACCACCCAGCAGCAAGTTCAGACCACACAGCAACAATAGCTGCTGAGTGATCTGATGGCCCTGCAGCAGGAGTTTCAAAAAGAAACAATACACTGGATAGTGCCAGCCCTACACTCCCAGGGAGTCCCACCAAGTCACACTTCCACCAAAGGGATTTCCCCACCAGGACCAGTGAAATAAACAAGATGGGGCCAGATGATGACCCTGAAGCCTTCTTAGTTACACTTCAGAGGGTGGTACTAGCAGCCCTGTGGCAAACAGAACAGTGAGCTTTGATTCTGGCCCCATACTGAACAGGTCCAGCACAGGTGGTTTATTGTAATATGGATTTGGAGCAGGCAAAAGATTACAAATAAGTAAAGTCAGCCATTTTGGACTATTTGGCTATCTCCAAAGAAATCCACCATCAACAAATTAGATTTGAGAGCTATCCCAAGGGGGGAAAATCCTGGATAGTAGCACAATGGTTGCAAGAACACTGTTGGAAGTGGCTTCACCTGGAGGAACAATTGGGGGGCCCAAGTGGCTGAGGCCATTGTGACAGAACAATTAACACACACATTACACATGAAAGGCAGGGAGTGGGTACTACAGCACCACCCAGGGATGTTATCAGAAGCGATAAAGGTAATGGAGGACTTTGTAGAAGCTGAAGGATCAGTTGAGGCAGAATCACACAAGGCATCAGCTGGGTGGGGGATGGAATGGCGAGAGAACCAGGAGGGTGAACCAGAATCAGTAACAATCCCTCTGAGGGGCCTGACTCCAAAGGGAACACCCCAGATGGTCAGACTAGCTCTTAGACCAGGGCTAGTCCAAGAGAGGACTGGGGGTTAGGCGTGGATATAACACTGCCAGTGAGACTGCCAGGCACCTCAAATACTTGGAGCAGGACTCACAGACAAGTGTTCACCCACCACCCCCTGGGCTCACCCTCACTTAGAAAAGGTGCCAATGGTGCCAGCCTGTTAATGTGCTATTCCTGTGGGCAGACAAGACACAAAGAGAGGGAGTGCCCTCCTAAGGAATGCTAATGTGTCCAGGGATGAATGGCAGAAAGCTGGGCATGGAAAAAGACTTCCCCTCAGTTGATGGTACTGGTGATGGTCCAAGGGAAGATGATTCAAGGACTCTCAGACTTCAGCTGCAGCTAGATGGTGGTTCAAGCCTCCATGATAGGAGGTGAGGTCACTCCTAAGAATAGGATCCACCTGCAGTGCACACATGGTGACATCAAAATGTACCTCTGCCAGTGTATACAACTGACAGTGGGAGCCCAGAGCACAGTGAAAATGGTAGCCCTAGCTGCAAAATTGGCCTACCCCATAATCGTAGGCTGGGACTAGCACTTTTTCTGGCAAGTCATTAATGCACAAGCCCAGGTAGCAAACGAGAATCCAGGCCAATCATTCAAACAAGTCCCCTGGAGCTTCGGAAGCCTTGGGGAAACCGAGAACTTTGAGGAAAGCAACAGAGAGTCCCGTGGCACCTTTAAGACTAACAGATGTATTGGAGCATAAGCATAAGCCTTCATGGGTGCATACCCACTTAGTCAGACGCATGTTACATGCGTCTGACGAAGTGGGTATTCACCCACGAAAGCTTATGCTCCAGTACAGCTGTTAGTCTTAAAGGTGCCACGGGACTCTCTGTTGCTTTTTACAGATCCAGACTAACACGGCTACCCCTCTGAACTTTGAGGAAAGAACATCCCAAGCAACACAGCTGCTGACCCTCACAGGGAAAGAAGAAGAAAGCAGTCGGGACCTGGAAGCCCTTCTACAAGGCATGAATTTTGTGCAAGAACAAAGGGACGCCCCTACACTGAGCCGTGCATATGAACAACTGGCCTCTGGAAATGATGAGGTAACAGACCCTCAGCAGGGTGAGCAGTATCCATACTTTGCACTCGAGAAAGAGTGTTTGTATCGGGTGGAAAGGGATCAACACATGGGAGTGGTGAAGGCCCAGCTGCTTGAGCATGACATCCCACGCACTGGACCCTGAGGGGAGAGAAGACATTGTCTCAAGTATTAGCCCAATTCTACTGACCAGGCATGCATCATGAGGTGAGAGAATACTGTTCCTGCTTCCTGGAGGGTCAGCTAGCCAGCAGCAAAGGGATTTCTAAGGCACCTTTTGTCCCTCTGCCCTTGATTGATTCACCCTTCCAAAGAATTGAAATGGACATGGTCAGGCCCCTAGAAAAAATTGCAGCAGGGTATCAGAACATATTAGCGATCGCCAACTACGCAACCAGGTACCCAGAGTCTGTTCCTCTGTACTCTGCGAAAGCTACAGCGATAGCTCCAGAACTCTTGAAGCTCTTCTCACATATGGGATTTCCCTGCAAAATATTAACAGATGAAGGAAGTAACTTCACCTTCAAATTAGTGAGTGAATTATGCTTCCTTCTGAAGGTCAAATCCTTGAAAACCTTGGTGTATCACCCACAGACCGATGGCCTAGTAGAGCAGTTTAATAAGATGCTGAAGGGAATGTTGAGGCACATTGTCAGTGACAACCCCAAACAATGGGACTGGCTACTCCCATCACTCCTATTTGCCTTAAGGGAGGACTTGCAAGGCTCTACAGGGTTCTCTCTGTTTGAATTGCTTTATGGTTGCCAACCACAAGGAATTTTGGCCTTCCTATGAGAAGGTTGGGAGGAACAAGACATAGGGAGCCTTAGGCACAACCCAATATGTCTTATAGTGTTAAGGGAACAACTCAGAAACATATGGGTGTTCACCAGAGGGAATCTGAGAAAGGCCCAACACATACAGGAATTAAAATGTAAGAGGTGCAACTATGGTCTTTCCACATAAGAACATAAGAATGGCCATAATGGGTAAGACCAATGGTCCATCTAGCCCAGGATCCTGTCTTCCGACAGCGGTCAATACCAGATGCCCCAGAGGGAATGAACAAAACAGACAATCATCAATTGATCCATCCTCTTTCATCCACTCCCAGCTTCTAGCAAACAGAAGCTAGGGACAATCATAGCATGTCATGGTGTTTCATCCCTGCCCATCCTGGCTAATAGCCATTGATGGACCTATCCTCCAGGAACTTATCTAGTTCTTTTTTGAAACCTGTTATAGTCTTGGCCTTCACATCATCCCCTGGCAAAGAGTTTCACAGGTTGACTGTGCATTGTGTGAAGAAGTACTTCCTTTTGTTTGTTTTAAACCTGCTGCCTATTAATTTCCTTGGGTGACCCCTAGTTCTTGTGTTATGTGAAGGAGTAAATAACATTTTCTTATTCACTTTCTCACACAGTCAAGATTTTATAGACCTCTAGCTTATTCTCCCCCCCTCCCATATCCACCTGGAAGACCATGTCCTTCTGCTACTACCCTCAGCCAAGTCCAAATTAATGGCCCAATGGCAGCGTGCAGTTGAAATGGTCAGGCAGGTAGAGCCTGTGGACCATGAGATAAGACTACCCGGGAGGAGAAAAGAAACCAAGGTCTATCATGTGAATCTTCCCAAACCTTGGAAGACGCTGAGAACCCTCTCTCCAACGGAACCTGCATTAGGGCCCCAAGTATCTGGCAGCCAAGCCCGACAATAGTACTGAGGAGTGAGTGGCTCTCCCTTGCTCAAAGGAAGCAGCTCCTCCAATTCATCAAGTACTTTGTAACTGGATTCTCCACCTGTCCAGGGAGAACACAGTTGGTCAACAACATCTAGAGTCCACCCTAGGCCAGCTAGTCAGGGAGAACCCTGAACCATTGCCACAGAGGATGTGGGATACAGTCTGAGAGGAAATGCGAGCAATGCTGGAGACAGGGATAATTGTGAAATCCAAAAGTGAATGCAGGAGCCCCATAGTTCTCGTTCCTACACTGGACAGTTTGGTTTGGTACTACACTGACTTTAAGAAGGCTAATTCCATCTTGAAATTCGACACCTACTGAATGCCAAGGGTAGATGAGATACTAGAATGTCTGGGACATGCCCCAAGAGGAAGGGCTGGAGATAGACCCCACTAAAAGACAATAGACCTGCTGATGGACCCAGCCCAAAGAGCTGAATCCAAAAATACTGCCTGAGACATAATACTGCCTGTACCTTTGTCTTCCTTTGTTTTCATTTGGATTCTCCTCTCTCATAAGGGAAAAGGAGGGGAAAGAACCTTTCTTTTGTCTGTCTGTTTTATTCAGGCCTTGTCTACACTACGAGAGTACTTCGATTTTAGTTAATTCGACTATGTGGAATCGATATTACTAAGTCGAACGTGTGTGTCCACACTAAGGACAGTAATTCGACTTTGTGAGACTTTGTGAGTCCACACTAACGGGGCAAGCGTCGACATTGGAAGCGGTGCACTGTGGGCAGCTATCCCACAGTTCCCGCAGTCCCCGCTGCCCATTGGAATTCTGGGTCGAGCCCCAAATGCCTTCTGGGTAAAAAAATGTGTCGAGGGTGCTTTTGGGCGCCTGTCGTCATCCGTCCGTCACTCACGCCCTCCCTCCCTCCCTCCCTGAAAGCGCCGGTGGGAAATCAGTTCGCGCGCTTTTCTGATTACTGACAGCGCGGACGCCACAGCAGTGCGAGCATGGATCCCGCTGCGACCATCGCTGCAGTTGTGGCAGTTCTCAACGCCTCGCAGCTTCTCCTCCACCTGTACCAGAGGCAGCTGCAGATCAATCATGAGAGGAGGCTACGGCACCACCGTGACGGCATGAAGTCGGACACTAGCTCCGACCTCTCTGAGAACATGAGACCCAGCGCCCAGGACATCTCGCTGTCACTGGGTCTTGTTGATACTGTTGAACGGCGATTCTGGGCCCGTGAAACAAGCACAGAATGGTGGGACCACATAGTGCTGCAGGTCTGGGATGAATCCCAGTGGCTGCGCAACTTTCGCATGCGGAAGGGGACTTTCCTCGAACTGTGTGAGTTGCTGTCCCCTGCCCTGAAGCGAAAGGACACCCGGATGCGGGCAGCCCTGACTGTCCAGAAGCGAGTGGCCATAGCCCTCTGGAAGCTCGCAACGCCAGACAGCTACCGGTCCGTCGCTAACCACTTTGGTGTGGGCAAGTCTACCGTGGGGGTTGCTGTTATGCAAGTAGCCAGGGCAATCGTCAAGCTACTGCTATCTAAGGTAGTGACCCTGGGAAACGTGGAGCTCATCAGAGATGGCTTTGCCGAGATGGGATTCCCAAACTGCGGTGGGGCTATAGATGGGACTCACATCCCTATCCTGGCACCGGACCAACAGGCCAGCCAGTACATCAACAGAAAGGGGTACTTTTCCATGGTGCTGCAAGCACTGGTGGACCATCGGGGACGTTTTACCAATATCTACGTTGGATGGCCTGGCAAGGTTCATGACGCTAGGGTGTTCAGGAACTCTGGTCTGTATAGACGGCTGCAGGAAGGTCTTTACTTCCCGGACCACAAAGTAACTGTTGGGGATGTGGAGATGCCTACAGTCATCCTCGGGGACCCTGCATACCCGCTAATGCCCTGGCTCATGAAGCCCTACACTGGCGCACTGGACTCAGGGAAAGAACTATTCAACTACCGGCTCAGCAAGTGCAGAATGGTGGTGGAGTGTGCTTTTGGCCGTCTCAAGGGGAGATGGAGAAGCCTACTCACTCGCTGTGATCTCAGCGAGACCAATATCCCCATTGTGATAGCTGCTTGCTGTGTGCTCCACAATTTGTGTGAGAGCAAGGGGGAGACCTTTATGGCGGGGTGGGAGCTTGAGGCAAATAGCCTGGCTTCTGATTACGTCCAGCCAGACAGCCGGGCGATTAGAAGATCCCAGCGGGACGCGCTGTGCATCAGGGAGGCTTTGAAAGCCAGGTTCCTGACTGAGCAGGGTCTCCAGTGACTGTTCACTTTGTGGACACAGATACTGAACCTGCCCCCGTTTCTTTACCCAGTTACTGTTGACTATCCTTCCAAGTTACATACCCCCTTCCCCACCTTCCCAACAAATAAAATCTGTTCCGTTTTGTTACTGAACAAGGTTCTCTTTCTTACTGTTTTCGCGGGAATGTTTTAAACCGGGGACGCAGACTGTGGCGGGGGGCTGGTTTATTGTTTTGATGCAAATGATGCTTCTAAACTCCGGGAATGACAGGCTCCGCAGTGCTGGATTGGTTGTTTCAACGCAGCCTGCCAGCAGTCCTGGGCGGGACTGCATGTATGTGTCGGCCAAGTGACTTTCTGGCAGGGGGCGGAGGGTAACAGATCCCCTGCTGCGTGGCTCTGTGATCCAGGATAAGGACCGCGGCAGAAGATCTGTAACTGCCCTCCCCCGCCACAAAGTCACAGATCAACCCCCTCGCACCCCAGAACATGAAAACCGCCTCCCAGACTGACCAGGGTAACTGGTGACTGTACTGTGTATGTGTCCTGATGCTGGACCTGCCCCCGCCTCTGTAGCCTGCTACAGGTGACTGTCCTGTCCAAGTAACAAACCCCTTCCCCCCCTTCAGACAGAATCCCCTCTAAAAGACACTCTCGGAAACAGTACTTAACAGAAACAGGTGTTTTATTATGAACCGCACATGAAAAGGGGGGGAGGAAACTTGGACGTGGGCTATTGTGAGATGGGTAGGAAAGGGCTTTTCAAACTTTGGAACGAGAGCCTTCCATTGCTGCAGCAGTGTGCAGGGGCCGACTGAAAGTTTTAACGGCCCTTGCCGCCCCTCCTTCTTTGGACTTTTGGTGAGGGGGGTGTGGGACTTGGTGGCGGGGGAGGGCGGTTAGAGATAGACAGCAGCAGGGCTCTGTCCTCCTGCCTCCGGTCTTGCAGAACATCCACTAGGCGCCGGAGCGTCTCCGTTTGCTCCCTCATTAGTCCAAGCAGGGTTCGAGTAGCCTGCTGGTCCTCCTGGCGCCACCTCTCCTCCCGTTCCATGACTGCTCTGTGCATTTGTGACAAGTTCTCCCTCCACTGTGTCGTCTGGGCTGCCTGCTCTCGTGAGCACTCCATAAGTTCATAAAACATGTCTTCACGCGTCTTTCTCTTCCTTCTCCTAATCTGCGCTAGCCTCTGGGAGTGTGATGCCAGGCTGGGTTGGGAGACAGTCGCAGATGTGTCTGTGGGAATGGGAAAAAGGGAGTAAATTCCTGAGACAGATAAATGAAGTTGCTAACAAAGAACATAGTCTTTCTCTGTGAACAACACCATGCACTGGACCTTTCACATGCGCACACAGGACAAGGTCGAATTTTCGGCCCTCGCCTTCAGTGCCTGGGGTCTTGCAGTTGCGATCAGAGAAGCGTGGCAGGACACCTCTACTTTTGTTGCAGGAAAACATGGTAAGCCGTAGACTTGTGGCAGCTTAAAAATGTAATAGTAGCACTGGGCTCCTTTCGCACTGAATGCAAGGCCACTCTCTGCTGGCAGCAATCAGGGAAGCATGAGCTCTGCCCCTGTCCCACCACCTCGCGGCTGTCCCCGGGAAAGATCACTGTATGCTGCCCCTCTGCCGCCTCCACCGCGTGGCTGTAAAGCAGTCCCAATACTAACATTCCCCTCCCTAATTTAAAGCAGGGCGTCATGTGCGATATAACTCTAATGAGGATCTCGGAGAGCGAGAGGGGAAGAATGCTTCGGGAGACCATGCAGAGGCCAGGGCCGTATGCCGCCATGCTGTGCCGTGCCATGATCCCAGACTACTTACTGGACTCATGGCGTGGGAACGTGTGTTACCACGGTGGACCAGTTATGTTAAAATTACATGTTTAGATGTTTAAAGCACTCACTGCTTGATCCTTCCCCTGATTTGGTGTCCGGGGTAACGGCTGTGGATGGTTGGTAGGGGATCTCGGTAAGGGTGATGAAGAGCTCCTGGCTGTCGGGGAAATCAGTGGTGCAAGCGCTGTCGACTGCCTCGTCCTCCTCATCTCCTTCCTCATCTTCCCCGTCCGCTAACATTTCCGACGAGGAACCGGCCGTGGACAGTATCCCATCCTCTGAGTCCACGGTCACTGGTGGGGTAGTGGTGGCGGCCGCACCTAGGATGGAATGCAGTGCCTCGTAGAAACGTGATGTGTGGGGCTGGGATCCGGAGCGTCGGTTTGCCTCTTTGGTTTTTTGGTAGCCTTGTCTCAGCTCCTTGATTTTCACGCGGCACTGCGTTGCATCCCGGCTGTATCCTCTCTCTGCCATGGCTTTAGAGATCTTCTCGTAGATCTTTGCATTCCTTCTTTTGGAGCGCAGCTCTGAAAGCACGGACTCATCGCCCCACACAGCGATGAGATCCAAGACTTCCCGATCAGTCCATGCTGGGGCCCTCTTTCTATTAGATTGCACGGCCATCTCTGCTGGAGAGCTCTGCATCGTTGCCAGTGCTGCTGAGCTCTCCACGCTGTCCAAACAGAAAATGAGATTCAAACTGCCCAGACAGGAAAAGGAATTCAAATTTTCCCGGGGCTTTTCCTGTGTGGCTGGTCAGAGCATCCGAGCTCGAAGTGCTGTCCAGAGCGTCAACAGAGTGGTGCACTGTGGGATAGCTCCCGGAGCTATTACCGTCGATTTCCATCCACACCTAGCCTAATTCGATATTGCCATTTCGAATTTAGCGCTACTCCTCTCGTTTTCGAGGAGTACAGAAGTCGAATTTAAGACAGCTCTATGTCGAATTAAATAGCTTCGTGGTGTGGACGGGTGCGGGGTTAATTCGATGTAACGGCGCTAAATTCGATATAAACTCCTAGTGTAGACTCAGACAACCCCTCATATACTACAAGCATATAAACAACTAGAAGTGGGGTCTGGAGGAAGCACCTGCCGCCCACAAGTAATTTGAAAACAAATAAGGAAAAATTATTTTTCTGTCTTTGTACTTCTTTCTCTGATGCTCCAACAAACTGATGGATCTTCAGAAACAAACCTGGTTTCATTCTTTGATGAGATTACGAGTCTGGTTGATAAAAGGTAATTATGTAGATGTAATAGACTTTTGTAAGGTGCTGGACTTAGTATCGCATAACATACTGTATAATGTCAAAGCACATGTTAAATGGATTAAGAACTGGCTAACTGTGACAGATCCCAATGTGTAGTCATCAATGGGGAATCATCGAATGGGGGTCTTTCACAGGGACTGGTATTAGGCCTAATACTAGTCCACATTTTAATAAATGATCTGGAAGTAAATAGAAAATCACTGCTTGTAAAATTTGTGGATGACACAAAGATTGGCAGAGTGGTAAATAATGATGAGGGCAGGGCAGTCATACAGAGCGATCAGGATCACTTGAAAACTGGACAAATTCAAACAATGTTTGGGTTTGTTTTGTTTGTTTTTTAATACAGCCAATGCAAGGGCATACATCTGGGATCACGTAATGCTGGTCATATCTCCAGAGTGAGAGACGGTTCCCTGGAAAGCAGTAATTCTGAAAAGGATTTTAGGGGTCATAGTGGACAAACAACTGAACATGAGCTCTCAGTGCAATGCTGTGCCAAAACAGGTTAATACAATCCTTGGATGTATAAACAGGAGACTAGTGAGTAGGAATAGGCAGGTGATTTTACTTCCGTATACTGCTTTGTTGAGACTGATACTGGAATACTGCATCCAGTTCTTGTGTCCATATTTTAAAAAGGATGTTGAAAAATTCCAGAGGGTGCAGAAAGGAACCAGAAAAATGATTCAAAGGCTGGAGAAAATGCCTTTACAGCAAGACTTGAAGAGCTCAATCTGCTTAGTTTATCAGAAAGAAATTTGAGAGGTGACTTGATTACAGTATATAAGTACCTCCACGAGGAGAAAATATTGGGTACTAAAGGGCTGATTAATCTATCTGAGAGAGACAGAACAAAAAACAGTGTCTGGAAGCGGAAGCCAGACGAATTCAAATTAAAAATGAGGCACACATATTTAACAGTGAGGGTGATTAACCAGTGGAACAAATGACCAAGGAAAGTGTTGAATTTTCCATCTCTTCATGTCTTCAAATCAAGACTGGAAGCCTTTCTGCAAGATATGCTTTAGTCAAACCCAGGTTATTGGGTTCAATTCAGAAATAACAGTGAAATTTAATAGCCTGGGATATACAGAACGTCAATCTAGATGGTCTGATGGTCCCTTCTGGCCTTAAACTCTATGAATCTCACTGAGGGCCTGATCTAAAACCCATTAAAGTAAATGAAAAAGTTCTCATTGAAATTAATGGGCTTTGGATTAGGCCCTTATGGCTCAATACTACAAGATGCTGAGAGTCTTCAGTTCCCAATGAAGTAATGTCATCAGTAGGAGTAAATAAGAACCCTTAGTGGCAAAAATCAATGCACTGGTTGTTTCTAATGCTCGAATTCTGACCTGATAATGTAGGTATGGGAAATACGTATTTGCACTGATGGTAATTTTCCCCCCCAATAAACAGAAATCTGCAATTTAAGGTACTGTACTTGGGGGAATCCCTATATCTAGTCATTCACGCAAAAAGAATCTGAAAAAAAAAAACCTTAATTTTTGAGAAATCAATGAATATGTAAAGATTGACACCACTCCTTAAAACCATTTCTGTATAAACAGATGTGAGAAAATAAAGAGTTTCTCTGGGTACGTCTACACCCAGCCGCTAGTTCGGCGGCTGGGGATCGAAGTTCCGAGTTCGATTTATCGCGTCTGGTCTGGACGCGATAAATTGAACCAGGAAGTGCTCGCCGTCGACTGCGGTACTCCAGCTCAACGAGAGGAGTACCGCGGAGTCGACGGGGAGCCTACCTGCCGCGTGTGGACCGCGTCTGAACCGCGGTAAGTTCGAAGTAAGGTATGTCGAATTCAGCTACGTTATTCACGTAGCTGAATTTGCGTACCTTACTTCGACTTGGGGGGCAAGTGTAGACCAAGCCTCTGTGATCTAAACAGCAAGATGCTTATAGAGAAGATACACAAATATTTCATTAAACAAAAAATCCCAGCAGTTCAGTGTAGATGTACCATTTCTCACAACAAAATAATGGAACGTTTAATCAGTCAATACATAGACACAGTGGATATTACACAGTGAACAGTAATGTCTCCACCTAATTCTGCAGCTCCAAAACAACAAAGAATCAGTTATTTCCCAGCCAAATAAATGTTTTCCCCCCCAGATTTGTTGACATGAGATGGTAATGTCAGTCAATATTCCATTTGGTAAATAGTGTGAATGTGTGTACAAGCTGGCAGTGCTTCTTTTTTTTGAAGATTGCCAGTTTGCATTTGGATTTAGCAATGATTATAACTGGTCTTATTTATTATTACCCAGTATTTGCTTTTTTTAAAAAACACAGGTGCAGCAGTGCAAAACAACAGCAGCATATTAATTGTCTTCATGGGGTTGAAAAGTCTCTTCCCAAAGATTACTAAAGCAACATGTCTCATTTATGACAACCATAAGAAAGGATCACTGTAATAAACCTGTGACACAAAGTGCAGGCAGAAGACTGGTCTTTTTCCTGGCTCTAGATACACAACATGGGTCATGTCCACTGTGTTGTCTTTCACAGTGTAGGCTCTTCCTGGCAGAGAGAGGACCTGATTCTGGTCTCATTTACCTTGTTTTTACACAGATTGAACTCTATCATGGATATAGGAAGGGCTGAGCCAGGGCGGATAACAATTTGCCACTCAAATTTCCAGCATCCCGTGGAAAGGGATATGAAGCGAGGGAAGAGAGCTGCAAAGATTTGTGTGGCTCCATGTCTGAGCTTCTGATATTTGAAAGCAACTGATTCCCTTCTCCCACCATAGTGAGAGCAGATAAAGGTGGGATAACAGTTTTCAAGTACGTAAAAGGTTGTTACAAGGAGGAGGGAGAAAAATTGTTTTTCTTAACCTCTGAGGGTAGGACAAGAAGCAATGGGCTTAAATTGCAGCAAAGGAGGTTTAGACTGGACATTAGGAAAAACTTCCTAACTGTCAGAGTGGTTAAGCACTGGAATAAATTGCCTAGGGAGGTTGTGGAATCTCCATCATTGGAGATTTTTAAGAGCAGGTTAGGCAAACACCTGTCAGGAATGGTCTAGATCAGTGGTTCCCAAACTTGTTCTGCCGCTTGTGCAGGGAAAGCCCCTGGGCAGGCCGGGCCGTTTTGTTTACCTGCCGCGTCCGCGGATTCGGCCGATCGCGGCTCCCAGTGGCCGCAGTTCGCTGTTCCAGGCCAATTGGAGCTGCTGGAAGTGGCGCGGGCCGAGGGACGTACTGGCCGCCACTTCCAGCAGCTCCCATTGGCCTGGAGCAGCGAACCACAGCCAGTGGGAGCCGCGATCAGCCGAACCCCCGGGAACCGGCAGGTAAACAAACCGGCCCGTCCTGCCAGGGGCTTTCCCTGCACAAGTGGCGGAACAAGTTTGGGAACCACTGGTCTAGATAATACTTAGTCCTGCCATGAGTGCAGGGGACTGGACTAGATGACCTCTTGAGGTCCCTTCCAGTCCTATGATTCTATGATATGAATCTCTTTCCTCTGCACATTCCACAGAAATAGATGGTAGAGTGATTGAGACAGTGTGCGAAAGCCATCCTTTTAGGAAGGATGGGAGGAGGCAATTGGGGAGGATGTGTTTGGGGCATAGGTGGATGGGGTTTGGTAGTAGGATGGATGGGGAAGGTGTGTGTTGAGTTGTGAAAGGTACCATGAGCAACTGGCTGGCTAAAGGGTTAGCGAGGTGTTTCAGGAATTGGGAGAGGGTGCTTGAGACAGCTGGGAGATTAGGCTGAGGGGTGCCTAAGCACTTTCACAATGGAAATTGCCTAGGGCAGCTGGAGATGAGAGGAGAATGCCTGGCATTGATGGGCCCAGTGCTCTCTCTTCACTTCCTTTGTCATCATTCAGCTGTGTGCCACATCCCCATGCTTTCTGTCTGCAAGAGCAGTGAGAGGGGAGGCAGAGAATCCTGGCTGCCTGAAAAATAGTCACCATCATGTGAGCAATACCTGCAGTCCTGCTGGATGCATAACCTCCCAGAGGGGCTGCCATACATGTGAGATGCATAGCACTTGACAACCTGGGAGGTTGATCCAAGTCCAAAAATTGCTGTTATCTGCTGCAGCAACAGTCAGTACTTCTTCCTTTCCCCAGGAGGCTGCAGATAAGCTGTTGAGCCAAGATGTCTTACTGCTGAGCTCTTATATGCAACTAGAAAGGAAAGACAAAGTGAAGCATCCAGCTTCCTTCCATGTGGCTGTGCTGACAGGGAGGAACAACATAAATAAGCTGGAGCAAATGGACAGGGAGAGAGGATATCCAAATAGGATGGGGAAAGAGAAGATACTTTGTGTGAGAGCAAAGGGAACTGCCCATAAGGAAGACTGGACCCAAAAGCAGGGATGCAGTAGGAACATCAAGAGCTGGGAGAAATGGCACAGAGCGTTTGGGGGGCATACCCCATATTTGTTTGGAGAGAGGAAACAGAGTGGAGGAGATACGGGAACCCTAAAGGTTGGGTGGACATAATGAGTAGGAAAAAGAGGAGAAACAGATGTGGGGAGGGAACACGGAATTTATGGGGGGTGGTAGGCTTCACTGAGAGGTCAGGGATGCGTGCTTTGATTGGGGAGATTGAGGAGAAATAGCTTAGGGCTGTGGAGGATGGCAGGTCTCAGTGGGTGGGAGTGGCTGGGGGAAGCCATGCAAGGTGACTGTCATGGATTGGGGCCTGGATGGTCTGGCATAGTGGTCGGGGCATGGGTCAAGAAACAGGGCTGGAGCAAGACAGGAACAGGACTGGAGCAAAGCTGGGAACAGGGCAGGCACAGGAGTGATTGCAGAAGCAGGCATAAGCACTGAACAGCCACTTGTGAAGTGCTACTGCTGGGCCCAAGAGCAGTCCTGGCAATACCACTCAGTCAGTCAGATGATCTGGCTGATTAGGGGTTTCAGGTGCGGTTAGTTAGCTGATCCCAGGCCCAGCTGTAGCCCCTCATTCCTGACAGTGCCACCCGCACTATGAGGATGTCTCTCGGGGCCCTAGAACCTCAGGATGAGCCCATTGGAAGTCCTGTAGCAGGTCTGGGGTGTGAATTTTTTTCAACAAATTCCTAAAAATCAGTCATCTGGGCCATAGCCCTCCACATCCAACAGGTACTGGAGTTTTCTCTTAACTCACCAGGACTCAAGGATTTGTTGGACTAAGTATTCTTCATGCCCTCAAACCAGGTGTGGCAACAGTGGTCAGCTGGAGCAATTCAAGAATCTATTCTCACCACTGGGGCTTAAGGAGGAAAATGTGAAATACTGGATGGATCTTGAGTGAAGCAGGAAGTTGCAGCTTGAAGGCTACAGGACTGACCTGTTCAAAATCTTGAATAGACCCGATACTGGTGATCAGCTTTGGCTGACAAATGGACTGTCTTGAGGTTCCGGGTAGATAGCCAGACCTTGTACCCCCACAGCTAGGTTTATGGAAGTCAGATGGCCCTGGTCAGCATGGTGTCTGTAGGCTTCCTTTGTTACCCGGGGTTCTTTCAACCCAAAGCTCTTGGTAACTTTTACTCTGTGCGAGGTGGTGTCAGGAAATAAATCAGGGGAGACATGGCTGTCTGACCAATAGATGGCTGGCACAAACAGGACAACTCAAGAGTGCTTTCACTTAAAGCTAAACTTTACTTAGTCTCAAGCACTTACACACGTCCGCAACAGGTTAGTAAAACACCCCCAAACCTTGATAATTACCAAAGCTGAGTGTGGCTCTCAAGTGACACAGCAGCAGGCTTCCGGTGGCCAAGTCTTCCGTCTGCCGGTGGGGACCACAAGATGTATCCAGAGGGAGAGTCCAAAAGAGTCCAACTACCTCAAACTTTTCCCCCTTATTTATACATTAGTAATAGAATGACATGTCCCTTAAAGAAAACTTGTTAAGTAAGCAGTTTCAATGGTCAAGCAAGAGGTTCCTTCTGATTATTGATTAACCAGGTGTGGGTTTTTCCAGAGTTTGCAGCCTTGAGGCCCCAATAGACATTCGTGGGGCACATCCTGCTCTTCTAAAATGCATGTATCAGCAACTTCAACACAATTCTTATCAGGAAGGACGCGGGGTCAAGCTGCCCTTTCTGTGGCACCCAAAACCCCCTCCCCTCCTTCCTTGGATAAGCTAAGCCTGCTGACTTGGCTGCTTTTAGCAATAAGCAATAGTGGGTTCAGGCACTTCACTGGTTTGCTGACATCGCCCCGTATAACTTCACAGATCTCAATTGCTCCTTGAGCTCTTGGTGTACTTGGTATATGTCAGCAGCCTAGTCTGTGGTGTGGTGTGCAGATCAACTTGCATTGTGACCTTGAAGCATGATGACTTCTAAGGGGGCTGTTTGATGGGTGAACAGGCCTGAAGACAGAAGCAATCAGTCAATGGCCTCCACAAAGTTGGAAGGAGTCTTACGCTGGGTCAGGATGTTGTGTACTTGGGCAAATTCCAAAAATTGCTTGAAGTGTCAGGGTCCACTAGGGCTTCTAGGTTAACCTCCAACATAGCAGGGTGCTGGAGAAGGAGTGGGAGTTGGCAGGGTGTCAGATTGCGATTAGCTGTTGCCAAAGTCCCAGTGGTATCCCTAGCCTCTGTTTGCCAGATGATGGGAGTAGGTGGCAGGGGATGGATCACTTTGTGATTGCCTGTTCTGTTCATTCCCTCTGGGGCACCTGGCATTGGCCGCTGTCAGAAGACAGGATACTGGGCTAGATGGATCTTTCATCTGACACAAAATGGCTGTTCTTATGGATCCGTGTTGGCATGAAGTATCGGAGCGAAGGGGAAGACGCCAAACCAGTCCAGACCCCTCTATCAGGGTTGGGCTTTGTTGTATCCTGACTGGAAATGCAGGACTGGGCTTTCATAGAGCAGCTTGATGTGAGGTGTCCCTGTTCACTGCAGTACAGGCATAGGCCCAACGCGCAATGCTGGTTTTTCTCTGCATCAGAGAGATAGGGCCAGCCTGGGATAAGAGTGCTGGGGTTGGTGGATCAGACCTGACAAGAGCAGTGGGGATTGGGACATCAACCTTCTTTCTAGGTAGCGTTCCATCAGGCAGTAGTCAGTTTTAATACTGAGCTCGACCAAGGCATGCAGACTGGCTCTACTCGACCAGTGCCAGCTTGTCTTTGATCTCATTTTCAAGGCTGAGACAAAAGTGGTAGCACTGTGCAGCCTCATTCCATACAGTGTCAGATACCAGATGCTGAAACTCCATGGCATAATTAGCAACTGGCTGACGTCCCTGCCACAGGGCCTGGAGTGCAGCCTTGGCTGTGTGCATACAGCTTGGGGTCATCAGAAATTACTATCATGTCTTGAACAAAGTCCTCAACTGGTTCAGGACAGGCTACAATTTTCCAGAAGCAGAGAGGTCCCAGCCAATTCCTCTCCAGTCAGCAGACTAATGATATGTCCCACCTGAAACTGGTCAGTGGGGGAGGATTGTGGGCACAGCAGGAATAGGAGCTGGCACTGGGGTTCATAAAACTGAAACTGGCTGTGATCGCTGCCAAACTTGTCCAACAGGGGAATTTTAGTTTCCTGAGGGGGAGGAGTCATAGGTGATATGGCCTGTGCTTGCACTGTAGCATTCTGCACCTGGAGGATGTCTACCTGCATCTGTAGGTTTTGTAGGGCACCCACTATCTCCAATAGAGAGATTCGGGTTTTAGCAGTATCCATTCCAGTAATTAACTCATTCCTACTCCCCTCCTTTACCTCTTTCTTGTTTGTTGGGCTGCTCAAACTCTCTTGGACTGGGGTGTGGGCAGCTTAGCCTATTGGTCAGGGTCATGAGCAGTGCTGCCTACTGGTTGGAGCTGGATTCAAGATCCAGGAGTCAGAAACCAAGCAGGGAAGTAGCAAGGCAGGGAACAAAGTGCACACAGGCATGATCATAGCTGTGGGTGTAAGTATTGAGCAGCCACTGGGCAAGTGCTACTGCTGGGCTTAAGAGCAGTCCTGGCAATCCTGCTCAGCCAATCAGGAGAGCTGTCTAAGGGTTTCAGCTGTCATCACCCAGCTGCAGGCCCTCACTCCTGACAGTGGCAGGATGCAGTGGTGGGGGAGAGTGATTAAGGAAGCAATGTGGGGCTGTGGAAAGTGGTAAACTGCAGTATAAATGTCGGAGGAGCATGGTGGGATCACATAGGATGGCAGACTGCAGTGGGGAAGAGTAGGGGAAAGTTGTGCTGGGCTGCTGATAGTGGCAGGCATTAGCATGGGTGGGGAATGGTTTGGAGAGCAGTACTGGTGTCAGAGAGAACTGTGTGTAGCAGCATGCAACAGGAGTTCAGCTGGAGAAAAGAAGTGTCCAGAAAAGCTGCAAAATGGAAAGAAAAGAAAGGTGACACAAATTCAGTTAGGCATAAATGCATTCAGCATATGGGAAACTTCTGGGCCAAACTGAACCATCATGTAAACTGTGGTGTAAATTTGGGCTAAGGGCAAATTCAGCCCTCATTTAGAACATAAGAATGGCCATACTGGGTCAGACCAGTGGTCCATCTAGCCCAGTATCCTCTCTTCTGACAGTGGCCAATGCCAGGTGTCTCAGAGGGAATAAACAGAACAGGCAATCACCAAATGATCCATCCCCTTCCACTCACTCCAATCAGTGTAAGTTTCACCCACTCAATGCCAAGTCAGAGCAAATTAAACTACATTGGTAATTTCCCCTATTTCCTGACTCACTTAACCTGACTGGTAACTTTCATCATCATTTGCATCAGCTACAGAATGGTAGTGGACAGAAAATCAGATGTGAATAGAGTTGAGCTCAGACTGCAAATCTGAGATTTGGATCCAAATTTCCAGCACTCTGTTGGTAGTCAGATCCAAGTTTTGGTTCATACTATCTCTATATATCAAATTGCAAAAATGATATAGTAGGGGAAGAAAAGACAGAACAATTTTGGGAAGCATGTATTACAGCAGAGTACCAGCTCTGCTATACGTAAGGTTTAGAACCCATTCTGGTTTAAAGCGCATTTTTCTAGGAGCTATAAAACTAACATGCTTACTCTGATTGTCTTGAAATTTGCTGTGCCTCATAGAGGTGTGAGGTAGGGACAGTGATCCAAATTTGGGGTCATTTGACAAAGGGGTTCCTGACAGACTGCCCCTTAGAAAAAAGAGCATTTCACAAAGACAGAGTCTACCAACAATTTTGTGCACACCTGGGACTCAAACCATGGCTCTGATTGTTCGCCAAGAGATCTCAGTTGCTAGACAATTATCTCACCTAGTGCATGGCACCCACTGCCTCTTTGGGAAAGCACTATTGAAAATTTCACTAAAGGAAGAATTAGGCTCTTTCAATTTGAATGTATTAAATGCTCATACACCAAACCAATAGCAATAAGCACATGCAGAAAGACTAGCCAAGAGAGTTTGTAGTCACAGCATCTACATGTGACCTTGGTGGCTCAAGGGGACATGCTGTAGTCACTGAACCTAAGCTGCACCCAGGGACTATAAATTTGAACTGTACCTTTGGCAGAAATCTGAGACTGAACTGTAGGCACGTTGTTGCTATCTGCCTCTGTCGAGGGGCTTTTTACTTGTGGGAAATGTAATCTGAGTACGCCAGATAATTCAGAATGGGATCAAATTACTTCTGAAAAGAAAATAAATTAAACATTTGAGGGGGTCTGAGCCCCTTGCCATGCCCCCCATAAGTGCCCCAAGATCCAAGAGGGAGCCGAGAACAGGCGTGCTTGGAGTGTGCTGAAACTGGGTTGAGGGGCTCAGGAGGAGCACGCGTGGTGAATGTGACAGGCTCAACAAGCACTGACAGGGGTGGGTGGGTGGAGGAAGCAGGAGGGATGAGAGATGAGAACACCCAGTGAGATGAATGGAGTGTGTCACATATTTCAGAACTCTTGTTTCAGGCTGTATTCCTCTCCACGGGGTGCTCTCAATTAGATGTTCTCAGATGAATGAAATTATTGGGCGATTTCACACCTCTTTGAGCCTCCTATGCTGTGGATAGCTATGTAGAGACCCTTCCTAAAATGTCCCCCTTTCTTGGATTATATTGTGCTGGGAATCTTAATATAGAAAATCAGTCACTGATTATTAATTTAATACAAAATATTGTATTATGGGGGGGCACCAGCTCTGCTATATATAAGGTGGAGAAGCACTTTCTGTTTAAAGGATGACTCTAAGAGCTCTAAAATCTGCATGCCTATTCTAATTATCTTTAAATTTGTTTTGCCTCCTGGGGGTATTGGGTCAAATTAGTTGTCCAAATTTGGGATAATATAAGCAAGGGGTTCCCAAGATACAGCCCCCTTGAAAAAAACAGCATTTAAAAAAATCAATAGGTTCTTTATACAAAATTTCCCCCACTAATTTGGGATTCAAACCATGGCTCTGATCATCCCCCATTTGATCTAAGTTGCTTGACATTTATCTCACATTGTGCATGGCATCCACTGCCCCTTTGAAGAAGCACTATTGAAAATATTATTAAAGGAAGAATTAAGCTCTTTGGATTTGCACGTATTAAACACTCATGAAACCAAAGAGATTGGAAAGTGCATGTGAAGCAAGACTAGTCAAGAGGATTTATAGGCAGCCAATTGTCACAGTAATTTGGTGGCTCAAGGGGACATGCTGTGGTCATTGAACCTAAACTGAACCCAGGCACTGAAAAGGTGAACTCTACCATTGGTAGAAAACTGAGACTGATCTATAGGCATGTTGTTACTATCTGCCTCTCTCAAAGAGGGTTTTGGGAAATATGCCTGCTAATTTGTACAGATAATTTAGAAGCACCTCTAAATATTTTCTGAAAGATATTAAATTACACATGCTCTACACAGGTATGCAAGAATGACTGCTGTTTGAGCCCATCTCCTTGCCCCACCACATTGGAGCTAGGATCTCTGGGTGCCTGAGTCCCTCATCCTGCCCCCACGTGTGTGCCAGGATATGGGGGGCTCTGCCCCTTTATGTGTGTGCGATGCCTGCTCCTGCCACTCTGTGACCCTGTATATGGGGGGTCCTGTCCCTCTGGGGAGGTATGAGCCCCTCTCCCTGCTCCCCCATGTGAGTCAGGATCTAGAGGGGCACTAAATATAACACAAGTTCAAACCTCTAAAAACCAGGAAATACAAAGATAGGGTACATGCCACCCCTGCATATGTGTATGGGGAGGAAGGGGCAGGGAGACTGGCCATAGTGTATGGGAGCCAGAGCTAGCTTGCAGGAGATGCAGACTGGGGATGCCTGACTGGATTGGGGACCAGGCCATGCTGGAGGAGGGATAATGGGGGTGCATGGCCTGGTTTAATCTATAGGTTGACCTACATAACCAAGAATATAACCTCTTGTAAGCTGCTGCCTGTGATGTGTGTACACAGCAATAGAGGGTGCCAGGCAGCAATGAGTGACTCCTAAAGTGCTAATGATTAATGGGACAGGAAAGAGAAGGTTAGCTGGAAAGGTTTTTAGGGGAGCTATATGTTGCAGAGGATGGAGGGAAAAGGTGGGGATAAGAAGAGAGAGAGATGCTTAAAGTTATTGTAACCAACATGGAATAAAACTGTCTTGATGTTAGGACATGAATCAGGTCTCTGTTCAGCAAAACTCAAACCTTTGAAAACCAGAAAATACAGAATCACAGTATAAACTAATGCAATCTTAACTTTGTGCCCCCTAGAGCTGGCAATAGTCACTGGATTACTGGCACACACTCCAGCTTTGTTCATTGTGTTAGGTGTAGTTGTAAAACTGTGGAGGGATTAGTTGGCAAAACTTGGCAGAGCTGGGATTATAATATGAAATGATCTAGGGGTCCCTGTCCTTTAGGGAGGGGTCTCAGCCCTGTCCTCTGACGCTCTCAAGTGTGTAATAAAAGGAAGAGGTGCATGTGTACTTTGAGGGATCCAGTATGCCTTATTTCTGTGCTGAGTTCTGTAGGTTGTGTCAAAAGGGGTGTAACCAGGAAGGCCAAAGCACAATTGGAGTTGCAGCTAGCAAGGGATGTGAAGGGTAACAAGAAGGGTTTCTACAGGTATGTTAGCAACAAGAAGGTGGTCCGGGAAAGCGTGGGAACCTTACTGAATGGGGGAGGCAACCTAGTGACAGATGATGTGGAAAAAGCTGAAGTACTCAAAGCTTTTTTTTGCCTCGGTCTTCACAGAAAAGGTCAGCTCCCAGATTGCTGCAGTGGGCAGCACAGTATGGGGAGGAGGTGAGCAGCCCTCAGTGGTGAAAGAACAGATTAAGGAAAATTTAGAAAAGCTGAACATGCACAAGTCCATGGGGCTGGATGTAATGCATCCGAGGGTGCTGAGGGAGTTAACTGATGTGATTGCAGAGCCCTTGGCCATTATCTTTGAAAACTCATGGCAATCGGGGGAGATCCCGGATGATTGGAAAAAGGCAAATATAGTGCCCATCTTTAAAAAAGGGAAGAAGGAGAATCCAGGGAACTGCAGACCGGTCAGCCTCACATCAGTCCCTGGAAAAAACATGGACCAAGTCCTCAAGGAATCCATTTTGAAGCACTTGGAGGAGAGGAAGGTGATCAGGAACAGTCAACATGGATTCACAAAGGGCAAGTCATGCCTGACCAATCTGATTGCCTTCTATGATGAGATAACCGGCTCTGTGGGTATGGGGAAAGTAGTGGACATAATATATCTTGACTTTAGCAAGTTTTTGATATGGTCTCCCACAGTATTCTTGCCAGCAAGTTAAAAAAGTATAGATTGGATGAATGGACTATAAGGTGGATAGAAAGCTGGCTAGATCGCCAGGCTCAACAGGTAGTGTTCAACGGCTTGATGTCTAGTTGGTAGCTGGTATCAAGTGGAGTGTCCCAGGGGTTGGTCCTGGGGCCAGTTTTGTTCAACATCTTCATTAATGATCTGGATGATGGGATGGATTGCACCCTCAGCAAGTTCATGGATGACACTAAGCTCGGGGGAGAGGTAGATATGCTGGAGGGTAGGGATAGGGTCCAGAGTGGCCTAGACAAATTGGAGGATTGGACCAAAAGAAATCTGATGAGGTTCAACAAGAACAAGTCCAGAGTCCTACACTTAGGATGGAAGAATCCCATGCACTGCTACAGGCTGGGGACCGACTGGCTAAGCGGCAGTTCTGCAGAAAAGGACCTGGGGATTATAGTGGATGAGAAGCTGGATATGAGTCAGCAGTGTGCCCTTTTTGCCAAGAAGGCTAACAGCATATTGGGCTGCATTAGTAGGAGCATTGCCAGCAGATTGAGGGAAGTGATTATTCCCCTCTATTTTGTACTAGTGAGGCCACATCTGGAGTACTGCGTCCAGTTTTGGGCCCCCCACTACAAAAAGGATGTGGACAAATTGGAGAGAGTCCAGCGGAGGGCAACGAAAATGATTAGGGGGGTGGGGCACATGACTTATGAGGAGAAGCTTATTTAGTCTGCAGAAAAGAAGAGTGAGGGGGGATTTGATAGCATGCTTCAACTACCTGAAGGGGGGCTCCAAAGAGGATGGAGCTCGGCTGTTCTCAGTGGTGGCAGATGACAGAACAAGGAGCAATGGTCTCAAGTTGCAGTGGGGGAGGTCTAGGTTGGATATTAGGAAAAGCTATTTCACTAGGAGGGTGGTGAAGCACTGGAATGGGTTACCTAGGGAGGTAGTGGAATCTCCATCTGTCATAAACAGACAGTTAAGGGTTAATTCCTCTTTTACCTGTAAAGGGTTAAGAAGTTCACATAGCCTAGCTGACACCTGACCAGAGAAACCAATGGGGGGACAAGATGTTTTCAAAGAGGGAGGAGGGAAAAATGTCCTTTGTCTGTTCAGTAAGTTTTTGTGCCGGAGTGAAGGATCCAGGAATCAGCCAACTAACATTTCTTAAATGTAGTAAGTATTTAGAGAAGGAATGTATTAGATTATTTTTATTTTCTTTTGTGACTTCTTTTGCATAAGAGGGAGAATCAAATTGGGTTTCTTTTGTGTAACTTTAAGGTTTTGCCCAGAGGGAAATACTCTGTGTTTTGAATCTGTTGTCTGTGAGAGTATCTTGCATGCTAATCTCACAGAGGTATTCCTTTTACCTTTTTTTTCTTTAATTAAAAGTCTTCTTTTAAGAACCTGATTGATTTTTCCTTGTTTTAAGATCCAAAGGGTTTGGATCTGGGCTCACCAGGAATTGGTGGGGGGAGGGAAATTAGTCTCAAATCCTGCCAGGAAAGGGGGGATAATTGATTTTTCCTTCTTTTGAGTTCCAAGGATTTTGGATTGTGTTCACCAGGGAATTGGTGAGGGAAGAAGTCTTATGTGCCCAGGAGAGTGGGGGGTTAAAGACTTAGGAAATATTTGGGGGAAGGCAGAGTTTCCAAATGGCTCTCCCATAAATGTTTGTTTAAACCATTTGGTGGTGGCAGCTACTAGATCTAAGCTGGTAAATAAGCTTAGGGGTTATCTCATGCAGGTCCCCACATCTGTACCCTAAAGTTCAGAGTGGGGGTGACACCTTGACACCATCCTTAGAGGTTTTTAAGGCCCAGTTTGATAAAGCCCTGGCTGGGATGATTTAGTTGGTGTTGGTCTTGCTTTGAGCAAGGGTTTGGTCTAGATGACCTCCTGAGGTCTCTTCCTGCTCTTCTTCTATGATTCTATGAATAGTGGGGCATATGCATTATCTTATCATGGGGACTGTCAGCTGTAAGGTAGGGAATGAGAGTAGTCTGTGGATTTAAGGATGGGTAAGTGAAAACATAGTGTTAGATGGAATCCTGTTGGTAAAGGTGAAGGGGTTGTAAAATTTAGCAAATGTGCATTTGTTTTTGGAGAACAGGCTCAGTGTTAGTGTGTAGAACAGGTGTAGGAACCTCCTCTTCAGTACAGCTCACCTCTACACAAAGTTTGTCATATCAAAGAGGTGTTAAACTCTGTACTACAGAGGTCATGTGCCTTACTCCCTGAGTGATATGAACTATCTACAAAGGCAGTGTGAGAGTAGGTGTTATGGGTATACGGGACCATTGCCCAAACTGGGCAGAGTTAAGTTTTCTGGCATGCACTCCAACTCTGTATTTCCAGTTTTTCAGAGGTATGAGTTTTGCTGAACCTAGTATTCTGGAAAGGGGCATGAGACATCACCAGACAACATTAAAACATAGTTAAGGTTGCTGACTTTTTTTCAGTTAGTAGAGATATCACATCAGAAAGAGGGAGGTGATTCTTCCTCTTTATTTGGCACTGCCAAGACAGCATCTAGAATAGTTCCTTCAGATCTCAACACCACAATGCCAGAAAGACTTTAATAAACTGCAGGGAATTCAGAGCTGTCTCACAAATTATTAAGAGGCTGGTGTGATAGATTTATGATGAAAGATAAGATACTTTTTAGCAAATGATAAATAAGAGTGAATATGATAACATTTGGGGGGGAAAATGTAAGGTCTACACACAAGGAGAAGAATTGCTTAAGGTGGTCCAAGTCGCCATAAGTTGGAGTAATAGCCAAAGTGAGGTTTTCTGCTATTTTGACTTTCTTAACAATGAGATCCGAAGAAGTGGGTTGTAGCCCACGAAAGCTTATGCTCTAATAAATTTGTTAGTCTCTAAGGTGCCACAAGTACTCCTGTTATTTTTGCGGATACAGACTAACACGGCTGCTACTCTGAAACCTGTCATTAAACCAGTGTTTCCCAACATTTGGGACGCCAAACTTGGGACGCGGCAGGTAAACAAACCGGCCCGGCCCGCCAGGGGCTTTCCCTACACAAGAGGTGTCCCAAGTTTGGGAATCAGTGCATTAAACTATGGCATAGTTGCTAAGGGGAATTGGTGGAAACCCTGTCACTTTGTAAATTACATTAGTGAATATGGTGTAAGGAACAATGCTGCATTAGCAGGAAATGACTAGGGCCGAAATATTTGAACTCAGTGCCTGAAGTTAGGCACCCAAACTTGTAAGTAATCTGACTTTCTCCAAACATGCTGAACACTTTCAGCTTCCTTGAAGTCACTGGAAGCTTTGAGTGTACCACACCTCTAGAGTCAGGCCACTTATTTAGATCCAAAATATGGATTTAGGTGCCAAACTTTAGGTACACAAATTTTAAAATGTTGACCTTGATGGTCAGAGACCTTTTATGTTAGAAATGTCTATGCTTATTTCATTGTAATGCTTGATTATTATGTTTTTCTTTACTATTTTATAACCTCCGCAAAAGGACAAAAGTAAAATGTGAAGCTTGTAAACCTTTTCATCCCATAAATATTTGTTTTCAGATTTTTCCAATTCTAAGCTAACCGTTTCTTCTTTTGGAATTGAATTCACAGCAGAAGTTGTACAAAATTACATACTGTATGTAGAGCAACTGCAGCATAATTTTTGTCAACAAAAATTACCATACCATTAGAACAATATGATCTTTCAAGACTCTTGCCTCCTTCTTAGCAAATTTTGTAATTCTAGAAGCTAATTGAGTTTATAAATGGAAATTTGGCAAACTACCTAGAAATAGTTCAGGAATTATCAAACAGGGGCATCCTCTAGTTAGCAAATACAACAGGTAATTTGCCATCTATTTTTTTGTCTTCTCTATTGAATGTATAAATACAAGTATTCACTGGAAACCACTTAGTAAACTGATATTACTTAAGGAATTTTAAATGACAGACTAATTAAGACAAAGTTACTGCACACAAGACTCTTTAATTATATGGCCAAATCTGTAAAGGGGCATCTTATTTTGTATGCAAATTTCTATTTGCATCTATAGTCAATTGTGGGTACAAAATTAGAGGCTGGGTTCAAACCTCTTCAATTGGTTCATATTTTTTATATAGTGTTACATTTAAGAGCATTTTAAATGTACACTTATTAATATCTATATAAATGTAGAGTTAAGGAGATTTAGTTTTGAAAAAAGTTAATATGTAAATATGGGTGTTGATTAAAGTTTGTGGGTAAATGTAATGGAAGTTTGTAGTTTTGAAAATGTAAAATTTTGAATGTCAACTTTCTAATCCTCTGTTGTATGATATATGGAGATGCTAAAGTTGTAATCTTAAATTTATACTTAATGATAAATTACTTTAAAATGTAACATTGGAAGGTTGGTAATTAAAGTTGTGTGGGTTTTCATGCATGTATTGAATGGGAGACTATTTGAACTGTGTGTGTGTGTGTGTGTGTGTGTGTGTGTGTGTGTGTGTGAGAGAGAGAGAGAGAGAGAGAGAGAGAGAGAGAGGATATTAAATTAATTATCGTAAGAGTAGGGGGCTAATCTTTGAAGATTAATGGGTGTAAATATCACCTTAATTTCTTATTACCTTGCTTATTACCTTTGCATTGTCAGGAAATTCCCTTGCATGACATTATTTCTATGTTTAAGAGTCATTTGTGGTGGCAATTATTTATAAAAATAACATTTGTTCTTTGTGATAGGAGCAAAGGGCAGTATTGGACACTCCATCCTAATACCCATAAATCCATGATGAACATAATAACTAACCTGGTGGAGCTTACAGTAATAGCAGTTCTTGCTTCAGTGTCTAAGTTTAATTTATTATTTCTCTTTCAACATACACACTCTGCTACACCATATTGAGCAAGCTGAAAATTTAATAAATAAATGCATGCATTCATTATTTATTATAGCAAAAGAAAGCTACTACTGTCACTTCACAACCTATGGGGTCTTCCATTTTGCCCAAAACTGTCACAGTAGCATCAATACACATAATGAGAAATATGCATTGGTGGTGGATGGGGGAGGTGAGGGAGAGAAAGGGCACCGCTGTGCTGCAGCTGTTGCGGATAAAATTCTATTATTGTTATTGATGATCTAGCCTTAAGATTTCCACACTAGCATTACCTGTAATAAATAAATTTATTAATAGCTCTGTAATCCCCTGCCCCTCATTATGCTAAAAAGTGTTCTAGTTAAGTTCAAGATATTCGCGTACACATTGATGATTATAAATTAAGTTCCACACAGAAGGTGATCAATTTGTAATGTTTACACACTAGATGTTTCTTTTAATTAACACTTAGCTACATTTGTACTATCAGTTCACTGTGGGAAAAGGCTTGGGCCAGATTATTAGCCAGTGTAAGTAGGTATTGCTTTCCTTACTTCAGGGGAGTTATGCCAAGTTGAGAATCTGGAACTTAATATCATGAAAATTATAGTAAAGTAGTACTGTATAAGGATGCTTCTTTTGAAATTTAGCAAAGACTTTAGCTGCCTTTTCTGGATGAACAGTGGCTAGAGATCCCTATAGAGAGTGGCTATATAGTGTTGCATTAACCAGGCACTTGCTTGTGCTACACTGTTGCCTCACAAAGACTATTAGATATACTTCCAGCAATAATTAAGAATGCTTCGAAGACAGCCTATATGGAACCCATCCCTGCCTCTGTTTGGCCCTAAGTTTTTATTGCACACTGATTACCACAAAATCTGAGTTCTTTCACACATTACAGAAGTGTTTTACATATTTTAAATTTCTTTCCTTCCCAATTAACTTATCCAAAATAAAATAAATGTTGGTACATAAATTAAAACCCTTACTCAAAACAAATTAGTTCCCCCCACCCCCTTCCTCGCGACAGAGATTTCTGTTCCTGCAGTGAGTTTCAGAATCAGGCTGAGAAATCTCTCTTCCCCACATTCAAGAACCTAACCCTGTGTTCCAGCAGATCACATCTTTTACAGCCTAAGGAGATAATTTACAAATTATTATTGTTACTTAGCATTTGTATTACAGTACTGCGCAGAAACCCCAGTCTGGATCAGTGCCTGTTGTGCTTAGTCTATATAATAGGGTGACCAGACATCCTGATAAAATCGGGACTGTCCCAATATTCAGTTGTTTGTCCTGCGTCCTGACGGATGTATGGTCTGGACGCCATTTGTCCCAATATTTTGGCTCGGGGCTGGAGAAGTACACTGGTGAGCCTTTTTTTTTTTTTTTGCTTCGCCGGCACTCCGGCTTTTTTTTTTTTTGCTTGGGCCCTGCCCCCCCATGTGTCCCGATATTTTGTTCTTGTCATCTGGTCACCCTACTATATAAACACAAAGAAAGACACTGCCATTGCCTTGAAGAGCTTCTTATTTAATGTAAGACACTAGAATAGGATAACACAAAATAAGGTGGATGGAGAAAGAGGGACAATCAGGTTAACGGTAATAGAAATACATGTTCTAAAGCAGGGGTAGGCAACCTATGGCACACGTGCCAAAGGCGGCACGTGAGCTGATTTTCAGTGGCACTCACACTGCCCAGGTCCTGGCCACCGGTCCAGGAGGCTCTGCATTTTAATTTAATTTTAAATTAAGCTTCTTAAACATTTTAAAAACCTTATTTACTTTACATACAACAATAGTTTAGTTATATATTAGACTTAGAGAAAGAGACCTTCTAAAAACGTTCAAATGTATTACTGGCACGTGAAACCTTAAATTAGAGTGAATAAATGAAGACTCGGCACACCACTTCTGAAAGGTTGCCGACCCCTGTTCTAAAGACTAGCTATGTGCAAAACTCAATGGTTCAGAATAATTTTTAGTGTAAATTAAAAAAAAAAATCAACAAAGGACATAACAGCTCTTTACTGTAATGTACATAAAAGAGCCAGATTACAGGACTCATTTGTGTACAGTACGTTAAACTGAGTTACATGAAGATTGGATAGGGCCATAAATCTGAAAGAATAGATGCAAATATTTCAGAGGAATAAAGTATGTGGTAGGCAAAAGCAGTTTTTACAGAATAATATTTCTTCAGGATTATAAGGATATGCATGATGTACATACTGGCTACTTTACCTTTGACACATTTGCATCACTATGGAAAAAGTGATGAAAAATTATATACGTTTGGCGAAATTATCATATATAGTTACTTTTGTTTCTTTTAAATTGTTTGCATAATTTTGGTTTTAAAAGTAACTGCCAATCTCAGAGAAGAACAGATGGGTCTTTACAGAACTAAGATGAAATCTAAAGACCAAATTTTCATCCTAATCTTAACTGGGCCTCTCTTTTAGTGGCCCAGTTTAACTCACTTAAACTTGTAACTACTTGGCTGAGCCCACAAATCAGGGACTTAGACTATTCGTGGTTGCAATTTAAGTAATTTAGTTAATTACAGGTTCAGAAACAGAGGTCAGTTTTGAAAATGTGTGACTAACTCCATTCTTAATACCTGTATGTAGAAGAACATATACCTGGAAATACACAATAAGGCTAGGAAGGGAAAACAGATGGTCTTGTGATTAAGGCAGTAGACTGGGTCTCAGGAAATCTGGATTCATTACTCCCCATGCCTCAGTTTCCCACCTGTAAAATGGTATAATATCATCCATTACCTTATAGGAGTGTTGTGAGGGTAAATCCATTAATGCTTGCGAGGTTCACGGATACTATGGTGAAAAGTGTCATTAAAAATGCCTATAAATAGTAATCAAAATATATATTAAAATCCAGCAACAATTTCTGGTGACTTTAAGAACATAACAGTGAAGTAGGAGATTTTCCTGATGCCCTTTCACTCTTCCTAAAGTGGTCAACTGGACACAGTTCTCAACAGGATTAGCTGTAGGTATATTAATACGGACAATCGGATCATTATTTAGAAATCTGTGAAACGTAAGGGCTGAATCGTGTCCCAGCTAGCAGGGCAATATAGGTGTGCAAGGCACTCCATACCTCTCTGCACCAGCTACCCACACCACAGGTAACTGTGGGAGGGAATTCAGGATGCATAAAGTTCTTACTCCACTGCAGAAGTGGGTGAGAAGTGTGCCCAGCAGTAGAGTTACGCTGGTGTGTCAGACAGTGTATTCTGCACTAGGTATTGACCTGGCACAGTTTACTCCCATTCTTCGGCTATCCCTCGATGCGAGGATGATCTCTGCCAAAGGGGTTCATTGGTTGGTTTTTAAGTGGCTGAGGAGCCCAATTCGTGCCCTGCAGATTTTCCCACAGAAGTGACACATGTAATCTTGGAGGAGACGTATTTGTTGGCTGGACTGCTGTGCCCTTTCTTTCCTCCTTTGTCGCTTCTCTGTCTTATGAGCATGTCTCCTTAAAGTGAGCTGTGGCATGCCAAGTTAGGGTGACCAGACAACAAGTGTGAAAAATCGGGACGGGGGTGGGGGGTAATAGGAGCCTATACAAGAAAAAAGACCCAAAAATCGGGACTGTCCCTATAAAATCGGGACATCTGGTCACCCTATGCCAAGTCCTCCCGGTTTGTTGGGTTGATGACTCCCTTTTTAAAGGTGTACTTTCAGTATGTCTTTGAAGCACTTCCACTGCCCTCTATGAGCCCTTCTTCCCTGACTTAACTGAGAGGTGTACTTGCTTCGGGAGGCAATTGTTAGGCATACATACATTGTTACAATATTCAAGAAAGGGGACAAATCTTTGTGCAGGAACTACAGAGGTATTGCCCTCCTCTCCATCGCAGGGAAGATCCTTGCCCGGAACCTACTAAACCGCCTTCTCCCCCTTGCTGAGGAACTCCTCCCTGAATCACAGTGTAGCTTCAGGCCATCCTGAGGCACAAATGACATGATCTCTGTGGCACGACAGATTCCGGAGAAGTGCAGAGAGCAACACCAGGAACTGTTCCTGGCATTCATCGCTCCAACCACTCCCATTACAGAGTAGTGGGGAGACCAGGAGGGAGCTTGTAACCCTGGCTGCTCCAGCAGCAGCAGCACAACACCATAATGCCCCTTACACCGGGCAGATTGTAATGTTATGAGGTAGCCCTAAATTAATACTTTAAAATAAAAAAATGGTGCATGTGTGTTGGGGAGAGTAGGTGAGAATTTACATAAATATACAATGATGGAGCTACCTAAATGTACCACAGTAGTAATGACTGTGAGGCAAACCTGCAGCCAGACCAGAACTGCTCAATAGGTACCATTACTCACCTCTCCAGCAGAGCCTGCAGAGCATAACCAGGGAAATCCTCCCTCTGAGCATAAACCAGGGCCTGACAATGATTGCCAGCAGTAAGCATGGCTATTGCTGTGTTGGCCAACTTCATATCAGTTAGCCTAGACTATCAAAGCTATGGCAAGAATATTTGTAAATCAGCATATCCTGCTATTTATCCTCTCTCCATTGTGAAAACAAACCATTTATTCCTACCCTTTACCTATCTTTTAACCAGTTACTAATCCCTGAGAAGGCCGTCTGTCTTATCCCATGATGATTAGTTTGCTTAAGAGCCTTTGGTAAGGGACTTTGTCAAATGCTTTCTGAAAGTCCAAGTACATTATATCTACTGAATCATCCTTGTCCACATAATTGTTGACACCTTCAAAGAATTTTAGTAGATTGGTGAGGCATGATTTCCCTTTACAAAAGCTATGTTCACTCTTCCTCAGCATATCATGTTTATCTGTAAAAAGCAACAGAGGGTCCTGTGGCACCTTTAAGACTAACAGAAGTATTGGGAGGGTAAGAACCTCACTTCTTCAGATGCAAGTGATGGAAATCTCCAGAGGCAGGTATAAATCAGTATGGAGATAACGAGGTTAGTTCAATCAGGGAGGGTGAGGTGCTCTGCTAGCAGTTGAGGTGTGAACACCAAGGGAGGAGAAACTGCTTCTGTAGTTGGATAACCATTCACAGTCTTTGTTTAATCCTGATCTGATGGTGTCAAATTTGCAAATGAACTGGAGCTCAGCAGTTTCTCTTTGGAGTCTGGTCCTGAAGTTTTTTTGCTGTAAGATGGCTACCTTTACATCTGCTATTGTGTGGCCAGGGAGGTTGAAGTGTTCTCCTACAGGTTTTTGTATATTGCCATTCCTGATATCTGACTTGTGTCCATTTATCCTCTTGCATAGTGGCTGTCCAGTTTGGCCAATGTACATAGCAGAGGGGCATTGCTGGCACATGGTGGCATATATAACATTGGTGGACCTGCAGGTGAATGAGCCGGTGATGTTGTAGCTGATCTGGTTAGGTCCTGTGATGGTGTTGCTGGTGTAGATATGTGGGCAGAGTTGGCATCGAGGTTTGTTGCATGGGTTGGTTCCTGAGTTAGAGTTGTTATGATGCGGTGCGTGGTTGCTGGTGAGAATATGCTTAAGGTTGGCGGGTTGTCTGTGGGCCTGCCTCCCAAGGTCTGTGAAAGTGAGGGATCATTGTCCAGACTAACATGGCTACCCCTCTGATGTTTATCTATGTATCTGTTAATTCTGTTCTTTACTATAGTTTCAACCAATTTTCCTGGTACCGAAGTTAGGCCTACCAACCTGTAATTGAGGGTATCTGGAGCCTTTTTTGAACTACAAAAATAAATGAGTAGAGAATGTGTCCAAAGTGATTCCTTTTGATTGTTTCTATTAATAATATGACAAACAAAATACCTTTTATTTCAAGGGGTTTCTTCTCCCCTCCTACTTGCCTTCACAAAAATAAATTAAGATAGAAAACCTAGGAGCTATAGTATAAAATGCCTTCCCCATCCCAAATTCCATATAAAGTATTACTATTTTACCTTATAATTTTCAGGACTACCCTTCATGGTGCTGTATTGATTTTGGTAATTGGCTTTATGACTGCAAAGGACAGAGTGTAGCATAGAGGAGAGGGAAGGACATGCCTTCTGGATGCTTACAGTTGCTCAAGGAGAGTGGATCAGTGTTCAACTATCACAGGGCTGGTCTACACTAGGGGGGGGGGGAATCGATCCAAGATACGCAACTTCAGCTACGCGGATAGCGTAGCTGAAGTCGAAGTATCTTGGATCGAATTACCTGGGGTCCACACGGCGCGGGATCGACGGCCGTGGCTCCCCCGTCGACTGCGCTACCGCCGCTTACTCTGGTGAAGTACCGGAGTCGACGGTGAGCGCGTTCGGGGATCGATATATCGCGTCTTAATGAGACGCAATATCGATCCCAGATTAATCGATTGCTACCCGCCGATACGGCGGGTAGTGAAGACGTACCCACAGTCTGAAGGGGTTTAATATCTAAGGGCTTGATCTTTCCACTGACTGCACACAGGCATACTTTTATTGAAGTCAGTGGGACTCTTTGGGGGTGCATGTATATGCAGTCAACTGCAGAACTGGGACCTCAGGCGATGAGTTATTTTCATATAACTTTGAGTTGATGGACAAAATACATTAAAAATACAATTGCTTCCCTTGCATTACACAATAAGTTACTTCTAATGGGGAGGGGACTTTTGTGTGGTCGTATTATATAAAGGCAAATGTGAGAACTGAAGAGAGTTGATGATAAATAGAAAATGGCTAAAAATTAGTGACAACTGGATAACATGTTAAAATAGGAAAGTGTTAAAATAGCCTACAAGTGGGTGAAAATTATGAAAGCTTTAAACCAAAAAAGCTGCTGTTTTTATATTTTTGATTTTTCTTACCTATCCCCTGCATTCCATTCCGAAAAACTGTCATGTTGCACTTCCCCCCTATTCATGTATGTATATTGTCTATTTCGGGCCAATTATGCTATCATAGAACTTCTCATAGTAGCAAGCATTATGGCAGGTAGTAGGTGTTTACAGGATCCGGCCTTTGGATTGTACATTTTCGTTTTCTGTTTGTTTGGTTTTTTTAATGCAGGGACTAGCCTTACTATGTATGTATTTATATTACCAAACTGTTTTGGGCACCCTGATTCTGCAGTTGATGTGTGAGAGGACCACTGCCTATTGAGGTCTCTGGGATTTAGTGTAGGTGCAACAGTCCACTCGCACAAAATCAGTTGCAGGAATGGGGCCTAAAAGTTTAATCCATAGCCCATGAAGCCAAATCACACTTTGGATCAGCTCATCACAAGTGTGTACGGCATGTTACACAGAAGATGCTAAAAGTTCAAAAAAAAAAGTATTTCTTTTAATTCTACAATATATTTTAATATCTCATTTATTTTTTAGATCAATCCTATGCTCAGGATAAAGAACAAATTGACAGCTCTTGAAATAAAGCACCTTTATTTGTCTACAAAACAGGTACAGAAGAGAGACAGAAGCAGTGAAAACTTCCCCACACTACCCCATCAATGTGACTCATCCCTGACCTGGAGGGGACCACTCCCAGTGTTGAAAGGGGAGTTCAGCGTACATGCTCATACCATTGACTCATTCATACTATTTCTCAAATAATATGATTTTTTTTCTACAAGCTATTTACACATAGGTAGCATGTTCTACTACTGTGCAAATCAGAGTACGTAAGATAGGCAATTATGTATGAAGATACCTAATGAATGAGGCAAGATCCCCAGCAGAGTCCTACCTCATTTGCTCTGCACCTTACAAAATGTGCCCTACAAGATTATAAAAAAATAGCAAAATATTCTAATGTATTATTTGAAAACTGGTAATCATTCAGTTGGATCAGAATGCATAGGCCCAAGGGAGTAGTTATGGTTTCTTATGAAACCTTAACTTTGGTATTTCTGGAGTATAGAGTGCTTCACTTAATATTTTTCTAATGTAACTTTCTGGAATAAATGAAAGACAGCATTTAAGGTTCAGCTAATCCAGCTTGTTCAAGATACGATAATATTCCGTTGGCTTCTGTTTAATTTCAAGTTTATTTATTTACAATGAAATAACTTCAGCCTCCTTCCATTTACAGTAATATGGGCATGTACGATAGCATGCGCTATTCTTCCTGCAGGTTGCAGGGACATCTCAACTAATAACTGTGTCACACTGTCCACACAGTGCCAGCATGTCAGGGAGCCAGCAGACTCGATCTCTTAGCAACATCCTGGGTATAGGTGATTCTGGCAGGAGTTGCCTGATTCACTGCACTTCCTGATTGCTGGAGGGGTGGAGCTAAGCTATTACTTGACCCCACAGCAGCCAGAGCTGCTCAATGCATTTCATGCCAAAGCTGTTTGATCCTGCTTCCTGTGTCTGTGCCTGCCCAACCCAGCCTGGTCTTGTGCTCCTTCCAGTTCCTACCCTTCTTAGAATCATAATGATAGAATATCAGGGTTGGAAGGGACCTCAGGAGTTCATCTAGACCAACCACCTGCTCAAAGCAGGACCAATCCTCAACTCCTATCCTATCTCCTAGAACTGGAAGGGACCTTGAAGGTCATCGAGTCCAGCCCCCTGCCTTCACTAGCAGGACCAAGTACTGATTTTGCCCCAGATCCCTAAGTGGCCCCCTCAAGGATTGAACTCACAACCCTGGGTTTAGCAGGCCAATGCTCAAACCACTGAGCTATCCCTCCCCCTAAATCTAAACTAAATCAAATCATCCCCGCCAGGACTTTGTCAAGCTGGGCCTTAAAAACCTCTAAGGAAGGAGATTCCACCACCTCCCTAGGTAATCCATTCCAGTGCTTAACCACCCTCTTAGAGAAAAAGTTTTTCCTAATATTCAACCTAAACCTCCCCCACTGCAACTTGAGACCATAACTCCTTGTTCTGTCATCTGCTACCATTGAGAACAGTCTAGATCCATTCTCTTTGGAACCCCCTTTCAGGTAGTTGAAAGCAGCTATCCAATCCCCTATCATTCTTCTCTTCTGCAGACTAAATAATCCCAGTTCCCTCAGCCTTTCCTCATAAGTCATGTGCTTCATCCCCGTAATCATTTTTGTTGCACTCCGCTGGACTCTTTCCAATTTTTCCACATCCTTCTTGTAGTGTGGGGCTCAAAACTGGACACAGTACTCCAGATGAGGCCGCACCAATGCCGAATAGAGGGGAATGATCACGTCCCTCGATCTGCTGGCAATGCTCCTACTTATACAGCCCTAAATGCAGTTAGCCTTCTTGGCAACAAGGACACACTATTGACTCATATCCAGCTTCTCGTCCACTGTAACCCCTACGTCCTTTTCTGCAGAACTGCTGCGTAGCCACTCAGTCCCTAGTCTGTAGCAGTGCCTGGGATTCTTCCGTCCTAAATGCAGGACTCTGCACTTGTCCTTGTTGAACCTCATCAGATTTCTTTTGGCCCAATCCTCTAATTTGTCTAGGTCCCTCTGTATCCTGTCCCTACCCTCCAGCGTATCTCCTCCTCCTCCCAGTTTAGTGTCATCTGCAAACTTGCTGAGGGTGCAATCCACGCCACCCTCCAGATCATTAATTAATTCTTCATCCTTGACACCCTGGCTCTGATCCCTGGATCCGCTTCCTGACCACATCTCTGGCTCATTCACTGGTTCTGGCATTCAGTTTCTGATTCTTGGCACTGACTATTCCCTTCTCCCCCAACTAGCCCTGATTGTTTACTTCAACTCAGTTCTGCTTTAACCTCCGGGCCTGGTCACCCCCACAGCTCTGACTGTTTAGATCTGACTGCCCACATCCAACTGTATTTGACACACTATATTTGATTGCTCAGCACTGTCAATTTCTCACTCTTACTAGTACACAGAATCCCTCGAGGTTTGAGAACTTTTTTTTTTTTTTTTTTTTAAAAAAGCTTGATAAACCCTTTCAAGAACCACAACTCTGACTTATTTTCTTGGATGACTACTGGCCTTTTTATCATCTTCCATAGAGTTCAGTTATGTGCTTTTTTCTACTTCAAGCAGCAGGCTAGACACATCAGTGCCATCTTTAATTTCTTTACAGGTGGCCTGGAATGTGTTCAGTTTTGATGTGGCTGCAAACGGAAGCCAATCTTTACTTCCACCTTTAACTTAAGTGTTGGATATAGGATAGATCCGTCAACTCCAATTTCATCAAATAATCTCTTATTTCATGCAGACTTTCTCTGTTATTTAACAGAGTCAGAGGTCATACTCTAGTATCTTATTCTATTCCTTTCTTCTTCCAGAGACTTTTAACTTTGAAGGTTATTCATCTTTTATTATCTTCTCTGATTACTTTCTTTGCAAATAAAATTAAGCTTGGGGATCTGATGTCACCACAGCTGGGGCAGCTAGAGTATATCTTTTTGTATTTCACACAGAGAAGCAGAACTGCAGCTGATTTAATCTTCTAAGCTTGCCCTTCAGTTATTACATATCATTTTTTTTACCATAGCCTGTCATCACTGGTATTTAGGATGCATTAGATAAACTCAGCTCATTAGCTATGCACTGTTGAGCATGGTGCAAATAAACTCATTTGAAGTGACTCTTGCTCTTCTGATATTGAGTTCCAGTAAGCACAGAAGGAGAATGGTTTGCTCTTAAACACATAGGGCTTGCACCACTGATCAGGCTTTCGCCCCCAGTGATAAGTAGATAGAACTTGTCCCTTTTAAAATAATTTTTCCAAGGGTTTCTACAGCAGAGCTGATCCATCCCAGTGAGGGCTGCTTTCTGGCCTACTCAGGGGTCACAGTAATTGTGGTGTAAATTACTGTCTATTTGCACTACCTTCTACTCACAGAAAGGTGCCTCTTTCAGGAGATCTCTCCTTTTCAGCACCCAGTTTTCTCCTCATTGCATTGCAGACAATGCTTCTTCCTTAATAAATAAGGACGGATCTATCATTATTAGATTCTTATTCAAATGTAACATTGAAAGATTGGAATTAAGATTTGTGCAGGTTTTCATGTATGCACTGAATATGATACTATTGCTTGAACTGTGTGCGTATGAGGATATTATTTGTATGTTATTATTGTTATGTAGTGGGCTAATGCTTTAAGATTAATATTTTGTTGGCCCCTGTCAGAAGACAGGATACTGGGATAGATGAACTATTGGTCTGACCCAGTATGGCTGTTCTTATATATTCTTATTTTCATCCATGAAACGTGAATGAGATCAATAGGGTTGCATGGATATACATGGAAAAACAGAAACTGGCTCTTGTCTTTATGATATTCTTCCACTTCAAGCTGATAATGATTTTGCTCTTAAGATTCTTTTGGCTACCAATCAAGACCCTTAATTCTGCACTGGGTCTGCCTGCATAGACCTGTGTCTGTCTGCTTGGAGTCCCACTGAAGTCAGTATGGATCTGCATTATTGAATCATGATGCAGGATGGAAACTTAAACCATTTTTTATGAAGTCACAGAAGCAATGGCTGAATACACATCAAGAGGAAAATTTCAAAATATTTATACAAGCCAAGAGACAAGTAAATAGGTCAGCAATGTTAAGCTGTTTTTGATAGTTTAAAAAAAAGTTTGTCAAACTACCCTGCTTAGCTCGGATTATGCACCACTGAAGGGAACTTTGTCACTGACCTCAGTGAGTGCAATATCAGGCCTTTTATGAGCATCTGTTATTCCATACACAGCCAAAACATTTTCACTCAGCTACTGTAGGCTCAAATTGCCAATTTCAATGAAATTCAGAAACACCAGCAATTTATAAAAAATGATACAATTAGGCACTAAAACATCTATGAACTATTCACACAAACAAGCCTATTCATACTTTTAAACCTTCCACTCCCATCTTGGCACATTGTAAATGCTATTTCAACATAGCTGTAATTTAACGGTAATTGTTTGGGGAAATGCTTGCAATGAAGTGTGATAGTTTGCTATACTTGTGTCTCCTGCTGTTGGCAATGCTCAGAAGCCTAGTCAGAGAACAATGGCCAGCAAAGATCATCTGTCTAAACATTTCATTCTCTTCTAGGTTGCTAAAATATTAAATATACAATACTGCATAAATTCTGTCTGCCAATTAAAATTACCTTAACAGATGCAAAGGTATTTTCATACCAGATTTCTCTCTTCTCCAACAGATATAATTGTAATTAGTAACTTGTGATAATGTCATAAGGAATGTTTCATAATAGGGTAATACTCAGCATTCTGATTTTACACAATCTCCATGTAGACAAAAATAATTTAAGAACAATTATAACTGAGTTCAGATACTAGGGGATTAAAACAATGTCTGTTTATTGTAGCATTTTAATAGGTAAGGCTGAGTTCATATTCTAATTAATAAACTCTTGTGCATAATTTGGTGTAAAACAGGCAATTGCCTTATGTTAATCTGTGTAGCTAACTACCGGTGATGCTTAGGAAATAGGTCTACTTTAAGGTCTCCATGATTGCCTATTGTTCGCCTAAGGCAAGAGTTCTCAAACTGGGGATCGGGACCCCTCAGGGGGTCACGAGGTTATTACATGGGGGGTCATGAGCTGTCAACCTGCTTTGCCTCCAGCTTTTATAATGGTGTTAAATATATACTAAAGTGTTTTTAATTTACAAGGGGGGGTCGCACTCAGAGGCTTGCTATGTGAAAGGGGTCACCAGTAAAAAAAATTTGAAACCCACTGGCCTAAGGGATCCAACCTGTCAAGAGAAGGCCTGGAACTGTATAAAAACCCCTTGGGTCCTGATACTTTTTATCTCAGATCTGCTTGATGCTCCATGCAGGGGAAGCTTAAATCATAAGGCTGAGATCTCCAGTCCTAATCCGGATCACCCTGAATATGAACATTGGACTATAACCTATGGACTAATTCTTAAAGAACTCTTTGTCACTACAAAGCTCACCATCTCTACCATGGATCTGATCTCAGAACTGTACTTATGTCTATATCTACACTCATCTTTTAACCAATACTCTCTTTTTTAAAATAAATTTTAGTTGACTTAATAAGGATTGGCTGTAAACTGGAATATTCATTAACCTGGGAGGTAATGTGTCCGATCCTTTGGGATTGGTAGAACTTTCTTATATGATGAATAAGATGTTCAGTAATCCTCATTGTATTTGATTTGGGTGTCTGGGTGGGGGCCTAAGGTTGCATTGCTTTAAGGGAACTGTGTTGTTGGCTTTCATCACGATTAATTGCAGTTTTAATCACACTGTAAATTTCAATTGGTATTCTATTGTTTAACAACTATTTTTGGATGTTTTCCTACATTTTCAAATATATTGATTTGAATTACAACACAGAATACAAAGTGTATACTGCTCACTTTATATTATTTTTATTACAAATATTTGCACTGTAAAAATAATAAAGGGATAGCTCAGTGGTTTGCGCATTGGCCTACTACACCCAGGGGTGAGAGTTCAATCCTTGAGGGGGCCATTTAGGGATCTGGGGCAAAATCGGTACTTGGTCCTGCTAGTGAAGGCAGGGGACTGGACTCGATGACCTTTCAAGGTCCCTTCCAGTTCTATGAGATAGGTATATCTCCATATATTCATATTCAATAAACAAAATAGTATTTTTCAATTCACCTCATACAAGTACCATAATGCAATCTCTTTATCATCAAAGTGCAACTTACCAATGTAGATTTTTTTTGTTTATAACTGCACTCAAAACAAAACAATGTAAAACATTAGAGCCTACAAGTCCACTCAGTCCTACTTCTTATTCAGTCAATTGCTAAGACAAACAAGTTTTTTACATTTACGGGAGATAATGCTGGCAGCTTCTTATTCACAATGTTACCTGAAAGTGAGAACAGGCACTTCTGTAGCCAGCACTGCAATGACGCTCATTAAAAAAATGTGTTAATTAAATTTTGACTGAACTCCTTGAGGGAGAATAGTATGTCTCCTGTTCTGTTTTACCCGCATTCTGCCATATATTTCATCATATAGCAGTCTTGGAAGATGATCCAGTATATGTTCATTTTAAGAACACTTTCACTGCAGATTTGACAAAATGCAAAGAAGGTACCAATGTAAGATTTGTAAAGATAGCTATAGCACTCAACCCAAGGATTAAGAATCTAAAGTGCTTTCCAAAATCTGAGAGGGACGAGGTGTGGCACATGCTTTCAGAAGTCTTAAAAGAGCAACACTCCAATGTGGAAACTACAGAACCCGAACCACCAAAAAAGAAAATCAACCTTCTACTGGTGGCATCTGACTCATATGATGAAAGTGAACATGCGTCAGTCTGCACTACTTTGGATCATTATCGAGCAGAACCCATCATCAGCATGGACACATATCCTCTGGAATGGTGGTTGAAGCATGAAGGGACATATGAATCTTTAGTGCATCTGGCACGTAAATATCTTGTAACGCCGGCTACAGTGCCATGTGAACGTTTGTTCTCACTTTCAAGTGACATTGTAAACAAGAAGTGGGCAGCATTATCTCCTGCAAATGTAAACAAACTTGTTTGTCTGTGTGACTGGCTGAAAAAGAAGTAGGCCTGAGTGGACTTGTAGGCTCTAAAGTTTACAGTGTTTTATTTTTGAATGCAGTTATTTTTTGTACATAATTCTACATTTGCAAGTTCAACTTTCATGATAAAGAGATTGTACTACAGTACTTGTATGAGGTGAATTGAAAAATATAATTTCTTTTGTTTTTTACAGCACAAATATTTTTGATTAAAAATAAATATAAAGTGAGCACTGTACACTTTATATTGTGTTGAAATTGAAATCAATATATTTGAAAATGTAGAAAACATCCAAAAATATTTAAATAAATGGTACTGTTATTAACAGTGCGATTAATTGCAATTAATTTTTTTAATCGCTTGACAGCCCTAGTTTCTGGCAATTCATGTTGTCACATTTTTCTTCAGTGTTTTAACCAGTGGGCTGCCTGACCTAGTAGTCTGATAGGTTTTTCTATTGACCTGATAATTAGTCTGTGACATTTCTAATTTTCCACATTACAAAAAGGAGTCAAAGGAGAGTTTACATTGTAATTTCTGTTGTTCCCTATAGACCCGAGTCTGCTACCTTTACCAAGATTGAATAGCACACTACTCCACAAGCAGTTTTATTTATTTCATTCTGCCTACTTTTAGAATACTACTACTGAACTTGAAAAAATGTGGGAATATGGTTTTGTAGACATAGCTTTTAGAGAGGTTTGTTATTACTAGAACTCTCACTCTACATTTTTTCCTTCCCTCTTGAACCTTCACACAAGGAGAAAAGATTGTTGACTCCCGAAAGCTAGAATCATTTCTACCTGGTTGTTCACATTTTTATATAAATCTTTTTTTTTTTTTCAGTTGTACCATAATAAAACAATGTTTCACGAAAACCAACAAACTGAATAAATATTTTTATCTAGATTTTTTAAAATGTATAGATTTTGATGGCCTAAGGTAGTTGGTTACCTTAACTACTTCCAGGTTTGTATGTGTGTGTGTTTAAAATTTTTAAAAGATGAAATGGTATGGGCACTTACTACTAGTCATAGTCATGAGAACAAACTCAGTCTATTTTATTATGCAGAATATTAAAAACAGAAGAGAAAAATGTCAATAGCGTCAACTCCACATGGACATGAGCTATTTTTAAATTGTTATTGAATTATGTGGGTAATATTTCACAATAAAATTAAAAGATTCTAGTGAAATCATAGTGAGTTTCTCCTGTAACTGAAATGTCTAGCATCTCATTCTTCAGCCTCTATTTCCTGGCTTTTAAGTTTGTGAGTGAACAAACAACATAGGCATGTAGGGACAAAATTAGAAAGGCCAAGGCACAAAATGAGATTAAACTAGCTAGAGACATAAATGATAACAAGAAACCCTTCTACAAATACATTACAAGCAAGAAGACAACCAAGGACACGGTAGGCTCATTACTCAAGGAGGGGGGAAGACAATAACAGAAAATGTGGAAATGGCAGAAATGCTAAATGACTTTTTTGTTTCAGTTTTCACCAAAAGATTAGTAGCAATTGGATATCTAACATAGTGAACACCAGTGAAAATGAGGTAGGATCTGAGGCTAAAATAGGGAAAGAACAAGTTAAAAATTACTTAGACAAGTTAGCTGTCTTCAAGTTGGTAGGGCCTGATGAAATACATCCTAGAATACTCAAGGAGCTGACTGAGGAGCTATCTGAGCCATTAGCAATAATCGCTGAAAACTCATGGAAGACAGGAGAGATTCCAGAGTACTGGAAAAGGGCAAATATAGAGCCCATCTATAAAAAGGGAACTAAGAACAACGTGGGGAATTACAGACCAGTCAGTTTAACTTCAATATCTGGAAGGATAATAGAGCAAATAATTAAGCAATTTGCAGACACCTAGAAGATAAGATAAGTAACGGTCAATATGGATTTGTCAAGAATAAATCATGTCAAACCAACCTAATAGCTTTCTTTGACAGGGTAACAAACCTTGTGGATGGGGGAAGCAGTATATGTGGTATATCTTGACTTTAGTAAGGGTTTTGATACTGTCTCACATGAGCCTCTCATAAACTAACTAGGGAAATATAGCTTAAATGGAGCTACTATAAGGTGGGTGCATAACTGGTTGGAAAACCATTCCCATTGAGTAGTTATCAGTGGTTTGCAGTCAAGCTAGAAGGGCATATTGAGTGAGGTCCCGCAGGGAGCTGTCCTGGGTCCAGTTCTGGTCAATATCTTCATCAATGATTTAGATAATGGCATAGAGTTTATAAAGTTTGCAGATGATACCAAGGGGGTGCAAATTCAAATGATCTGAACAAACTGGATACATGGTTTCAAGTAAATAGGATGAAAATACTTCTCTTATGAGGGAACAATCAATTGCATTCATACAAAATGGGAAATGACTGCCTAGGAAGGAGTACTGCAGAAAGGGATCCGGGTATTATAGCGGATCACAAGCTAAATATGAGTTAACAGTGCAACACCGATGCAAAAAAAAAAAAAAAAAAAAAGCAGCAAACATCATTCTGGGATATATTAGCAGGATTATTGTGAGCAAGACGTGAGAAGTAATTCTTTCAATCCACTCTGTGCTGATAAAGCCTCAGCTGGAATATTGGGTCCAGTTCTGGACACCACATTTCAGGAAAGACATGGACAAATTGGAGAAAGTCCAGAGAAAGAGCAACAAAAATGATTAAGGGTCTAGAAAATTTGACCTATGAGGAAAGATTGAAAAAATTGGCATTTGGATGCTACAGTGGAAGATTCTGTGTAGTTCAAATGCATCTCAGTTCTGAGCTGCAACAGCCCACTATTTTTGTATTTCATTAAAATTTTATAATTGAGACAGAGCATAGCAAAATTAATGTCCTTATTAAATTGAACAGTTCCATTATTTGTGGCCCAGATTCTGACAGTTCTTTATAAAGCTGTACAAAGTTAGGGGAAGGATAGAAGGAGGCCTCCCCCTCCCCCACCAAGTTCCTGGCTTGGTGGTGAGAAAGGGGAGGCAGGCAAAGGCATATTCAAGGAACAGAGACTTTGCTTTCTCCATGTGTCACTGGAGAGCATATTGCCACAAAACAGAAAGGGAGTAGGGCCACGTCCTTGCCTCCCCTTTCTCACAAGCCTGTATGGATAAGTACACTGCATCCCTTAAGGAGTGTAGCAGTGAGTGTGCTCTCCCTGCATACTGGCTGTTTGTTCCAGAGATTTTCCAGGGTAGTATCATATCCCATCATATCCAATAACTATGGCACTGATCTTGCATACTGAAGTCACTGGGGCTCTGTGCAAGTGCAGGGATTTGCCTGCCCAGAACATCTTGCAAGATTGGGAGTTAGGCCCTGGATCCACAAAGGTACTTAGGCACATAAGTCCTGTTTTTAGATGCCACTGTGATCCCCAAAACTGTCACTCAGCTCCCACCTAAACTTGCTTGGAACTTAAGGTTTTGCAGAAAAAGTTCCCTAGGTCCCTAAGTTTTGGCCTCTGAGCATGTGCACTGCTGTCTCACTCTAGGAATATGGGTACCTATCTCCTGCATAAGTCCCAGAGCAAACTAAATAAAAGGGGAAGGTTACCACTCAGAATCATAGAACTGGAAGGGACCTCAAGAGGTCATCTAGTCCAGTCCCCTGCACTCAAGGCACTCTTCCAATTAAGTCACATGTATGGTCTTACCCAGTTGGCATGCTCAGCAGCCTCCTAACACATCACACACAATACCCAGAGAAAGACAAGGACCTCCCTTATAATCTTTAGCCCAGGGGTTAAAGCACTTATCTGGCATGTGGGTGACCATCCATTCAAGTCCCCTCTCTGCCTCATGAGGTGAAGTGATTTGAACAGGAATCTGTCACTTTTTAAGTGAATGCCCTAATCCCTGGACTATAGAGTCACACTCTCTCTAGCTCAATTGGGGGCGTGGGGGATAGCTCAGTGGTTTGAGCATTAACCTGCTAAACCCAGCGTTGTGAGTTCAATCCTTGAGGGGGACATTTAGGGATTTGGGGCAAAAATCTGTCTGGGGACCTCCTGAGGTCCCTTCCAACCCTGATATTCTATGCTTCAATTACTGAGTTAAGTGGAATAACCTCAATAGGAGAGATTCATAGTAGACTAGCCTCGAACCAAAGGGTTAGACCACTCACATGAGAGGTAGTAGATCCCTGTTCAAATACCATCTCATTAGGGAGAGGGAGGACTTGGTCTGTCACATTCCCGCTGAGTGTTCTAACCACTGGGCTAAAAGTTATAAGGGAGCTCCTCCAGGGCTGTTTTATGTATAGTTAAGCAGCCTCTGAGCACAACTACTGGATCAGGTCCCATACTTAACTTAGATGGAGGAGCATCTATCTTCTCCCACTTCATGGATCACCTGCCTTGTTGCAGCCCACACTTAGGTGTCAGTCACCATGAGAGGGGTGGGGCTTAGCATATATCTCATCAGCATCATGACTAACAATGACTAACATAAGCAGTTCCCCACCTAGCTTTGTAGATCATGTGCCTCTCTCTCCCCATTCATCATACTAACTCAGGCTTTGTGCATCACAGCATTGTGCCTGTGATTTTTCTAGTAGCTTATTGTGGCACTGAGCATTGCAACACCTTGGTTACTGTGTCTGGTCAATGAATGGAACACTTATTGATTTCAATGGGAGCTGTGTGCACAGCCTATACCAAAATCAAAGAGAGCACTAATTAGAAAAATTTAGATATTCTCTTATTTTTTTCCTTTTAATTTGCAATATGATGAAGTGCAAAGGAAGCAGCAAATAAACACCAAAGCTGAGATTAGTTTAGAGCAGAGTTTAGTGTTAGATTTTTTCTTTCAGAAAGTCAGTGCTACAATAACATTCACATTAGTTGATGAACACTCATCACATTTAAATGTTGCTTATCAAAAAGCAAACAGTATTGATTAAAGACAACTATTCTATACACTGATCCAGCTAAAAAAAAGACCTCATTTCATAAACGTATTTCTAAAAACTAATGTGATCTTCAGAATTAAAAGAGGCCTGTAATTAAAAGCTGATGTGGGGAATTTTCCTCCCTTCTCTCACAGTATTTCCTTATATTCTGTACTGCATATTTAATTACTTTAAGAGAGGAAACAGCAGTCAACCTTGTTCTGCCTCAGTTCAATTCCTGAACTGAAAATCATACTTATACAGTGTTTCAGAAACACATTTTCCTCTTGCAACTCTTGATCAAGCATAGGACAATAACTATTACAAATTCAGTGCCGACACACACAACTGCTTTTTGTAATCTAAAGCTCAAGAGAATAAATTAAAGCACAATCTGTCATAAACAGTCTGCAATAAGAAAGTTTATACAATAAGAGTCCAAACTAGGATTTTGTTGTTTTAAAATGAAGCTACTCAAATATGAAGAATAGTTAGGGTCTTTGAAATAGATGGGGAGTGTGGTGGTATAGAAAGAGGAAAGATTCTGTTACTTATACCTGTTACTTGTTTCCCTATTCCCCCCATTGAACCTTTTGTTGTTTTCTCTCTTTTGCTTCTTCCATACAGAAGGAGACAGACTGGGTTCCCTAACAGGATGTACCCTCCTCATGGTCATGTGCATCTGGGCTATGCCCATTGGGTAGAATTCACAAATATAAATAGGTGCTTAACTCCCACTGATCCACTTATCACCAGGTGCTGGAATTCTTCAGGGAGATGCTGAGTTCTGCTGACCAATTGTGGCAGATGCAGCTTTTTAACCCAATCTGGATTTAAGAGAAGTGGGAGTGAACATTTTAATAGGAGTATTTTAAGGTTTGGAATCAAGATGTTCTAAGAGATAAACTATAATCAACTAAGGCTGAGGGTAAAGCTGAATCCCACACAATTGATTAGTGTTTTTGAACAAAGTGGGAACTACTCCCATGTGTATGTGAGAAAGATCTAATGTGTATATAACTTTACATATTCAAATAATTGTTACTTGAGCTTGCCCAGAACAAGTAAAAGACACTTCTTTCCTCTGCTCTAGCTTAAGAAATAGGCTTGAAGGAACTGATTGCCATGAGATATCACTGAAGCCAAGAACTTGGCAGAATTTATAAAGATTAGACAGTCATATGCATTACAAGAACACGCAGTGTTATAAAATAAATACTAAAAAGAACTTGGGAAGGGATATAAGCCCTCAAATTTGGGGGCATAACCCAGCCTTTAACCACTGAAAGCTTAGGAAGAAAGCTTTCCCTGAGGCCAGGATATTTGATAACTGCCTACAATAGGAGTTTCTGCCTTTTAAATAGCCAGTGCTAGCCACTGTCAATGCCAGGATACTGAACTTAATGGACCCATGGTCTGGCTGAGCATATTCTCTCTCTCTCTCTCAAACAAACAAAAGCTCAGAATATTAGGAAAATCTTTGTTGCTTCATTCACTGAGCTTTAAATCCCTGTTTCTGAAACTGCTTGGGTGATGTTCCCTAAACTTTCAGCCATGGTATGACAAAGTGGAGGGGTTGGGGTTTCAAAATCAGATTTTTAAAACTTCAGTCAGGGAGCAGAGGCAGGGCTTATTAGGGGTGAGCAGCTTATCTTGTACCTCCACAGTGCCTAGCACACATAGGGACTAGAATTAGGGGTGCTGTGGGTGTGGCAGCAGCACCCCCTGGTTTGAAGTGATTTCCATCATATACAGGGTTTGCAGTTTTGTTCAATGGCTTTCAGCACCCCCTACTATAAAACACTGTTCCAGCACCCCGATAGCAAGGGGGCCTGTAGATGACTTCACAGCGGATGGGTCATTATCAGTAAGTCAGGGGCCCCAATCAAGGCTGTAACCCCAGCCCCAGAGGCGAGCGGCGAGAACACGGGCTCGGCAGGGCCCCGACGCACCTGCTCACCTGTCTCCAGCTGGGGGGGAGGGGGGTGCGCAGGCGGCCACGCCCCCCCACGGGCTCAGCGCAGGCGCCCTGGCGGCTACCGCAGGCAGGGGGCGGCAACATGGCGGAGTGAGCGGCGGCGGCGGCTCCGGTTCCACAACAACAGCGGCGGTATCGGCGGCGCAGCCAGCGGCTCGCAGACCCGTGCCCAGCCCGCTTCCCAGCGCCGCCTGCTCCTCCGGCCCCGCTGCGGGGAGGCGGCCCCGGGCGGGCGGGCTCCGGCTAACGGGGCAGCAGCGCCCATAATAATCCCTCATTATAGCGGAGCGGCTGCCGGGACGGTCCCTGCTCCTCGGACCGGCTCCCTGCGGCCCCGCCGGGCGCTGCTGCGGTGGATGCTGGGCTGGGCTCGGCCGGGGGCAGGTGCCGGAGGGCGCGGGGGGTAGATGGCGAGTGAGAAGCCGGTGTCAGGGCCGGACCCGCAGCCCGCGGGGCTCATCCCTGTCGGGGCCGGAGGAGGCGGCGGCAGCGCCGCGGTGATGGGGGAGCTGCGAGCGTCGGGCTCCGGGTCCGTGGTGCTCCCCGCGGGGATGATTAACCCGTCGGTGCCGATCCGCAACATCCGCATGAAATTCGCCGTCCTCATCGGACTCATCCAGGTCGGGGAGGTCAGCAACCGGGACATCGTGGAGACCGTGCTCAACCTGGTAAGGGGCCGGCACCCCTCCCCATAGGCACCCCTGCGGGCAGGGCTAGGGCAGCCCGCGCCCCCTGCCGATCCCCGAGGGACCCAGGCACCTACTACGCATCCTCCCCAGTTGGCGACTTCCCTTCCACACGCACCCCACCCATTCCCCCCATGCGAATTCCCACCACTGCTCCCTCCCTAATCCTAAAACCATGCGTATCCATTGATTGCCCCTTTCCCCCGCCCCAATCCCCTACATGCACCCATTGCTCCCTCTCCACCCCAGGAGAGACCCTGGCATACTCCACCCTTCCCCACAATGCCGGTTTGTGAGACGCACACTCATCCATATGCAACCCACTCGCTCTACCGTGTACCTAATGGCTCCTTCCTCATCCCTCTGCTCAGCCTAAACTCCTCACAGGACCTCAGCTGGTGAAACAAACACGTACTTTTTACAGTCTAATCTCCCTTCTCCTTCCCCTGCCCTGTCTTCTGTTGTGGAAGTGGAGTGGGTGCAATTTGTTTGTTGTATATTAGAACCAGTAATTGACAACTTCAGGTGCTTGCAAACTGCCAGAAAGCCTGACCACTTATTCCTCTGAAGAAAAGGGGCATTTAATGTTGTATCTGTTTTTAATTGTATAAGATTGAAAAGCAGCACGAGCTGGTATCTTTCCTTGGAGATGCAAATGTGTGAAAGATTTAACCCTGTTAACTCGGAGCTAATCGGGTTTGATATGTTGAGGAGAGTTTTTGCTTCCTTTTAATAAGTGTTGATTGCTACAATCTGTTGTAAGGGATTCGTTTGCTCACGTCTTAATCCCGTTCTAGTGTACCAAACTGCATTCTTGCCTCCAGAATTACGGGTGTCAAAATGGTCTGTATGATGAAAATCATTATTACATGTGGGTATAAAACACAAAACAAGAAAAGGATGTTGCAATGTAGCTCCTTGGTCATTCACTCACTTCATGGTATGAAAGAGTTACTGCAAGATTGTATGACTTAATGTTTTTGCGCTACCTACACTAAAGCCTGGGAAATCTACAGAAGTCTAAAGAGAGGGAAAAATGGATCTAAAAATGAATCACTTTCAATTATGTGTAATTTGGTGCTGCTCCTGAATGCAAGCTTCACTGCAGCAAAGCTTTTGAAAGCAGTTCAGTCAACGAAATATATCCTCTATTTTACTTATGAAGTAGGATAGAAAGCCACTGCTTAAGACTGAAGGGCACTTAATTTAAACTGCCGTTCTAACAAACAAGTTTAAAATGTTTATTTTGTAACAAAAGCATGCACAGAGATAAAATTGTATCTGGCACTTTAAAACCATGTATTCTTCCGATGTTTGACAATTATTTGCATTTGACCCTAACCCAGGCTGAATGGAAGAGCTGCAGCATTCAGAGAGCGACGTGGGTTGGTTAGATCATTTTAATCTTTATGGCTTATATGGATGCACAAGAGTTAAAGCTCTTGTTTTGTGAATATGTCAAGTCAAAGACAGACAACTGATAGGAGTTTCCTCTGTTCTCTTTTCAAGCTCTTTTGTCTTTACAAGTAATCTTTCAGATAAACTATTGTGTTATAAGTTGTCAGAACTTGGTAGTCATCACTTTACTGGATATTATCCATTCATTTCACAGTAGCACTGGGAATAGGGAAATAACATGAAGTGATTTCTTTTAGTAGCTTCAGATAGATCACGACATAAGTGTAGAGTGCTTAATCTTTTTCCTGTGTTTAACCTCGTTTGTTGGTATTGCTAATCAAAAGGGAAGAAGCTTAAATCTGACAGCCTAATTGCTGATACACAAACTAACGTTAAGTTTTGGTTTTGGTTTTGGTTTTGGTTTGGTGATATTTCTCGGAAAGTCATAAAATGTTTGTTTAAAATATTTGGTTACAGGATCTATCCACTGTTTAGTTATTGTTGAAATGTATGCACTTAAATCTAGAAATATGAATAAAGGTTGTAGTAATGCTTTCAACATCAGGGGACACACGTGAACATAAAACCACTTGGGAAGCTACTGCAGTAGCTATGCATTCTGGATAAGTCATTGCTTAACAGATGGACTCAGGCATACAATAGCATAGAAAGAATATCATCTTTCTTTGATGTGGAAATATAATCTAACACTCTCCAGTGCACTGCATGACTAGTATGCATTTATGCTTATATTTTGGAAGTTAATTTGCTCACAAGTAAAACAAACAGAATGAGCCTGGAAGCTAGAAAACAAAATTATGATCCTGTAAACTACCAACGTTCCCCTGCTGCTGCATTATTGATTTTTAGCTCCAAGTATTTAAAATGAAATGAGTTTCTTTATTTTTAGAGGTGGGTTTATTTATTTATTTTTTTTATTTTTATTTTTTTAGGAAAAGCTTGAGGTTGAGGAAAACAATTTATAGTTGCTATGCTATACTATACTATTTATGAATGAGCGTCCTTTAGTTGTGTGCGCTAATGTGAATGGGCATTGTTTAAAGTGCTGTCTTCAATGACTTCTTGGATTAGATGATATAGTGTGCCAGTCTCTGACATTAATCTTGCCTTTAACTATCCCGTAGCATGTACACAAGCCATTTGGAGGTGTCTAGCTTTGTTTTATTTAAGGGAGTCTACAGTAGGTTGGGCTTCTCTTATTACCTTATAGGTGGCTGTCACAATAACTTCTGATTCTTGAAAAATGACATCTGTGATACAGTCTGTATGATGAAAATATTCTCTGTATCCAAACATAACATAGAATTGAGAAATTGCGGTCCCTGAATTAATGCTGAGCCGGCTATAATGTTGGGAAATCCTGATGTGAGAGCATTAAAGTAAAACTACAACATAACCATCAAATATTCTAATCACTACATTTAACTAAAAGTGAATAAACTACTTAAAAATGCCCTTGAATCACTTTTTATATTGTATTTGTCTCAAATGGACTAGGTTTTGACTGAGAAATTCTGCTCATCTGTGGCATACGGGAAAGATACAAAGATTGAGGTTTAAGTGTTGTTGCTGTTCACAATTGTTTAAAATAAACTGCTGCCTACATATAAGTTATTGAATAAATTGATTACCTTAAATTAACTCTGAAAAATCTGTTTGAGTATTCCAAAATTATGCCGCATTTCTCGCATTTCCCATCAAGTGATCCAGTCTGAAGTAGTTCAAAGTGTACCATTTAAAAATCAACTTTTGACACTGCAGTGACATAGTACCGTTGTATCTTGTAGTACGGAAGATACTGTCACCAGGTACTTCTGGAGTGGGAATATTGGGTGTGTAATGGTGCCCTCCGTAGCAACAAAACAGCGCACACAGGCTAAATTCTACCCTCATTTTTACTCTTGCAATCCCATATATGTCATGGTAGAATTTGGCCCTTAATTATATTTATATTTATTGATATCCCAGCACTGGTTTGAATGTTCCGGAATTAAAAAACTGGTACATTAAAACATTTATCTGTTCCTTAGTCAAAGATTTACTATAGGGATATTTTCCTTTGAAGTTTTGTCTTGTGGAGTCAAACTGTTCAGGACCTTTATTTACCTCCATGTGTGCTGATATAGGTTAGTTTTGAACTATCAATTGTGGGGTTTAGTATCAAATTTACTCCTTTCCCCATACTTCTTATGAAAGGTCATCTTGAAACTGAAAGCGTAGCTAGTTAATGGTCATTATAGAAGATGCTATGTTGATTGTCAAAGCATCTGTTAGGTCACTAACCAGAGTGCATATGTTGCTGTCAGTGCTCAAAGTAAGTTTTAAGGTTTGAAACCAGGTAGAAAGAGGATGGCTGAAGCCTGTCATAACTTCTAGACATATAGAATTTTTTAAAGGGCTAAGAAAGATGGACTTGGAGACAAGCTTTATAATATTGAATTGGATGCAGTTCATAGCTCTCTTAGGAGCAGGATTATTGATCCCCTTCATGGTGGTGCATGGACCTTCTGTAACTAAAGTTTTGCTCTTCTGTGTCATAAGGTTTGAGAAAATAATTGGACAGGATCAATTTGGTGAATGAGACTGGGGAATCTACTGACTTTAAGAGGAGAAATATTTAGTGGCAATAAAATTGGTATGGAGGCTATCAAAGCTCTGAGGTTCTTGTGGAGGAAGAACTACTTCCTTAGCCTTGGAGGATTTCTCCCCCACACAAGAACTGTTCAGATTGTATTCTGGAGGTAGAATTAGTGTTTAAAGAGAAACTTGTACAGGTATAACTACATCAGTGTAGTTACATTGGTGCAGCCCTTTAATGTAGATACATGGCATTGATGTAAAATGGGGGTTGCCGGTTACAGATGCATCTTAGGGTGGTGCAGTGTAGCACATCTGCACTGGGGATTTGTGGGGTGCGAAATAGAGCCTAAGGTATCTTAAAGTTGTTGTTTCAGGGTGTGCGTTTTCCAGATTTTAGAAGTAAATGCTTCATTAGTTTACATTTTATTTGCACTTGGAAGGGTTTCTTAACTGTAAAAGCTAGGATGCATTTTTTTTAAATGAGAGCTTAATTTGCAGTAGCAGATGAGGTAAGATCCCTGCGGAAGTTTCCTCTCCCCTTTGAGTGGATTTGTCAAGCCTTATGCTATATTATGGCTCTCCTAGTGATAGTTCAATGTAGGTAATGAACTTTTTATCCCCCTTGGCACTGACCGTTTCTCTTGCTAGAGTGTATTTGGAAACAAACTTTGTTTATAAATCTAAGAGAACAAAAAAAAGCGTATAAAATCATGAATATAGCACTATATTACTGATGGTATACTTAATGGCTAAACTCAGGTGTTTGGCAATTTCTAACTTTCCTTTTGTATTGAAAGTTCTGATGGATGGTCCTATAAAAAGCCAGATCTGGTTAATCTGTCAGTTTGTTTTCCAAGCATAGAAATATACTGTAAAATATTTTCCAGAAAGTTGGTAGTGCTCTTTATCAAATGTTGTGTTTACATATCTATGTAAAAAACCTTGGCATGAGTGCAGTCACTTGTGGAATGTGCTCTTAAGGTTGAAAATAATTGTTACAAGTAATAATGTACTTCTTAGTATGCTTGCTTTCATTAATAATAATAATAATAATAATAATAATAATAAAAAAAAGCACAGAGTGGCATTCCAAATAGATGATTATTTCATGTCTGTCTAGAAGTGCACATAATTTAAAAAAAAATAAGCATAACTGCATTTGTTTAAATTAATCCTTCAAATTAATGTTTGTTTCAGAATGAATAGCCATTCTACACCAGTGTTGGATTTCTAATAATGGGTTTTCATTTAAACACATGGAATATTTAATACAATATTCACATTAATGTATCACTTTAGTGTTGAATCAAAACATAAGTCAAGAAATTCACAGGTTACAGTTTCCAAAGCAACCTTTACTCAGCCTCATTGAAAGGTATAAAAATTCAAAAACTTTACTGTTAAGGTTACTCAGTACAGTTGAAGAGAAGCTATACCATCCTTTGAAAAGAACAAACGAACATGAAAATAAAAAGCTGAAGTTACAAACATTTTTACATCAACATCCAATTTGTATATCGTTAAACAGAAAGGGGGAAAGGTGAATAACTCCTTCATATACATGAGGGTGTATATCAAAATATGGATTATAAAGGAACTGTCAATCTGAACTATGGAGCTGGAACCAGAACCTGCATCACATAAAACGTACGATTTTCTCTCAATTTCTCCTTGTGTATATATCTCTTTACATAATTGTCTGGAGTATATATCCATGGTGTATATGATATGGTGGTGGGACCATTGGGGAAAGTGGAGCTGGAGCCAAGGCACAGAAGCTCTTCTGAAGTCCGCACCTGAAGCTCACTTAAGTTGCTTAGGGCATGGTCTGCCTAATGGTGGCTCCCAAAAAAGTACTCAGTCTGTTGTGAGGTGGAGCTAGGGGTTGCCACCCATCCAGGTTTTACCCAGACAGTCTGGTTTTTGGCTTCTGTGTCTAGGTGCCATTTAGGGTTGCCAGGTGCCCGGTTTCCAACCAGAAAGTCAAAAAGCCTGCCTAGCCAGGGCTGCCTCCTACCTGCAGGCAGGCTCCTTGTCAGGCTGTAGCAGCTCCCGTCCTAGCCCTGGAGCAGAGGGAGCACAGTTTGGGTGGGTGGGGGAGGTGGAGATGATCCAGTGAGCGACAGGGATGTGAGGGAGCAGAGTGAGTGACGGAGGGCAGGGTCTTGGGGGGGGGAAGAGGTGGAGCAGGGGTGGGGTCTTGGGGTCCAGTTACCAGCAAATTGAAAGGTAGCAACCCTAGATGGAGCAGAGAACATAAATGTAACTTGAAGGGTTGTGGGGGAGAACTGGAATGTCTGAAGAGGCATAATGGGAGATCCAGAGGCAGCAAGGGTCTGTTTTTGGTGATGGTGGGGAAATGGGATATCTGGAGGGTGATGTGAGGTAGCTGTGGTCCTAGGGTCAAACTGGGGGGGAGCTGGAATGTTGAGGGAGTTCATGGGATAGAGTATCAGAGGGGTAGCTGTGTTAGTCTGTATCCACAAAAACAACGAGGAGTCCGGTGGCATCTTAAAGACTAACAGATTTATTTGGGCGTAAGCTTTTGTGGATAAAAAAACCCACTTCTTTTGATCCATGCATCTGAAGAAGTGGGTTTTTTTTACCCACGAAAGCTTATGCCCAAATAAATCTGTTAGTCTTTAAGGTGCCACCAGACTCCTCATGGGGGAGAGTGGGGCTAACACCTCAGAGAACTAGAACCTGGGATCAGAGACTTTTTTTGTAGGGAAGGAACCACTTCCATACGTGATCAAGTTATAATAGGTAAATTTTGTTAAGAGATTAATCTTTTTCAAGAGCCTCTGAAGGCTGTGGTGGAATGGGTTGGAATGTTGTGACAGAACATGGAGGGAAGCAATGCTAACTGGACTGTATTTTTATATGCTGGTTAACTGGAGTATGCATCTTAATAGGTGGTTCCCATTAGAGGGATCCATTTGCTGACTACTACTTTCTCGTTTTAGAAAAAACTCAGTCACTTTATAATATACTGGGTTCTTAGTTTTGAATACCAAACTACACTTCTGCCCATTTAGTAATGTAAATATAAATCTTATGCTGAGAAAATATGCAGATGTTCAAAATATGATAAATGCTATGTTGGGCTCCCCAGGCTTTGCCCCTCATCAGAGGGTTTCAAATTAAGGTAGAGGAAATATAGGCACATGACTTTAGGGGTCCACCTCCCAGAGTCGTCATGATAGGATCAGAATTTAAGCTTTCATTTTAATAAAAAAGTTTCCAGTCCTCATGATTAGGAATAAAATAAAACCTGCGAAAGTGGACTCAGTGATGTTTGCCTGAGTTTGCAGAGAAATTCTGCTGGACCAAAGTAGACAAGGCCCCTGTTTCTCTGCAGGAGACCCAGAGTAAAAATTTGCAAAGCATCAGAGTGACTTAAGAGCCTAAATCCCACTGACTTTCACTTAGGGTACGTCTATACTTACCTCCGGGTCCGGCGGTAAGCAATCGATCTTCTGGGATCGATTTATCGCATCTTGTCTAGACGCGATAAGTCGATCCCGGATCGATCCCGGAAGTGCTCGCCGTCGACGCCGGTACTCCTGCTCCGCGAGAGGAGTACGCGGAGTCGACGGGGGAGCCTGCCTGCCGCGTGTGGACCCGCGGTAAGTTCGAACTAAGATATTTCGACTTCAGCTACGTTAATAACGTAGCTGAAGTTGCGTATCTTAGTTCGAAGTGGGGGGTTAGTGTGGACCAGCCCTTAGGTTTAGGATTTTAAATGCCTAAGTCACTTTTGAAAATGGGGTCACTGAGGTGCTTTTGGAAAACTTTACCTATAATTGTTTTGCAGGTGGTGAGGGCTCAGGGTCAGATGCACTGTTTGGCTTTTCAGATGTGGCTTCCCTTAGTGGGACTTAGGCTAGGTCTACACTACCCGCCTGAATCGCCGGATAGAAATCGATCTCTTGGGGATCGACTTATCGCGTCTCGTCAGGACGCGACAATCGATCCCCGAATCGACGGGCTTACTCCACCAGCGGAGGTGGGAGTAAGCGCCATCGACTGGGAGCCGCGGCAGTCGATTTTGCCGCTGTCCTCACAACAGGGTAAGTCGGATCTGATACGTCGAATTCAGCTACGCTATTCCCGTAGCTGAATTTGCGTATCTTAAATCGACCCCCCCCACGTAGTGTAGATGTAGCCTTAGATGTTCTCCCCCTCCCCACCCCCAGCTCTGCTCCTCCCATGTGGCTCCACAATTCAGGCTATGGGAAGGGGAGAAATGATGGTACTTTCCCAAGCACCATCCACTCAAAATGGAATTTTGTGTGCAGAAGATTGTGTAGGTCTTCATAATATGATCTTCCTTCTCCTTACTTCCATGCTTTGATTAACAGTTGAAGTTTCACAATGTTGACATTAAAATTCTCATCATTGGGCATTTGAGTAAACACGTCAGAAAATGAATGGAACTTCATATCACTGAGCTGCTTCAGATTCTCTGCAAACCCAGTCAAACATCACTACATGATTGGTGATTTTTCTGTTCACACTCTGAAGGTGTTCTGCTCCAACTAGTGGTGCTAAAAACTTTGATTCTGATATTCTGGAGAACAAGATGTGGCAGGTCACTGAACTGTTATGACTCTGTCCAATTTGAGCCCTACTTTAAAAGGTCAGGACAGTAAACTAGGACCTCCAAAGGTTACATTCCATACCAAGCAAAGTTGCTTAAACTTTGTACCTCAATATCTATCGTAAAATGGGTATAATCTTCTTACAGATGTGATAATTAATATTTGTAAAGTGTTTGGAGATCCTTTGAATATTTCATATCTATGCCTTGAATTTCAATAAAAATCGTAATGATATGCTGCATAGGAACAATGTGCTAATATTGAAGTGGGAACTCTAAATGTAGAATTTATTAACAGTGTAAGATTTTACCCATATCACTTTACTCAAGGGTTTTTTGCACACACTTTCAACCCAGAATGGATGTGAGGTTGGCAATCTGTTAATACATAACTGAGGGATACGCACCTTACTCCCACAACCATTCTTTCCTGAGGTGGTTGTATATTGTTAGCCCAAAGGCTTCTAAACATACTCGCCCAATTTTAATTCCCTTACATTAACTTGAACCAAGGTCTTTTCAGAAAAGGTGAAAACTTTTGCATGCTAGAATACACTTAGGTGAGAAAACAGATAACAAGTCTTGGAGTTATTTCCTAGTTTTCAGTAAAGAAATTGAAGGGGGACAGGTTACAAAGTAGCAGCCGTGTTAGTCTGTATCTGCAAAAAGAACAGGAGTACTTGTGGCACCTTAGAGACTAACAAATTTATTTCAGCATAAGCTTTTGTGGGCTACAGCTCACTTCTTCAGATGCATAGAGTGGAACACACAGACTGAAGCTATTTATACATACAGAGCTGTATGTATAAATATCTTCAGTCTATGTGTTCCACTCTATGCATCTGAAGAAATGGACTGTAGCCCACGAAAGCTTATGCTGAAATAAATTTGTTAGTCTCTAAGGTGCCACTAGTACTCCTGTTCTTTTTTTGACGGGGGGCAGTTAACAATAAAACATGTCCAAATTTTTCTACTGCTACAAGTAGTACTTAATTCTACTATAAATGAAAGATTAAAGAAGAAAAATGGCTTTTCCGTTTTTAGGTTATATTTTGTATATAGTTTTCCCCCCCACTAACTGATCCTTGTTTGTGTGAGTCTTTCATACCAGTAATAGAATAGAGAAAACATCACAGAAAACGAGGCATGGAGGAAATCTCTTTTAGGGTTTTATAAAGCAACCATCACTGTGTTGATTATAAAACCACAATTACTAGAAGGAGACAAGCCAGTGGAAGTACCTGAAACTACTTTACTTTAAACTTTTTTTTAAAATTGACAATGTATTTAAGACCTGCTAGGCCTGCAGTGACTTAAAAATGTTAAATATTGCACCTATATAACATTTGACACAAAGACTCACTATTCAGTAACCACGCTTACATATTTCTTTAGTTGAAATGTTTTGTGTACCTATACTGTCTACAATAATTTGTATGAACAATCGAGAGGAAAAAAGCTTACATTTTAAGTCCATATGCAGTCTTTAGTTCACTCCAGTAGATACTTAGTCTTTTTGTTCTGTGTTTGGACAGAGCCAAGCAAAAAGGGGTTCTGATCTGCAACTGGGTCTTGTAGGCACTATGATGATACAGTTTTATTGGCTTGCAAGCTATAGTATTGCAATATACCATAATCTCAAGGTGGATTGATTTAAATAGCCAATTTTAATCATGATTTAAATCAGCAGGCAGGAAAACTTGATTCAAATTATTTTAATCTTGTTTTGGATTTGTACTTTCAATTTGTCTAAAGAAGGGTTGATTCTCACTGGTTGGTAACCATTAAAACATTGATTTGCAACTAAATATAGCCTTTACACTGTTTGGTGCTTCTTTTACTAACCGGGGGGGTATGCTCCATCTATACACATTTAAGGTATTGCATAGCTTGACATGTTTATTCAGCTACTTAATTTTTCATTTTTTTGTCAGAATATGGTGAATGATACATTTCTTATTCACTGGATTGATGTTTTTAATTCTATTTGTGTGAAGCTCTGTTTGGATGGAAATTAAAATGCAGAAAATTTTTTAGAAAGTTTTATTTAACTATAAAAAAAATCATTCTAAAATGTGCTGGATACATTAAAAATTATCAAAATGCGGTTGTTAAAACAGATTTATTAAGCAAAATATTATCTTTAGTTAGTGAAATAAACTGATTGTTCTGGACATCATGCCCTTCAAAATTTTAAAACTAGTAGATCTCAGCATCACATTCCATTTTTATTCATAGATTGGAAGAGGAAAATAAGCTTCCCTATTTTTTCTACTCCCAGTTGGTGTTTCAACCTTGACACAACTAGTTATTGAACTGAATAGTTGCATAACCTGAAATGAGGTTTGCCATGACTGTTGACCATGTGACTAACTCTTTTCTAGTGTCTATTTTGTTTACCTCCCTTTTCACAGAATCTGCAGCACTTTGAAAAGGTAAAATTGATTGGTGTATTTTTGTTTCGTTTCCTTGATGAACATAAACATACTGACTGTGTCCTGTCACTTTAGTCAATGTCAACCTGTGACCTTACACTAGTACTTAAAATAGAGCTCTACCCATTCTACATGGTTGCTGAACATCAGTAGTCAATTATTTTTTGTCAAGGTCCAGACTCTAGGGAAAATAATAAAATAACAATAATGATGATAAAAAGATTTTGGAGTCCATTCAAAAGTGTCTATCGGTCTGGATTTGGCCTGCAGTCTGCATATTGACTATCCCTGCTGTAGAACCTGTTGACATTGAGATTTGCAACTGCTTCCTTTCTTGGATCACACTCAGACCCATTATTCAGGAGATGGGCAAGAAACATGTGGCATGATTAAATTACCCTTGTGCTGGTACTTGCTAGACGCTTTCATCTTCCTTCTGTTCGTTTAATACTATTTTCCTTGAGAATGCTTCTAAAGTAAAATTTACATCTGCATGTGGATTTTAGAGACCTCTGAAATACTGGCTCTAAAATCAGAAGCTTTGCTCTCAAGATTAAACTTCCAGAAGGAGCCCCTGCAGGATGCTGGCAGAGAGCAGCTAATGTGCACAACATACATGCTCAGAAAGAAACAAAAGGCAGGATTCAAACTCGCAGTATATGGATGCTCTTCAGGTTCAATGGTCACATCATATCATCCTTGAAACTCTCATTGACATCAAGCTGCCTGCATACACTCAGGCTTGCAACAGCGCTCCAGTGCTATTGTATATGTGCAAATGACTTTAACTTATCAACTTGGCTCAAGCCACATTGCAGATTCAGCTTTTACCCTAAGTAACTTGTTAAGCATAGTTTCCCTAAAGCGGCAATGGATGCCAGACAGGGGTGGCTCCAGGCACCAGCGCAGCAAGAGCGTGCGGGTGGCGGCCTGCCGGTCGCTGTGAGGGCGGCAGTCAGGCGGGCTTCGGCGGCATGCCTGCGGTTTTGGCGGCAATTCGGCGGCGGGTATGTCGAAGCAGCGGGACTGGCAGATCACCCGCAGAAACGCCGCCAAATCCGCGTGACCATGGACCGCCTGCAGGCATGCCGCAGAAGCCCGCCTGACTGCCGTGCTTGGGGCGGCAAAAAACAGCCGCCCCTGATGCCAGACTCTAGCTAAGAAGTCATGAATATGTAGTATCAGATTGGCAGATTCATAGGCATAGTATGAACTCCAGGTGTTAACAGAAAAAAGTTATAAGGGGTATAAAATATTGATATGAGGTGATTTTTCTTGGTTACTGAAACTTGGGATCCTCTTGACCTCTTATTTAGACTACTTATCCTATTCTGATTCCAATGAGGGACAACAGTTTTCAGGGTAATCTGAGTAGGCATATGGATTTTGGAGCACTTGGACAAACCATTGTTTAAACAAGAAACTAATCTCATTCTTCACTGTAGTGATGCTGCTGGCCCAGTACAATAGTGATTTCAGGTTTTCAGCTTCTGTGTTTAATTATTTTCTGTGTTAGTGTACTTTTGGCTACTTTAGATCCTTGTAACTTCCTAGAAACATGGTACATATAGGTTTATTTGAACTGATAGTATATATTTGAGAGGAAATCAGTTTTTGAAAAAGAAAATTCACAAAAAGGTTTTAAAAAACGGTTTCCTTTGTTTGTATACAAATTTCTAATTGTTACCGCGCATGCAGAGTGTTATTTAACGTACTGCTGTGTGTGACCAAGAAGTAAATAATAGAGGATGAACAGGAAGTGATGCAGGCTATAATTTATAGAGGACCGTGTGATTAAGACATGGGTTTGATTGAAACTTCATTTAAAGAAACAAAGTTTTCTGGAGGCTTGCTTGTGCTTTCAAAACAAAATGCCGTGTCTTGAAAAATTACAGCTAGTATTTTTTGTTTAGTCTGAAAATTGAAATCCTAGCTAAATAGTATGTACATATCTTAGTGAGAAGTTCTTTTTAGCACTGTAATAAAAAGATGCTGTGGCATTGTTGAAAATTACTGCTTACAGTTGCGTTAGAGGAATTTAGCATTTTGCAACAATTGTTAACTCCAGTCATTACTATGGATTGTAAACTGTTTTCAGTCTTTTGCATTGTAGCACTTTTTTATGCTAAGGGCCTGATTCTTCTCTCATCTACCCTACTGTAAATCATGAGTAAATAATTTTAAGCAATGAGTTGCACTGGTTTAATGAAGACAAAAGCAGATCCAGAGTTTTCATTCCCATACATAATTTGTTGTATTTTTCCTTAGATATTTATTTCACTAATATTTGAAAACTATTTAAACCAATGAAGTAAAAAATGCATGGAAAAACTATTGTTCCTCATTGTCTGTAGGGACAGTGTCGAGTAGGGAAGAAATGCATTGTCTGCTTTGTTGTGACCTAGCTTTGTTTTCTGAGATGATGGATTTGCTTAAGGAGTTGAAACTGTCCTTCATGCTAAATATATGGAGAAACTTTGTGCCGTCGGTGGGTTAATTCCTCACTTGAAAAGGCAGAGACACAAGTTATTTTTAAACAAGTGGTTGTTAAGCCCTTGCTCAGAAAACTATACAGCAAATTATTACTCATTTTAGTGATCACCTTCAAAGCTGCGGTGGGAGCAAAACCAGTTGTATTTGAATTCCACATTTTCTCAATTCCTAATAGTCATGGGTTCAGCTTGATGTATGCAGTGGAGGGTGGAATTGTATAAATGGGGGTTGATCTCTTCCTGGTGATGAACAAGGGTAGTGTGTCCATGGTGACCGTACTATATGTTTTGGTGGTAGTTGACAGAATGAAGTCCAGGTGACTCATTTAAAGGATCATGCTGGTCTGAATAATAATCTCACTCTTTAGTAGTTTCACTTTTTCCTCAGAGGTCATACAGAATAGGGCTGGGTAGGTGCTTGTCCTCCACAGCACTTGCACATGCAGGTTTTGTACATGTATCGGTCTGGTAATTCCTGCTTTTGAATATGAATGTGAGGATACTTCGACTTCTAGAGGGGGAGTGTCACCAGTAAACTGCTGGCACTGAGGTTTTCATATTTGATCAATCCCAAATTGTACAGTTTTACTCATCCAGTGTCTGAGATTGGGATGAAAGTATGTGAGTTGTAGAGGTCAATTTAGCCAAGACACAAGTTATGTTTGTTAGTAGGTGAGGCATTTGGGTGAATGGATGAAAGCTTGTGACTTTTAATAAAAGTCCTATCCTATTAAAAATAGGTGCCCAGCTTTCACCCTGATGGCTTAGAGCTTTGAGATCTTGTTTTATCATTATATCTAGATTGAGGCATTCATGTTGGACCACATTGCTTTTAATAATGTCTAGCTGCTCAGAAGGCTTTAGCTATAGTGCACACTTTGCAATGGTGTAATACATGCCTTATTCTAGCCTGTAGGTGAATATTATAATGCACTCTACATTATAGAACTAATTAAAATATCATTTGTCAACCTATCATATAGTAACCACGATTTCCTATTCTCTGTGCAGGTAAAAACTGCAAATATCTGACACCATGGTGTGGTAACAAGGCAAATGATACTTAGGGTTATTAGTATAGTAGGCAAATGCAAATTTTTGGCGGTACCTTGTTTTAGTGTCCATACAGTGTGTTTTGTGGATTCCAAATGTCAAGACTTTAGTTTCAAAAGAAACTGCCCCATGACACCTTGTCACTGTTGAGCACTTTGAAATATGAGAACTTATTAATGCCTTTGTCCTGATTCACAAGCGAGGGGACAGTGAAACCACTTTCATTAAATTTCATTACTTTTAATGAAAACGTCATGATATTTTGTTATGTAATTAGCTAGGAGTTGCATATGTTATGTCCGTATCAGTATCTGTATTAGCAGTATATTTTGCTAGTATGTCCCCTTATCCCCCTGAACCAAGACACAAGGCATATTCTAGTACTGTGAGCATGCTCACTTAAAGTCTTACATTCACTCATGATGATTAATTTTCAAATTTGGGCAGTTATCAGTAAAAGCAGCTGCAAATGCTGCACAAGTGCACCGCGAGGAAATGGATGCAGCGCTTGAGTCACTGGTTACAGTTGTAACACAGGACAATATCTTTGATCTGAAATGCTACAGAGTTGTTTCTGGTTTACCAAGCCCATGGAGGCCAGAAGCTTTCATGCAGATAACTGATCAAGCACATGTCACATCACTTTGAGGAACTTCTTGTGCTGTTGTCTCCAGGCACTGCAGGTATAATTATGTTCAGAAGTAAGGCATAAAATGTGCTCAAGTTAGTCACTGACGATGATGATGATTATTTTGACATTATAATCAGAGTTGGAAAACAGTTTGTCCAGTAGGTCAGAACTATTGTACCAGATAAAACATGCTACAACATATGCACGAAGAAAGATACTGTTGCAAATTGAGTGATCCTGAATTAGCATTGCTTGCTAAGTTATCCTCTAAATTAGATAAAACTCTGCTAGCTCTTCTCATTGACGGTATCATTACAAGTGTCCTGATAAATCTTCCACCTAGCTTATAGATTGGTTTTGGTGTACTGCTGAGACTCAAAAGCCCATGTATTGGCTCCTGTACTAACATCAGTGTTCACTGATGACATGAAGATTCCCAAGGCTGTCTAACCTAAAGAAGTAGCTGCAGACAGACTTGTCAACTTGACATACTTCACAAGAAGTCACCTGCATAGTCATTGAAGGTTTTGCAGTGCTTTAGGTAAGTACATTGGCCAGAAAGTGGTATCATCAAGGACTGTGTGACCAATTTCAGAGACTACATTGAACGCAAACTAGCAGCAGGTGATGTATACCTTGTCTTTGATAGGTACAAAGACTTCAGCTCAGAGTGTCTAAAATCTAGCAGAGCTACAGAAGTGAGCAGAAAGTATCAGTTTACATGTATACAGCTAGCTCCACAGAATGTTGTCTTGATGGTTACAGAAAATTGTAAATGATTGACGACATTTGTACAGAACTCATTCAAGAGAAGAAGTTACTCCAACACACTCTAAAACACAAGGTAGTTATCACAGGCAGAAAACACCCCAGCTGAAGTAAACCAGGGAGTTGTGGTGATGAACAGAGAATAGATGGCTATCTTGGCTGGGGAAGCTAATATCCTTGTACAACAAATGGTGATGGTTGCAAAAGATGGTAATGGTTACCTTGAACAAGGTCCAACACAGAGGTCTCAAACATGCGGCCTGCAGAGTTATTTCCTGTGACCACCAAGCTCCCCTCACCCGCCGAGCCCCCAGTGTGCCATGTCCCTGCCTATCTCCAGGTGCTTCCCGCCGCCAAACAGCTGTTTGGTGGCTCTTAGCGCTTTCCAGGAGGGAGGGGGAGGAGCGGGGAGCTGCGCGCTCAGGAGAGCAGGGGTGGGGATTTGGGGAAGGGGTTGGAATGGGGGTGGGGAAAGGGTGGAGTGGGGGCGGGGCTGGAGCAGCGGGGGGTGGGGGTTGCTTTTGATACCTTTATATGAAAAGGTGTCAGTGATGTGGCCCTTGGGCCAATGTACTAGTCCTCATGTGGCCCTCGTAGTGATTTGAGTTTGAGATCCCTGGTCTAACATCTCTGGTAACTATGGAATCCTGCACTCCAAGGGAGAACTATAACAAACTGCTGTGCTTCAGCTGAGCAACACTGGAACATTGTACCATGCACACTCAGTGTAAGAGACAGTAACATCCTATCTTGGCTCCCACAGGAACCACTGTGCCAAAGATTTTGCAAGCTGGATACACTCGCTCTTTGCTGGTGACATCAATGCAATAATGCCTGATGTAATTGAACAGTCAACCAAATTCATGGCTGTAAGCTACAATCAAATTGTGCCACCATGTCAGAAGCATGGCAGAAATCATGAGCAGCAAAAATTGGCAGAGGTATCGGTCAACGCCAAAGCTCAACTTCTTACAACAGAAAACTGAAGCATTTATAGGAAATATAAAACGAGCATCTCTTGAGGCATGTGTGAGGAAAGGTGCACTGGATCCAGCCGCCACCCCTACATGATCCACTGCTGTGTGGATGAATACATAATTGTTTCAAGTCATTTCCAAAAACTGTACCAAACAATGTTTATCTTACTCCTCCAAGTATTTGGAAGTTAAACAAATTGCAGTGACCTGACAAAATCAGCGTTAACATTTGTAGAATACAGTGGCAAAGACAAGTAGTGACCTGTATTACTCGCATTAGGACACTTAATTGTACTTCTAGAAAGAACACTAATAATCATTTATAATTCCAAAATGAAATATTTGATTCAAATTACTATAATTGTTAAATATATTTATAATTTGCATATTTTTCACATTAGTGGTCATTCTCAAATGACAATTGAGATCTATTCTATATCCCCAAGCTCCCTCGTCATTTACCCCTCTTATTCAAATATGGATAGGTGTTGGTTGATATTGCAAATGTTAAATAAATGCATTTCATGTATTAAAACTCTTCTATCTTGATTTTGTATGTGCCAAATCATGCAAACTCTTAATGAGTATGGGAATGGGGTGGCGAGATGGGATGAATGTTGATATTTAAAAATGCTCAGCAGTGATAGTGGCAGATTCTTAAAATGTATGGTCTTGAGATATAGAATCCTAAAAATACCCCAAAATCTTGTATGGATTTTCAAGCAAGGTTGATCAGAGTGGCTGCCAAACTATATGATAGCTCTGGAAGCTTCTGGTAGTGCAGAATGTACCTGACTGATTCCTTGTAGAGCAGGGTTCAATCATGGCTTGGGACGCAGCTATCAGCAAAAATTGTTTGACATTTAAAACTGGGAAAGTTGTTTCCTAGACTTGAGGAGCAGGGTTTTCTCTGCTAAACTCGCTACTCTTCTCTCCCACCTCCCCCCATCACCATCCCCTATAGTACTTCTTTAATCTGCTAGAATCTTGTTTTTGGGCACATGCAAATATTTGTTTATCTTAATTCATTTGCCAATGTTACTATACAATTAGAAGTAGATTTATTTCTCCTATGGGTAGCATTAATCATAATATTTTTAGGAAAACTTTGTAAATAAGCACATTGAGATTTTCAGAATGACTAGAGGATTTTGCCGTGTGACTTACTGATTTTGGTGCAAGTTGTGTGGCTAGATCACCTTTGAAAAGCTTAACCATACCAAAAGAAAAGGGAGGAAAACAAGGGTACCAATACTCAAATGAAAATGTAAGCGTTTTTGGTGGCATTTCCACAAAATGAAATAAGTTAAAGGGATGTACTACTGTCTATATTTAAACTATAGGATTCTGGAGTATTAAAGGTGAACTGCAAAGGTTTGGTTAAAAATAGTCAAAGAAATATGCATGAATCAGAATATGCCAAGCCCAACTCCATTTGTGTGCACCGTCCTTCCTGCCTCCAAATACTTCAATATGTATGGCAGAATATCAGGATCTCTCACCTATACAATATGTTTGAATTGTAGGTTTTACTGGCTTACTCTCTAGTTGTTGACCTCAGTCATAAATCCCGAAGGAGCACTGGAAAATACATGGACAACAAACAAAGAAATCTCTTTAATAAGATAAAACAGGGCTTGAAAAATTTACGTTACACCTGCTAGCCTGAGGAAGCCTACTAACCCAAGTGAAAAATGCTGTGTACTCCAACATCCCATGGGGATACCTTATCATTGCCCTCATTGCACCCTGGAAGGCAGGGATAAGGGATCCCTGGGAGACTGCAGGGAAGTTTTGGGGCTGCCTCCCAGTCCTTCTGGTCCTTAAGGGGCAGGCCATCTTGGTATAGAAACCTTTTCTCTAAACAAGTTAAGAAACTTTTTTGCTAACTTAAGGACATCTACAGTAGTACTTTGGTGAGTGAGGAGTTGAAGGAAGATGGGGTAGGGAAGCTAGCTGCTCAGAGGGCACTTCTAGGCCTTTTGTATGCATCCTGTTGCCTTCAAGTGGAATTATCAGTAAATCCACATAGGGAATGCAAATGTAGAGAGAGCGAGAGGAGGAACCAATAAGCTAGGGTACTGAAGAGTACTTCCAGAGTTGAAGATGGAACCTTGGAGGGTTTCAGGTAGTATTTTAGTTTTAGTTGCATGGATAACTGTAAAGACAGTAGTGGGTTTTTTAAGTTGCATGGAGGGAGAAGTAGCACCTAACAAATCTTTACTGTTTTTCTGAATTCTCCCTGTGGTTATTGTGCAGTTGAGGCCTGTGCAACTCTGTTGTCTTCAGTGGGTTTACACTGGTGGCCTGACAGATGGAAATTAGTTATTAGTTTTTATGATGATGCATGATTTAGAAATGAACCTAATTCACCTTTTGAGAAGTGCTGGGTATACAGGGTTGACTGCAGTAAAAAGTAATTAAAATGTACACTTTGGGAAAAACTAAACAAATGACTCTTTATACACAAGCATATCTGCTGAGTAGCTAGGGACCATTTTTACATACTCTTTAGAATAGATCTCCACTTTGAATTTGCAGTCCCATATGACTTTTTATTAGCAAACTGGTGACTTATGGAAAAAGGTATTAACATATTGCACAATCAGCTTAACTTCGTTTTATTCAAGGATGGAAATTCAGAGTTAAAATGACTTATATCCTGAAATCCATTTACTTAGGTACAGTGTGTCCATTTTGTACCATCTTTGCTAATGATCATTAACAAGACTTTTTTCCCCCACAGCCAATCTATTTGATCTTGCAATGATGATAAACTTGTGACTCTATCCCTATTAATAAACGGATCTGAAACACAGGACTGTGGCTGCACTCTGATTAAGCAGAAAGACCCTGAGGGAGGACCTCTACTAAAGTATGAATATCTGGAATTGATGTGTTTGGAAGGTGCTTAATAAGTGGTGCTGGTGTTAACAAACAGAACTAAAATAATGCCCAGGTATTTTTTTTTTTTTTGTACTGACCTTTCCCTCAGGCTTGATCTAATGAAAACTTGCTGAAACTTCATCTTATTTTCCCCCTGTCATTGGTGAATTTTGACACCTATTCTTAAGGAGCAGAATTTCCTTGTAATATAACGACAAATATTTTGTAAGTTTTGAAATCTGTAACCCTTTTTTAAGGTCCATTCCTGCACAAATCCTTCCCTCAAATGTTCTGTGAGTTCATAGTTTGTTGATGACTGAAGTTGACATTGTGATGGGAGCCCCAGGGTACAGCCTGTAAGTATGGGACCGCTGTGCTCCCTTGACTCTCCAGCCTGGGCGCGCTCTCACAATGCTTTGCTAGTGACAAGCAGCAACCCCTCTAAGTGCTGTTATCACTCAGCTACCAGCATGCAGACACACACCCAGCTAAATTGCATGAATGCTCTCCAAGCCACTCATGAACTATATACAGGGAAATACCAGCAAATCCCCTGAGCCTCCAGCCTTGCATTCCAGAAATGTACCATCTTACACTGCTCAAGACCTTCTCTTGAACTATGCAAGTTCATTAATTAGGTTGCCACTTCATCAAAGAATAGTGGCTATGCACCAGCTTTTGTAATCTGAGCAGATTCATTGAACACTTTAGACAACCTCCCTGGTAATGATAAAACATTAAAATGAGTTTATTAACTACAGAAAGATAGATTTTAAGTGATTATAAGTGATAGGCATAAAGGTCAGAGATATTTACCTAAGAAAATAAAAAGTAAACATTCATTCTGAATCCTAAACTTTCAGATTAAGCAAGATTTGAATCAAACAGTTTTTCTCACCTCCACTGTTTGTTGCAGGTAGGTTATAGTTCTTAATACACAGGCTGAATTTCCTTCTCAGCCTGGGACCAATCTCCTTAGTTCAAAGTCTTTGTCTTCCCCGTGTTCTTGTTGCCTTCAGAATAGGTGGGCTAGGAGAGAGAGTCTCATGATGCCACTGTCCCTTATTTTATGCTCTCAATCCATCGCCCTGGAAAGATACTGGCCCAGGCATGTCCTGGTGGGCCTTACTAAGTCAGAGTTGAGCAGTCCCCATTGTGTGGTGCTTGCGCAACTCTCTCTTCCAGAATTGTACATCTCGTTTACAATTCCCCTGCTGATCAATGGTGATTTAATGCCTGCCTGGGTGTGGATCAATCCCCTTTTAGTCACTGGAGAGTTAGCAGTGGGCGTCTCTTAGACTCGCAACATATTTCAATAACAGCCATATAGCAAAATCTCCTAACTTCATACACAATAACAATATACATATTTTGAAATAAAAATGAGTTTCAGCAGATACCTTTCATATGGTATCTTAGTGGCATGCTTTGTATGAAATATCACAACAATATACAAATGATGAATATGGGGGTTACAGGGTGCTACTTAGAGGTCCAGTGCATATCAGACATATTTTTTAATATTGTATATTTTAAGGCATTCTTCATAATGTACACTGGAATATATTGACTACATGCTAGAACTGTGGTTCTCAACCAGGGGTATGCAAAGGTCTTCCAGGGGGTACATCAACTCATCTAGATATTTGTCTAGTTTTACAACAGGTTACATAAAAGCACTAGCACACTTAGTACAAACTAAAATTTCATACAGACTGACTTGTTTATACAGCTCTATATATTATACACTTAAATGTAAGTAAAATATTTATATTCCAATTACTTTCTCATTTTTACCATGTAATTATAAAATACATTAAGCAATTTTTCAGTAATAGTGTGCTATGACACTTTTTAAAATATTTTTGTCTGATTTTGTAAGCAAGTAGTTTAAGTGAGGTATGCAAGATAAATCAGGGTCCTGAAAGAGATACATTAGTCTGGAAAGGTTGAGAATCACTGTGCTAGAATATAAAATAAGATTATAATACCACCACACTGTTTTACCCTCTGTAGCGGATGAGTCTGATAGTGGTCAGGGAGTGGCTCCAACATTTTCTGGCCTGATTGTTCTATAGTGGGCCCCAGCTGAGTTGTGTGCAGTGGGCCTCAATCCCTCTTGAAAGAGGTAGGGAGCTGTGGGCTCTCCCAGTGCACTGGGTCCCAACCCAGGGCTCTTGGGGGGCGTTACAATATCTGGACTACTCGCTATTATAGCCCAAGTTATGCTGCCCCCGGGTTGCTTCCTACCAGGCTGTGGCTCCCCTGTATGGGGTGTAGTTACAGACTCTGGAGTATCTCTTTAGTCTGTTAGTAGGACAATGTCCTGTTCTTTGCAGTCTCTTGTGAGTTTCCACTGCCCAAAGAGGGTGAGTGGGGGAGAATCTGGATCACTGCTTCCAGAGTAGCCTTAAGAATGCCTCAGCCACTCCTCTTAAAGCTGCCTCACTTCCTGGTGTACTTCCCCCTGGGCTATCCCAGAGGCCTTTTAAACTATCCCTCCACCTGGAGCATGCCCTGCAGCTGCTGAGGGATGGGGCTTTCCTAGCCCAGTACTGCTCTGTCCGGTCTTGGTTTAATGTGGGTCTCCAGTAAAGCAACATGGGGGAGAGAAATATGTAAAGAAAATGGAGAAGATATGATTGTAAATGCATATAAATAGGCAGGGAAACTCAGGAACATGTAGTACCTGAAATACTACAAACTCATTTAAAAAAAATGATTAGATTAATATATTCATAGATTAATGTCAGAAAGGAACATAATATTCATGAAGTCTGACCTCCTGCATAACAGGCAATACATCTTCCCATATACTTAGTGAATACTGTTGAACCCAATAATTTGTAGTTGAACTAGATCATTAGTAACATTTTAAAAAGCACTGTAGCCCAACTTTTAAAAGTGACTTAAGTGCTTAGGAGCCTACAGGTGTGCCTACCTCACAGAACCTTGGGTGGTATAGCCATGCCAGTGGAGCCCCACTACTGTAGATACAATGTAAGATGGCAGAAGGAGTTCTTCTGCTGGCTTAGCTACACCACCTCCACAAACAATACCAGCTATGCTGACAGAAGCACTCTTCTGTTACCATCATTACATCTACACTGTGGGGTTTGGTGGCATAGCTATGTTGGGCTGGGAGTGTGATAATTTCCCCTCCCCCCCAACTCCCAGCTGATATAGCTATGCGGGCAAAACGTTTGTAGTATAACTGAGGCCTAAGTCCCTTTTGAAAATGGGACTTGGACACTTTTGAAAATTTTACCTCATGTGTTAGGCAACCAATCTCAAAGCCATCGTTTGGCATCTTTAAATGATTGCTTAGTTTAGTAAGCTGTTTTGACTGTTTACTCTGTCAAAAATTGCACTTTATTTTCAGTTTGAATTTGTAGTTGGTATTATACTTTAAATAGCTTTCATTTAGTTTTTGAAATTCTTGTGTAAAAGACTGTAAATTGTATTGGTGTTCTACATTCTATCCTGTGTTCTTGCTTGCAGCAAGGAGGCCATCATAAGAGCTCAGCTATAGTATCTTATTCAAGAATAGCTGTGATCTCATGGAATATTTTCCTGGGGGAATATAAATCTAAAAGCTACGGCAACATCATGTGGGAATTGTAGTATGTAATAAAGGCATAAGACCTTTAGAAAACTTACATTAAAGAAATAGCCTTCATAGTTCTAATTTCCTTGAAGACTCTCAGGTTTGTTTTGTGGAAAAGAAACATCAGAAGATCGAGAAGTGTCCTGTCTTCATTTGAATATAGAAATAGATTGAACTTTGAGTGTTGGAATTATTATTATTTATGCACAGTATTACCACAACCATAAATTCCTTTATTAAATTGAAAGGCCAAATGATATTTGTACAATTGCTCTGAACATGCCCCAAAGCCTTTATCGGTAGTAATGTATAGCTTCTGGCCCAGTTGTTGGCGCACTCACCTAGAATGAGAGGGACTCAGGTTCAATTCCTGCCTCAGAAAGATGGGGAGGAAGGGTTTGAGTGGGGCTCCCCCACATCCTGGGTGAGTGTGTTAACCATTGGGTTTGTTGAGCTGAATTTATGGGGCTAGTTTATTATGGCTTGCCAGTGATCTGACCAGAAGATATTTTGTTTCTTGTCCCAATTCAGGCTACAGGATTAGAAAACCCAGAGTTCTACGTTGTGTGTGGACTCTTGGGGTGTGTGGCAAGGATATGTATACTGAGGACAATACCAAAATGTCAAGATCTTTATTAAAATGAATGAAAGGATAATCGGAGAGAGAAAATAGAGTCACAAAGATGTAATATAATTCTATGGTCCCCGATGGTAACATTTCTATTCTAAAAGACTATTTAAACTAGCATACTCACACCCTTCCCTGGAGACATAGTAGTGGGAGATAGAGGACTGGCCTCATCTCTGACATGCCCAATGAATTTGATGGTCTAAATTCCCCAAGTTGATAGAGATCAGGTTAGTGTTGAGTAGCTAAGCTATATTGCCAAAGCTGAACTGAGAGATTAACAGAAGATAGACAGAGCGACCCCTCTACCTGGTTGTTTGCCCTTTTATAGGGTCCTGGCAATGCCCTGAATATTCATATCCGTGCCCAACCTACCATGCCCAAATCTTATTTCCTCACCCAGGTAAATCTTTGGGTACACTTATTCTATAAGCTAACATATTATGACATATATTCATACATGTTAATATCCGTTATCTCATCCCTGAAACCATTACCTTTGGCCTAAATCATGACTTCCATGTTCTGGGGTGTACCCTGTGGTTACTGGTCTGTTCCAGACTCCTGGTAAACACATTAGGTTCTCTGTTTGGTTACCCATTCAGTTCCCCAAAGACAAAGGGGTAACTGTTAGGCCATTTATCTATGCCAAAGGTTACAAACACTTATGCTAACTTGCTGTAGCTTAATCATACAGGATACAGGCCTGTAGGTTCCTTGCATTACAGTCAACTATTATGAGTAATATATACGGAATTTAATATAAACAAAACCCTAAGAAAATAACACTATTATCAATCAAACCAATGAAGAAAACATATTATGCAATATAGCAGGCTGGCAAGCTAGCCTCATGGGCTACAGGTTAAAAGTGATAAAGTGGCACCATCCTCCTACTTTTGCTGACTTTACTACATCCAAATAGTAACAAAACATTTGATCAAAATACTTATAAAAGGGCTAAACCTGGGGGTGCTTAGATCCAGGTTGGTCGGATCCAGATTGGTCAGGCAGGTGTTAGCAATGAGCCCTTTAATAAACAAGTGATGTCATTGCCTGTTAACTTAGCTAAAAAACAAGTTTTGACTTGTTTGGGGTCATTGCTGGTTACTATCCACAATCCTTTCTTCTTAACTATCCCTGATAATTGGGACTGCTTCTTCCTTCTTTCTCATCAGTTACCTATCAGGTCCAGCTTTTCCAATTAAGCCATATTCTTTCAAAGCCTTTCAATGACAGCTAACAAAACCTGCACTTTACACACAAAGTACAAAGTATATTTTTTTATTAAACTAAGGTAACGTAACCCTTTTCTTTCCTACATTGAGTGATATACTACTTTCCTAACTTGCTGATATCATCCTTACTTCGTATTTAAAACTGTTACAAATTCATATAAATCATATGCACTATACTGTGTGTTTATATACAGACATGATTTTTTTAAAAGTGGGGGATTTTTTCATTGGTATGAAATCTGTTACCCGTAGTAGTTTGAAGTCTGTAGCAATAGATTTGACCATCTGCCCCTTAGGCTTTGGCATGGGACTCCAAAAGTCAGTGTTTGAAAAAGGAAAGATGATTGATTTTCCTTTATTTTTTTACAGGAAATTGCATCTGATTGTGGACTGGCACATTAATTTGACAGTAACTATGCAGTATCATGCACTCAGTGGTATTTAGGCTGTTGGAAGTTTACTAGGGCATTGCAGGACTCCACCATGGCCATAAAGAAGCCAGATTGGGACCTGATAACACATCCATTTACCAGGCTCAAGGTAGCTACTGAGAGGGCTAAGTGACACCTGGGTTTCTCCATGAAGACAGCTATCTTGGATTCGACAGCTCAGTGTGTTGAAGAAACAATAATTTGTGGTCAGTTTGTTTTGTACTGGAAAAATGTATATCTGTGTCATGGCCTTCAGAAAAGTAAAGACTTTTTTAAAAATGCTAAGTGCACTATGTCTAGCACAGTGGTTTTCAAATGGGTATGCGGGCTTTCGTCAGGAGGTACATGCTCCACCTAAACCAAAGTGGATCCAGACTGCTGGCACTTAACATTAAAAAGGTTGTCCGATCCACGTCCGCTGCAGAGACCTCTCTTAGAGGAGAGTGTATTGACAGAGATTCTCTAGGTTCTAGTCAGGAGGAGAGGATGGAAGAGGATAAAATATGGGCCAGATCAGACTAGAAACATTCACATAAAAAGGAATCTGGCACATCAGAAAAAGGCAGACAAATAAACAGTGGCAAGTTTTTTTTAAAGTTTTGTGCTTGTACACAAATGCTAGAAGTCTAAATAATAAGATGGGTGAACTAGAGTGCCTCATGTTAAAGTAGGCTATTGATATAATAGGCATCACAGAAACTTGGTGGAGTGGGGACAATCAATGGGACACAATCATTCTGGGGTACAAAATATATCGGAAGGACAGAACAGGTCTTGCTGGGGGAGGGGGAGTGGCACTATATGTGAAAGAAAATGTAGAATCAAATGAAGTAAAAATCTTAAATAAATCCACATGTTCCATAGAATCTCTCTGGATAGTAATTCCATGCTCTAATAAGAATATAACAGTAGGGATCTATTATCGATCACCTGACCAGGACAGTGATAGTGACGATGAAATGCTAAGGGAGATTAGAGAAGCTATCAAAATAAAGAACTCGATAATAGTGGGGGATTTCAATTATCCCCATATTGACTGGGTACATGTCACCTCAGGACGAAATGCAGAGACAAAATTTCTCTATACTTTAAATGACTGCTTCTTGGAGCAGCTGGTACAGGAACCCACAAGGGGAGAGGCAATACTCGATTTAGTCTTGAGTGGAGCGCAGGATCTGGTCCAAGAGATAACTATAACAGGACCGCTTGGAAATAGTGACCATAATAGAACAACATTTAACATTCCTGTGGTGGGAAGAACACCTCAACAGCCCAACACTGTGGCATTTAATTTCAGAAAGGGGAACTATGCAAAAATGAGGTTAGTTGAACAGAAATTAAAAGGTACAGCGACTAGAGTGAAATCCCTGCAAACTGCATGGACACTTTTCAAAGACACCATAATAGAGGCCCAACTTTAAATGTATACCCCAAATTAAAAAACACAGTAAAAGAACTAAAAAAGAGCCATCAGGGCTTAACAACCATGTATAAGAAGCAGTGGGAGATAAAAATGCATCTTTTAAAAAGTGGAAGTCAAATCTTAGTGAGGTAAATAGAAAGGAGCATAAACACTGCCAAATTAAGTGTAAAAATGTAATAAGAAATGCCAAAAAGGAGTTTGAAGAACAGCTAGCCAAAAACTCAAAAGATAACAAAATATTTTATAAGTATATCAGAAGCAGGAAGCCTGCTAAACAACCAGTGGGGCCCCTGGACGATCGAGATGCAAAAGGAGCACATAGACAATAAAGTCATTGTGGAGAAACTAAATTAATTCTTTGCTTCAGTCTTCACGGCTGAGGATGTTAGGGAGATTCCCAAACCTGAGCCGTCCTTTGCAGGTGACAAATCTGAGGAATTGTGACAGATTGAAGTGTCACTAGAGGAGGTTTTGGAATTAATTGATCAGTAACAAGTCACCGGGACCAGATGGCATTCACCCAAGAGTTCTGAAAGAACTCAAATGTGAAATTGCGGAACTATTAACTATGGTTTGTAACCCGTCCTTTAAATCAGCTTCTGTACCCAATGACTGGAAGATAGCTAATGTAACGCCAATATTTAAAAAGGACTCTAGAGGTGATCCTGGCAATTACAGACCAGTAAGTCTAACGTCCGTACCAGGCAAATTAGTAGAAACAATAGTAAAGAATAAAATTGTCAGACACATATAAGAACATAACTTGTTGGGCAAAAGTCAACATGGTTTCTGTAAAGGGAAATCATATTTTACTAATCTATTAGAGTTCTTTGAAGGGGTCAACAAACATGTGGACAAGGGGGATCCAGTGGACGTAGTGTACTTAGATTTCCAGAAAGCCTTTGACAAGGTCCCTCACCAAAGGCTCTTCTGTAAATTAAGTTATCATGGGATAAGAGGGAAGATCCTTTCATGGATTGAGAACTGGTTAAAAGACAGGGAACAAAGGGTAGGAATAAATGGTAAATTTTCAGAATGGAGAGGGGTAACTAGTGGTGTTCCCCAAGGGTCAGTCCTAGGACCAATCCTATTCAACTTATTCATAAATGATCTGGAGAAGGGGGTAAACTGTGAGGTGGCAGTTTGCAGACGATACTAAACTGCTCAAGATAGTTAAGACCAAATCAAACTGTGAAGAACTTCAAAAAGATCTCACAAAACTAAGTGATTGGGCAACAAAATGGCAAATGAAATTTAATGTGGATAAATGTCAAGTAATGCACATTGCAAAAAATAACCCCAACTATACATACAATATGATGGGGGCTAATTTAGCTACAACTAATCAGGAAAGAGATCTTGGAGTCATCGTGGATAGTTCTCTGAAGATGTCCACGCAGTGTGCAGCGGCAGTCAAAAAAGCAAACAGGATGTTAGGAATCATTAAAAAAGGAATAGAGAATAAGACTGAGTATCTTATTGCCCTATATAAATCCATGGTACACCCACATCTTGAATACCGCATACAGATGTGGTCTCCTCATCTCAAAAAAAGATATACTGGCATTAGAAAAATTTCAGAGAAGGGCAACTAAAATGATTAGGGGTTTGGAATGGGAGAGATTGAAGAGGCTAGGACTTTTCAGCTTGGAAAAGAGGAGATTAAGGGGGGATATGATAGAGGTATATAAAATCATGAATGGTATGGAGAAAGTGAATAAGGAAAAGTTATTTACTTGTTCCCATAATATAAGAACTAGGGGCCACCAAATGAAATTAATGGGCAGCAGGTTTAAAACAAATAAAAGGAAGTTCTTCTTCACACAGTGCACGGTCAACCTGTGGAAATCCTTGCCTGAGGAGGTTGTGAAGGCTAGGACTAGAACGGGGTTTAAAAGAGAACTAGATAAATTCATGGAGGGTAAGTCCATTAATGGCTATTAGCCAGGATGGGTAAGGAATGGTGTCCCTAGCCTCTGTTTGTCAGAGGGTTGAGATGGATGGCAGGAGAGAGATCACTTGGTCATTGCCTGTTAGGTTCACTCCTTCTGGTGCACCTGGCATTGGCCACTGTCGGTAGAAAGGATATTGGGCTGGATGGACCTTTGGTCTGACCCAGTATGGCTGTTCTTATGTTCACATTGCCCCCCTACAAGTGTCCAATACAGATACTTCTTGAAGAAATGCTATTGAGGTTGCCTGTGCTCTAGTGGAATGGGCACTCAACCTATCTGGGATAGGGATACACACAATCTGATAAAGAAAGATACAGCCAGATATCCTCAGAGAGTCTCTGAGCAGATAATGCTTGATCCTGCAATCACTCAGCTGTAGCTACAAATAACCCAGGTCCTGGGCATTTTCCAGATTGGTTTTGTTCTTTGCAGATAGAACACTAAAGCCCATCTGACATCAAGAGAGCAAGTCTCCTCTCCTCCTCGGAAGCATGAGGTTTTAGAAAAAACACTGGTAAGGAATAGGTTGATTTACATGAAAAACTCAAAAGTAATCTTAGATATGAATTTCAGCTGGATACGAAGGGAAACCTTCTTGTGAAATTGGTTGATCTGCCAAACACCACATCTGGAACCCAAGTGCTTCCAGTTCACTCACCCTTCTTGCTGATCTGATGGCAACAAGGAATGCAATTTGCAATTTTAACCAGTTCTCAATCCATGAAAGGATCTTCCCTCTTATCCCATGATAACTTAATGAACACATGGCCAGCAGTTCAAAGAGTGGTCTGGTAAGTATTGAAAGTACATGATTGAGGTTCCACTGCAGTATTGGTTTCACCACTGGTGGAAGGGTCCTAATAAGGTTAAAAGTTAAAACTAATCTTGAAACTGAAGTACAAAATACTTGAATTCAAAATGCAGAGGTTAAGGCCTTTCAGGAATCTGACTTTTGGGGTGAGTAAAAACCTTCAACTGGAGGATGAAAGGTGCTAATTGCTGCTAGGTGGATCCTCAGTGAGCTAATGGAAACTCCCAATGTGAGGGTGATGAGGTAGCCTAAAATATCAGGAACACCTACTATTTCTGGGTACAATTTTCTGTTGCATCCTGAAAAAGAACTGACTTGATTTAGCTACATAGCACTTTTTCTGGTGGAATCTTTTCTGCTTTGACTGAGGACAGATTGGACGGCCTCCGAACAGGAACACTCTAGGACTGATGCCCAGCCACGTGCCAAGCCGCAAGATGAAGATGGACCAGGCTGGGATTTCTTATGTTGCCAGATATGGGGAGGGTCAGGATGCTGATAGGAGGACAGACTGACAGACAGACTGACATTCATAGATGGTCCAGAAACCAAAACTGTCTTGGCCAATTGGGTGCGATGAGAATGACTTGAGCTTTGTCTTAAAAATCTTTCATTGACCCTGTGGTAACAATAGAATGGGAGGAAAAGTGTACCCTTGGGTGGTCTGTCCAGGACTGCAGAAGAGCATTGCCCTTGGGATCCCAACCTAGTACTGCTCTAGAGCAGAATAGATTGAACTTCTTATTTGTCTGGGAGGCAAACAGGTCCCAGGATAGTATTGAGTGTGACTTGTGCAGTGTGATTGTCCATATGGGCTCCCCATTCTATGAGGGATGCGTCTGTGATTATGGTTGCATCAGGTGGGGGCAAAGAGAGAACTCCACCATGCACCTGCTCCAGGCTTGTCCAGCATACAAGGGAAGCCACTGGCATGGATTGTTACCTTGGTATTCATGTTTTTTCCGTCTGATGAGTAAGCAGACTGAAGCCAGGCCCATATGCAATGGAGGTGAAGTCTGGTGAATGACATTAGATAAGTACACAAGACCAGGTGGCTTACCAGGGAAAGATAGACCTTGACTGTGGGTCAAGGTCTGAGAGTGACTTAGTCTTACGAGGCTCTTTATGGCCTGGAATCTGTCCACAGGGAGACAGGTCCTCACCAAGATCAAGTCTAGAGTTGCTCCTCTGAAGTCTACAGTTTTCACGTGAGTCATGGTGGACTTGCATGTTTACACATATTCCCAAGAATGCCAGAAGGTGGAGCAAGGAAAGACTCACTGACTGGACCTCTTAGCTGGATCTGCTTATTAGAAGCCAATCATCCAGGTCTGGGAAAGCAATGTAGCCATTTAATCTTATCTGGGCTGCCACCACTGAAAACCCTCATGAAGACTCTGGGTGCTGTTGTCAACCTGAACAGGAGTACTCTGAACTGGTAGTGCCCCTGTCCTTCCAGGAACCCGAGGGAAACGCATGTGGACATTAATCCATCCCACAGAAAAGTAAGCATCTTCCATGTCAAGAGCCACGAATCATGTGACTTCCTCCAGGGAGAGAACTGTTGGAAAACTAATGGATTGTGTTAGTCAAATATATACATGCACACTGTTAGAAAAAAATATTTAT